>NC_070614.1:5228437-5866250 GCF_027172205.1 Podarcis raffonei | reverse complement strand
ATGCAGCCCCGGAATTTTTCTCAGAGTAGAAAAATTCATCTTATCTTGATTTAGCAACAAAATTATCCGGTGTGTCCAAAGGATGAACAGGGAAAAGTTCGCTCTTCACATTTGTAAAGCCTCAATGTATCACACCACAGCTTTCAAATGCTCCAGCAGCTGAAAAATCAGAAACTGGAATACAGTCCTTCAGTTGAGATCAAAATGCTCTGGAATTCATCTTTGCACCATCACCCAATGCCTCTTCCTTCTTCCAGCCGGCGGGGAGCTTGTTGACGGCATCGCTGGGGAATCCTCAAGCTGTTCCTTTTTATTTAAAAAGCAGGGGGGAAAGGATAGTGGTCAAGGACAATGGGAGTTGTAGACAAGCAACCCTTGTAGAAAGGCCCCCAGTTCCCAAACTCATCTTATTAGTGTAAGCCTTTTTTCAGAACTGCCTCCACAGCATGAACACTTACGCTCAACTTGTAGGGGGTTCTCCCCAGCCTATGCAAATCTTTCCTTCCTCTTACCTGTTGCATTTGGCAGCAGCCACAACAGTGAAGACAGGAGATCCTGGAAGAAAGAAGGTATCTTTGAAGCAGGGGAGAACTCGACACTAAGGTCTGCTTCGAGGGAAGAATCCCTGAACATGTGAATGGGCTGTCAGAGACCAAACGCCCTCAGCTGCCCATCCAGCTGTCACACCCAACCCAGGGACTTAAAGCCCATCCCACTGCGGAGCTCACAAGAGCCGCTTTTTGGCAGGAACAATCAGATGACCATGAGACGCAGCAGAAGAGCATCTCTGACTGCATGGCTTTAAAAGAGGACTTCCTGATTGTCTGCCATGGCGATCGCCTGTGCCAATTACACTGAAGCCCTTCCGTGCTGGTAATAGAGGATAATATGGGAGTAATTATCCCCCCAACCCCCTGGGGTTGGGGGGGGTCTCTCCACCTGCAGATCGTCCGATACCTGCTGCCCGTCCAGAAGGAAGAGGGGGCAGGGGTAGCTGGGTGTACACCGCACGGCTGTGGCAACTCTCCCAAGCCGGCGCCACAAGCTGAGAACCCCTGCTTTTTAAGATAAAAATTTGGACTTAATTAACAGGCATGCCCTGAACCAGCAGAGACAAAATAACTCGCTAATTTAATCAGCCACTGAGAAGGAACAGATCTGGGGAAAGAGTTTAATCATGACCAAAATACAATGGCTTGAAAATGTAAGGGGATGGTATCTTAATTACGAAACGGACTGGTGAAATTTTGACTATGAGTCTGGCAAGGGATCATTAAGGGAAAGATGAAAGGAATTCCTGATGGCACTATCATTTTAGCGTGGAGGTATCATCTCATTAAGGGCTGGAAGAAGTCCAAGAGGACAGTTCTGGATATCTGCCTGGGATTAATGGCGGACAACGACGCAGTTAAAATATCTCTTGAGAACAGAAAATGAAACTAAAGATCGCTGAGGAGCAGAAACAACAGTACAAAGGACTGGCCCACTTGTTGAAATAATTGATGGATTAATTGTATAGCCCCAGGGGGAGGCGAGCCTTTTTTAATTCTCTTTTGATATATATGTATTTGCAGTTTTACCTGGTTAACCTCTCCCGAAAGGCAATGACTTGAAATACACAAGTTGGTTTGAAAGAACTCTGCTGCTGTTCCCTCAGTGGAAGGAAGGAAAAAATCCTGGATTAGAGATACTTTGTTTTTGCAGAGGTACCAGGATGTTGGGAGATGATACGAGGCTATGGAGGGGAATTCTGGAGAGGTGCCCTGAGCTAATGGTGTCTTTCTGTCTGGGATCTGGCGTATAATGACTCCTGATGGCAGAAACTCAAAATGAAATTGCAGGAAGCGGATAATATCAGGGGAAAATATTTCACCAGAACTATAAAGACGAAAGTTTGAACAGACCAGTGGTTGTAAACATAAATGAAAATTAAGTGAAGGATTAACATCGGCATGGTTTATTGACTAATTAAGAAATGCAATGTGATATTAAATGATTAGCACTCCGTGAAATTCAGAGCATGGGAAGTCACACAAAGATATATCATCTGACAATATATTTGGTTTTTTTATTGTATAGTAATTTGGAATGTTTTAATGTGGTTCTTATTGGATTATTAAATTGGAAAACTCAATAAAATATTATTTTTTTAAAAAGAGCATTAGGCAACTTATGTCACAGACAATGAGAGGCACCAAAAGAGCATCCTTGACTGCATGGTCCTGGTGGAGGCAACAGTGCTTAAGAAAAGCCGTTGCAGGAAGTCCCAGGTGGGCAGAGAGCTCTTCTGCTCAAATCCTGATTGCGGCTTTCCCACACACATCTGGGTGGCCTCTGGGATAAGTGACTGCCAACGCTCACTGCTCCTGCCTGGGCACATAATGGCCTGACCCTTGGCTCGGAAGGAGGGGGTGAGGGGCTGGGGAGAGACGGGCCTGCACTCCACCACACCCCAGCCCTGTTTCACTCAGGTTGGTGCCACAACCTTCTGGCACAGGTGGGGAATGGATTTCCCCTGGAATCAACTTACCACGACTTCCAAGATTCCAGATTTGGCAGCCTCCCCTTCTTCCTCCCGGTGCCACAGCAGTCGCTGTGGCCTGCTGGGCTTAGGACCTAGGAGACAGAAAGAATCCCCTCTTCACCGCATGCCCATGGCAATGTCGATGGGACTACTGATCCAAAGCCCAGCCCGGCTTCAGTTCCCCCACCAGGTGCTCCCTTCTAGAACCCACCGCTCTCAACACTCTCAACTGCCTCCCCCCAACATTCACTCTCCCTTTCCAAGCCTCCTCCAGTCATCACTCTCCCCCAGAATTCCTCTCTCTCTCTACCCCCCTCCCTCCCTGCTTGACATTCCCTTTGGAATTCTCATAGCATCACCTTAATTGTAATATTGCAAAAACAGAGGAAGAGGTTACAGATGGGAAATGTCCGAGAATCCCAAAGTCCAAACTCAGAGACCCTGGCTTATGTTTCGCAGGAGGACTCTGGATCCAGCCTGGACCTCAACCTTTCATGGTTACCTGCCCGTGTCATATTAAAGATTGTAAGGCCCTTGGGGCAGGAACCTTCTTATCAAGGGTCACACGCAGAGATGGTGCAAAGAAAGAATGCAAAATAAATATCACTAGGCTCCTGCCCTGTGCAGGCTGAAGCCTGCTAGACGCATTTCCCTTAAAACCAAAGGCTGTGCACAAACCATCCATTTGGGGCTCCTGCAGCATGAAAAGGAGCTAAGTCTGCAGAGCTGCAGGGACTTGGACCTTAGAAAAACAACTGTCAGAGAGGGCTCTGTGTGAGGTCCCTTTCCCTGCTCTCCTGGAGAAAAAAGAGCATATTACTCCCTTCTCTCTTCTTTTGACCCAGGTTGGATGCAGACATGCCTCTTCCACATGTCCCAGGGGTTGGCCCTGGGGGGCTACAGTTGAGGACCTGCCAAGCTGTCAACATCTGTGGAGATGTCAATCCAGGGAGCCAAGCCAGATGTAACAGGTAATAATAACAACAACAACAACAACAACAACAACAACAACAACAACAACAACAACAACAAATTTATTTCTCTGCCACTCATCTCCTCTGGGCCTCAGAGCTCCTCCTACCTTCACAGTTCCTTCTCATTATAGTTGATGGCCACACTTGTCTCTGTAAGCCCCTCAACATCATCTGACAGGCATCCCTCTTGCAGGCCACTATGAGGCTTGCTTGCAAAGCAGCACTTTGTGACATCAGCTGGCAAAGAGGGGCCAGGCTGCTGGGTTGTCAGGGAGCTCAATAAATTGAAATAAAATCGGGGGGGGGGTCAAAGTGTGCTGGGATGAGGCCCCTGTGGGTCAGGCCAGAGGGTGCTGTTGGGGTGTGTGGTTTTGCCTCCCCTTGTTCTGCATCTTGCTCCCCTGCCCATTCCTTTGGCTGCTTGATGGTAGAGTTGGAAGGGATCCCAAGGGTCATCTAGTCCAACCCCAGACAATGCCAGGATCCTGCCCACAGCCAGCCCTGGCGGGGCTCCAAACTCCAACCATCTTCTTACCAGCCAGATGCACAGACCCCTTGCAATTCTGCTTAGGGTGGAGAAAGGGGACAGAGAAATGTTTTGCCCTCAATATCTCAAGGGCCATCACAGGGAGGAGGGAGGAAGCTTTTTTTCTCCTGCTGCTGAGTCCCTCAGGACCTGAAGCCATGGCTTCAAGTTACAAGAAAGGAGATTCCAACTCAACTTCAGGAGGAACTTTCTGACAGGAAGAGCTGTTTGACAGTGGGAAGAAATCCCTCCAGAGAGTGGTAGACTCTCCTTCCTTGGAGGTTTTTGAGCAGAGGTGGGAAGGCCATCTGCCATGGATGCTTTAGCTGAGATTCCTGCATTGCAGGGGGTTGGTCTAGATGACCCTCGGGCCCCTCCCAACTCCACAATTCTTTGATCCTATGATTTAAAGTGCATCCAATGAGAATTTAAAGCACATGACGTCCCCCAAATGATCCTGTGCATTGCAGCTTTCCTCACACTGAACTACAATTCCCAGAACCCCTGAAAACTACAATTCCCAGGATCATTTAGGGGATGACATCTGCTTTTTAGAACAGGGAGCAGAACCTACAGCTCACTTCCCCCAATTTCCTAGGAACCAGAAATGGGAATCTCAAGTGCTTCTAACAGGATGACCTGACAGAGCAGGCTTTAGTGGGATTCCCCCCTCAATCTATAACAATATTGCGCATAATATTGTAACTAAGGTCATTCTACTGGGATTCCCAAGGGAATGTCAAGCAGGGAGGGAGGGGGAAGAGAGAGCGTGGAATTCTGGGGGAGAGAGATGATTGGAGGAGGCTTGGAAAGGGAGTTTGAATGTTGGTGGGGAGGCAGTTGAGAGTCAGTTGAGAGCGGTGGGTTCTGGAGGGGGAGGTCAGCTGGGCTGGGCAGATCTTCAGCTTAGGATCAGTATGAGAGTCCTTTGATGGTGGCCAAAAAGGAACAGAGGCACAGAGAGGGATTGTGAGTCTCCCATGGAGGCCGGGGAATGTGGCAGTCCCATGCCCAGTGAAGAGGGGCTCTGCCAGCTGCCCAGGAACAGAATAACCTCAATTTAGGAGGGCCACGGAGCCAGGCTTGGCTTGTTTTCCTAATGCCCAGATGCCTCACACCACCCCCTCCAATTACCTAGAAAGCAGCCTTATAGACCAGATTATTGTCTTCCCAAGCAACTTAAAAATGTAATGTGGTGGTCAACGAAAGAAGTTTAAAGACTCTCTCAAGGCAAATCTAAAAGAAATGTAGTTTAAACAATTGGGAAACACTGGCGTGCGAGTGCCCCAATTAGAGAACAGCCTTTACCAACGGTGTCATGGACTTTGAAGACACTCGAACTCAGGACAAAAGGGAGAAATAAACTAGGAGGAAGAATGTTTGGCAAACCCTCACCATGATCAACTCCCACCTGGAAATCTTTGTCCCCACTGTGGAAGGAAGTGTAGATCCAGAATTGGCCTCCACAGTCCATTATGGACTCACTGTTAAGACCGTGTTCATGGAAGACAATCTTACTCGGCTACGAGTGATCGCCAAAGAAGAAGATGATAGATTTGGGGTCTACGGCCAATTTCAAGGACTTCATGGAAAATCCTCCTGGGAAGATGCTCCCCCTCCCCCAGTTGGTCCATCACTTCCACCTTTGTGCTCCCCAAAAGGCAGCACTCACCCAGCAGGTGGAGGCGCACCTTGGGGAGGGGGATAGTGTCATGGGGCAGGAATCAGCTTCACCTGCTGAACAGCAGCCTGAAGGGGGAGAAGGGGGAGAGACTTCACCTGCAGCTTCAAGGACTCCAAGAAGAAAGTGCTGATGAAAACCAGCTGGCTCCAGCCTTCTTAAGCAGAGCTCCCAGTAGCAGTCAGAAAAGGCAGAGAAGGAAAGAAAACAGCTTGTTTTTTTCCTTTTCAACACTATTTATTATGAAATATTATTTGATCGTTGGCATATCAAAAGCAACCAGTTGCTCTAATTTCTTTGTTTAGTTTTAACATGTGCCAGTCATGCTGCTCTCCGCTTCCAGGGAAGGGCACATTCAGACAGCAACCGGAACATCCCAGAAAACTTGCAAGGCACTGAGTAGCATGGATTCCTCCAGCGACATGGAAGGACTTTACAATCCAGAAAAGCAAGACCGAAATGTCATGGAAGACTCAGTTTGGCTCTTGTCTATCAGCTTGGGAAGTGGCGACGAAGACCATTCTCTGGAAGCGTGGCCCTATGAAAATATAAATCTGAATTTTCAGCATTAAGCCTTAGTCCAGAAGTCACCTTGAGACCTGCTTACTCACATCAAAGTTCAAATGTTCAGAGAAGTGCTTCAGCAGGATTCCTCAAGTGATTTGGAAGGACTTTGCAATCCAGAAAAGCAAGACTGGAACGCCACGGAAGACGGAGTCTCACCATTCTCTGGAAGCGTGGCCCTGTGGAGGAAGAAGGACTTGGTATCCTCCTGGCAGACGTGGGGAATGGATGCCCAATGCCCCTGCCCTGACATTATTCCCAAAGAAAGCTTGGCCAACCCACTTCCGGACGAGAGCATGAGAGCAGAAAGGTTCTTCTCCTATTCTCTGTTGACACTCAACTTGTAGGGTCTTCTCCCAGCCCCATGGAAATCTTTCCTTCCTCTTACCTGTTCTTTTTATAAGGGTGGCTTTGGCAGCAGCCACAGGGGACAATGTTCCTACAATTCCCCAAACATTTCAGAAGGACCCCTTCCTTCCTTCTGCCCCAGTACCTGAGGGTCCTCACGTCTCTCCAGGGATTTGGCCAGAACAATGTACACATTGGGGAACGGCTCCCTTCCTGCAAAGAAAACAGAGAGATCAGCAGGCACCTGGCTCCCAGCCATGCTAGCACCAGTCTGGGGCAGGAGGGTGGGAGACATGGGAAGGAAGCAATCCTATAATATAATATAGAGCACTCAATTGGCATTTCCACCTACCTTAACTCTGAGCCTTTCCACACTTTGCCTTGTACGGAGGTCTTTGTCCTTCCCCCTGTTCCAGTACCTCTGGGGTGAGAGGCCTTTGTCTGGGCTCCAGTCCCTCCCGTGATGCAGCGGCTCCCAGGCTGAACCTTCTCCTCCCTGAAAAACAAATGGAGACATCAGCAGGCGCCTGGCTCCCAGCCACGCTAACCCCAGTCTGGGGCAGGGGGGGGGGACCTGGGAAGGGGGCATTTCCTCCTACCTGATCTTATAAGCTGCCCCACCCTGAACTCCTCCGTACGGGCGTCTGGGATCCGTCCAGGCTGGCCTGGCACAGAGGCAGCAACCCAAGTCTCCCCCGGCTCCGGAATAACTCTGGAGGTGCTTTTGATGGGTGGAAACCTTGGCTGCTGCTTCTGCGCCAAGTAGGGCCGGGAAGGAGCCATGCCCACACGGGGAACGGACGGAGGGGGAGGCAGACGAGGATCAGGGGCCGGGAACCGCCACGATGGTCTCTCATTCTTCATCCCGGGAGCAGGCGCTGGAGCCTCATCCCTGGAGGTGTGGCCCTGTGGAGGAAGCAGGACATCACATGAGAATGGGCCTCTGGTGGGCCAAAAAACTATGGAAGGACCCCTTTCTTCCCTCTGCCCCAGTACCTGAGGGTCGTCACATCTCTCCAGGGATTGGACCAGAACAAAGTATATGTTGGGGAAAGGCTCCCCCCTGCAAAGAAAACGGAGACATCAGCAGGCTCCTAGCTCCCAGCCAGTCTGGGGCAGGAGGGTGGGGGACCTGGGAAGGGGCATTTCCTTCTACCTGATCTTATTAGCTGCCCCACCCTGAACTCCTCCGTACGGGCATCTGGGCTCCGTCCCGACCGGCCTAGAACAGAAGCAGAAGCCAAAGTCTCCTCCGTCTCTGAAATGACTCAAGAGGCTGTTTTAATGGGAGGAAACTTTGGCTGCTGCTTCTGCGCCAAACAGGGCCGGGAAGGAGCCATGCCCACATGGAGAAGGGGCAGTGGGGAAGAGGTGCGAGGGACGTCAGCTGGGAACCGCTGGGATGTTCTCTCACCCTTCAGGAGCTGGAGCCTCATCCCTGGAGGCGTGGCCCTTTGGAGTAAGCAGGACATCATATGAGAATGGGCTGTGATGGGCCAAAAACTACATCTTCGCACTGTCACCCAATTCCATACTCTGGAATTTGTCTTTGGGGAATCCTCAAGCTGTTTTTTTAATTAAAAAAGAAGGGGGAAAGGACAGTGGTCGAGGACAATTGGAGCTGTAATCAGCCAACCCCTATAGGAAGGTCCCCAGTCTCCAAACCCGCCTTATCAGTGTATGCCTTTTTTCAGAAATACACCCAGAGCATGAACATGTACTCTCAACTTGTAGGGTGTTTTCCCCACCCCATGCAAAGGTTCCCTTCGTCTTACCTGTTTATTTTGGGGGAGGCTTGGGCAGCAGCCACAGCGGTGCAGACAAGAGATCCTGCAACAAAAATAGGGATCTTTCAAGCAGGGAAGAACTCGACGCTACGCACTGCTTCTTGGGCTTGAATCCTGTTGCTGCTTTCGCAGTGGCATCTGGGTGGCCCCTGGGAGAAAAGAAGGCTGGACCAGACAGGCCCTTGGCCTGATCCTGCAGGCCCTTCTGGTGTGTTTCCTAAGACCCCCTCCTCCCACCTGTCCCATTACCTCAGGGGCGAGAGGCCGCCGTCTGGGCTCCAGTCCCTCCCAGAATGCGGTGGTTCCCTGGCTGAACTTTTCCCTCGCTGCAAAGGAAACAGAGACATCAGCAGGTGCCTGGCTCCCAGCCACGCTAGCCCAGTCTGGGGCAAGAGGGTGGGGGACCTGGGAAGGGGCATTTCCTCCTACCTGATCTTATCAGGGCTCCCCACTTCTCCTCCATATGGCCGTTCGACTGGCCTAGCACAGAAGCAGCAGCCAAAGTCTCCTCCCTCTCCGAAATAACCCAAAAAGCTGTTTTAATGGGAGGAAACTTTGGCTGCTGCTTCTCCGCCAAACGGGCCGGGAAGGAGCCATGCCCACATGGAGAAAGGGCAGTGGGGATGCGCCACGAAGGACGTCAGCCAGGAACCGCCGGGATGTTGTCTGGTTCTTCATCCCGGAAGCCGGAGCTGGAGCCTCATCCCTGGAGGCCTGGCCCTGTGGAGGAAGAGGGACATCATATGAGAATGGGCTGTGACTGGCCAAAAACTACTGACAGAATGTCAACTCAGACACTCTTTCAGCTGTCTTAACCACACCAAATATTGAAAGGCTTCTCTCTCCACTTTCACCATCATGGAAAATCATAGCAATCCTGTAGTGTGTTCAGGGTGCTAGGAATGGGAGCTGTCCGAAATGGTAGGTCCTTGACAAAGGACAGGTCCCAGGATTCCTTGGTGGAAGCCAAGAGCATGAAATTGGTAGAAGAGGCCTTGGAATGTCTGGTGTGGTGGATGTTTTCAACAGAAAGCCTGGCGCTTTTGTCAGGGTTAAGTTCTGGGGATTGCATCTCAAACCAGAATCTCATAGGGTCAAAACACATGGGGTTCAGGGCAGGATGGGATTGCCAAAGTCTCTTTTCCTGCCTGCTTTCTGCCCCCTTTTTGATATTTGGGCCAAGAACAGAAAGCTAAATGCAGACAAGTTAGATACGCCAAAGTTGCTGGCTTTCTGAAATCAACAAGGAATGATGGACACATGCAATTGTGAACCAGGGGGAACTTTTTTAAGCTGTGCGAACAAGATCACACTGCCGATATCGCAAGAGCCACCTCCTTGCGGGAATAAGGAAGCCAAGGAGAATCAGATGCCCCACAAGAGCATCTTGGATGAGGTGGCTTTCAAAGAGGGTGAAACAATTGCCTGGTGGAGAGGGTTATTGCAAGGCAACCAGGTTGGAGAGAGCATTGCTTCTGAAAAGCACTTTTTGGAAGCCACAGGTGGAGAGAGTGTTCCTATGACCCCCAAAAGAAGTTGCACAAGGACCCCTTCCTTCCTTTTGTCCCAGTACCTGAGAGTCGCCACGTCTCTCCAGGGATTTTGCCAGAACGAAGTAAACGTTGGGGAAAGGCTCCCTCCCTGCAAAGGAAACGGAGGAATCAGCAAGTGCCTGGCTCCCAGCCATGCTAGTACCAGTCTGGTGCATGAGGGTGGGAGACATGGGAAGAAAACATTCCTGTAATATAGGGCACTCAATTGGCATTACCTGAAGTGGGAGCCTTTCGCCCCTTGTTCTGACTGGCCTCTCGCCTAAGGAAGAAACAAGCTCAGTTAGTCTGATTGGTTGGAGGAGTTCCAGATAAATAGACAGATGATAATATGTATATATTTCATTCCAAGGTTCATTATGGTAACTGAGACCACCAGTTGAGGTTGGCTAGAATCTCAGGCATTTCCACTTACCTGATCTTAGCAGCTCTTCCCACTTGGCCTCCATATGGGCATCTTGGCTCCGTCTCAGCCGGACTAGCACAGAAGCAGAATCCAAAGTCTCCTCCCTGTCCGGAATAACTCTTGATGTGCTTTTAATGGAAGGAAACCTTGACTGCTGTTTCTGCGCCAAGTAGGGCCAGGAAGGAGCCATGCCCGCACGGAGAAGGGGCGGAGGGGAAGCCATGCAAGGGTCAGGGGCCGGGAACCGCCGGGATGTTCTCTCGCCCTTCATCCCGGGAGCCGGAGATGGAGCCTCATCCCTGGAGGCCTGGCCCTGTGGAGGAAGCAGGATACAGTAAGGGCTCTCATGTGAATGGGCTCTCACTTTCCTTGGAGTCCCCAATTATCATGTTGCCACACCATGCTGCTGGGTAAACTCACAGTGCATAAAATGGCTGGAGGCTCCTGAGTTTTTAATGCTTTCAGTTGTACTCTGTAGCGCCACACATGAGCCGAGACCAGGAATATCCACTCAAAGTTTAAGGAACCTCTTTTCAAAGGGTCACACGTAGTGATGGTGCAAAGAAATAATACAAAATAAATCTCACTACGCTCCTGCCCTGTGTGAGCCAAAGCCCTCTAGAGACCCTAAAACCATAGGCTGTGTACCCACCATATCTTTGGGGCTCATCCCCACTTCCTCTTGGGTTGTGTGCCCAGCAAGCTCAGGTGTGTTAACAGATTTGCTCTTTGCTAGACCAGCCAGCCTGGTTTGCAAAAGTCAGCCCAGGAATTCCTTGTCTGGCACAGTTGTGCAGCCTGTACTTTCACTGAAATCCCAATTAATCAAAATTCTGCAATTGATCAATTTCTAGAGTTTAGTTGGGGGGGGGGTCTCCTGCAAATCTATAACAGTATTTTTCCTGTACAGTTTTTAACCCTGTATTGTTGTGAACTGATGCATGATTATAAAGTAAATAAAGCTTATTTTTAAAGTTCCCAGATTGATGCCTGATTCTTTCTTAAGTGGGGCAAAGGGAGGGAAGGCAGCTAGCTTCATAGTTGGACTTGCTCAAAACAAGGTTTTGCAGCCTGATTCCTATCCTTTTAAGTTTGCCGTCAAGGATGAGATTTTTTAAGGACCAGGTGGCAACCCTTCTTCAGGTATACAGGACCCACACTGTGAATTGTGCTCACAAAAGTACTGGGAGCCACCGTAGATCCTTTAGGACTGGTGTTCTATGGTCCCACCAGCTGCTCCCAGTCCCCAATCTAGCTGTTGCTACATCTGCTGGCTCCTCTCAGATATGCCTGAGCCAATCTGATCTGAGGGGAATCCCTTCCTGTCCTCCAATATATGGTCATCTGTTGGAGCTTGAGCAGGACCAAACCCCACCTCCCAGGCGTCCCCCTTGAAGGCAAGGCACAATCCTGGGACCCTCAACACCCAATGGTTTTCCATTTCCAAGGCAAGGGTTCCCTCTCCAACTCAAGAACCAGGCACCTGAGCTCCTCCTACCTTCCTGGCTCCTCCTCATGACTGAGTTCCTAGGACTCCACAGATCTCTGCTAATGGGAGCTGTTCCCAGAGCCCCTAACAAACTACAGTTCCCAGGATCATGGGGGGGGGGGGAAGACACCTGCTTTTTAGAACAGGGATGAGGAACCTGCAGCTTCCTCACACCCATTTCCTAGGAACCCAGAATGGGAAGCTGAAGTGCTTCTTCTAACAGGATGATTGCAGGGAGCAGCAGTGCTTTTCTTCTTCTGGAGTTCCGTTCCAGCACCTTTAAAAATTTAAGTTTGTTGTTGTTGTTTGTTTGTTTGTTTGTTTGTTTGTTGCCCAACTTCCCCATGCTTTTCCCCTTCTGGCTGGGAAAAGTGTCCCCCCCCCCCGGTCAAAGCAGCTAAGATGTCTTGCTGCTGTGTGCCCAGGGAAGGGCCGCCCTTGCCCGCTGCAGTGGACACCTCTTGTGTAAAGAGAGGGATGCTGATTGGGAAGCAGTGCAAGAAGAAGCGGTCAGCTTCTGGGATGCTGATTTCTGGACGTCTTGCAGCTGTGTGGATGCAGGAATGGGTGGGCAGGAGCCCTGGTCCATTTTTGGGAAAGAAATAAAGCTGCCATTCGGGGATATCTTTATCAGCACCACCTACAATGTCACAGCGTGGTGAATAGTATTGGGAATACCCAGGAATGTTTCTCTGAGTGAACTGGAGGGGAAACAGAGTAACAGGGTGGGGTGCAGTGGGGAGGGAAAGTGGGCATGATGGGAAAGCTCAAAATTGACGCAGGACTGCAGGAGGTATAATGCAGACTTAAGATGAGACTTAAGCAGGGCCAGAGCCTCAGCCACTTGGTTTCCTGGAACAGCTGAATCGGGCCCCACTAAAAAGAAACAAAAGAAACGGAACAATGGGAGTTGTAGTCAGACATCACCTGTAGAAGGAACCCCAGCTCCCAAACCCATCTTACTAGTGTAAGCCTTTTTCAGAAATGCATCCACAGCATGAACACATACCCTCATCTTGTAGGATGTTCTCCCCGCCCCATGCAAATTTCCCCTTCCTCTTACTTGCTCTTTTCAAAAGGGAGGCTTTGGCAGCAGCCACAGTGGTAAAGACAGGAGATCCTGGAAGAAAGAAGGGATCTTTGAAGCAGGGGAGAACTCTTCACTAAGGGCTGCTTCGAGGGAAGATTCCCTGAACATGTGAAAGGTCTGTCACAGACTGAATGCCAGGGACAAAACATCCCCTCAGCTGCCCATCCAGCTGTCACACCCACCCCAGGGACTTAAAGGAGATCCCACTGCTGAGCTCACAAGAGCCACCTTTTTGCAGAAACAATCAGATGACCAGGAGATGCAGCAGTTGAGCATCTCTGACTGCATGGCTTGAAATGAAGGTTAGGCAACTTAACAGAGGAGAGGGCAGTCAAAGGCTACTAGCCCTGATAGAGCTGCTCTGCCGCCACAGTCAGAGGCCCAGCTGGTCCAGTCTCCTCTTTCCCCAGGGGCCACCCATTTGCCTGTGGGAATGCCGCAAGCAGGATTCGAGCACAAGAGCCCTCTGCGCGCCTCAGACTTCCTGCAACTGCATTTCTGAAGCATGGTTGCCTCCATGCAGAGCCATCAGGGAGACTTGAATGAGATAGTACCCCCGGAATATGAGAGATCAAATCAAACAATAAGGTCCAATGAAGGGAAATTACCAAGCTATCGTATTTTTCGCTCTATAGGATGCACCCGACCATAGGGCTCACCTAGTTTTTAGAGGAGGAAAACAAGAAAAAAATATTCTGAATCAAATGTTGTATAAACAACCAGTATATCAGAATCATATTACAGCCGTGTAAAG
The DNA here is from genome assembly GCF_027172205.1 of Podarcis raffonei. Classification (NCBI taxonomy): domain Eukaryota; kingdom Metazoa; phylum Chordata; class Lepidosauria; order Squamata; family Lacertidae; genus Podarcis; species Podarcis raffonei. Next base: position 5,852,557 of record NC_070614.1, on the reverse strand, counting down.
TGAACAGCAGTCAACAATGGCATTAAGAACCATCATCACTGTCATTAACAAATGAAGAGAGACTTTAAGGTTTGAGTACTCTTCTAGTCTTCTGTGAACCCCAAGAACTCATCACTGCTAGGATCAGAATTTATGAAGCTCAGTTGCTCACAATCACTGACATCACTTTCTTTGCTATCTTCATGTAAAATACCATCTTCGTTTCCATCCAAAGCATTGCTAATGCCACATTTTCCCCTCTCAGTCCTCTTCCTCACAAACATTCCCTTTACTTGAATTACAGTCAAGAAACAGCTGAGCAGAGCCTCTCAGCTGCGGGCTTGGGAGGCTTTCCTTCTCCCCACTTTTTTCTTCCCCTCCCCAAGCAGCACAGGCCCCTTTTCCAGCCTCCTCCCCTCCATCCCTTTCACCCAAACTCCTCAGGTGGTGTCTGCAATTTCTCCCCTTCCCTGCTCCCTCTCCTTTGCCCTCTACCATGACTCTCCACTCATGACAACCTATGGTACCTCCTGCTTCTTGGTCACCCTCCTCTCTGTCCTCTTCCTCCCCTCTCTCAGCGAACAGCCTGCCCACTGCTCCAAACCTTGAGGGGAAAGGGCAGGCTGGTGCAAAGCAGCACCCCCCACCCCCATTCAGCAGCCCAGGAGCACGGGGCATGGGCGCAAAGCCCTCCAAAGCTTCCCGAGACTGCAGGGGGAAGCCGAGGATGCCGGCAGAGGAGCGCGGCTCCCCACCACCACCACCAAAGAGCAGCCCAAGAGCGTGCTGCACTCCGGCAATTTGGCTCCAGGGACCACACATTCGCTCCATAAGACGCACGGACATTCCCCCTTACTTTTGAAGAGTAAAAAAGTGTGTCTTATGGAGCGAAAAATACGGTACTAGTAAGGCATATGGAGTTAATATAGCTATGTAGATTAAAACATCTAACAGAACGCAACTATACTTTCCATTCAAGTTTAACAAAATAATTCCAGTAGACCAGATATGGTGTGGGCGTCCAGAGATTTGGGGGTGAAAAGGGGTGAAAAAGGTGGAGATCCAACCGAGAACCATCTCAGACCACAATTTGGTGCTGCTGGATTCAGCTCTGGCACCAGAGTCCTAGGTCACCTCAGTAGCTTGGAGTGTGCTTAACCAGCTTGGGCTGTCAAAACTACATTTATGGAGCTAGTCTTACCTTGTAGTCCATGTGCCGGTAACCTCCAGACTGGATCACTGCAATGTGTTTGATGGGCTGCTGCTGCTGAGCTTTGTCCATAAACTGTAGCTAGCGCATAAGACTTGGTTGCTCACTCTCAGAACATCACTGTCATGCTACACTGCTGCTTGCACCAGCTGCCAATTAGCTACTGGGAGAAGTTCAAGATGCTGGTGCAAATCCTATACATCTTGGGACCAAGCTACCTAAAATGTTGTCTTACCCCTGGGATTTTTGTAAACTAAAGCAATCGAGCGGTTTCCATTCCTGACCTCTGACAAACATGCCATTGTGCTCCTGTTTCTGACAGTAATCTCCCTGGTCACAATCCTTTTTGCATACCTGCCATGCAATTAAGACACAGCTGTATATCGCCTCTATCAAACACACACATAATCTCTCCTCAAGCATAAGCTGAAGGAAAGCAATGGCAAAGAATACAATACGAAAAAGTTGTTTCTGGTTTCCCACAACTGCAACTGGTCTCAAGTTGGAAAAATGGAAATCTAGCCAACAAATTAAGTTTGCAGGATTACTTTTGCATCAGTAAGAATGGGGTTCACAGACCTGCTATGTAAATGATTGAATTTCTACCAGGCAGCTCACACATGTTATATCCAGGGTCTATTAAAAAAACAAATATTCCAAAGAGATCACCCAATTACTTACATGTCTAGCAGTGTTTAAAACAAATCCTGGCTGGCTTGCATGCATATTTGTTGGGAACCTGGGTGGCCTTTTGCTCCACAAATATACTTTTAATAACCTCCCACCATACATTTTATTTTTAATAAAAATGGAGGAAATTAAGGACAGATACATTGTTATTTTAACAGTAAGGTTCCTTCAACAATGGGAACAACCATATTTCACATAATGCATTTTTAAAATCTCATAGAACTTCCCTTTTAAATCTAATAAAATCATCTTATCAGTTATTTCTCATAATATTGCTGGTTTTCTGCCCCAACAGTAGCAATCAGGGAGGGAAATGAGGGTGAGCCATGAGCATTGCTCACAGTGCATGCATGTTCCCATCTACTCAGAGGTAAGTCATGTAGCATTTGATGGTGCTTACCCTCCTTCAAGTGTGTATAGGACTGCAGCCTGAAGCATATATTTTGTGATCATGCTCTTCATATGGTTTATGATTCAATTTTTCCCCCATTTAAAAATAGTTCATTTGTCACAGCATATATTTCAAACATTCTCATAATGTTGAAAACACATCATACACTCCAATCTCATTAAATGTGTGGGTCCATTTTGTATAAATATGTTCACCATGTTTCCCAGTCCCTTCACATTTAAAGTAATTACATTGATGTCAGTACATTTCCAAGCACAATTCAAAGTGTTGGTGCTGACCTTTAAAGCCCTAAAAGGCCTCGGTCCAGTATACCTAAAGGAGTGTCTCCACCCCCATTGTTCTGCCCGGACACTGAGGTCCAGTGCCAAGGGCCTTCTGGCGGTTCTCTCCCTGCGAGAAGTGAGGTTACAGGGAACCAGGCAGGGGGCCTTCTCGGTAGTGGCACCCACCCTGTGGAACACCCTCCCATCAGATGTCAAAGGAAAAAAACAACTACCAGACTTTTAGAAGACATCTGAAGGCAGTCCTGTTTAGGGAAGCTTTTAATGTTTAATAGGTTATTGTACTTTAATATTCTGTTGGGAGCAGCCCAGAGTGGCTGGGGAAACCCAGCCAGATGGGTGGGGTATAAATAAATTATTATTATTATTGTACTCATTCTGACAAGTGGTTATTAATTACCCCCCCCATTAAGTTGTTCTATAAAATTATTATCATTGTGGCAGATACCTGCAGGCGACTGCCCTTGCTGTGCAGGCAATGTCAGCAAAGCAGGTTCTTGGACGCTAGTTTCTAAGATTTCCTGTGCTAAGGATCTACAGTTCCCAAGTCCCTGACCCATGCTGCTTTTAAGCATCCCATATACTGTATGCAGTTGCTGCCTCTTCTCTGCAGGCAGATGTGCCGTTACATACACTGCTAAGTCCTTCAGCTCCTGCCATGAGTCAGCAGGAGTTTCTGGGTGAATCAGCGCAGCCTATGCAGCAAAACGAGGATCTCCAGTGAGCAGTGATCCTACTGCCCTATGTGGTGAACTAATTCCCAATCCTCAAGCTCCCTCCTTGAGGGCCAGGCTGATGTTGTGACCATACGTGCTCCATTGTAATGTCCCCCCCCAAAAAAAAATGAATCAGAGATGTTCCTTACCGAAGGGTACTGGAGTGTGCTTGTGTTGTTTCTTATTTCGATGGATAGTTCCTTATGTGGGGTGGTACTGAGGATAATGGGTTCTCGTGATGACTCCTTGGATTCTAAAATTGATTGTAGTACCTTTGAACTCTACAGAAATCTTTAAAAGACTAGATTTCAAAAGTTCAAGTCTTTCTAGAATCCTTTGTTGCTCTTCCATTGGGAAGTCTTTAAAAGAGCCTTTCAGATTCTGCTCCAGGTCACAGCAACAAGGATCAAACATAGAAAGAGTAGGAACTACCAACATGAGGTTGTGTGAACTTTTAAGACCTCTCCCCATTTCCCATAATACATTTTTCAACAGCATCATCAATACATCACAATTATGTCGCAAAGGAGTGTTTGGCATGTAGATACATGAGTCAGTAACCTCAGTTCCCATCACCTTTTTACTACCCTCTTCCCCAAAGAACAATAAAAGTATTTACACATCCCTCCAGCTGCAAGGCTTTTCTGCTGCTTCTCCTTTGAACGTATCAGGATTCAATCCACCATCCCGATGGATTTCTGTCTGAGGTATGTGCTGCCCTTGATCGCCTCCTGCCTCCTATTGTGTGGCTAAATTCACACCTTGACCTTATGCTTAAGGGATTATGGAGGGAGGGGAAGGGGCCATTAGCCTTTGGAACCAAATTCAAACTGTTGAATTTTGGAGATTATTTGATTCTATATTGGATAGTCAGAGGAAACAGTACGATACATGGTATCCGCTTATTGCTACCATTTTATAGACTGCTTTTCTGAGCCTCTTGGCTGTTGTGTAAAAGGTCGTTGTCCTGGCCTTAGTTTGAGGCTGTGTTGGGGACTTGGAATTTTTTGGGAGTCGATAACTGGTTTTAACACAACTATTTCCCCCCCACTGAATCTCTGCTGTTGGTGAAACTCTGAGCGGGGATTCCAAAGCTAACCTCAGTTGGTGAGCAGGTTTATAGGGGATGCAGTTCCTCAGTTACCCTAGTCCCCAAGCCATTTATGGCTCTATAGGTAATAGCCAGTCCCTTTAACTGGGCCTTGAAACAAACTGGAAAGCAGTGTAACTTGAACAAGACTGGTGTCTTACCTATAAGCTAAACCAGAGGCTAGGGCTTGCCAACCAGAAGGTCGGCGGTTTGGATCCCCGTGAAGGGGTGAGCTCCCGTTGCTCTGTCCCAGCTCCTGCCCACCTAGCAGTTCGAAAGCACGTCAAAGTGCAAGTAGATAAATAGGTACCACTCTTGCGGGAAGGTAAATGGTGTTTCCGTGCGCTGCTCTGGTTCGCCAGAAGCATCTTAATCATGCTGGCCACATGACCCGAAAGCTGTATGCTGGCTCCCTTGGCCAGTACATCGAGATGAGTGCCACAACCCCAGAGTCGACCGTGACTGGACCTAACGGTCAGGGTCCCTTTACCTTTACCTAAACAAGCTATAGCTTAGGGCCACACTCTCTTTGGGGCCCAAAAAAAATTTAAAGGAAAAAAACTGGATGTACATTTCCAAAATATAAGATAAAAAGCAAATAAAATAAAATTTATATACAGCGTTTTGTGTTGTATAGGCTCCTGTGATGTAAGTAATGTGCCCCACCTGCTAACCTGCTCCCTAAAATGTCACATATAAAGGGTCCCATTACCTTCAGTAGTTTAGGGCCTCATCAAAGCTAAATCCGGTCCTGCTGGTGTGATATGGTCAGAATACTTAACCGAAATTATTTTGGCTGCAGCATTTTTTACTAGTTGCATTTTTTGAACAGCCAAGGACAGTCCCATGTAGACCCACATTAGATTCCCATATCCATACTAAGTTACAGCGTGGAGCGTGTATAAGAGTGACCAGATCTGCTTTTCTATATGGGATTGTCAGAAACAGGAGGATACGCGGCACCCACTTCATTGCTGCAGGTTTATAGGCTGCTTTTCTGGGCCCTCTTGGCTGTTGTGTATGTATGGCGCTTGTGTAAACGGTCCTGATCCTGGCCTTAGCTGGAGGCTGTGGTGGGGACTGCGCCCCGCATTCCTGGTTTGAACGCAGGGCTCCCCCAAAACGCCTCGCAAGGATGGAGGCGCATGCAAGGCGAGGCGATGGTCCCTTCCTAATCGCGCCCAGCGGAGGGCGCTGCCTGCAAGCGGCATTTCTCGTGCGGCGGCAGCGTCGGGGACGAGCGGAGGCTTCCCAGAAGCAGCCGCTTCTCCTCCTCCGCCTCCTTCTCTCCTTTTCTTTCGCGTCCCGCTTCGGTGCGGCGAGCGCGCAGCCGAGAATGGAGCCGCTGCTGCCGCCGCCGCCACCGCCACCCGGAGCCCCGCCGCTCTCCGCGGAGCCCCTGCGCGCCGCTTGGGCATCGCCCCGCGCGCGGTGACCTGGCCCTGCCGGGACGCGCAAGGCGCGCGGGCGACCGCCCCCGGCGCCTGGTCGGCCGGCGCGCTCTGCCTCCTCTCTCTCGCTGCGCAAAGGCGCCCGGCTCGGCGGGGGCGCGCGCTTGAGCCTCTCGCTCCTTGGAGAGCTCCTGGGAGGCGGCGAGGGGGCAGACTTCCCTCCTCTGCCCACCCAGCGGCTGGAACCAACTTTGGGGGCGAAAGCGGGGTGCCGCGGATCTCTTCTCTCTTGGCTTGGAAGCTCCTTTCTCGTGTCTCTTTGGCGCTCTCCTTTCCCGGCTGGGCTCTCCGCCTTTCTTGGGTTGTTATTCGCCTTCCTTGCATGGATGCACCATGGCCACCGCAACGCTGGTTTGCAGGGTGCAGTTCCTCGACGACACCGACCCTTTCAACAGCACCAATTTCCCCGAGCCCACCAGGCCGCCGCTCTACACTTTCCGGGAGGATATCCCGCTGGGCACCCAGTTGGCCGGGGTGCACCGCCTGCTCAGAGCCCCGCAGAAGGTACAGGGGGGGTCGCGGAGGGAGGGGCTCCTGGGAAGAATGCGGGTCCTTTTTGCAGGAGGCTGGACCGGGCAGGAGACGGGAAGGGAAGACCCTCCAAATGTGCGCCCCCTTGAAAGTGCGCGCGCAAACAGATCTTAAAGTGCCCTTGGTGTGCGTGGAGCTCTGCAGAGTAACGCAAGGAAAAGTTCCCGTTCTCTCTCTCTCTGACCCCCAAGGAGCTTATGTGCAGAATGACTTGTGTTGGGGGGAATGGTTGGGATTACCATATTGTGCATGGCTTGTGTCCGGGCAAGACTTTTTTCCGCCTTCTCCCCAAACGCTAGAAATCAGTTACCAGGTGAGATCTGTTAGCAGAGAGCACTTCGCCTAACACATAATTAACGTGTGGAATTCATTGCCTCAAGATGTGATGATGGCCATTGAAGAGATTGGGGGAAGGAAACCACGGAGCCTTTGTTTATCTATCAATGGCTAATAGTCATCGTGGCTATATGGAACCTCGAGATTCAGAGACAGTGTATGTACCTTTGAAGGGCAGTTCAGAGACCACAGAGTAGGTGGCCAGGGCAGTGCTCTTCACTTCAGGTCCTGCTTGTAAGCTTTTCAGAGGCACTTGGCTGACTACTGTGAGGAAAGGGTTTTTATGATGTTGTGTCAAATTTGTACCAAATATTGGGCCGAACCACCTGCTGACTTGCTATCTGTGTTGGTTTAGTGCAGCAAGGCTTTTGAGACGATCCTGTATTTTGGCACTGTGTTTTTGAAATCTCTGAACATCCTGGGGGAGAAAAGTGACGAGTGATGGAAACAGTGGAAGTTGTGGCATCAAGAAATGCAAAGTGTAAGGTGTAAGGGAAATATTTCAGAAAGTGCTTAGGTGGGACATGCAGTGAAGATCACCATCCAGCTTGTGAGCTGGTTGTCCACTGTGAGGCCAGGTTCTTGGTGTAGATGGGCCTCTGGTTTGGTCCAGCAGGGCTCTTCTTACGATATGTGGTGCCATGTTCTACCCTGTATACTTCTGTTGTCAAATGTGGTGATCAATCCACAGGTTGCCTGCAATATTTCCAAAAGAGAATGAGACCTTCTCAGGCATACGGTTGCTACACAGGTGATGCAAGCACGCTGCTATGTATAATGCAAAGTTTTATTCACAAACTTTGATAGAAAAATAATACTCCAATGCAGTGATATGTCACTCGATAGGTTCCTTGTGTTTCTGTGTCACTTGCCATTCAATGGATCTCAAAGGGACTTACAAGCAATGAACAGCAACAGCGACTTCACATATCACCTTAGGACAAGTTATATAATATGATCAGCAAATCATCAATGTTCTCTTTTTGCATAAAAAGTTAAGACACTATCATCAATGTAACAGACACAAATTAGAGGTGTCGTGTGTTGATGTTCCCTGGGCTATTTGATAATTTTGGACACTGCTGCAAACCTCTTTCTACATATGTGTGAATCTCATTTTATTTAAACCAGTTTGCGCCAATCACATTGACAGTGAAGTCTTACTCTTTATCCAGTGTGCTTCATTCTTGCTTATATCTCAATGTGATGCACACATTTTAATATCCTGTGCCTTGGAGCATTCTGTATAACTGTGTGCTTGTAAATTATCTACAGAACAGTTGTATGTCCAAGAGCACCACTCTCTCTATTGCAGTTTTTGTTTGATACTGTGTGTTTTGCTATGTAGTCATCTCTCCCCATTTGATATTGCCCTCCTTGGTTATATTACCTTGTTTACGCCTTGTTTTCCTCTATCCGGTAATATGTCCATGCAAAATAATTGTTTCGTATTTTTGCATCTCTAATAATGTAGAAGCAGAAACTAGTGCCTAAGTGAGGACTTAGAAGTGAGGCAGTTTGTTCTTGTGCATGTTTATTGAGAAGCAAGTCCCAATGAATTCAGTGGAAATTACTCCAAGGAATGCAAGCTTATAGGATTCAAACCTTACTAATTAGGGTGATGTAGAGTATTTTCTTCCTTTAGCTTGTGGGAGGGAGGAATCCGCAAAACTAAATTCCACCCTTCCTTGGTGGAGAGGAGAGAGCCTGTAATACAGTATGCTTGCAAAAAATAGTTCTGGCACTTGGATTTATGTTTGGAGGTAGAACTGGAACTCTTGTCTTCTGCCCAGTAGGGAAGGACTGTACCTGAGGGGTTCAGGAAGAGACTTTTGCTAATAGTGTAAAAGTAGAGCAATGGTGTATTGATGCCATAGCACCATGGAGGTGAGGACAGAAAGTCTAATGGTCAGTGGGGTCAAGTGCATCTTGAGATCTTTTGCATGTGGCTCCTGTAGTTGCTCTTCCTGGACATTGGTAGCCATTTCCAAAAATGCTTCTGTGGATGTTCGTAGCAAGCGATGCAGCTTTGGAGATTCTCAAAAGTAAAACACAGGAGGCGTAGTGTTTTAGTGCAGGATAGTGTGCACCCCGGAAATGATCTCTTTCAGCTTCTACCTTCTGGAAGAAGGTACAGCGTTCTAAAGACTAGGACTAGCCGCCTGAGAAACAGTTTCTATCCAAATGCAATTTTGGTTTTAAACGCAGTGTTAGGTAGTCTCTATGGGAGTATATTGTATTTAATTATGGGGTATCAGAGTTTTTAGGGGGTAAACCAGGCTGGGATAGCTGGAATAGCAGGCTTGTTGGTTTTTGAATGTCTGATGTAGATTTTTTCAATTTCGTTGTTCTGTATGGGACAATGACAATAAAGATTATCGTATCGTATCCAGCATTGCTCATACTTCTCAAAAACTTGTGCTCAGTTTCTGGAGTAAAAACACAGACTATGCCGAATGCCTTTTCTTCCTCTTTAATTAAAGTGAACATGTTTGAAAACCCAGAGGCTTTGATAGCTGGGCTATTTGTTCCATGCAAGAGTGTTTTGAGAAAGAAATGAGGAATTCGAAGCAAGGGTTATGTGGAATGGATGCCTCTGGATCTCAAGAAGGATCTTTTTGGGACAATACATTTGGCATCTGTGCTAATTAATGCATCTTGGTGTCTCCCTTCATAATTAATTTGCACTGTTTTTCTAGCTCCTGGAGAGATTGCTTTCCATTTCCACAATAGCTTTACAGGGCAGACATTCCTCCCACAAGTTCGCAATAATTACTGGAGATTTTGAAGCTTTTAAAAGAGGCCCACCAGAGAGCCAATGTGATATACTTGCTCCTACCAGCAACGTGCTTGGACTGTCATGAAATCTTGGGCAGTGATATATATTTCAAGACGTATGGTGAAGCTTGGAGGGGAGGCAGGGAGTATGTCCAAGCAAATAAAGGCATGTTTAAGCTGTCGCTGTGGTGTGGTTCTTATGAGCTGACAGTTGCGCCAAGGCTTTTGTTAAAAATAGCAGTTAAGTCTACTGTCCTTGGAACACTTGATACCCTTTCAAAAGCTACAACATGTAGCATAGCAGTGAGTCAAGCCATAACCTTTGTGAAAACCGGCCTTGTAGTTGTGCGTGCATCAACTATCTTTCGATAAATGTAGCTCTCTGTTCTTGAGGATCTGGACTATGGTGCGAACGCATTTGGAATATTTGTGTACAGTTCTGGTCAATTCACCTCAGAAAGGATATTGTAGGGTTGGAAAAGGCTCAGGAAAGGCCCACTGAAATGACAAAGGGGGCTGGAGCGACTATGAAGAAAAGTTGTCGTAAAAGTTTAGTGTAGAGAAAAAGGCAAGCATCAATGTGATATATATTTATAAAATTATGTGTGGCAGAATTATACCATTCTTCCATTTGATATTCTGCTTGCCCCTCTCACTTCCTTGCTATAATAATTTGTGCAACTGTCAATAAATTTGTGCGCAAGTCCTTCCTAGGCTGCGAACCTTCCACCCCATCGTAAATTGATAATAATGCTACCTCTGGACTTGCGGTCAGCTTTAACCCAGTGATTTCTGTTATCTCCTTAAACACACTTTGCCCAAAAAAATTGTACATATTTACACCCCCACCACATGTGAATGTAATTCCCTGTTGCCTGGCATCCCCTTCAAATGTTTTTTCTCCATCTCTCATAGATATCCTTTGCATCTGAAAGTTGGCAGATAAAAATGTGCTTCTTCACACTATGGAACTCGCTCTCTCAGGGGGCAGTGATGGGCACCAACTTGGATGACTTTAAAAGAGGTTTAGACAAATTCATGGCAGGGAGGGCTACTGGCTATGCTCTACCTCCACAGTTGGTGGCAGCAATGCTTCCGAATACCAGTGGCTGGAGTGAAGTGAAGGACATGAGGCAGGAGTTGGTAATGCAGGTGAGCTGTGCACAAGCAAGCTGCCAGCTAGCTCTGCAGAAGCTCCTTTTATTGGCACAATATGCAAAACCAGGCAGATACATTTTGGACTGTGACCATTACACATCTTCTAATCCCGAGATCATGGGGTGGTACAAGGTTATTTTGGCACCTGTTTCCACTGTGTCATTTTCCGCTTGCACTATGTATGACAAAGGAGACAAAGGTCACAGACAGAGCCCGGGCAGACCACTAAGAGAGCTAAGGTTAGATAGAGGGCAAGATGTTCAGACAGCTGTGGCTTCGTCTTTGGGAGGGAGTGTGCTCCGCACCCCAAGGTCATGCATGCAGACAGCTGAGGCTGCCCACGGGCAGAAGTGTGCCCCACACCCAGCGATCATTCCTACACTGGAGGCCACGGAAGGGAAGAGTTTTGCTGTTGTGCTCATGTTCTGCTTGCTGGTTTCCCTTTGTGGCATTTGATGGCCACCATGAGAACAGGATGGTGGGCTAGTTGGCCCACTGGCCTGATCCAGCAGACTCTTCTTATGTTCTTAGGATTGCCACAACCCACGTACCTACGGGACCGCCTCTCTAGGTATGCCCCACGGAGGACCTTAAGGTCCACAATTGACAACATTTTAGAGGTCCCAAGCCGCAACGTGGTTAGATTGGTCTCAACTAGGGCCAGGGCCTTTTCAGCACTGGCCCCGACTTGGTGGAACACTCTGTCACAAGAGACTAGGGCGCTGTGGGACTTGACATCTTTCCTCAGGGCCTGCAAGACAGAGCTGTTCCGCCTGGCCTTTGGTTTGAACTCAGTCCGACTCTTATGTTTCCCTCCCCTTATGGTTTTGATCTATTGGCTACTTTTAAAATGAGGCTGCATTTTAAATTGCATTTTAACCTGTACTGTATTTTAAATAGGGGTTTTCCCCCCTATTATGTTTTTACTGTAATTTTTACAGTGGTACCGCGGGTTAAATACTTAATTCGTTCCGGAGGTCCGTTCTTAACCTGAAACTGCTCTTAACCTGAAGCACCACTTTAGCTAATGGGGCCTCCTGCTGCTGCCGCGCCGCCGGAGCACGATTTCTGTTCTCATCCTGAAGCAAAGTTCTTAACCTGATGCACTATTTCTGGGCTAGCGGAGTCTGTAACCTGAAGCGTATGTAACCTGAAGCATATGTAACCTGAAGTGTATGTAACCCGAGGTACCACTGTACTGTATTGCAGCAGTGAAGATGAGACAGATGCAGTATGCACTTAATTTTTAATGTGCAAAAATCCATTTTAAACATCTCTACTGTAATGTATACAGTGGTCCATCCCCCACATCAATTCAGAGCTTGCTTTGCAGCCTATTGGTTGGGAAGCATCCATCGCTCAGGAGCAGAGCATGTTCTGCATGTAGATGGCAGACCCTCCAAGTGTCCCTGTTATCCAGGGATGTCCCTCATTTAGAGAAGCCGTCCCAGTTTCTGGTTTGATCCATTTTCCCTTAGAGTGTCCTTATTTTCATTGGAGAAATGTTGGCAGGTATGGAGTTATCCAACCCCTGAGCTGTCTGAAGACAATCCTGTATCGGGAAGCTTTTGCTTTTTAAATGTTTAATGTTTTATTATGTTTTTATATGTGTTGGAAGCCGCCCAGAGTAGCTGGGGCAACCCAGTAAGATGTGTGGTGTATCAACAGTAAAATTATCATTATGGAATTTGATTCCCCTATTTTCATCGGATAAATGTTGGAGGGTATGAGACGGTTCTGGGTTCAGTCTCTGGCACTTGTGGTTTCAGGATGGATCTTGGGCAAGGCTTTTGACCGAGACTTCTTACCACCGACAGAATAGGCAACACTGAACCAGTGGTTTGAATCACTAGAAGGCAGTTTACTATGCTGACCGGCAAATTTTGCATTTGACGAAGGTTTTAGGGTGTCACGAGGGACGCGGGTGGCGCTGTGAATTAAACCACAGAGCCTAGGACTTGCTGATCAGAAGGTCGGCGGTTCGAATCCCTGCAATGGGGTGAGCTCCTGTTGCTCGGTCCCTGCTCCTGCCAACCTAGCAATTCGAAAGCACGTCAAAGTGCAAGTAGATAAATAGGTACCGCTCTGGCGGGAAGGTAAACGGCATTTCCGTACGCTGCCAGATCCGTATTTCCGTATGGTGCCCACATGACCCGGAAGCTGTACGCTGGCTCCCTCGGCCAATAAAGTGAGATGAGCGCCACAACCCCAGAGTCGGCCATGGCTGGACCTAATGGTCAGGGGTCCCTTTACCTCTTTACTTAGGGTGTCACAGATTGATAGTAAATGGCATCTGCAGAACTTTCTATTAAAATGCAATAATGGTAGGAATGGTCGATTCAGTGTGTGAGGAGGGGAAGGAGTCAGTCACCACTGAGGAGATTTATAGTTCTTCAGGGTAGCTTGCAATGATAAAATTGATTAGTGCAAAGGAACAATAGGAAAGAAGAGCAAACCTCTTGAAACCAAACTGTAGTGCAACAAACTGAAGCAAGTAGGGCAAAACATTGTCTCAGAAACGGAAAGCATCTCAGAAATGGACAACAGCCATTCCTAAACGAATCTAAAAGAATCCATTGAAATAAGTCTATTCAGTGACCATTTAAGAGCAGTCAGTGAAAGGGACAGGTGTTCCTCTGTCGAGAGGCTGTTCCAGACCATGGACATTACAATAAAAAGCCCTCTCCTGTGTACCTGCCTACCAAGGCTCAGTAGCCTTCCTTGAAATCCTCCTCCTGCTGTCGGAGCTCTTGTTTAGGCTCATGGGGGGCGGGGGAATAAATTCCTGGCCATTTTAGGAGTTTAAAGGTCAAAGCCAGAGCCTTGCGTTGAGCCTGAAAGCAGATTAGTAGCAGGTGAAGCTGGCAGAGGATGAATGTAATATGATACAAAACCCCGGCAGCCACGTTTTGAACCAGTCGAAGCTTACAAGGGCAGCTCCATATACTATGGTAATCTAGACAAAAGCACATCAGCCAGTACTGGGCTTGGTTTCTTCAAGAAGTACAGTGGTACCTCGGGTTACATACGCTTCAGGTTACATACGCTTCAGGTTACAGACTCTGCTAACCCAGAAATAGTGCTTCAGGTTAAGAACTTTGCTTCAGGATGAGAACAGAAATTGTGCTCCAGTGGGGTGGCGGCAGCAGGAGGCCCCATGAGCTAAAGTGGTGCTTCAGGTTAAGAACAGTTTCAGGTTAAGTACGGATCTCTGGAATGAATTAAGTACTTAACCCGAAGTACCACTGTAGTACTGTTGGCATATAAGATGAAGCTGCTTTTTATTATTATTATTATTATTATTATTATTATTATTATTATTATTATTATACCCTGATTTCTGCCTGCATATGTTTGCACTGGATACTGCTGTGTGTGACTAAACTGAGCTACTTGTGCAGCTTTGCATGGACAAAGTGTGATTTTGCATGCAGATGTACCCACTGCCAGTGGGATATCCAGGAAGCTGCATATTGGAGATGGAGATTTTTGTCTTTTTAAAAAATGAGATTCTGCTCTGTGAGCTCATGCCCAACATCTGCATATGTGGTACCATGCCTGAACCAAGACTGCCATGTTTTACAATGAATTTATTTATTTTTGTTGGTTGAAGTTAGTGCCATCAGGTGATAAGCAGGAGGATAACTTCTTAAACCTTGATCTCGAGGTTCATAGGCCTGCATTTGAACCTGTATTCAAATCTCAGGCTTGCTCCTCGCAGCCCTCTCCTGCAACCTGACACTTCTTTCCTGAACTTAGTTGAATTTGATAGTTTACTTATTAACCCAATCTCTTATGTGTGTGTGTATGCACAAGCACACATTACATTCATTGCAAGGCTCTGTGTAACGTTTCTCACAGTGATACTTGTGCCCTCTGAAAATGACATGGGAATACATGACACGGCATTTTCAGAAAGCGGAGAGCACCACAGCCGTAATGCTTGCCTGCATATACTGTGCATAGAGTCTAGGAAACAGCAACTTATCTTCTCGGTGTTCATGCATACAGTGAGCAATAGGTAGAGAAAGGGCCGGCCCACCCATAGGGCAAGGTGAGGCAACTGCCTCAAGCAGATCTGGCCTCCAAGGAATGCAATTGCCTGCTGCCTTGGCAGACCCTCTGCTCCATTGCTGCCTCTACAGTGGCCTCTTGGTGAATACTACCACCCTTGTTCCTGATGTAGTAATAATAATAATAATAATAAAATTATTTTATTCATACCCCACCCTCCACAGCCAAGACCAGGCTCAGGGCGGCTAACAGCCAATAATAAAAACAAGTTGATCAAAATACAACTTAAAAAACAAGATTAAAATGCAACATTAAAACATTAAGATGCAGCCTCTTCACAGGAGGAGAAAGTAAAAAAGAAAGAGGGGGAGGGAATCAAATTGATTCTAAGCCAAAGGCCAGGTGGAACAACTCTGTCTTACAGGCCATGTGGAAAGAAATCAGATCCTGCAGGGCCCTGGTCTCATGAGACAGAGCGTTCCACCAGGCCGGAGCCAGTGTTGAAAAGGCCCTGGCTCTGGTTGAGGCTAATCTAACTTCCTTAGGGACTGGGACCACAAGGGTGTTGCTATTTATGGATCTTGAGGCTCTCCGTGGGGCATATTGGGAGAGGTGGTCCCGTAGGTATGAGGGTCCTAGGCCGTGAAGGGCTTTAAAGGTCAAAAGCAGCGCCTTAAAACTGACCCTGGACTCCACCGGGAGCCAGTGCAGCTTGAAAAGCACTGGGTGAATATGCTCCCATGGCAGAGACCCCGTGAGGAGCCTCGCTGCAGCATTCTGCACCCGCTGGAGTTTCTGGGACAGCTTCAAGGGCAGCCCCGCAAAGAGTGAATTACAGTAGTCAAGCCTGGAGGTGACCGTCGCATGGATCACTGTGGCCACAATAGATCTTTATTTCCTCCTCATTCCCAATGTAGATATTTGTTCCCTGCTTGTTCCCGATGTAGATCTTCACTCACCCCTTCTTCCCTGGTGGGAGGGGAGGGAGCACTGTTTTGTGGTTTGCCTCAGGCGCCAAAATGTCATGGGCCATCCCTGAATGGAGGCAACATGGCAAATGGGTGCCCATGTACCATGCTCAGTCTGTATGCGTGAGCACTGGCCGGGGTGAAATAGGTTGTCCATTTCCGCTGCCAACAGTGTGACGCAGCAGCTAAGAAAGCCAATGCAATTCTGGGCTGCATCAATAGGAGTATAGCATCTAGATCAAGGGAAGTAATAGTGCCACTGTATTCTGCTCTGGTCAGACCTCACCTGGAGTACTGTGTCCAGTTCTGGGCTCCACAGTTCAAGAAGGACACTGACAAACTGGAACGTGTCCAGAGGAGGGCAACCAAAATGGTCAAAGGCCTGGAAACGATGCCTTATGAGGAACGGCTAAGGGAGCTGGGCATGTTTAGCCTGGAGAAGAGGAGGTTAAGGGGTGATATGATAGCCATGTTCAAATATATAAAAGGATGTCACATAGAGGAGGGAGAAAGGTTGTTTTCTGCTGCTCCAGAGAAGCGGACACGGAGCAATGGATCCAAACTACAAGAACGAAGATTCCACCTAAACATTAGGAAGAACTTCCTGACAGTAAGAGCTGTTCGACAGTGGAATTTGCTGCCAAGGAGTGTGGTGGAGTCTCCTTCTTTGGAGGTCTTTAAGCAGAGGCTTGACAACCATATGTCAGGAGTGCTCTGATGGTGTTTCCTGCTTGGCAGGGGGTTGGACTCGATGGCCCTTGTGGTCTCTTCCAACTCTATGATTCTATGATTCTATTGCCATGCCTCATTTGTTGCCTTTGGTTACTGTAAAAACAAAAGGGCAGGTTTAATTAAAAAAATATTTTACAAGAAGAGGAATGGCAGGTGAAATTAATGGACTATGCAGAATTGGATAAGATGACATGTTTTATCATTTTACTGTTGTTAGCCGCTCTGAGCCCAGCTTTGGCTGGGGAGGGCGGGATATAAATAAAAATTATTATTATTATTATATTATTATTATTATTATTATTTATTATGACAGGGAGGATTCGAAACCAGCGGGACCAGAAATTCTTGAAAGATTGGAGTAAATATGCGAGTTATTTGAAAGACAATTGTAATCAACTGCCTGCGCTTGTAGGACTACAAGAAGTTTTGTAAGGAGAGCTATATGAAATATAGAAAAGATTTATGAGAATGGATTTTAAGTTATTGACTATTAAAAGTAATAGTTAGGATAACAAATGTAAGATTAAGAGAGGAGGTTTGAAAATCATTAGATGTGGTTGATGGAAGTCTCAGGCTAAAATAGCCAAAATGATGTATAAGATAAGATGAGATGATACATTCTATTTGGAAAATATATTAAAAAACCAATAAAAATGTATATAAATAAAAATATTTTTGTTTAAAGGCCAGGTGAACCTGAAATTGGTAGCTGATGGTGACTATAATAATAGTAAAATATACTATCCTGAGTGCATGAACCTGGACTCTTGAGTCAGCACTTACTTGTGAAACAGGAGAACTTCTAACTGTTGCCCTTGAGGAAGATTTTTTTGTTGTTGAAACGTGTTAGGTGATGTACTTTTGCGAATAAATTCTACACCTGGCGCTCGCATTGACATCTTCCTCAAAGAATGGGAAGACTTTCTAGAAGCAGGAATCCTGTGGCACGATCAAGACCTAAAAACTCACTTGTGTACTTCTTGGATCGCTGAAACGCTCTGCCCTCAAGGTTTGAAATAGCTGCACTCCAGGATCTCTGATTCAGGATCCACAGTGAAAGTTGATTTTTTTTGGCACGTAAAATCATTAATTAATGGCCAGGCTGCTGCTTCTTTTAAAAAAAAATAAAGGTCTCTGTTTTTGTTTTGTTTTTAAGGTGGGAAAATGTGCTGTACTCCCATTTATAAACTTCCTAACTTTCCACTGTTCTATTAAGAGTGAACTTGGTGGCACTTTCATTCTGCGAAAGCGTGCATAGGATCAGGCGGTAAAACACACTGAGCATTGTTTGCTTAATAAAACCCTCCTGCCTGCTATAATGCAACTTTTGCAGTTCTGATGACAGACACAATGTTCTTGCAGAGAACTGTTACCATTTTGAAATGTTTGCTCTGTTTTTCTAAACTGCTAGTCTGTGCAGAACCTCTTCAAAGAAAGAAAGATGGTTATACAATCCTGCCTTTGTAGGAATCTTTTACTCTTATTTACAACTTGCTTATTGCATTCAGTCTGTCACCGTTTAAGCGAACAGTTTTAAACATGAGAACTGGCGGCATTTGCAAGGACTTGCATGTCAAAAAACGGAGGCAATTAAGCTTAACCTGCAGGCCCTCTCCTCTGCTTTTAATCTAGAATCCCTGCTAGCTCAAATTAGAAAAGATAATTAGTGCCCTCCCCATAGCCTTTCATAGTGACTTGCCCCGCTTCCTAAATACTAATCGGGAATTGTGTTGATCACCAAAACAGAGTTTAAGACTTGCTTCAACGCCGTGCATTTGTTTTAATTTAAAAAAGAGGGAAGAGAAACTCACCAGTCCTAAGGAGACCTAGTCACCTTGGTGTCGTTGGGGAGTGCTTTAAAGGTAAAGGTAAAGGACCCCTGACAGTTAAGTCCAGTCGCAGACAACACTGGGGTTGCGGTGCTGATCTTGCTTTACAGGCCAAGGGAGCCGGCGTTCGTCCGCAGACAGTTTTTCCGGGTCATGTGGCCAGCATGACTAAGTCGCTTCTGGCAAAACCAGAGCAGTGCACAGAAACGCTGTTTACCTTCCCGCCGGAGCAGTACCTATTTATCTACTTGCACTTTGACGTGCTTTTGAACTGCTAGGTTGGCAGGAGCAGGGACTGAGCAATGGGAGCTCACTCCGTCGCAGGGATTCAAACCTTCGACCTTCCGATTGGCAAGCCCTAGGCTCAGTGGTTTAACCCACAGCGCCACCTGCGTCCCAATGGGGAGTGCTTTAGTCAATCACTTTTCCAGAGGAGATGCCCTATCTCTCGCTTAGGCAGTGTACTGTAAAGCTAGCTTTTGAATAGGTCCATTGGACTTTGGGAGAAGCCTTTGTTTGTGGAAGCTGTGTAGAAACCAAGAGATGGTCTTTATTAGATGTTGGTGCTCCAAATATCTGTGGCTTCCTTGCCCATAGTTGTGGGTTTCCTGACATGCTTACTCATAAACCTCTCTCTGCTGAATAGCTGTGGGCACCTCATGTTCTGCTCCACAAAGTGAAGCTTGGTGATTAGTCAACACTTTGGTCTAATTTCCAGTGCGCCACTGTACTGGGGTTCTATCACTGCCTGAAAACACATTAATGTGTATGCTGAATAAGATTCTTTGTTTCTGTCTTGGCTCTTCCTAGTGCAGGGGAGGGGAACCTGTGGCCTGGCAGATCTTAGAATCCTAGAATTGTAGAGTTGGAAGGGACCTTGAGGGCCGTCAGACCCCAGCAATACAGGAATCTCAGCTATGACGGATGGCCACGCAACCTCTGCCGAAAAACCTCCAAGGAATGAGAGTCCACCATCTTACAAGAGAGGCCATTCCACTGTCTAACTAACAGCTCTTGCCACCAGAAAGTTCTTCCTGGTGTTTAGTTGGAACCCCTTTCTTGTAACTTGAATCCATTGGTTTGGAGCAGATTCAATGTGACAGCCCTTTAGATATTCGAAGATTGCCGTCCTATCTCCTCTCAGTCTCCTTTTTTCCCCAGTCTAAGCATATCCATTTCCCTCAACCGTTCCTCATTAGGCTTGGTTTCCAGACACTTGGTCATCTTATCATTTTGTTAGACTACAGCTCCAATCACCTCTGACTACTGGCTGGAGTTGATGGGAGGTTGAGTCCAACAACATCTGGACTTGTGTGTGTGTGTATAATTTTTAACGTCAACATTTATATTTTGATGGAATCTGGGGTTTTTTTTATTTCTTGTATAAAACAAGAGGAGGAGCAGACCTGAGGGGTTGACTTTCTTTCCTCCACAGTCAGCACTGAAACTAAGCAGCTTGGTGGAACCCTAACTCCAACCCTAACTTTTAACCCTAACCCTCCTCCACTGGGTCACTTGGTCACTTGCATGGCACACCTGGTTGCCTTTGACAACTAAGTAAGTTAAACACAGACCAGTTGCTGCATTTTGTATATTTTTCATTGGGAACCTCTGAAGGCACGAAAGGTGTTGCGTGTTAAGATCCCCAGGAGCTTCCCAATAATACACAATTAACACGGAATTTAGTTTTAGGTTATTGGCATAATTTTGGCCACAACTTCATTGATTACAGATCGTGAGTGGTTTGTTTAGGCATTGGTTTCCGACTAGCTGCACCTGACCTCAGCAGGACAGCACTGACGACTGGACCCCACCATATTGTCAGTACAGGTAAACACTGTGGGGGAGCGTTGGTACGGTCACGTGACTCAAGCTCACCCCAAAATGCTCCCAGGGACTCTTGCGTGGCCCTACCCCCGAAAGGGGTCGGCAAACGCAAGGCGAGTCCCTGGATTCCTTTAACGGAATACACCTCCCTCGGTTAATACACAAAAAATCCCATTGGCCAGATCTGCCCAGCAACCGAGGGACCACCAATCAGGTTGTTGTGGCTATCCAATTGCTCCCACCCACACATCAGTCCTGATGATCTCACCGCAACACTGTGAGGAGGACAAGATTTGTCACACACAGAGAAAGATGCAAAGAGGTCGTGTATTTCGTTAAAGCAGTTTTGCACATTATGTTTTCCAGCATTCTTAGGGTCTGCTACTGTTATACAGCATTTCTTTGTAATATACTGTAATCAGTTTGGCTTACCCGGTAGATACATAGAATATACAGAAAGACGGTTTTAGCGTTGACTGTATCTAAGGGTGAGACTTTCAGTCTACTGGAACATCATTTTATTTCCTTCCCCACGTTAAAGTCTGTAATGGTGCTCTGTCGGAAATAGCCAGCACATACCTATTTGAGACGGTCAATAAATTATCTCACTCATCAACCAGGGGAAGGGGGGTTGCTATTTAGAAAAATTGTTACAAAAGATGTATTGGGTGTTTTTAAAGGGCAAAGTATCGAGTGTGATAAGAGGGGTGGGGGGTTAATGTAAAAAAGGCTTTTTATAACCTTAAAAAGGGGAGAGAAAAGAGGCCTAGCGCTCTTGCTCTCTCTGTATGTGTGTATGTATACAGTGGTACCTCGGGTTACATACTTAATTCGTTCTGGAGGTCCATTCTTAACCTGAAACTGTTCTTAACCTGAGGTACCACTTTAGCTAATGGGGCCTCCCGCTGCCACTGAGCCACCACTGCGCGATTTCTGTTCTCATCCTGAAGCAAAGTTCTTAACCCGAGGTACTATTTCTGGGTTAGCGGAGTCTGTAACCTGAAGCGTCTGTAATCTGAGGTACCATATGTATACAGTGGACACTCGGGTTGCGAACGTGATCCGTGCACACGCGGGTTGCGATTTGGCGCTACTGCGTATGCGCAAAACGCAATTTAGCGCTTATGCGCATACATGACCGCCGAAACCTGGAAGTAACCCAAAAAAATGTAACCTGAAGCGTCTGTAACCCAAGGTATGACTGTATATATATATATATATGTGTGTGTGTGTGTGTGTGTGTGTGTAGATATACATATGTATTTGTATATGTGTGTGTGATATATATGTGTGTGTGTATATATGTACAGTGGTACCTCGGGTTAAGTACTTAATTCGTTCCGAAGGTCCGTTCTTAAGCTGAAACTGTTCTTAACCTGAAGAACCACTTCAGCTAATGGGGCCTCCCGCTGCCGCCGCGCCGCCACTGCATGATTTCTGTTCTCATCCTGAAGCAAAGTTCTTAACCCGAGTTTCTATTTCTGGGTTAGCGGAGTCTGTAACCTGAAGCGTCTGTAACCCAAGGTACCACTGTATAAGTGTGTGTGTGTGTGTGTGTGTGTGTGTGTGTGTGTGTGTATATATATATATATATATATATATATATATATATATATCCATCCCCATTTACTGAACTGTCTGGCCAAGGAAACGTTGCAGCAGGTTACCCTGATAGACTATAATGTTTGAATTTCACGCTCCCCCTTTATAAAGGCACCGAAAAGCATGTGCCTCTGTAATGGAATGTGACATTTGTTTAAACGTGCACAGGAACACTACATAGCTCTTCAGAAACATAATGCTGTATTTACCATGCATTAAACTCCAGGAGGGAATTAGGTTGGCAGGATGTAATTATGCATCTTGGAAGTCAGCCAGCTAGGCAGGTTAGCATACCTCTGCACTTTGGAAAGCACTAGGAGGTTCTGGGCAAGGCCTGGGATCTACCCCCTTGTTTGGCAATTAAAAGGTAATAATCTGCAACACCAGGCTTAGATCCCCTCTCCCCCCTCCCCTCCCCGCTTTTCAACATCAGCACTTCTTATAACACCTGGATAGGGTTTACTCATATTAACTCTGTATTGTTACAGCATTTTAATAATGCAGTCGGGGGTGGTGTTGAATGCCTTTAGGGAAGGAATGGGCTTTTATTTTAGTTGTAGGATTACATCTTCCAAAGCAAAAAAACCCTTTTAAAAATTCTTTTTTAAAAAAGAAGAAGTGGCTAAAGAAGAGGTATCAAGAGGTCAGTGTAGGTTGTGCATAACTTTCCTTCAGTTTTATTTGTTCTTATAACAACTAGAGGCGGACACAGAACAATGATTTGGGTTTGGAACTCACTTTAGCACTTTGGATAGTGAATTGCATCAAGAGAAGCCTCACTCTGCCTTGGCCCTGAAGCAGGCTCTTTTCAAGGAACCCTGAAGCTTCCAATCTCTTCCCATTGATCATCATGCAGAACAATGGGCTCTGGGCATCCTTTTGTCAGAATTGGATGGAATTTAAGAGTGGTGGTCCAGTTTGCCCATTGTTGTTGCAGTCGTTTAGTCGTGTCTGACTCTTCGTTACCCCCTGGACCAGAGCACGCCAGGCACTCCTGTCTTCCACTGCCTCCCGCAGTTTGGTCAGACTCATGTTTGTAGCTTCGAGAACACTATCCAACCATCTCGTCCTCTGTCGTCCCCTTCTCCTTGTGCCCTCCATCTTTCCCAAAACCAGGGTCTTTTCCAGGGAGTCTTCTCTTCTCATGAGGTGGCCAAAGTATTGGAGCCTCAGCTTCAGGATCTGTCCTTCCAGTGAGCACTCAGGGCTGATTTCCTTAAGAATGGAGAGGTTTGATCTTCTTGCAGTCCATGGGACTCTCAAGAGTCTCCTCCAGCACCATAATTCAAAAGCATCAATTCTTTGGCGATCAGCCTTCTTTATGGTCCAGCTTTCACTTCCATACATCACTACTGGGAAAACCATAGCTTTTACTATACGGACCTTTGTTGGTAAGGTGATGCCCATAACCATGGCTTAATGAGCAAGCCTACTGGTTCATGTTTTGAAAGCCATGGGGTCCTCTGGTCCTGCTGTATTACTGGGAGTTAAGCCATGGTTTGACTTGCTGTTATGTGCAAACCCAGGCTTGTGGCTTGTCTCCCCCAAACAAACCATGACCACCAAGCCAATAAGAAACATTGGTTACAGGTCATGGTTCATTTAGAGCAAGGCAAACCATAAGACTAGGTTTGCATGCAATGTTAAGCTAAACCGTGGCTTAGTGGCTGATAGCATAAGAACAGGAGGACTGGGAAGTGGAGCAAAGTACAGTGGTACCTCGGGTTACATACGCTTCAGGTTACATACGCTTCAAGTTACTGATTCCGCTAACCCAGGAATAGTGCTTCAGGTTAAGAACTTTGCTTCAGGATGAGAACAGAAATTGTGCTCCGGCGGCACGGCAGCAGCAGGAGGACCCATTAGCTAAAGTGGTCTTCAGGTTAAGAACAGTTTCAGGTTATGTACGGACCTCAAGAATGAATTAAGTACTTAACCTGAGGTACCACTGTAGTTGTCACTTTTTAAACGTGAAGCAGGCAATGGTAGCTACTTCAGAGAAAATCAAGACAGCCAAATTTCAGATAGGTTGGGAACGAGTGGGGTGCAAGGACTGTTTGCGGTTGTTTCTTTTTTTTAAAAAAAAAGGATTTCTTCCTCCTTGTTTTGTGGGGAATTCATAAACATGCTGCAAATCATAGAGGAGGCACCTATGCATGTAACCTGCTTCCTGAAAGTAAGCAAGTTACTTTCAGGAAGCAGGTCAGGGAGGCCTGATGAGTGAAAATCAGCTTAGCAGAAAGTGAGCTTATTTTGTCCTTCAGAAAGCCTTGCTGCATTTATAGTAGCCACAGTACCAAGCACCAAGTTACAAAAGAGTAGCAGGAAATATTTCTTTGGACACGCATCACTCATAATTTTATATATGGCAGTGTTAACAGGATAAGAATAGCAGAGAATGGATGAACAGACAGTATTTTTCTCTGCTCATCCTGCTAAAATATTTTCAAGCCGTAGGTATGCACATGTATAATTTAGATCCTGAACATGTTTGACTTTGGACTGCACTGGCATGTTGTCAACTAGACCACTACTTTAAGACTAATGATCACCTCCGAAAAATAAAGTACAACCCAGTCAAGGTTAAGGGCCTTTGAGGCTGCCATTCCAAGTGCAGATAAGCCCCTGTTCTGTGATCTGCCTCCTGACTACTTGCCTCCCACCATTAAATGCTGACACATGTGCCATTGTAATAATCTCTCGTAGGGCCAACATGCAACACTTTCAGTCTGAAGGGGACCGGTGTGAATAGGCCCCTTTCAGATTGAATCCAACAGAGCGTTAGGTCCTTCAGACAGCACAAATGCAGAGCTGCTAAGAATTACAGTGCTACCTCGGGTTAAGAACTTAATTCGTTCTGGAGGTCTGTTCTTAACTTGAAACTGTTCTTAACCTGAGGTACCACTTTAGCTAATGGGGCCTCCCGCTGCTGCCGCACAGCCACCGCACAATTTCTGTTCTCATCCTGAAGCAAAATTATTAACCCAATGTACTATTTCTGGGTTAGCGGAGTCTGTAACCTGAAGCGTCTGTAACCTGAGGTACCACTGTAGCAACAGGAGCACAGTGAGAGGGCAGGCCAAGGGTGAAGTGACCACCAAGGGCGAAGTGAAATATACAAGCCTGGGAGCTGGTGCTTAGAATGGATCCAGCTGTAGGTAGACTGTGCCTACAAACCAAAGGCTTCTAAGACTGAGCTTTCGGAGATCAATGTAGAGCACAGCTACGGGCCACCAATGTTACCTAAGGAATTGATCTACTCATAAGGAGTGATTTATTCATGAGCATCCCCTTACTCATGCAGAGTCTGATCAAGCCTGCACTTCTAGGCATCTGGCCTGCATTCCTAAGGGCTAGATAGTCCCTCGGTGTCTGCCTCTGAGATGGGTTGTCCACATCTTGAGGGGAAAGATGGAAAGATGGACTGCTGTCTCCCCTGAGATCCCTGGTTCCCCTGATATGGCTCAAGCAGTGTTAGAAATTCAGATACATAAGCTAGCACATACGAATCGACCCATTCCTAACTCTTCTTCTTAATGTTGACATGGACCATTGATAACGTAAGAATATTCTTCTCAAACTTGAGCAGGGCAGTGGGATGGGGGAAGTGAAGACAAGCGACAACAATGAACTATAACGTTGTTCACTGCTCCTGCTCAAGCGGCAAAAAAAAAGCATTTTCGTTTCTGAAATTCATTTGATTGTGCAGATAAAATATAACTGATAGAATTCGACAGCACATGGTATTAGGGTGTGTAAACAGTCGAGAGCCAAGGATTCCCAGGCATGCGCCTCTAGACGGTGGAGATGTCAGGAGCCATCCTGGCGCCCAGGCATCTTCACATGGTCACTCACAAGTGGCTGATAGCCAGGTGCAAAATGTGCCTGTCACCTGGCTTGTTTTGAACACTGCTCCCAAAGCTACAATTCTGTAATCTCAGCTACATTGCATGACTGTAGCTAATAACAATTCGCTTGTATGAGTATGCAAGAAGGAGAAACACACACAGGAGAAATGGGAATGGTATTAACTATGGACCGAGGTGGAGGTTTTTAAACTGTGGCCTGCGAGTTCCATTTGGGTGGCCTGTGGAAAGGCTGCAGGGCAGTCAAATTTATCTGTACTCAGCCCTGCACTTCTCTTGATGTGATGATGGAGGACTAAGATGCCCAGCAAGGGGCCCTTGATGCGCATGGCAGCGCAGAAGCAGAAGATGTATGTCGTTTGCTGCGCGCAAGTCAGCTGGCTCAATGGAGATGTCAGTTGCCAACATGGCAGCCGTAAATAATAATAATAATAATTTATTATTTGTACCCCGCCCATCTGGCTGGGTTTCCCCAGCCACTCAGGGCAGCTTCCATAGAAACCAAAAATACAGTAAAATATCACAGATTAAAAACTTCCCTGAACAGGGCTGCCTTAAGATGTCTTCTGAATGTCAGGTAGTTATTTATTGCTTTGACATCTGATGGGAGGGCGTTCCACAGGGCGGGCGCCACTACCGAGAAGGCCCTCTGCCTGGTCCCCTGTAGCTTTGCTTCTCGCAAGAAGGCCCTGGGCGCTGGACCTCAGCGTCCGGGCAGAACGATGGGGGTGGAGACGCTCCTTTAGGTATACTGGGCTGAGGCCGTTTAGGGCTTTAAAGGTCAACACCAGCACTTTGAATTGTGCTCGGAAACGTACTGGGAGCCAATGTAGGTCTTTCCAGACCGGTGTAATGTGGTCTCGGCGGCCGCCCCCAGTCACCAGTCTAGCTGCCGCATTCTGGATTAGTTGTAGTTTCCGAGTCACCTTCAAAGGTAGCCCCACGTAGAGCGCATTGCAGTAGTCCAAGCGGGAGATAACCAGAGCATGCACCACTCTGGCGAGACAGTCCGTGGGCAGGTAGGGTCTCAGCCTGCGTACCAGGTGGAGTTGGTAGATAGCTGCCCTGGATACAGAATTTACCTGCGCCTCCATGGACAGCTGTGAGTCCAAAATGACTCCCAGGCTGCACACCTGGTCCTTCAGGGGCACAGTTACCCTATTCAGGACCAGGGAGTCCTCCACACCAGCCCGCCCCCTGTCCCCCAAAAACAGTACTTTCCCCCCAAAATCTCCACATGGTCGCAATTGGACCCAAGCCAGTAGCAAATCATGCCCGGCACCTGGGGAATTTCCAGCACTGGCCTCAAGTTTCCTCACAGGGTACTGCTTCATGATGTTTCTCTTGGGGGTTACAGGTAATCCCCTGAAGCAGATTCCTCCATTGGGGGAATGACATGGGACCTAAGATACGGGACCAGCTTGACTGATTTTAGGCAGCCCATGGGTACTGAATGGCTGAACAGGGCTTTACTTAGAAGGAATCCCTATAGAAATTAATGGTGTAAAGACGTGAGAAAACAGGTAAGCTTAGATTCAAAATAATTTCAGCAGATGTAGTTTTGTGCTTGAATCTCTCCAACTTAAATCTGTAGAACTTATCACTCAGAAAATAATCAAACCGAGATCAGTGGGACTTACTCCCAAGTAAGTCTGAATAGGACTGAAGCCTGAATAGTGCTTTGCTTTGTTGGGATCATGTCCAGCATTCCCAAATTAGATGACGTTGGCTAAAACGTATTTTCTCTAGAACTGCCCAGCTGATTTTGTTTTGACTATTTCAGAGGAAGCATTTGGCATAATTGATCTCAGCTCAGCTTTGGTATTATTGTTGTTGATTGTTTTGCCCAGTGAACAAGTAGCAGGTTGACGGCAATTTACCTCAGGAAACTGGTGCAGAGGAAAAGGTTAAACTCATCCACTATTATGACTCCAAACCAATTTTGGGGACCGATGGCTTTTTTTACCCATCCAGTGAGTTGCTATTTTCCGAGGAGGGAAAGAAAAAAATAGAAATGTTGGCAGATCCAATCAAAGGTCTTCCATATCTCATCTAATGTGCTAGGTATACCGAATCCTGACCAAAGAGAATGGAGCCCCTATTGATCAGACTGCTTGCAGTGAGCCCTCTGGAAGATTGCCCCCTCTATTCATGGAGTAAAGAGTGTGGGCAACAATGGGAGTGGTCTTTGGCCTTCAAGACTTCTCCACCTCGTGGTCCTGGCTTTAGTTTGGAAACTACATAAACTATGAGAGAGTTTCTTTTCAGGTTGTCCCAGTGTCTGGAGACTGCAATAGCTGGGGCACTGGGAGTAGATTGTGATAACTGACACATTAATTGGGTTGTTGAAATGAAATTCTAATGTGCTACTATTTCCCCTGATGAACTTGGCTTGCTTTTCTTTGTCTCATAGTGCAAATTTCAACATTTCTTGAATGTGTTACAACATGTAATTGCATTGGCCTATATTCAGTAACCGGGCTGCCTGTAATCCCAGCCACAGTAAGAATGCTGACTGATTCATGGGGTAAAAATAGCCTTTTACTCAGACCTGGTATATGTTATCACTTGCTCTGTGCTTCAGCTAATTGTTGATCATTTTTGCTTTAATAGATGCTGACAAGTACATGGTTGTATTGATTCGCATTGAAAATAAGTAATGTGAAATATTGCCCTTAAACTTGGTACTTCCCAAGATAGAAAAGCTAGGAGCCAAATGGCTTCTGGGACCTGGGTTGTGGGCGCCAAAACAGAATATCTAGTCGCCATTTGGGGGGAGGGGGGTCAGCAACACTTTTTATTTATTATTTTGATAAGCATTAACTAAATCTGTATAACACCCTTCATCCGCAGATCTCAGGGTGGTTCACAACATAAAAACACAATATAAAAGCACAAAATACATGATCAAAACAAACCAATAACCCCCCTCCCCCAAATACATTTAAAGGAGATATAAGATGTTAATCAGCCCGAGGCCTGGTTGAAGAGGAATGTATTCAGAGATACACTGCTCTTTATCCTGGAGTTTGCATAGAATCATCACAACTAATAGCTTTTGGTAGACTTGCCCCCGCTCCTTTCACTGCTTCCTAAATGAGCATTTAGGTGCTTTTTGAATTTTGGTGCTGGAGGAGACTCTTGAGAGTCCCATGGACTGCAAGAAGATCAAACCTATCCATTCTGAAGGAAATGAGCCCTGAGTGCTCACTGGAAGGACAGATCGTGAAGCTGAGGCTCCAATACTTTGGCCACGTCATGAGAAGAGAAGACTCCCTGGAAAAGACCCTGGTGTTGGGAAAGATGGAGGGCACAAGGAGAAGGGGACGACAGAGGACGAGATGGTTGGACAGTGTTCTCAAAGCTACCAGCATGAGTTTGACCAAACTGCGGGAGGCAGTGGAAGACAGGAGTGCCTGGCGTGCTCTGGTCCATGGGGTCACGAAGAGTCGGACACGACTAAACGACTAAACAACAACAAAATGGGCATTGCAGCAGTGAATTACCGTCTTGTTCCATTTAATAACGCTGGTGCTACCTGGTTGGCATGACGACGGAACAAGCCTGAGCTTCTTGCTTCCAGTTTAAGTGCACGGACTTTGTGTTCTCACCTTAGGCCAGCAAGGAAGCATCAAAAACGCCCGGCCGCCTTGCATCTCTTAATTAGGAAAGTTGTTGCATTTCCTATAGGGTTGTGTGGGATCTGTTCCAACAAACAGCAGCAGATCGTGTGGAAATTAAGCAGCTGAAGGTTATCTCACCACTTTACTCTCCATGCCAGGAAAAGCTTCTTCACCTGGGGCTAGGAGCAGGAGCAGTAAACAAAATGGCAACCCTAATTTCACGAGATGGTGTTAAATAAAAATAATTTATTATTATTATTGCTTATAGGCCATCCGTCTGACTGGATTGCCCCAGCTACTCTGGGAGGCTCCCAACAAAATATTAAAAACACAATCACACACACACACACACAAACACACACACACACTGGTTGGAGTGAAAAGAGATCTGTACATTTGTATGAGCCAGGAGAAAAGGAAGGGCTTGGGGATGTATTCTTAACCATGTTCTGTGGCAGAGAAGCTAGTTTATTTTCCTGCCTTTTCTCTAAAAAGTTCAAGGAGCTGAGAGGAAAATGCAAAGTTGGATATTGTTGAAATCAAAGAATATGCCTATAAAAATAGACAGGACATGGTGTGTATCAGTCCTGCACAACTTGTGATTCAACAAAATGAAATCAGGCCAGAAGTAACATATGGCTGCTCACCGGCTCTACTGATGGGCAAAACTCCCTATTTTATTTCAGTTTTCCTGCCTCGTAGCCTCATGTATCCATGGAAACTTCACAGAGTCAGTTTGACACCCTTGGTTTTAGGAACTGAAATTTACATGTGCTTTAGAATAGGTGTAAATCTGATGTTCTTTGGAATGTGCGTCCAGCTGCAGATGCTGTTCTTTGCTTTCAGTGGCTTGTGTGTGTTTTGGATTTCTGTTCTCATTCTTCAACCCCTGCCGCTAGCTTTGAAGGACCCCGTAAAACTTCTGTGGTGCCCGGGACTTCAAAAACGGGGCTTGTCGGGCATTTGACAGGCCACAATCCACATCGGATGGGCTGTGTTCAGTTTGGTGAGTCATAAGTAGTGCTGGCCTAGCGCACATGGAACCTTCAAGGCTTTGCTGTGGAGTCAGAACATTTCTTCAAAGATGTGACCTTTGACTGGTTTTGCTGGGACAGTCCTTGGTAGTCTGTGAGCACTAAAGGAAGTGGGCTCCAAGTTTCTTTGAAGTGGTTTAAGTAAATGTGCATATGGTTCTCCCCCACCCCCGCTCCTCCCCAAACACCACTGAAACTAATTGCTTAGTTCTCCTTGTGTTGTTTTTGTTTTCTGTTCTTTTTGGAGAAGCACTGGGGATGTTGAAATCCCCAGACACAGAATGCTTATTAACCCAACAAAGAATTCTAGCAAAAGTCTATAGAGTCTGATTCTCATAAACACCAGATGAGTTGGTAAGCCTGGGCTTGGGTTGCGTCGTTTCAGACTGCAGGTGGAGACTTCTGTGACGGAATGTGCCTCTCTACACATAGAAAATGTGCATGTCAGGATGGAGAGTTCTAGGCTCGTGTTCTAGACTGGCTCCTTCCTTGTTATTCTTCCAGTGGAAGCTGAAGACTTTCTTATCCCAACAGACTTTTGGAAACTGCCTGTTTTTAAGGAACGGGCTGGTACTGTGATGTTTCTATTGCAATTACCTGTATATTTTTAATAGACAGTTTATGTGTACATATGTATATAGTTTCAATTCTAACAATGTTTAACTGCTTTTTAAGTTGTTATTTTTCCTATGTTTTTAGCTGTTCTTATCTGTGAGCTGCCTTGAGTCCCTGTCGGGGGGAAGGTGGGGTATAAATAAATATATAATAATGGTAATAATCTGAGTTTCCAAGCCATTGCTCTGTTTCCGTATAAGGATTCTCAGTGAGGATGGTGCATAAAAATTTGGTTAGCCCATATATATGGAGCAGAAATCATGATTTGGAGTTTATACCATAGTTAAAGCTATGGTTTTCCCAGTAGTGATGTATGGAAGTGAGAGCTGGACCATAAAGAAGGCTGATCACCAAAGAATTGATGCTTTTGAATTATGGTGCTGGAGGAGACTCTTGAGAGTCCCATGGACTGCAAGAAGATCAGACCTCTCCATTCTGAAGGAAATCAGCCTGGAGTGCTCATTGGAAGGACAGATCCTGAAGCTGAGGCTCCAAGACTTTGGCCACCTCATGAGAAGAGAAGACTCCCTGGAACAGACCCTGATGTTGGGAAAGATGGAGGGCACAAGGAGAAGGGGACGACAGAGGACGAGATGGTTGGACAGTGTTCTTGAAGCTACCAACATGAGTTTGACCAAACTGCGGGAGGCAGTGGAAGACAGGAGTGCCTGGCGTGCTCTGGTCCATGGGGTCACGAAAAGTCGGACACGACTAAACAACAACAACCATAGTCAACAGATAGTATGTTTTGGCATTGCATCTGAACTATATTTACACTGTTTCAATTTGCATAGTCCATTTACCAGCTTCACCGTACTATAAAAACCCGGACCAGGGTAGATCTAGCAGGCAACAAAGAATAATCAGCAGTGTTAAATACCTCAACTATTTCTATTTACTAGGGACAGTCCTGATTTTCTTATTCATGCTTCTTTTGCTCCATGGGAAGTCTGTGGGATTTTCAAAAGGCAGCACACTGCAGGCTATTTCAGAATAAACAAATACCACATATTCTGGTGGCATCTATAGCATTCAGAGAACAACCTTCATTCATGGGTAATGGGATGGTATGGGGTGGACTGATCTTAGAATAGAGGTGCAAATACATATATGTATCTATCCCTCTTTTCATCTGGGATAATGTGGAAGGTGTTTTAGTGTTTAATGGGTGTGTGTGTGTTGAAGTTTAGGTGGAAGGAGGGCTAGGCAGTGGCCCTTGGTGCAAGAATATAGGTGTGTTTGTGCATGTTCTCACCTGTGAAATGTTAGTGCAAATGTAACCAGAGTTCCTGGATCCTTCTTAGTTGGCAACTACAAACAGTCCACAAAGTTTGTTTGCTTAAAGCAAGCAAACAAATGTAAAACCAAATCAGAAATGCTTCACAGTGTTTCGGTCGCCACAAACAAGATTGTAACGAAGATGGTCATGGATTCCGTACATGTCCTGCCTTAAGGAAAATACAGGCCAAATTTTCTTAACGTTAATTAAATAAAAAGAGCCAAAAGGAGCATTGACTTGGTCCTATGCAGCTTCCTGTACATTTGTTTCCATGGTCACTCGTTAAGAGCATTTCTTGATGCACACAGTCACCATAGCTGTAAATCCTCCTGGTAAAACAGGAAGAAAGCTGAGTAGAATTTCAATCTGTTTCTTTTCTTTTCTTTTGAGGGCACTCCAGCTAGCTGGACTGCTTGCTTTTTCAAAGAAGAAAAGGAGAGAGGGTTGTTTTCCTTCAGAAAGAGTTGAACTCTGGCAACCAAATGTGGGAACAGGGCTTCCTAAAGGGAACAAAGAACATGATTATCAGTTTTACTACACTGCGTCTAAAGAAAAACGTCCTTTCTCTTAGTGGGAAACTGATGTGTGTACACCATGTAAAATGAGAATATAAAATAAGTCATCTCCATATTGCATGGTCCTCTGCGCGTGGAATGCTAATTTTGTAAAGCAAGGCTGCTAAACTTCCCATGAATATTTTAAACGATGGTTTCCAAAGCACTTTCGCTGTGGGTTACTTCATCTCAAAAGCCCCAGGATGATGTGTCTCATGGAAGCGAATTGTTTGACAATATTTCTCAATCTGAAGGGAGCAAACATCCCATAGAAATGGATGGACTAATCTGGGGATCTGCAAAAGGGAAAAAAGGATGCAGTTTTTAAGTTGGGGGTGCATAAGAAGAAATAGAGCTGGGTTTTGAGATTCTGGCAGTTTACATCTCTCTGGAGGTCTGATGGGCAGTGGGTCTCAACGTTGGTGTGTTTAGGTTGCCCCTTTACCTACGTTATAATACTTGTAAATAAATATGAACAGTAGCAAATGCCATAAGCTTGCCGTGACCTGCTTCCAAAGGAAACCAAATCTAGGTAAGCACTAAATCCCTTCTCAGCGCTCGGAGAAATTGGGAGAGTATCCTATAGATAATGATATAGATCAGTTTAATCTGTTCTATAAACATAATTAAGTGAACCACAATGACTGTTCCAGATGCACACTTTAAACCTGTTTTTTGCTTACAGTAAATAAATAAAAATCACGACGCTTTCAGAAACTTAAACCAGTGAAAATGTCACAGTCTTTACAAATTGCTAACCCAATAAAAAGCAGGTTTTTTTTTTAAAAAAACTAAAGCCCCTTCTATGACCCACATGAACAATATTTTTGCTGCTCCTTACCCATTTTCAAAATGATTTTAGGCCATATTGTCTGCTAAAGGGGTTGTTAAAATGTGGTAAGTTTATTCCAGCATGTTCTCCCAAACATTGTACTGAGAGGTGGCTCTCTCCCAGTTATGAACCTACCCAAACCCTTAGATCTTTTTCCAGCAGCCCTTCTCTAGGTCCCCCCTCTAAAGGAGGCTCAGAGGATGGTGAGAAGGCAGGGCCTTTCCAGTCGTGGCTTCCCATCTGTGGAATGCTCTCCCCAGCGAGGCCTGCCTGGTGCCTTCACTGACATCCTTTTGGCTGCAGATAAAAGCTTGCCTCTCCCCTCTCCTGATCTTTTGATAGACTGAGATAACACTGTTTTATTAATACTATGCTACCAAGCTTCCTTTTGCTGTTATTGTGTGTTTTGTAGGTTTTTTATGGTATAAAGTATTTATATTCATGTTTTAAAATGTGCTGTAAATTGCTTGGAGACGTTTGGTTAACAAGTGACTAACAAGTCTAATAAATTGATAATAATGATAATAATAAAACCATGCTGAGTACATCCTATAAAGCTCTAAGCCAGGCATGGCCAAACTTGGCCCTCCAGCTGTTTTGGGACTACAACTTCCATCACCCCTAACTAACAGGACCAGTGCTCAGGGATGATGGGAATTGTAGTCCGAAAACAGCTGGAGGGCCAAGTTTGGCCATGTCTGCCCTCAGCCAAAGACAGTTCAGGGTGTTGCCACTTCCCTCTTTTAAAATCAATTTTAATCCAATCCAGTGGTGATCCCTGGTGGAAAAAGAGGCTCTGTGCACCAGTTACTGCCAATGAAAGGGGCCTCTTCTCTCTGACTTCACAACCCTAAGGTGCTGTCCCATGGGAGATGGATCAAGCTTGTTTTCTCCTGCTCTGGAGGGTAGGACTCAAACCAATGGATCCAAGTTACAAGAAAGGAGATTCCGACTAAACATCAGGAATAACTTTCTGACAACAAGAACTGTTAGACAGTGGATTGTGCTAAGTTTTCCGCTGTCCAATGAGCTTGAAAAGACCTGGTGAACTTTTTTTTTGTCACATTGACTATGCTTCTCTGAGGTAGCTATCCATTTCACCAATAACACATTAATAAGTTTGGTGTGTGCTCGCCAGGTAACAAGGGCAACAGTTGTAATAGTAACAGAAACAGTGCAATGCTCTTGGGCATACCTGTTATTTAGCCAGCTGCAGTACCAAATAGACTGCTGCATGTAATTTAACCATTAACGCAAGAAAAATAATGCTCCAAGTCACTGAATGTTAAAATATATCCATCACATTGAAATGCAAATATGCAAAGAAGTACATATGATAAGTGGCATATGTATTAAAGAATACACGTCACCTCACAGAGTGTTTGTTGTGGGGGAGGAAGGGAGAGGAGATTGTTAGCCACTTTGAGACTCCTTCAGGTAGTGATAAAGCAGGATATCAAATCCAAACTCTTCTTCTTCTTCTACTGTTAATGCAATTGCTACAGATTGGCTACAAACTGCCTGAAGATTAGGGTGATTACTGAGAACCGAGTGCATGTAGAAAAAGTTTTGTAGTAGTGCACCAAAACATCAAATACATTGACTTTCTGCACAATGTAAACAAGATCCTTCAAGATGAGAATTCTCATTGTTTATGTGTTGTCTAGAATGCATGCTCCCCCTTTTTTAAAACACAAACTCTCTCCTTTTCATCCTTGGGTGCATTTTCCATAGAGCACAGACCACAACCTCCGTTCTGACAACCTGAGAAACACCTCCCATCCACCAGCTTTAATAAAAGTTAAGGAACTGCTTGCGATGTCTGCATCTGAATTTTTCAGATGCTGGGATGGTGGTGATCTAGCACGGTCCCCTGGCTGTGCTGGACTTCCCCCTGAATCTGAAAGGCTGTTGAGTAGACAGAGGAGTGATTGTCAAGTAAATAGCAGAAACAGTTCCAGAGTTTTGGTGAAGTGGAACAGATTTATTCTGCTCTGTGCCAAAACAGAACTGGGAGCCTCTGCTCACCCCTAATTACAGTCTCTGAGATTGACTGTGGGGCCTCTCTTCATGATTCAGCCTGAATGTGACCTATAAAGTAGGACCAAAGAGAGATATTCCCAGCAGTCACCACTTCCCCCATTCCCCTATCCCAAATCATGAAATTCCCTCCATTAAAAATTAGCAAAATTCAAAGTCTGAGCAGAGTTTCTTGTTTGTGCTGCCTTTTGGAGGGCAAGGTTAAGTTGAAAAGCAAAACAAAGTTTGATTGACTATGACTGAATGTTATTCTGCTTTTATTTGGCTGTTGTTTTTTTCTACCTGTTCTGAGGCTTTGGTGTGGGCAGGTCTTTAGAATAAATGTTTCCTCGAAGTTAGTCTGACTCTATGAAAATCTTGTGCCAGCAGAAACAATAGGTAGTATCCAACTAAGACATACTCTTGAGTAGACCAGTTGAATTCAATGGACTTGCTCATGCCCATTGATTCAGTTGGTCTAAGTGAGAGCTGGACCATAAAGAAGGCTGATCGCCAAAGAATTGATGCTTTTGAATTATGGTGCTGGAGGAGACTCTTGAGAGTCCCATGGACTGCAAGAAGATCAAACCTCTCCATTCTGAAGGAAATCAGCCCTGAGTGCTCACTGGAAGGACAGATCCTGAAGCTGAGGCTCCAATACTTTGGCCACCTCATGAGAAGAGAAGACTCCCTGGAAAAGACCCTGATGTTGGGAAAGATGGAGGGCACAAGGAGAAGGGGACGACAGAGGACGAGATGGTGGACAGTGTTCTCGAAGCTCCAGCATGAGTTTGACCAAACTGCGGGAGGCAGTGGAAGACAGGAGGGCCTGGCATGCTCTGGTCCATGGGGTCACGAAGAGTCGGACACAACTAAATGACTAAACAACAACAACAACCCTGAGGATGGCTTAGCTGGAGAAAACCCATCCCCCCCTTTGATATTCATTTATTTTTACTTCAGTGAAAGGCTTTTGCAAGAAATGATCTTTGACATCTAGTTTAATTCTGCTGCGAATGAAATAAAGAAATAGAAGTCAGAAAACACAGAAAGTGTTTCTGTTCTATAAAGACATTATCACATTTGCCCTTTCCTTTAGCAGCTTGTTTACAGGAGTCATGATGTTCCCCTCCCTTAGCCTGATTAGCATCAGAGAAGAGGTGCTAAGTAACACT
Source organism: Podarcis raffonei (assembly GCF_027172205.1). Lineage (NCBI taxonomy): Eukaryota > Metazoa > Chordata > Lepidosauria > Squamata > Lacertidae > Podarcis > Podarcis raffonei. Next base: position 5,815,956 of record NC_070614.1, on the reverse strand, counting down.
GAAATTTATTAAATTGGCTCCATAGCTCACCTTAACTAGAAATCCCATTGGGCATATGTACTCCTAGCAGCACAGAAACAACAATTGCCCCAAATACTTCATGTACCTATTCTTTCTCAAGCCAAGTAGACAGAAGGTTTTTTCTTGTACAGTGGTACCTTGGGTTACAGACGCTTCAGGTTATAGACTCTGCTATCCCAGAAATAGTACCTCGGGTTAAGAACTTTGCTTCAGGATGAGAACAGAAATTGTATGGTGGCAGCAGAAGGCCCCATTAGCTAAAGTGGTACCTCAGGTTAAGAACAGTTCCAGAATGAATTAAATTCTTAACCCGAGGTACCACTGTATAGTGTCCCCTTCCCACCCGCTCCTCAGAAGCACTTTTCATACATTTGCAATTTCTTCTCCCATTTTCCTTTCACATGCAACTTGTACCTCTGCCAAACAGCCAGTTCCTTTCATTCCTCCTCTTTTCTGTCCATTCATTCCTCCTATAGCAGGGTTCTTCTCTTACCCCCTTCCTTTCTGTTTATTTATATATTAATTAATTGATTAATTAATTAATTGAAATATTGACCTTTTATTTCAATTTCTAATTTCCCGACAATGCCTACCTGGGCACTTTCCCCTTAGAGACCTTCCTTCCCTGCTCCCTCTCTGAATTTCTTTGTCTTCTGGCCAGCTTTACTCAGCATGCAAAGAATTGCTGGTGCTACAGTTGGTGCAACCAACTGGCTATGGCTGGAGGGTGGGGCAGGCAAGGGAGGAGGCACTGGACAGGCTGCAGCACTGAGGTCCACTTAAAAGTGGCCCAAGGTCCACTGGTTAAGAAACACAGCTCTAGTGGTAGCCAAATATTATGCCTTGATCCTGTTTGGGGGAATATATCCCAAAGCTACAGAGCTGCTTTGGCTTCACTCATGCATAGCAGAGAAAGTCAGCACCAAAGGCAGGAATTTTGTAGTGCCGTATATTGCCTTCCTTACGTCCTTTGAAAATGTGCTTGAAATCCTGACGTACAGAGAGGTACCTTAGTTGCGGAAACACTCCGCGTATTTATCTTCATAGGCAGGGAGTAGTTCTGTTTGTAAAGAGATTATTCATTCAAAGATTTGGAGTCTAAATTACTATTGTGTTTTGATAGTATGCATGATTAAGTATTTATATGAATGAGCCCTTAATCTGTAAAGCACTTTAAGGCTGGAAACCAGCCATAAAAGTCCTAACATGTAGGCATTAATTTGATAACTACTCAAGTTTAAAAAAAACACACCAAAAACTCGCACATATAAATTTTGAGAGTGTAGTTAAATTTTATGTTAGTTGGTGTTCTGTAGGTGAGGGCATTTGGCTTTGGAGTTAGCTTTTTGTGGCATGTCGGTTATTTTTCTTTGACAGATATTTAATATGGGAGACTAATTAGGGGAAGTTTATGCCTCAGAACTCCAGCACTGCTGTAAAAACCTAAGATGTAAAGTGCTCCAAATCGGGGGCTTGGAGTTGATGAAGCCATGCTTTCTAGCATTTCTGTGCAGCTGCAGGGGACCTTTAAGAGGTGCTGTTGACAACAGTGCAAATCACCAGAGGTTTAACAAAAGTTCCCGCAGCTTGGCAGGGTGCTTTCTTCAAGGCTCAGCTGGGCAGATGCAGTTTAAAAAACTTGCGAGGAAGCCTTTTTATTCTCCCTCCTCAGCTCAGGGCCTCTAAGCCTTCGGTGGTGAATGGAATTCCTAAGTGGAGGAGTGGGAAGTGTCATTTTTGACATTTAGGGCAAGATCCTGCATGCATGACATGGAGTAAAAATCAGGGATAAGAGCCAGGGATATGCATTAAGCTGTTTGGACATAGTCTTGAGAATAGTTTGTCATCCCTCTTCCACTCAGTTTAGAAAAATAACACAAAACCCACCCACAAAAGGAAGGACTGTGCCACTGTATTCTGCTCTGGTCAGACCTCACCTGGAGTACTGTGTCCAGTTCTGGGCACCACAGTTCAAGAAGGACACTGACAAACTGGAACGTGTCCAGAGGAGGGCAACCAAAATGGTCAAAGGCCTGGAAACGATGCCTTATGAGGAACGGCTAAGGGAGCTGGGCATGTTTAGCCTGGAGAAGAGGAGGTTAAGGGGTGATATGATAGCCATGTTCAAATATATAAAAGGATGTCACATAGAGGAGGGAGAAAGGTTGTTTTCTGCTGCTCCAGAGAAGCGGACACGGAGCAATGGATCCAAACTACAAGAAAGAAGATTCCACCTAAACATTAGGAAGAACTTCCTGACAGTAAGAGCTGTTCGACAGTGGAATTTGCTGCCCAGGAGTGTGGTGGAGTCTCCTTCTTTGGAGGTCTTTAAGCAGAGGCTTGACAACCATATGTCAGGAGTGCTCTGATGGTGTTTCCTGCTTGGCAGGGGGTTGGACTCGATGGCCCTTGTGGTCTATTCCAACTCTATGATTCTATGATTCTATGATTCTATGACTGGAAGGATATACGGTGGTACCTCGGGTTACATATGCTTCATTAGATCGTATGCAGATTTGATGCTCCTTCAGTAGGTGTAATGGTTATAGGGGTTGCTCGTGCGTAAGTTGCCGCCACTCCTGGCTAGGTTGCCTGGTTAAACCTTTTCTGTCTGGACAGCCCTTCACTTCGTGGCTGTTTCAGTCGCTAGCAGAATCCGTCAGTGGGCGTTTCTTGAACTTCTTCCAGCAAAGAAGTTCTTTGACGCCAAGTCTACGCCTACTTTCCCTGCGCGGAAGTCTTCTGCGCAGGGTGGGTGTGGGTAGTGGAGGACCCGTGCTCTCCCCACTGGTCTCCGACGAGGAGTCCTGGAGCCCCCTCACCGATTCCCCCATCTGCCCCCCTTTATCCCTGGTGTTACACTGATTTCCTTCCCCAGCCGATGAGCTCCCTTTCTCCCTGCTGGGCCCTTCTCCAGCATCGCTTGGGAGCCTTGCCTCCACCTCTGGCTCCGATGTCAGTTCCCTGACAGTAGGTTTGGAGATTTGTAGAGGAAAGGCTGAATTTGAAAGCCTGTTGGGAATTGACAAGCCAAAAATGGTGTAGCGTGATTGGCCAAAAAGATGAGAGAGAGAAGCAGAATAAAGACATGAACTTCCAGATCTGGAGAGAAGTATGGAAATTTGTGTTTGGGAGGGTTCAGACTTCTCCATTATAACATCGCGTGAAGAGAAGACTACAAAAATGGCAATCTAATAGCATCAGACTCTATGGAATGGCAAAATGGCAACCAAGTCAGGAGGGAAGGGCTAAAGGAAATATTAGTGATTGTTGTGGCTGTTGAGTTATGTACACAGACAGGAAGGTGTAAAGAAATACCAAACACAGATTTTGTATGTAATAACAGCAGCCAGGATACTTTATGTCACGACATGGAAACAGAAAAAGGGAAACGGGAGATGGGAGGAAAAATTGGGAGCAGTGCATGCTATCTTGCTAAGTGTGTGTGTGTGTTGTACATTTGACCCTCAGAAGGGTGGCTAACCCTCAATGTGGCCTGCAGGCTGAAAAATATTTATTTAAAATGTTCTGGCTGTGCGTTTTATGGTGGAAACAAAGAACTGAATGCATGTGTGGCATTTGGGAAGTGACTCTAGAATGCTAGGATGCAGGTGGCGCTGTGGTCTAAACCATTGAGCCTCTTGGGCTTGCCGATGAGAAGGTTGGCGGTTCGAATCCCCACGACGGGGTGAGCTCCCGTTGCTCGGTCCCAGCTCCTGCCAACCTAACAGTTCGAAAGCATGTCAAAGTGCAAGTAGATAAATAGGTACCACTCTGGCAGGAAGGTAAACGCGTTTCTGTGCGCTGCTCTGGTTTCGGTGCTCCGTTGAACCAGAAGCGGCTTAGTCATGCTGGCCACATGACCTGGAAAAACTGTCTGCGGACAAACACCTGCTCCCTCGGCCTGTAAAGTGAGATGAGCACCACAACCCCAGAGTCGTTCGTGACTGGACTTAACTGTTAGGGGTCCTTTACCTTTTAATGGAATGATTGTGGGCTCCCTGAGACTATGGATCATTGAGTGCTGCCCAGTTAGCCATGTCCTAATCTGGTCTTGCTAATTTTGGTTTGACTTCACCCCCAAAGACACACTCTTCCACTGTCTCCCAAGGCAGACGGATGCCAAGCACCACCACTGCAGACCACAGGATTCATCCATCAGCAGCCAGCTGCCCTGCAGCTTGGAGCTGGAGAAAGAGAGGAGGCAAGACTTGCTGAAGTCAATTTTCTTTTACAGTGCCTTTGTTAAGCCACCCTGGACCTCTCTTTCAAAATGGATATAAAATATGAATCAATAAAATGTTCCCAGCCTCTTTTATTACATCTTGTCTCATTCACATGACTCAAGGACTGGGGTTTTGCCAGACCCAGAATCGTTGCCAGGATTGTAACTTTCATGCAAAGGAACAGCTCTTGGGTCCAGCAACTGAGGCATTATGTTTAAGATTGTGCTAACTTTCAGGGGCTCCGTGCATGTGACTTTAGGTGGGGCAGAGGGGAAGAGGAGGTCATGCTTCTAAGATGTAGGTTTGCATGCTTGCTGTCGGTTGCCAAGGAAATTATTGTGATATTATCTGTGCATCCAGCGGAGAATAAAATGGTTTGAGGAGGGGAGGGAGTGAAGCTGATTAGCATACAAATGGCTGTTTTTAAATGCCCACACAAGACAGAAAAGAAATGCATGGGCAAATGTTTTAGCTCAATCAAGCCTTTCCCCAAGAAAAGGGGTCCTTTAAATTGATTTTAAAATACCAAGGGAAGAGAGCAGTGAGAACAGTATGAACTTCTGCTAAAACTGATCAAATCCTATGCCCGAATATAAGGCAGATGTTTGGTGTTTCAAAACTTTTGGAATGTTCTTTAACACTGCACATTTCAGAATTAGCAAGGGGTTAACGCTGGTGGCGCTGTGGTCTAAACCACAGAGCCTAGGGCTTACCAATCAGAAGGTTGGCAGTTTGAATCCCCGCAAAGGAGTGAGCTCCCGTTGCTCGGTCCCTGCTCCTGCCAACCTAGCAGTTCAAAAGCACTTCAAAGTGCAAGTAGATAAATAGGTACCGCTCTGGTGGGAAGGTAAACGGCGTTTCTGTGTGCTACTCTGGTTCGCCAGAATCGGCTTAGTCATGCTGGCCACATGACCTGGAAGCTGTACGCTGGCTCCCTCGGCCAATAAAGCGAGAGGAGCGCCACAACCCCAGAGTCGTCCACGACTGGACCTCAGGGGCGCCGACTTATAAAAAATATTGGGGGGGCCCATACCGGGGTCCTGCCCCGGGAAGTTTTCTAAATTTTAGATGAAAATTAGTGAGTTTTAAAGTTTTTTTAAAGTATTTTAGAGTCATATGATCAACATTAGAACCCCGAAAACTCGACTCTCTATAACCCCACACTCCGGGAAACTCGACAAGCCTGAAACACCTTTTGGCTTTGAAAAAAGAAACAAAACATAAACACGCACGGTATTTTCGTAAAAAGCTAATTTAATTTACAGTAACAATTATGCTTATAGACTATTACAGAGCAGTGAATATATAGCTCTGAAAAGACTGAAATGATATTTAAATAAATCCTAAACTATCATTAAAAGAATAAAACATAAAATATTGCTGTCACACAGTAATAGCACTTTGATTAATAAGTGAAATAGCTAATTTAAGCTTACTTTGAATAAGGCTGAGGGTTCATTAAATAAAAATAATATCTCAAAGTTAATGCTTTAATACAGTTAATAAAGTTAATACAGTATGCGTAATACTGTATGTAAATACTGTAATACTGTATGTAAATAACGGGCTTTAATTGGGTCTTTAGAACCAAGTGTCTAGAGTGTCTTTAGAAAGGTGCAAATGTCGACCGTCTGACAGGATTACTGAATATGAAGTCGTTGATGACTGGTCGGATATCCAATTCATCCAAAACATCTCGATGGGCTTGAAGAACAGCCAAGTTGTTCAATCGCTTCTGTCCCATTGTTGATCGGAGATATGACTTCAGACGTCTAAGGGCGCTAAATGACCGTTCTGCTGTTGCTGTCGTGATTGGAACTACTTGGAGAAGCTTAATGCACTTCACTACTTCACATAACATTTCTCCAATTGCAGGCTCTTGTGTAATGTACTTTCTCACATCACGCATGTTTTTTAAGACCAGTTGTTTTTTATTAGCGATATCGGCTAACATATTCAAGTGTAAGCGCAGTCTCTCAATGTCCAGGTCATTTTTGAAAAACTCAGTTGATTTTTCAAAATTTGTTTCACCTCTGTTTACTAAAAGCAAGCACTCTTGTTCAACTGCAATGACCTGTGTGAATCCAGTCGATGCAAACCGCTCAGTAATGCAAGATTGCACCGTTTCACAAACTTCAATGTAAATAGCTTTGTAGTATTCCTTTGGGGTTTTGAAAGTGTGCGGTGAGCTGGCTTCGTTGTTTTCATACTTCTTTGGTATACGTCGATTCCGAGGAAGCGAAGGATCATCAACTTGTGAAGGTTTTTCTTTTAAACACAATTCCCAAAAGTCTTCAAAACTATCACGCCTTCCATTCAATATACAAATCAAGCCCTCATATATTTTTTCCAGATCAGAAACACTTAGATGAGGGCATTGAATTTTTTCATTGACATCCTCTACTGGGTTCATTGCATGGCAATAAAGACGTAAAAAGAAATAAGTTTTGAATTGTAACATTGACTCAAGGTAGCCTGCACATTTATAACCTGCCTCTGTTTTGTCCTCTGCAGAAAATGTTTCAAAAAACTCTAGAAGTTCTTCAAAGTTTTTCAATACTCTCAAGATACTAGAAGCTCGCATAGTCCATCGAGTCGGGCAAAGGGGTCGTAGACCAGCTTGGCCGTTGGCCCTATCACAGCGTATGCTTCTGAAAAGTTCCATCCTTTTGTTGGATTCCCTTACGGTGTTTATTAAGTCCTTGGCTAAGGCCATAATATCCCTCATAGACGTAAGATGGCGGAGACTGTCTACAACTGCCAAGTTTAAACTGTGAGCAGTGCAGTGCACATAACGTGCTTTTGGTTGTATATCCAAAACTAACTTTTTAAGTCCTTTGAACTTGCCTCTCATATTCGAGGCACCATCATAGCACTGTCCTCTTAAGTTATCCATTGACAAATCAAAACGAGCAAATACGTCTTTTAAAATACTAAACAGAGTTTGTGATTCAGTGTTGGGGGTCTCGTATAAGCCAATAAAGTCTTCGTTGATAATTAAGGAATCATCATCGACAGTACGAATACAAAATGACACTTGTTCGTGAAGCGAAGAATCACTTGTTTCGTCAACAATAATAGAAAAATGTTCAGTCTTCTTGATTGAAGCCAATACTTTTCTCAACACAGACTTTCCTAGTAGATCAATGATCTCGTTTTGAATATCGTGGGACGTCCACTTATACCCAGAACGCCCAAACCAATCTTTTAACTCAGGTACGTCATTCTTTCGGAGTTCCAACAATTGAAAAAAATTTGAGTTTACATCTTCGTGCCCTCTAATTGCTAGTCCTTGTCGGCATAAAAATAGCACGGTAGTAAAAATTGTCTCAAGAGCTAAACGGCCTTTCTTCATATCACTATGTAACTGTTCATTCAATTGGGAGGCCACACTTCGGTTAGTGATGGAATTTAGTTTCAGAACACCTTCTTTATGCGTAAACGTATTTTCATGAAGACGGAATTTTTCCAAAGCCTTTTTCCAGTTAGAAAACCCTATGGAAATAAATGCATCTTCTTTTTTTGAAGAAAATTGTAATAGATTTTTAGCATCTGCCTCTTTGCAGGTTTTGCAAAAAACTTTTTTGGTACATTCTTCATATTCTAGCCATGTATATTTGATCAACCAAGACTTCTGAAATGATCTTCCCTTACCGGATTGTCCAGGTTTCGGCTGTGAACGGTTCTCGGATGAAGACAACGCAGCAATTGACGACACAATTATTGTCGGAGGTTGACTTACAGTATCATCAACTTCCAAGCGTGCCTTTTTGGTTACAAATTTATCCATTGCAAACTTAATTCACAATACACTGAGACTAAAGTAAACGAATAAAATATAGGGGACGGGGACGGCCACAACGTAGAAGCTGGCTAGGCTGGATGGCCAAGCTCAGTATTATCTACACTGACCCACTGTTCCTAAACTGTGGCACCGGCCAAGCCAGCTCAGAATTGTCAGCACTGGGTAAGGTTCCACTTAAAATTAAAATTGCTGGCTGTGACAGCTGAGTCAATCTCGCCCTGACTTAGCTGTAACCTTACTCTTTAGGATTAAACAGCGCCTATTCCAATAAAACGTACCCCGGTAGCTGTGACTCAAATCCCGTTAACGCTAGCTCAGGCCCAGATTATTATTATTATTATTATTATTATTATTATTATTAATGAATATGCTATTATTAGTTCTCTAACTATATCTAGAATTGTGTTTCTATCCAAAAGGCTCTACTTAAAATTTCCCCAAATCAATTAATGAAGCAACAAATTCCTAGTGAAAGAGAACCTTTATTTGTTAATTAAGGCAACAAATTCCCAGTGTAAGAACCCTTATTTGCTTGCAGGCTATAATTTTTTAGCTAGAGGGAGGAATGAGAGGCTTAGTAGCCAGTGCCAAGAATCACCGCTAAACCAGGCACTGTGCCCCCTCAGCAAAATTCACGTAGAGTTATTTACAGCATTCAAATTGCAGTCCCAAACCTCCACTCTACTCGGCACTGAGGCAAAGCAGGACAAATTCCGCCAATAAGAACCACGAAAGTGAATTAATTGCAATAATCTATATGGCCTCTACCTTATGCAGAACCTTATGCAATTAAAATCCCCAGCAATTAAATCACTTATGCACTTAAATCCCTTGATTCCTTCTGAAATTAAATCCAACTAGCAAAATTTATTTTATCTTATTTTGAATATTATTATTATTATTTTATTTATATATATATATAATGCGTTCAACTGTTTTTTAAACAGAAGGGGTGGGTACTGTAGGCAGGGGGCAGTAACTGCCCTTGCTCCTGATCAAGCAAATAAATTTAAAGTAACCACTAAATAAAATGAGTTGGCCTAATGAACCAACTTCCAATTAATTTAAACGGAATTAAGTAATTAAATTGGCCTGCAATAATAAATACTGTTTCTTAACAACACACTAAGGCAATGAGGTAATTAACTAACCAAAGGACTTAAATCAACCAAATGAATCTAATCACCAATTAAATTAAATTGATATACAATCAGAATCCAGCAGCAATTGATCTTCCCTTTCTCTTAGTCAACCAAAATGAATTTAAAGTTCCAACCAAATGAATTAAATTACCAAAATGAATCCACACTCGATAAGTTTAAATACAACTGGAATCAAGCAATAAGTTGACTACTGCAAGCACTTATTAAAGCAATCAAATTTATTATATTTCAGGGTTGCATATATATCCTTGGAGCGCTAAAGCCCTAATTAAAGCGCTTTAATATAATAACACTCAGAGTCAAACCTCTATGAGCTCTTAAAATGCTTAACTTAAATAACTTGTTCTCTTCCAATCCACCAATTGAGCTATATTGTCACTTATAAAGCCTAAAGGTTATGAAAATCGGCCTCCTGTGCTTAGCTTTAGAGAAATAAACAGCAGAAGCACTCACACTGAGCACTGAGTATCCAATTCCCACAACAGAGTGCCTCACCTAAAATGGCCGCCGGGCCAAACCACGTGGTTAGCTCAAAATGGCGACCGCAACTTCCTGGTTACCAAGCAACACAGCTATCAACTTCCTGTTCCTGGCTGCCAGCGTCCTGCCTCTGTGTCTGAAACAATAAGCCTCAACCCGGGCGCACTGAAGAAAAGCTCCCCCCCCACAGCACCCTGTGGGAGCCGGCAAATCAAATCACACTACACAATACACACCAGGCACACACCTCACTCCCCTTTTCAATGCTTCAAGTCGAAGACCTGTACTGATTTAAAGGAATATTCCCACAAAAATTGCCCCTATTAAGATGGCGGCCGTCCCCCTGGTCACGTGGCTCCTTAAAGGGCTATCAGGAAGAGATCGTTACTAAGCAACCCCGCCGCCCCTTCTCACAGCCGGCGTGCTGCTAAAGGATCCCCTGGACTCTCCCAGATTTTTCTACTCACGTGTGATCCTTGGCGCAGAGGCAGCCAGTGCACAATACCACAATACAAGGACGCGTCTCACCCGGCAACGATGCAGCTGCTACTGTCGGCTTTACCTCTCTTAAGCCGATGTGGAGAAAAGCTGCGCTGAACTATTCCAAGCAGCCACTTTCAGACAAAAGGACCTATGAGAATAAAGCCCACCCCTGTGCTGCGAGTGATTTCCGCCCGGGAAAGCTTGCAACTGAAGCTGCGCTGCAAGTGATTTCAGCCCCAGAAAGCTAGCAGTTGAAGTGGAGCTCGGACTCCAGAAGGAATTAAATTTCCTTTAGTGATTTCAGCTCAAAATGCAAACAGCAGCTGCAGCTTTGCCCGGAAGGATCAGCGCCTGCTGCGCTTAAGCTCCACGTGATAGAAGGAAAAAGGCACCAACGACGACAGGATCAGCTGGGAAACGTGGGGGCTAGCCGGAGAAGAGAGGGCGAGCCCCCTCTGCTCCGGCCCTAAATAGGGCAAGCCACGCCCCCCAGCCAGCCGATTGGCTGGCTGGGAGGCGTGGCCGGTTGGGATTCCCCTGTTCTCGCGAAGCAGCGAGGCAGGAGCCCCCGCCCGGGGATTCCCTAATCTCGCGGGGCTCTCCGGCTAGGGCGCGCGGCTGGCTGGCTGGCTGGAGAGGGAGCAGGTGGGGAGGAGGCGGGGGACGGCGGCGGCGCTCTGCTGGAGGGGCGCCTGAGATTATTGGGGGGGCTGAGCCCCCCCAAACAAATTATTGAGGGGGCTCGAGCCCCCTCAGGCCCCATGGAGTCGGCGCCAGTGCTGGACCTAATGGTCAGGGTTCCCTTTACCTTTACCTAAAGTAGGATTGATTCAGCAAGTCAGTAACTGGAGCTGTAACCTGCTAAAGGTGTTTGGATATTTCGGGTTCATTCTTGCATGATTTAGATTGCTTGGTTCGAAGCAAGTTCTGACAGCCTTGTTGGGCTTCCAGAGGTTCCTCAGTTGGAAGATTAGTAATGAAGGAGACGCTTCCCAGAAAGAGGACTTGTCAGCTGCTATTGATGAGTTCACAGGGAGCGATGGCAATACTCAAGAGGCCTTGACCTCTGACCCCACATGGACTGGCACTCAGCCTCCCTGGATTCCCAGGAATCCTCTGCAGCACATGCAGATGCTTAGGGCCTCCTCAGCAGTCAAATCAATGAGGGGAAGGTTCCCTGAAAGTGGACAGCTGAAAGCATTTAGATGACAATTGTATAAAAACCGAGATCTTCCATTTAAGGAAGCTGCCAGGCCTGATCATTTCAGGGCTTGAAACATGAAGGATGAAACTGCATGTTTGGGACTTGGGTCCACCTGTATTTTATATTTATATTATTGACACTTCCCACTGGCTGCTTTTCCTGTTTCTCGGATGGTGCAATGTTTATGCCTTTAAAATGCACAACGGACTGGCTGCCAGGAGGAGGTTTCATTCATGCGAAGTGCACTAAAATGGGAAACACAGAACAGAGGGGAGAAAAGCAGTGGGTTTTAGGTGGGGGGAAGCAGATCTGGGTTTTCCTTGTTTGTTGTTGTTCTTTGTTTTTGAATGCTGGCAAATAAACCCCCCTCCTCAATTCCCATATGCACATGGGGTTTAAAACAGGGTCCAAAGAGATGGCTTGAGAGGCCCTGAAAAGACTTCTTAGGACAAACAAAAAAGGTTCCCTGAAGTTTCCGTTGGCATGGCAACAAGTGTGTTCCTTTTCAGTTGATTTATCTGCCTGTTTTTGCTTTTCGAGGGGGGTGGCGGGGGGGTAGAGTAAGTGGGTGGAGGGGAGAGATGCTTGAAGGCCTCTGTGGTACTTAAATACATGTGGCTACCATGTGTCTGAGGCAAATGGCTTTGCCCCCCCCCCAGCTTCTCCTCGCTTCCTTTCTCAAGTGGGTCAGCCTGAAGCTAAAGGACCGCAAAAGCACACACACACACACACACACACACACAGAGGAACAAAGCTGGGGCTAATGAGTTAGTTTTATTCAAAGCCAATGTGGAATTTCCATTGTCCTTGCTGAAAGAAGAAAAAAAGGGGTTTAATTCTCTTCAGGTAAGGAGCAGGCTTCTGCTGCCTTTTGTCCTCACCCCTCCAGCCCCCCCCCAAAAAAACCCCCATTCTGTTTAAAAGGAGCTGCAGAATAGAAGGAAACTAAAACATTTTCTGTTGCTTAGCAGTAAGAGCTGTGTTTTGTGAAGAGAAAACGGGTCACAGATTTTTAGGGTTTTCCCTCCCCAATTTCTTTTTTAACTGACCAACTGAGAAATCAGCATTCTTTCTGCAGAGGTAAAGCCAGGTTACAAGCCCTCGCTTAGAGCTGGCTAGTTTTGCAATTCAAAGAAAACAAGCCTAGGATAAGGAACACTCCAAAATTGACTGTTAAAGGCAACCTTTCCTTGGATTTCACTAAGTCCTGTGTGACTTTTCCCTGAGCAACAGAACCTTCCATATCTCTGGAAGCATTTTATTTTATTATAATTTATTACTCACCCTTCACCCTGCAGTCCCGGGGCAGGTTAGACTTTACAGCACAGCGTTACAACACAAGATTAAAAGCAGTTTAAAGCAACCTGCAATTACAGAAATAAGATATAGATACCCCTGCTGCCTTTTCCCTGGTAATTGATGGATGCATCAGAGACGACAACTTACTCATGCTTCTAAACTGGGTGATAATAACTCTAGGGTCTTTGTTAAAAGGCTGTACCAAAGGAGTTGAATAGCTAGTGGTGATTTCAGATCGTGTTAGTTGATGAACAGCCTTAATGGCAAGGGCATTGCTAGGTGGAAAATGCTCTGAATCTCCATCCCCATTGAGCTAAGCAACTGCATCTTTGACCATCTCCACTTTGACTCCAGCCTTACACTGGAAAGGGTCGTCCATGCTCACCATCTTCACCCATGGGTGTCAGGGACAGGACAGAGGGGGAATGGTGGAGACTGTCTCCCCATCCTTCCAGGGAGGAGGAAGAGAAAGACAGGATAGTTTTATGACGGAATTGAGGGAGGTCACAGCTCAGAGGCAGATGAGGGAGAAAGCTGGGAAATCGTGGGACAGCTGGAACAACACCCAGCTGAGACGTTTTCATTAGAAAGCATTCCAGACCCTCCATCTCCCAGAACCTGGAGAGCCTTAAAAGTAGGAGAACAAAGAGCTCAGAGACAGAGGGCTGTTAGCGGCACCCGTAGAAGTGACGGATGAGGAATGGGAGAGACGGGGTGGAGATTCACTCAGGACAACACCATTATCCAAGAGGCTGGGTTCTGTAGCCTCTCTCTGTAAAGATTGAAATAAAAAAGGATGGTAAGAAACGTTTCCTTGTCTTTATACTTTCCTGGGCAGCTAGCCGGGAGCCGCTGACAGCATCCTGACAGTGGGGTAAAATCCACCCTGTTATAATAATTTTAAGGTCATATATATATATAAAGTAGATGTTCACAAATGTACCAAGCAAGCACATTCAGATGTGTGGGCCACATGTCTGAAACCCACAGAAAAGTCCTGAAACCATTTTCGCTCTCCCAAAATAACCTCAAATATTTCTCTGCAAGGTCGAAGGAAATGGGAATCTCCCCGTTGTCTCTTTCACAAATCCTGTCTTAAGGGCACATTTAAGATATGAATAGGGTGTGAGCCTGTGACCTGTGACCTGGATTCAGGAATTGAGTAGTTATCATAACAAAAGAGTGGCCAGGTAATCCAATCAGGTAACCTGGCAGACACAGGACATGGGTGGCGCTGTGGGTTAAACCACAGAGCCTAGGACTTGCCAATCAGAAGGTTGGCGGTCGAATCCCTGTGACGGGGTGAGCTCCTGTTGCTCGGTCCCTGCTCCTGCCAACCTAGCAGTTCGAAAGCACAAAGTGCAAGTAGATAAATAGGTACCGCTCCGGCAGGGAGGTAAATGGCATTTCCGTGCGCTGCTCTGGTTCGCCAGAAGCGGCTTAGTCATGCTGGCCACATGACCCGGAAGCTGTACGCCAGCTCCCTCGGCCAATAAAGTGAGATGAGCGCCGCAACCCCAGAGTCGGCCACGACTGGACCTAATGGTCAGGGGTCCCTTTACCTTTACCTTTAACCTGGCAGACAGGAAGAAACAACACACCCAGATTTCTGCCCCTCCTCTGATGTATCTGGGGGGTAGTCTTGGGTTACACCCCTTCTGTGATGTATGTATGATGTTTCTGGGGGTGGTCTTGGATTCCAGGGCGGGCAATTTAAAATGTCTATATAAGGGCTTGCATGCAAGGCTTGGGGTTCCTCCCCCCCTCCCCCGTGTGTGGGGGAGAGTGCCCTGTTGCAACAGCTTTAATAAAGATCTGGCTTACTAGCTGCTTTGTTTCTCAATATTCTCTGTTTGGCCTCTGTTATTTTCTCCTACCGATAGAGAACCTACAAAAGGACTCTATATGGGCTCTTGGGTACCCCATAAGGGATAAAGGAGCAGTTTCCCCCCCATAACAACCCCAAGATTGGATGGCTTCACCATCTCAGTCTTCTTTTTGATTTTCATGATATTAGGCTGGGTGGCATAGTGTGCCTCGTTCAGACACAGGTCAGCAGTCACCATGACTGGCAGCTTCAGACGCATCATTTCTAGACCCCTGTTCAATTTCACGCTCAGCCTTCTGCCAGTCTCCATCCAGAGTCACTTCTGAAGCAAATGTCCCCTGAGGCCAGTCATGAAATGCTGTGGTCAGTTGCCCTGCCTGGTTACAGTTATTGTCAGTGTCCGGTTTGCCCAGAAGCAGAAGGTTGATTCCTTCTGCCTTGACCTGCACAGCCAGGATCTTGGAAACCTGGAAGGGGCCAAGGCTGTTGTAGTCTTTGGCAGGGATCTCCACAGGCAGCTCTCGATCAGCCCACCATGACGAGGGCCGTGCAGATTGTCTCCTGGCACTGCTGTGGACCACAGCCTACAGCATGGGTAGGCAAACTAAGGCCTTCTCAATCCGGCCCACAGATGGTCCAGGATTCAGTGTGTTTTTACATGAGTAGAATGTGTGCGTTTATTCAAAATGCATCTCTGGGTTATTTGTGGGGCCTGCCTGGTGTTTTTACATGAGTAGAATGTGTGCTTTTATTTTAAATTCATCTCTGGGTTATTTGTGGGGCATAGGAATTTGTTCATTCCCCCCACCCCCCAAAAAATATAGTCCGGCCCCCCACAAGGTCTGAGGGACAGTGGACCGGCCCCCTGCTGAAAAAGTTTGCTGACCTCTGGTACAGCATCCGCCTCTGAGACGACAACCTTCTTTTCCTTGAGCTGCACAACTTCCTCCCCAGCAATCTTGCAGAAAGGGATCGTGGAGTGCTTGACACCATCTGCCACCATTCCTGTTTTCACCCACACCTTCATGGTGTAAACAATGACCGCTTCACTCCCACCATTGCCCTTGGCCCGGCCGCTGCCATCGTGCCCCACGCCCAGTCCCCCTCTCAGCTTAAGCCCCTTTACCTTAAGGCCATTAGATCATGTCTTGCCTTGTGGGCCCACAGAGAAGAAGTCCTTGCTCTTTGTTATGCAACAATCCATCAGGCATTTGAAGAGCGGATGGGGAATTCCTAATGGAATTTCTCAGGAACCTCATGCCTGTGAGTCCTGAGTGTAACACTTCGACGTATCACAGGTAGAGGAAGAGGCTTTGGAGGAAAAGAGAACTTAAAAAAACCAAAACAAAAGAATTTTTTCCTTCCAGTAGCACCTTAAAGACCAACTAAGTTAGTTCTTGGTATGAGCTTTCGTGTGCATGCACACTTCTTCAGATACACAGATACAAGTGTGCATGCACACGAAAGCTCATACCAAGAACTAACTTAGTTGGTCTTTAAGGTGCTACTGGAAGGAAAAAATTCTTTTGTTTTGACTATGGCAGACCAACACGGCTACCTATCTGTAACTTAAAAAAACCAAACCTTCCAAGGGGAGAGTCCAGTGTGAAACTACCAGGTTACAACTTATCAAGAAGTGTAATTCATCTGTGGTTGGGAGTGCCCGTAGGCAGTGAGATTTTGGAATGAGATACTCAAAATGATCAGCACCATAACTGGGCAAACAGTGGTTAAAACATGGGAACTAATGCTACTTTCACTGTTTAACTTGGAGGCAGGGAATGTAGTATTTAAGGGCTT
Organism: Podarcis raffonei; assembly: GCF_027172205.1. Taxonomy (NCBI): domain Eukaryota; kingdom Metazoa; phylum Chordata; class Lepidosauria; order Squamata; family Lacertidae; genus Podarcis; species Podarcis raffonei. The sequence goes on along the minus strand of NC_070614.1, from coordinate 5,799,647 downwards.
GATTGTTAGTCACTGCCAGGCTTGTGATAACACAATAGTGGAAGCACAATAGGACTCCTACTATAGAGCTCTAGTATGGTAAACTTTGGAAAATTGCCACAGCGGTGTGGCTTAGGCATCAATTCTTAGTTATCAGGCATTCATACATTCAAGTTTCCTTTTCGGAGAGGAAGGCCTGTCTCGGCTACTTATTTGCAGATGTCAGATGAGCCAAATATTGTACTACTGTGTAGAAAGAACGGTGTCTTTATTTTTTGTTTGTTTTTTTAACAAGCAATTGAGATAGAGATCTGGCGCACACATAATCCCAATTAAGATCTTAAATTTACTTTGAAAGTGTTGGTTTAATTTGCTGAACTAAGCTCTGTCTCAGGAAAGCATGTACAGGGAGATGCCAAAGGAATTTTGCTTCTCATCTTGGAAGCAGAGAGGTTGCTTTGATTAGGTTTTGTGTGGTCCAGACATAACACTTAATCATAGTTATCATGTAGCACGGTTTGTGATCCCACGTGATTTCCCATCCAGGTTTGGAGCCTAATCCTTATGTCTGAATACTTAAAGGTAAAGGTAAAGGACCCCTGACAGTTAAGACCAGTTGCGGTCGACTCTGGGGTTTCGGCGCTCATCTCACTTTACAGGCTGAGGGAGCCAGCGTTTGTCCACAGACAGCTTTTCAGGTCATGTGGCCAGCATGACTAAACCACTCCTGGTGCAACGGAACACCATGACGGAAGCCAGAGCTCATGGAAACGCTGTTTACCTTCCCGCCAGAGTGGTACCTATTTATCTACTTGCACTTTGACGTGCTTTCGAACTGCTAGGTTGGCAGTAGCAGGGACCGAGCAACGGGAGCTCACCCTGTCATGGGGATTCGAACCGCCGACCTTCTGATCAGCAAGCCCAAGAGGCTCAGTGGTTTAGACCACAGCACCACCCACGTCCCGCTGAATAATTAACCATGACTTAATAATTAACTGTTGGTGAGGAAAACAAATTGTGATTAAGTGTCGTGTCTGCAAAGAAACAAGCAGCATCAACATATGGGAAGATTATGGACTTTCCTAGCTTTCATCCAACAATAAAGTGATCTGGTAAACAAGAGCAGAAGTGGTTCTCTCTGTTGAAAAAAATGTCAAGTTCCACAATGAAATATACAAGTGATCAAAAGTGAGCGAGAAGTTGCGGGTGACAGAAACACACTGAGATTTCTTGCTCTCGTGAAAAGGATTGGTTGTCTCAGGAAACCACCCTGAGATAACCTCTGAATTACACCTGGCATCCATATACTTGGAACAATAACACCTGTTCCTACTGTTTAAAGTTTTCCTAGAGGAGTAGGTGGCCTTTAGCCCAACATCTCTGGGGGAATTTGAGGTACTGGCATTAAGTGAATGTGTGCTTCGACTGGGGCAACAACAATCTGAAGGTTTGTGCTAAATTGTATGTAAGCTGGTCTGAAGGCTGGAGGCCTTGAAACTGATACAGTGAACTACAGTGTTTTCTTTTCTTTTTCAGCTTGATGACTGCACATTGCAGCTGTCTCACAATGGTACCTACTTGGATTTAGAGTCTACCTTAGCAGAACAAAAGGATGAATTGGAAGGTTTCCAGGAGGATTCTGGGTAAGTTGTACATTAGAAAGGTGTAGAAACATTGATTTCCATGGAGGTTTCTGTAGGGGAGAATTGGGTTGCATGCCCACGGCTAAGGGAGCTGGGCATGTTTAGCCTGGAGAAGAGGAGGTTAAGGGGTGATATGATAGCCATGTTCAAATATATAAAAGGATGTCACATAGAGGAGGGAGAAAGGTTGTTTTCTGCTGCTCCAGGGAAGCGGACACGGAGCAATGGATCCAAACTGCAGGAAAGAAGATTCCACCTAAACATTAGGAAGAACTTCCTGACAGTAAGAGCTGTTTGACAGTGGAATTTGCTGCCCAGGAGTGTGGTGGAGTCTCCTTCTTTGGAGGTCTTTAAGCAGAGGCTTGACAACCATATGTCAGGAGTGCTCTGATGGTGTTTCCTGCTTGGCAGGGGGTTGGACTCGATGGCCCTTGTGGTCTCTTCCAACTCTATGATTCTATGATTCTATGATGTGGGTTTTCTCCACCACTCTCAGGAAGTTAAAAACCTTTTGAGGGATACTTTAATGGGGAGACAAGCCCCCCCCCCCGGCTCCATTTCCGGTTTCTGCCTTTGCCACTGGAAGGAGGTTTCTTGGCTGTTCTAGGCATGGCAATAGGTGGAAAAGCCACCTTGGATGGGATTTTTATGCCTTTGTCTTTGTTCCTTTGTCTTTGTTTCTTGGATCCCTTCTGCTGTCTGTACCGGGTGCTATAACTGAAGAAGGACTGTAGTACGTGATTATTTTCTTGGAAATAGGGAGCTCTCTCTACTTACTGTTGCTACCAGATACTGCTTTGTTTTTTGTTTTTTTTATAAATTTTTTATTGATTTTCCAACATATATTATAACACATTACAAATGACAATACACAAACAAACAAACATATAAACATGTATAATTTCATAACCTTTTTTCCTTATACCCAATTTCGACGACTTCCCCATGCCTCCCTTTTCTGCATCCCTGTTTTAAACTTTTTCAGCAACCCCTGATCTAAATTACTTATAATTCCCTTTCTTTAACCTTTTTCTCTTACCCAATCATTTATCGCTGCAAATCTGCTATGCTTTACCCATAACATTTTAACACTCAATAATTTTACAACAGTTCTTAAGATAAAATTTAAATTTCTTCCAATCTTCTTCCACCGTCTCTTTCCCTTGGTCACGGATTCTGCCCGTCATCTCAGCCAGTCCCATATAGTCAATCACCTTCGTCTGCCACTCTTCCAGCGTGGGTAGTTCTTGTGTCTTCCAATACTTTGCTAGAAGAACTCTTGCTGCTGTTGTAGCATACATAAAAAACGTCCTATCTTTCTCAGATACTGCTTTGTTAAGAAGCTGTATCCAAAACAATAAACGTTGTTAAGTGAAGCTCTGAGTGACATCAGAAGATTGTGTTATATCTGTAGATATTTGGAAAGCTTTCTCTTTTCTGACTACTAGTAGGTCTTAAAAAATATTTTTATGCAAGGAGAAAATGAAAGGAGGATGGTAATACATTGTGATGCATTTTGGCAGGTGAAACCATGCTCTTTCCAGTTGAGCATCAGATCCCATTATTTCAGTTCTTCAAGTACAGTATATGGTTAACATTTTACTGAGAAAGCATGGTCCCCTGAGGGAGTGTACACTTAAAAAAAATGTGTCTCCTCTCACTTTAAAAAGCCCTCTGAGTTCTCTGTATGGCATATTACTAGGCAGAGTGCTTGTTCCAACTTCATAGCTGAAGTGTATGCTGTAGACCTGGAAATTGGCATGCCAATCACTGATCCCCACTATGTCCTGCCACATTTCCACAATCAATCAATCAATCAAAGGGGGGTGGACACCCATACCAAAAGGAGATGACTTCTATGGATTCCTGCATTGTCTGCTTCCTCTTCACATACTGGTTCCTGGGAGTGGCCATTCCTAGTTGGCTCCCACTACTACAAGGACTTGGAGTATTGCAGCAATATATGTGTGAAAACACTGAAAGAGCTTCAATGGAGAGCTCATTCCTTGATGGGGAAACGTAACTTTGTCAGCAGGGTGTCTATGCTGGTGGAGTTCTCCTGGTGTGTTCAATCCTGCTGGCACAGCTCCATCTTAACATCAGCTGAGCAGCCTTGGGATGTAGTGTAATTTATGGGTATAATTCCACCCTAAGGCTGTCCCCCTACTTGGTCTGACTTGTGAGTAAGTGCCATTACACTTTGTGGGGCTTCTGAGCAGAGGGGCTGTGTGGGACTCATCTTAATGTATTGTTCTGTATCTCTGCTCTCTTGCAGCAAGGGATGCGCCACAGAGGTAGCTGTTAGCTCACTAGTCAAACTGTGACAGAAAAGCTAACTGGCATTGTGATGTCATATGATGACCCCTATAGCATGGTTAACTACAGTAAACACAACCATCCTCTTAGACTAGAGGGGTTTTGACTGCCTTATTTATAGGACAGTTGAAAGGACTATGAATTACACAAGACCATGCAATTCTCAGTGGATTGTATTCATAAGCTGTATCAAAAGCAAACCCCTGTGTTGCAATAAGAACTAATCTCAACAGTACAAACACAACACGTAGGCTAATAGTGAGTAGAATATATAACAGAATAATGATATCATTCAAATTATAGGAGTAAGCCAATCAAAGTTCTTATAGACAATATAACAGAGTCGTAGAGAGGACCGTCAAACCGTGTGTTCAAAACAGTCTCACAATAGTCTTTCATCAAAAGCATCAACAGAAGACGTCTCGAAAGTTTCAAAAGTAAAATCTCTCAATAGTTTTTCAAAAGTTTCAACGGAAGACATTTCAACTATAGAGAGACATTACTTTTGAAACTTTTGAGACATCTTCTGTTGATACTTTTGAAAGACTATGGTGAGACTGTCCTTAGACATCTGTTTTGAACACAAGGCTTGACGGTCCTCGCTACCACTCTGTTATATATTATACAGTGGTACCTCGGATTACATACGCTTCAGGTTACAGACTCCACTAACCCAGAAATAGTACCTTGGGTTAAGAACTTTGCTTCAGGATGAGAACAGAAATCGTGCTCCAGCGGCACAGCAGCAGCAGGAGGCCCCATTAGCTAAAGTGGTGCTTCAGGTTAAGAACAGTTTCAGGTAAAGAACGGACCTCCAGAACGAATTAAGTACTTAACCCGAGGTACCACTGTATAAGAACTTTGATTGGCTTACTCCTATAATTTGAATGATATCATTATTCTGTTATTCTGAGCCTGGCTTCGGCTGGGGAGGGCGGGATATAAATAAAAAAATATTATTATTATTATTATTATTATTATTATTATTATTATTATTATTAATTTTCTACTAACTATTAGCCTACGTGTTGTGTTTGTATTGTTGTGATAAAGTTGTATCAAGCCTGAGTAGGACTTCTCTCCAGCCCATTCAGACGTTTTCCCTAAATGTGTGGAAATAGCACATGGAGAGTGTGCTAGTCTAGGCCACGCATGATCTCCCCACTCCTAATTGTCCCCGCGTGCCCTGGGCTTGCCCACTCTACCGTACCAACCTTACCACACGAAGCAGAGAAGGTTGTTCTGAAGTGCACTCACCACCTGAACAAGCTTGGAAGCCTCTCTATGGACACCCAAAAGTGCAGGATTAGTGACAGCCGCAACAGGAAAACAGGAAACAAGGGCAAACCTTAAGGTGTGTTGTTTAACTGTCCTATTTAGAGATGTTGCCAGGCTTTGTGAGTCCTTGGCTTGGAATGTGAACTTTGGCGACTTGCACTGTTTGCCTTTAAAATGAGGCGAGTGTTTCAGCTTGAGCCAGAGGAGAGCTGCACCCTTTTACCCCCCACTTGTTCGTCCACCGTTTAGAGGGTGCAGACTGCAACTTTAGCAACAACAGCAGGCCGAGCATGTCTGACTTTCCCTCTTCCCTGGCACCTGGAATACAGTTACAGCAGTGACCCTGGAGCCCTGGGCAATCCCCAGGATGCGTGAAAACGTCTGACAGACGCTGCTGCCTCCCTCTGCCACAGCAGCCCCAGTCACCTGCTTGCTAGGCAAGGGGACTTGAGAGGGAATTGGACCCAAATATGCTACCCGAAACACCATTAAGCGTTTGAAGGGCTTTAAGCAGTTTTCTGACTTGTAGGGAACTTGCTCACTTGGATGAACCCAAGTACAAACTGAGCCCAGGGAGCTCATCATTCCTAGCCGTGTTTGTTTTTTCATGTATTTGATGAATATGTAAACGTTTCTATCTGTGCTTTCTGGCAAAGAATAAATAAGCCAAATGGACTGTTTTTCTGGTGCAAATCGGTTGAACAATTAAAATTGTGTTTGTCTACCTCTGTCTCTGGGGACGCGGGTGGCGCTGTCTCCCTCTGCCACAGCAGCCCCAGAGAGCCCCAGCTCCCACAGAGCCTAGGACTTGCCGATCAGAAGGTCGGCGGTTCGAATCCCCGCGACGGGGTGAGCTCCTGTTGCTCAGTCCCTGCTCCTGCCAATCCTAGCAGTTCGAAAGCACTTCAAAGTGCAAGTAGATAAATAGGTACCACTCCGGTGGGAAGGTAAACAACGTTTCCGTGCGCTGCTGTGGTTCGCCAGAAGTGGCTTAGTCATGCTGGCCACATGACCCGGAAGCTGTATGCCGGCTCCCTCGGCCAATAAAGCGAGATGAGCGCCGCAACCCCAGAGTTGGCCACGACTGGACCTAATGGTCAGGGGTCCCTTTACCTTTACCTCTATCTCTATTTATATAGATATAACTTATTCTTGTTTAATGTGGCAATAGAGTCCTTGCAGTTTCATGCATGCTTTTATAAAAAATTGAATACCTGCCATTGCTGAGAGTGTATCTAGCATATTAGATGATTCACTGAGATTTGCTTTAATTAGCTCATCATTTTTTTCCTGTTTTTACCTCCCCCTCCACCCCCCACAGCAGGGGCAAGAAGCACAGTGTCATTTTGAGGACCCAGCTTTCAGTCAGAGTCCATGCCTGCATTGGTAAGTGAGTTTCCAAGTATTTTGATGTGGTGAATGTGTGGGAAGCTTTCCAAAAGCAAGAATCTGTAGCAGATGCACAACTTTACCTTCTGTCATTCTGTTGCTTCCTGAAAACATGTTGTCTGCCCTCCAAAGGGTCCATGTAGCTACAAAATAAAAATAAAATAAAAATGCACAGCAGTAGAATAATTCTTATCTGTTTAATGAAGGCATGCAAGATAAATTTTAGTTCTTGTAATTCTAAGGAGCAGTTTTGAGTCAGTGATAACATCAGAGCTTGGATTTGGGACTTGGTGATGCATGTATTTCCCCTTGATGCCACAGAAAGTGAGCTTTGAATTCCATGTGCCTTGCTGGGACAAATCAAGAGCCATCTAGCCCAGAATTTATCTATATTGTGATTATTTCATTATATCCACTTGCTTTAATAATTCTGTGCTCTTTGACCATGTTTCAGGTCTGCTCAGTTACTAGTTCACAAATTTGGAAGCAGGGTGAATATTGGGTGCTGTTGTTGTTTTTGCCAGAGGAGCACACTTTTGCTATTTGTAGATGTTCAAGTCAGTTGCAAGAATATCGGTAACAAATTTTTTTGCATGGCTCATCAAACTGCAGTTATTTGTATTTGCTTCATTAGGCCTGCTGGTTTGAGATGGTGAACTGTGGAATTGTAGGCTGGCAGCAAGCTACTGTATTTTAAGAGGCAGATAATATTTATTGCTTTAAATTGTGCAGCTCTTGGCCAGGCAAACTGTCATTACTGCTGTGTCAGTGACTGGAAATAGAATAGACTATTGCTGTCAAAAGGGAAGCCAAATGAAACCAGTGTGTAGAAGGCAGCTCATGCGTATCAAGTCCTGCCAACTCAGCACAAGTGAACGACTGTGTTTTGAGCAACGTGCATTGCGGCACTGGGTGTCTTTTTAAATGGGACATTACTTGTAGCAGGTGATAGCAACCAGGAGAGGTGGTGGTGTTTACTAGAACTTGATTTTCCTGGTAGCCCTGTGTTCAAATTCCTGACTGGACATCCACTGAAAAGTCACTTTCTCAGCTGCCCTTTGGATGAATTTCAGAATGTAGGAGCATATGAAGCTATCTTGTTGTTGTTGTTTAGTCGTTTAGTCGTGTCTGACTCTTCGTGACCCCATGGACCAGAGCAAGCCAGGCACTCCTGTCTTCCACTGCCTCCCACAGTTTGGTCAGACTCATGTTTGTAGCTTCAAGAACACTGTCCCACCATCTCGTCCTCTGTCGTCCCCTTCTCCTTGTGCCCTCAATCTTTCCCAACATCAGGGTATTTTCCAGGGAGTCTTCTCTTCTCATGAGGTGGCCAAAGTATTGGAGCCTCAGCTTCACGATCTGTCCTTCCAGTGAGCACTCAGGGCTGATTTCCTTAAGAATGGATAGGTTTGATCTTCTTGCAGTCCATGGGACTCTCAAGATTCACCTCCAGCACCATAATTCAAAAGCATCCATTCTTCGGCGATCAGCCTTCTTTATGGTCCAGCTCTCACTTCCATACATCACTACTGGGAAAACCATAGCTTTAACTATACGGATCTTTGTTGGCAAGGTGATGTCTCTGCTTTTTAAGATGCTGTCTAGGTTTGCCATTGCCTTTCTCCCAAGGAGCAGGCGTCTTTTTTTCTCTTTTTTCCCCTTACATGCTGTCATATAATAATAATACCTTTACTGTCAATGTACAACCTGTGTACAATGAAATTAACCGAGCCTCCCTCCCCCCCAAAAAAACACTCAATCTCATTGCACTCTGTGTGCTTGTCACACAACACACCAACCCCAAAAGTCAGTTGCGCTATATTATTTTCCGTTCAGCAGCCTAACAGCCCACGGATAGAAACTGTTTTTAGCCTATTGGTACGACTAATTATACTTCTATATCTCCTGCCCGAGGGTAGAAGATTAAAGAGGTGCTGGCCAGGGTGTGAATCGTCCCTGAGAATTTTTCTCACTCTCCTAAGGCAACGATCCCTTGTGATGTCATCTAGCGGGCTTAGCAGACAGCCCATGATATCATATGCTGTGTTCACCACCCTCTGTAAAGACTTTCTGTCCGTGGCTGTCAAGCCAATGTACCACACTGTGATACAATATGAGAGGACACTTTCTACTGTGGACTGGTAGAAGGAGGTCATCAATTGTTGTTTAACATTGTTCTTTCGCAAGACCCTGAGGAAATGGAGTCTCTATTGGGCCTTCCTAACCACCTGAGTTATATTGTTTTTCCAAGTGAGGTCTTCACTAAGGTAAACTCCCAGGAATTTGAAGGAAGACACTCTCTCCACACAACCTCCCCCCCCCCCCCATATACAACAGGGCTAGTTCCCCTCTCTTCCTCCGAAAGTCCAACACCATCTCCGTTGCCTTGCTAATATTTAGGTGCAAGCTATTCTCTAGGCACCATGTAGATACTTTTTGAACCTCCCCCCATACGCTGATTCCTTCGTAATCTAGAAAAGTAGTGTTTGCTGTGACTTGCAGAGGCCTTTGCCAGCGCTCCTTCTGCCAGATGTCCTTGCAACTGCAAATGTTGGGGGCTGAATCTGGGATTATCATGTGCAAAAGCAGCTGATCTATATTTCTTCCCAGAAAGAGAATTCTTGTCTGTGTGTTGTAGCACAGAGTCTTTTTTTCGACTAATACATTTATGTCAACATGGTGAAATGCATTCACAATTGGGGGAGATTTATATAGCCCTAAGCATAAATTGGTGGGTGCAGTCGCAGTCTTGACCCCAAAACACACAGGAATCTGGAGATAAAGCCTTGGAAAGTAAAACAAGCACTTTCTTGCTGCTAGCAGGTAGCATCCATTTGATTCTATCTTTACATCTGTTGGTGTGGACCTGGATGGAGGCTGATGGTCTGCCAGCCAAAGTTTCAGTGAAGAGCGGTAGGGGGTTAACACCTGAAAGTTGCCTCTGGTTAGTAAGTCAGGAAGCATCTACAGTCGTACCTTGGAAGTCGGATGAAATCAGTTCCGGAAGTCCGTTCGACTTCCAAAACGTTCAAAAACCAAAGCGTGGTTTCTGATTGGCTGCAGGAAGTTCCTGCAGCCAATCAGAAGCTGCAGAAGCCGCCTCAGATGTTCGGCTTCCAAAAATTGTTCGCAAACCAGAACAGTCACTTCCGGGTTTGCAACATTCGGAAGCCAAAACGTTTGACTCACAAGGCGTTCGAAAACCAAGGTACGACTGTAGAAAGAAACTAATAGTTTGTCTGGTCTGTCCTGCTCCCCTCTCAGTTGCAGCCAGAGCTCTGTCTTTCTTCATTATGTAATGAGCAATATTCTCATTGTCTAGAAAATCGCATGTAGCAAAAATCTGTGAGACTTTAGAACTCCATTGGATACTTTGTGAAGTATCCCTCTCTGTGAAATGGGAATTTTCTTCCATTGTCTGTTGTGAAAGCGAGGCTGCAAAGAACTTTGTAGAATGGAAATGAAACAATGCACGCATTGTAAAGCCCATTGGCCAGTGATATACAATTGTACAACAGTTCATTATTTTATTTATTTCATAAAATTTATGTACCACTTGATTGTAGGGAAAAGCCTCAAAGTGGTTTACAAAAAAGATAAATCAATAAAATTATCACTAAAAAAATTACAACCGTGATTTAAAACATGCAGAAGGTTAAAACCACAATAAAACTACCAAAACAAATTAAAACTCCTATAAAATATTAGCATCATTCAAGGGTACTTATTCTATGCTACCTGGATTTTGATGTGCAGGCATGCCTTGAGTTCCTTCCAACTCTATGGCTCTATGATTTCTTTGCGGCCATCAGTTTGGGGGATTTCATGTGGTAGAAATAATATCAGTGGGTATATCTGGGTTTCAAGAATGACAATAGTTTGCTGCTAAAAGGAAAAATCAATGTTGCAAGGAGACAGGTGATTGAAACACCATGGAGTGTGTGGCTGTAGTGAAAATGCATAAATGCTGATTTGTTGGTAGCATTTTGAGAGCATGGCAGATTTCAGAAAGGCCAACATAATTTTTGGATCAGTGTTCAGGGTTGTTGTTGTTTAGTCGTTTAGTCGTGTCCGCCTCTTCGTGACCCCATGGACCAGAGCACACCAGCACTCCTGTCTTCCACTGCCTCCCGCAGTTTGGTCAGACTCATGTTTGTAGCTTCGAGAACACTATCCAACCATCTCGTCCTCTGTCGTCCCCTTCTCCTTGTGCCCTCCATCTTTCCCAACACCAGGGTCTTTTCCAGGGAGTCTTCTCTTCTCATGAGGTGGCCAAAGTATTGGAGCCTCAGCTACAGGATCTGTCCTTCCAGTGAGCACTCAGGGCTGATTTCCTTCAGAATGGATCGGTTTGATCTTCTTGCAGTCCATGGGACTCTCAAGAGTCTCCTCCAGCACCATAATTCAAAAGCATCAATTCTTCGGCGATCAGCCTTCTTTATGGTCCAGCTCTCACTTCCATACATCACTACTGGGGTGTTCAGGGTAATGGAAGTTAAATAGAATACTGTCAGTGTTCAAGTTTTTGTAGCCTGAACTGTAAGTGGATTCTGTCTGGACAGATCCTCACCCTAGCAGGCGATAGTGGTGCTGTTGAAAAAAAGAGAAGCTTTTGACATTATCATTGTGAACTATTTGTTTTGAATTTCACAGTAGATAGAGGTAATTTACTTCGGCTCTATCGATCTTGGCACTTCCTCATACAATATATAACCAAACTATTGAAGGCTCTTCACCAAAGCCAGACTAAACATCTTTCCTTCCTCAGTGTTGGATGGCAGGTTGAGAGGAGTTCCCTACCAGGACAGACTTTGCTCATGTGCTCAAGACATCGATTCCATAAAACATATTTTGTTGCGTTGTGCAAAATATGAGCAAGCCAGGGCTGAACTGATACTACCCTTGCTGGTACCTTTCCCAGGAAAATCAGAGGCTCACTATGTCAGGTTCCTATTGGAAGACCTGACAAATGCTAGAACATTAGCAGTGGCAAAGTTTTTATCGGTGGTTACAAGAACAAATAATCCCTATATTCTGAACAAAATGCTTGTTTAACCTGGAGGTAGGCTGTATGAATTGTGTATTGCTTTGTAATGATTTGTTGGGTCTCTGGACCGTAATAAAGATTGATGATGATATAATTTTTATTTTCTGCAAAAGTGTTAGGCGTGCTCATTCAGGAGCCATGGGGCACCAGTGGCCACACTCATTTGCAGAGCGGACATGGATTTTGGCCTGTTTACAGGTGGGATAAGACTAGGAATATACTAAACTTGTCCCTTTATGTCTGGCATATTTCTGATTTCCTTGAACTGACATTACGAAACTTGGTAATGATAATGATGTGGACTCAAATCATTGTTGAATGTCACATGTGTGTGTGTGTTTTAAGCATTTTGCTTAATTGTGCATTGTGCTCCTCACTCAAACCAAAATCCCAAATCCCAGACATCTCTCAAAGCAGTGCAGTTCACATTCAAATAATTGTTGTAGACTGCATGCACTTTACAACACTAGCAGCTCTCTCCTCTCTCACAGATATAATAAAAGACCCGCTGGCTGTTCCAACAGGATGCTTATTTGAATAGCAATTATACAACATTCTTATCAGATATTTGTAACACCCATAGTTGCGAGGTTAGTGTGGGACTCCACAACATGCTTTTTGGCTGTGGGCAGCTTTCCACATTTCTGGATGTCGGCTGTAACACAAACACAGGAAATTTTGCACATATAAAATGTAGCAGAATTCTTGACATGGCTCCTGAAGGAAGCTCTTTCCAAAGGCTTTATGATGGTGAAACGGATTCTTCCACTCACCCACGCATACTAGCCGACGGAAGAGCGACATGGGTTATCGTGGAATATGTGTGCTTTTGCTTTTAGGGAAAGTCTAACACTGATACCATGAGCAACATATATATTAAACTGAAGCTAGTCTGAAGGAAGAAATGACAGTACAGTGGTACCTCAGGTTACATATGCTTCAGGTTACATACACTTCAGGCTAAAGACTCCGCTAAGCCAGAAATATTACCTCGGGTTAAGAACTTTGCTTCAGGATGAGAACAGAAATCGTGCAGTGGCGGCGCAGCGGCAACGGGAGGCCCCATTAGCTAAAGTGGTGCTTCAGGTTAAGAACAGTTTCAGGTTAAGAACGGACCTCTGGAACGAATTAAGTTCGTAACCAGAGGTACCACTGTTGCAGTATATTCTGCCAGCCAGGAATACCTCTTTCCCTCTGTTCAGAACCAGAATTACCAATTTCTCTCGTAATTCAGACCATGTGACCGCCCAAGTCCCGACATTTGTTTCCTGTTCATTCACATATCGACAAGAAACGAAAGCCCAGTTCCGTATCATTCTGCCCGTGTGCTACCTTTGGGCCAGAAGGGGTGGTAGCGAACCACTTGGGGTGATTAAATGAGCTAGCCTTTTATTTTGAACTGTGGAGCCCAGGTAGAGCACACTTCTTCTTTTTTCTTTTCTTTTTTTTAGACCAGCATCATACATTACAATAAATTTGTAACATAAACATCGCCCTCTACTCATAAATTAGTAGAAGACATCAATGGTGATATCACCTAATTACATCCTAAAACATAGATAATAGTTTAGAGGGATTATCCGAGCCGCACAGGAGTCCGTTTCTCTTCTTTAGGGATAGAACGCTGATCAAGAATCTGGCAACCATGAGTGATCTTAGGGGGTCATCATCATTTAATAGATATCTCAGTTTGGCTTCATTCGTATCATCGGCAATTCCCTTTAGATATTGAGCAAGAAACTTGCTCCTGGCCGATGAGTGAAATGCACAATCAAAAATTATGTGATGCAACGATTCCGGTGCCCCACAATTACAATCACATAAGAGCGATATCTGTCCATTGGAGAATCTATTTCTCAGCACGTTCGATGGGAAGGTGTTGAATCTTGCCTTTACAAAGGCATATCTATGAGCCGAAGAAGTTAAGGAATTCAAATAGGTTGGGAGCCTTAAGAGGGGTAATAAACCAAGGTTTAGAGGTGAGCAGGTACCATCCTTATGGAAGTGAGCCATGGGCAACTTACAGTTGCTAGGAGCAATGCCTTAATGCAGGGGTCGGCAAGGTTTACCTTGCCTGGGCCAGTTCACTCCAGCGGAGATCCCTCCGTGGGCTGGATCGCCCATACGCCCGCGATTTCCGGCATCTGCGTCTGCACAGACGCGATTTCTGGCGCTGCAGAAGCGAGTCCCCCACACTGCACTGGTTTAGCACAGCGTGCGGGAATTCACCAAGCAGGCTGCTCAGTTCGGGAGCAGCTCGTGGGCCAGTTAAATGACCCCATGGGCTGCTTATGGACCCCTGCCTTAACGCCTTCCACATGCGGTGTGCCTGGAAGATGTTGGGCATCACAAGGCAAGATAAAGGTAAAGGGACCCCTGACCATTAGGTCCAGTCGTGACCGACTCTGGGGTTGCGGCCCTCATCTCGCTTTATTGGCCGAGGGAGCCGGCGTACAGCTTCCGGGTCATGTGGATAGCATGACTAAGCCGCTTCTGGTGAACCAGAGCAGCACACAGAAATGCCGTTTACCTTCCCGCTGGAGCGGTACCTATTTATCTACCTGCACTTTGATGTGCTTTCAAACTGCTAGGTTGGCAGGAACTGGGACCGAGCAACGGGAGCTCACCCCGTCGCAGGGATTCGAACCACCGACCTTCTGATCGGCAAGTCCTAGGCTCTGTGGTTTAACCCACTGCGCCACCCGCGTTTGTTTGAGACAGAGTCTCAAACAAAGATGAGCTCTTTGTCTCCTGCACTGCTGAATGAGCTATAACTCACGCCCCATTGTCCAGTAAGTTGGGCACAGGCCAGCCACACCCTGCCTCAGAGCTGAAGCCAGCTTTGCACATATCCTATAAATAATGGTAATTCACTGGGCAAGTGGTAATTATTTCAGATTATGTGAAGTAATCTTTTGCTGTTGATTAGAAACTTTATTACCATTTTTTTAAAAAGGAAACAGAACGCTTTCTGTGAAATTCAGATATTATTGTTTCTGGACTATAAAATTAAGGGAACCCCATAAAACCTTTATTAGCGAGTGATTTACATCTGTAATGTGTTGTTTATAAATGCAATTTGAAAGCCTCCAAGAAGCTCAAGAAAAGCTTCTTAAAAAGGAATATTAGATATGTATATATATTTGTTTTGTGTTAGATATACAGTCATACCTCATGTTATGTTTGCTTCAGGTTAAGTGTTTTTGGGTTGCGGACAGCGGAAAACCCGGAAGTACCGGAAAAGGTTACTTCCAGGTTTTGTCGCTCGCACATGCGAAGAAGCACCAAATCGCTCTATGATTCCATGAAAAGCAGGGGTTTTAAAAGCTAGCAGTTTTAAATTGAGCTGAGGCACCTGCTAGCACATGGGAATGCAACTAGCTTTGGAGCCCTTCCAAGGCAGAATTGGTGATTCAGCTCCCTGTCAGATGAGTACAACATGAAACAGTGCAAAGCATAATTTTAAATCATTTTGGTGGTGGTGTCAAATTATGAATGTTAAGATTACTTAGACTGCGTGATGAAAGAAGGTTTTTTCATCCATTGGGTGCCAGAAAAATAGAGGAAGGTGGGGAAACATTTCTTTTCTTTTCTTTTTTAAATGAACTTACCTTTGAATATTTGTGGATGTGTGCAGTTCCTATCCACTCGAAACTACCAGGATCCATACCAGAACGTTCTCTCTGTATGTAGGAAAACTGCCTTTCTAGATTATGCAGAGTCCTCTTGACAGGGTACTATTTAACAGCTTCTTTGCCTCCATTAAACAGAAGTACAAAGCATTATAGAACCAGAGGTTGTAGCCTATACTTGAAATTTCATTGGGTGCTTTCCATTTTGACCCTCTATTCTCCTCATCCTTTTGCTAGAACTTGCAGCTCTGGGCTAGAAACGTAAAGAGAGAATTCCACAAAGCAGTTTGAAACAGCAGGTAGACACGTGGGAAATGTAAAACTTCCCCGTGAAATGTGTCATACTCAATTAATTGACTCAGAAAAATGGCCAAATATGCAGGGTCCAAACATTTCAGTTGCAGTAAATGGTTTAAGGAAAGCTTCCAGCTGAATCATAGTATCTTTATTAGCAGGGAGTCAGACCGCCATACATATATCAAGCTAATTCAGGGAAAATTAGGCGTGTTTTGAGTTTTGTTGAAGGCAATGGAGCTCAGATGCTTTGCTGTTATTTGAGGCAGCTCCTGTGGTTTCACGAGACTTTGGTACAAGCAAAGGCAGCATCATGGGCCAGCACCACCAGCAATCTATAGATGGCGGGCACTTCAAGAGGGTCCACTGCCAGCCCCATCACCTGCCCATAACTGTTGGGAAGACATGGATTGCCCCAGGAGGGGCTCAAAAGGTGTTTGCCTGAGAATAGGAAAGAAGAGAAACAGCGAAAGAGGACACAGGAAAAGAAACAGATATAAAAAGGAAACAGCTTATTGTCTCTGGAAAGAAGCGTCTCCTGGAGTAAATCTATAAACTATTTGAAAAGTAATAGTAGTAGGATTGAAAGAAGTTTTCTAAGGAGGACTATTTGAAATATTACAAGTAAGACTATGAGGAGAATTGTTAGTTAATGATAATTAAGAGTAATAGGAAATTAAGAAATACAGAATAAGTGATAAAGAACAGAAAATCATCAGAGGTGTTGATGGAAGTCAAAAATATTGTATAAGATAAGAAGTTATGTTATATGAATGTTGGAAATGATATGTTAAACTAATATATATATATATATATATATATATATATATATATATATATATAAAGGAAAGAAGCATCTCATTGTTGGGACTGATCATTGCCTGATTTGCATGGAGAAGCTATTTTAAAATGTGGGTTTACATGTGATAAAAGGCTTGTAGGACACCTAAGACCTCAGAGTGTCTTAGAAAATTTGGCTGAATTAATTTACCTCCAGAATACCGTATTTTTCCATGCACAGTATGATGACACCCCGCCCCAATTTTTAAGTTTTATACATGGATTTATACAGTAAGTCTTGGGTTAGCTGGCGGCTCCTGGTGCCTCCTGCGCCACCAAGGGTCGTGGAGCTGGCTGGAGAGGTGAGATGGTGCCAAGGCGAGGAGGGAGCTTGGCCGCGGCATGGCGCCATCAGCTCTCACTGGCTGAGGCGAGACGCAGACGCAGGCTGGAGAGGCAAGATGGATCGAGTGGTGGGTTGGAAAACAAAAGCTCAACAACTTTTGGGACCATTTCCCCAAAAAGGTGAACAACTTTAAAATAATGTCTCTAAATTCTGGGCTCCCAAAAGTAGGGGTCGTCTTATACATGGGGTCGACTTATACACCAAAAAATACGGTAAATCAGGTAATTTTTAGTTAATATTGGGGGAGCTTTTGCATGCTCACCTATCTCTGTTCTAAAACAAAAATAAATAAATCTCTACTTCCAGGTAAGCAT
The DNA here is from genome assembly GCF_027172205.1 of Podarcis raffonei. Taxonomy (NCBI): domain Eukaryota; kingdom Metazoa; phylum Chordata; class Lepidosauria; order Squamata; family Lacertidae; genus Podarcis; species Podarcis raffonei. Next base: position 5,782,569 of record NC_070614.1, on the reverse strand, counting down.
GCATCTAATTGCAACCTTAATCTCTTATGGCTTTTTAATACCCTACCCCTTCGATGATGTTTGCTGCGCTAAGTACTCAGTGGAAAAGTGAAAATTAGAGGCTCCTCTGGTTATTTACTGGTGTAGCAGTCAGAAGCAAACAGACGCACAGTTTCTGGAAGCCTTCTCAAAAAGTCAGATATGGGAAAAGCAGCGACAGCTGGTTGCCGTCTTACTCAGATCGTTCTCAGCTTCATCTTCTTAGAGCAGCTTGGACTGTTCAGAATAAGATCTCCTGTCAAGGGAGGATTGAGGTAAACCGAGGACCAGGGCTGCGATGCGAAGGCTGACCTTCCCCCATTCCCTGTCAAAGGCAGAAGTTTTCTACCGCCCAGCCTGCTAGTATTCACTTGACATAAGGTCATGTTGAAGCAAACATCTTTCTCTCTTCCCACCTACCCAGCTTTCCCACTCCCTAGTTCTTAAGATTTAGGACTTTGCTACTTGGACCATCAAAATCTTAGTAGCAGTCAGATTAACTACAGCATTTTTATTTGCTTTGTGTACTAATTTGAAAGTTTAGTTTTACAAATAATTAAATGTAGTATGATTTTATCCTTTGCCATCTCTTCAGATATTTTTTTTTAAATACAAAAATATCCAAAGAAAAATTAATCCTTTTCTTCAAAAACAGTTGTATAGTTTGCAAGCATACTTAATAGGGTTTTTTTAAGCTCTGCTCCCAAAAAAACCTGAGTAACAGAAAACAAGCTAATGATTAACATACCTACCTTTATAGAGTTTATTCAGTGCCCCCCCTGTTTTCTGGTTTAATTTTTAAGAGGACCATAAATATGAAAATGAGGACCAGGTGTTCTTTCCCAAGTCAGCCATTAATATTCATTAGGTTAAATTGGGCCCAAGCCCTTTTGGTACATCATTTCTAATACACCTACCCCATCATGGTTTACACAGTTGCTTTCAAATAAAGGACCACCTCTGGGTAATTAAGAAAAGGCACCAGATGCTGAGGACTCAAACTTCCACCAAAGCTCCAGTCACCATGGTGAATGGTTGGGAAGGATGAGCGTTGAAATGTGGGGTATCCCCAGCAGGTTAGCCTCTGCTAGGTACACGTAGGAGCTGGATTTGATCAGCACAAAGACTTAACGCAGCAGAGGAAAGTTAGCTCTGTGCACCTCTCAGCACCTCGTCCTCTGATGTAGAGCCCTGAAGTTGGGCCCTTGTGGAATGATGTGGATCGTTCATATCTGCAAGAAGCCACCCAGCTTCCTTAGGTGCATAGAAGGATATGCATTAGCCCAGTGGAACCTGCATCAGTGCCTGCCTCTGCAATGTCACTTCTTCTAACAGATGCATATACAGTCATACCTCAGGTTGAAGTAGCTTCGGGATGAACACCGTCCCCCCCCCATAGGACGCACTTTTCCCCCTCCAAAAATGAAGGGGAAATGTGTGTGCGTCCTATGGGGCGAATGCAGGCTTTTGCTCGGTGCGCACTGACCCCTCTCGCTCTCCAGGCTTCAGGAAGCTCTCCGCAAGCCTTGGGAGCCCGCGGGAGTTCCCGTCGGGCTCCCTAGGCTTGCAGATAGCAGCCTGCATCTCGAAGCCTGGGGTGCGCTGCACAGTGCGCCCCAGGCTTCGTGCAGATATCGGGCAGCCCCACAAGCTCGGGGGACAGCGGGGAGGCGGAGCGCCACCATCCTGCTGTTCCCCGACCTGGTTTGGAGGCTGGCGGTGGGGAGAAGCGTGCTTCTCCCTGCCGCCAGCCCCACAAGCTTGGGGGAACAGCAGGGAGGCGGAGCGCTGCCATCCTGCTGTTCCCCGACCTGGTTTGGGCTTCAGTCAGATATCCGCAAGGCGTGGGAGCCCGGCGGGAAGTCGCGCCGGTCTCCCAAGGCTTGCGGAGAGCTGCCTGTTCTGGGGGCTGGGGTCGGGGGAAGCTCGGGCGCGTTACTTCCAGGTTTCGCTGCTCGCACATGCGCAGATACTCAAAATGACATCACACGCATGCACGGAAGTGCCGAATCACGGCACATGCAGACGCGGGTTGCGATCGCTTCTGGATGTGAACAGGGCTCTGGAACAGATCCCGTTCGCATCCAGAGGTACCACCGTACAGTGGTGCCTTGGGTTACATACGCTTCAGGGTACAGACGCTTCAGGTTACAGACAACAGGAACATACCAGGTAGCCTGACATCTGGCTGGTTGATAGAGGATCTAATACTTATTTCACTCATTATAATGCACACCAATCTCTGACTTTTGTCTTCTGGATATCTGGGGGTTTTCCTGTTGCTATTCTGTCTCTCACAGCTACAATAAACCTACCATTAAAATTATGGACTGGTCATTTCTTCGTCAGAGGGCAAACGGGCAAATTTAGCAGGGGATCAAATACTTCCCCCCCCCCCGCACTGTAGCATTCTTGGAGAATCCATGAGTGGTCCCAGTTAGGATGCACATACATACGTTTCAGGTTACAGACTCTGCTAATCCAGAAATAGTACTTTGGGTTAAGAACTTTGCTTCAGGATGAGAACAGAAATCGTGCTTCAGCGGCACAGCAGCAGCAGGAGGCCCCATTAGCTAAAGTGGTGTTTCAGGTTAAGAACAGTTTCAGGTTAAGAACGGACCTCCAGAACGAATTAAGTTATTGACCCGAGGTACCACTGTATTGAGAGGGACGCGGGTGGCGCTGTGGGTAAAAGCCTCAGCGCCTAGGGCTTGCCGATCGAAAGGTCGGCGGTTCGAATCCCCGCGGCGGGGTGCGCTCCCGCTGCTCGGTCCCAGCGCCTGCCAACCTATCAGTTCGAAAGCACCTCCGGGTGCAAGTAGATAAATAGGGACCACTTACTGGCGGGAAGGTAAACGGTGTTTCCGTGTGCTGCGCTGGCTCGCCAGATGCAGCTTTGTCACGCTGGCCACGTGACCCGGAAGTGTCTCCGGACAGCGCTGGCCCCCGGCCTCTTGAGTGAGATGGGCGCACAACCCCAGAGTCTGTCAAGACTGGCCCGGACGGGCAGGGGTACCTTGACCTTGACCTGACCACTGTATTGTAGATGTACACATTGGTTCTACCCCAACAGAAATAAAGGTGGAGGAATTGGAAGGCGTCCTGAGGGTCATCTAATGCAGGGGCTGGCAAACTAAGGCCTGGGGGCTGGATGTGGCCCCTCAGGCTCGTAAATCCAGCCCACATCGCGAAGCCAGAACCTGCCGTGAAGCCGAGACTTCTGGCGATGGTGACGGGAGTAAGAGGCCAGGCGGTGGCGGCTCTGCCACTCAAACGCCTGGTTTACCTCAGCGGCATTTGGCAGAGATGTCCCTGTGCCGCACTGAGATAAACCAGGCACAGCGTCTGATTGGTAGAGCCGCCGCCGCTCAGCTTCTTCCTCCCATCCCCATCTCCTGGAGTCTTGGCTTTGTGGCGGGTTCTGGCTTCGCGGCGCAACCTCCCGTCACCGTCATCATCACTGTTGCCGCCCTGGTGCTCCTGTGGGCCAGAGAGTGGAGCAGATGAACTTGATCTGCCTATCCATGAGAAGCAGCTGCGGTGGTGGTGATGGTGGCAGCAGCCCCTGGGAAGGTAAGCGCAGTGGCTGGGGCTGGGGTGGAGGACTACTTGGCCCCCTTGCCTCTTCTTCCAGCTCCCCCCCTCCCCAGTGCCACTTCTCCATCCCGCCACAAGGTCTGAGGGACAGTGGACCACCCCACTGCTAAAAAAATTTGCTGACCCCTCATCTAATCCAACCTTTTGAGACCCCAAAGAAAGAGTGGCTGTAAATTTCCACCAGTCTTTCAATCTCTGGCGAACACGACAAACCAAAGAGAGGTAAAATAGGATCATGGGAGGATGTGTGGATGTATGTTTAGATGTATGTCTAAAAATATATATCACTTTTTCTGTGTAACAACTTAAGTAATGATGTATATGATGTGATGGTGTATGTATGTATAGGGTGGTATCTAACTAGGTCATGCTCCTACTGGACTCAATTGTTGTAAGTAATTTAAGTCCTCAATCTAGTTAACAATTTTTTTTAAAAAAAACTAGGCAATAAAAAGAAATGTGAAACAAATCAAGATTTTTGCAGGTCCAAATACTATTACTGCCCTCCTTGAAAATGCACTTGGGGGGATGCCATTGTGCAGTCCAGGCAAAATGTTTTTCCTTCTTTTCTGAGTCGGGAATGGAATCTCTTGATTGCAACTCTTATTTTAAGTCAGTTCCTACATTTTCTCGGAGAGGAGCCTGCCCTTCCCCCTTGATTTGTCTAGCGGTTCTGGCAAAAGGAAGCCGAAAACCAGAGCTCAGTATAGAATTTCAGCAAGCGAATCTAAGCCCAGTGTGTTCAAAGTGGTGTGCCTTTTCAGTTTTGAACACTCCTTTTCTAGATTTAATGCTAATTTCATTTGGTATATCATAACATCTATGTTTACTTCCAGAAGTTTCACTTTGGATCACTGAAATATAGGTCAGTACTGGAACCTCTGGAACATTGCAATACATAGAATGCCGAAATGGCTAGATTTCTACGTTAGCTGACCAGCGTGGGTGGCCCTCTCTGTAGATCATAATCTACTTCCGGGTTAGCGGAGTTTGTAACCTGAAGTGTTTGTAACCTGAAACGTTTGTAACCCGAGGTACCACTGTACATGTTTGCCTGTCTCATAATACTCAGCTCTGTGGTGACTTTCTCCAAGAGTTCCTTTCCAGCTCGGAGTATAAAATGAGATTTTATGCATGTGTACTCAGCAGATCAGGCACCCAAATTCAATTGCTTTCTCAGCACATACACAAACATTCATTAATGTTTAAACTCTTGCTGAAAGTCTGGTTGATCACTGTGAACTACTTGACCAAACCACTGGACCCAGAAGCCATCCACCCGTTCCTTCTGCTGATTATATTCCCTGGCCATTGGGAAATCCCCTCAATTTTACCTTGCAAACATTCTATGAGCTTTTCCTCTGCTGTCTAGATAGAAAGTCTCCCCTTGTTTCCAGGTGTGTGTATTCTGGGGAGGAAGAGTTGCATTTCCAGCTCTCCATCATAGCTGGTGCTAGGAACTCCAATTCCCAGGGAATAAGGGGCGCACGCATGTGACAGCGTTACTAGCCGGGAGAGAACTGCCAGGAATACAACCTGGCCTCCCTGAGTCCTAACTGAGAAGAGCTGGTAAATGCCAAACTGGTTCTGAATTGTGCAGAGGGAAATTCACCCATCACTTTTGACAGCCGTGCAAATAGCTCCTTTTTGAATCCATAGTATAGAATTGCTGGCAATGAAAAGAAAACTACATAGCAAGAATAAATGGGTGCATTGGACTATCGTGAGGATAGATTCTGGCTTTTAGAGCCCAGCTAGGTACGGTTTGTTCAAATCAAGGATCAGTCTCTGAAGGGCATTTAATAAAGTCTTGTTCTTGAATTCTTTAATAATGCTTCTCTATGGGATAATTCAAAACATCACAAAGTTTATACGTGCGTAAATATTCTATTATAGCTCTATACATTTGGAATCTTGAAAATGGTGTAGGGGCGGAAAATAAGATTTACATCTGTTACCAGTGTTTCCTTTGCTTGGCCCCTTTGGAGTGGGTGACTGAATGTCAGATGCTTCTCCTACTCTGTGTATGCTAAATAAACATGGAATACTGGTGGATTATTCTGCATTGTTTGGTTCCCCCAAATTCAGCATCTTCAAATTTTTTAGAGTAATACTTGCATGGTTATGCATTTACACCAGTGCTACAGTGGCTAATCTACAAAGCAGCATTGGTGGCAAAATGAACATCTTGGCATTTTGTGCAGTGTGATCAAAACAACAACAATCCTGTAATCTCTACTCAAGACAGGTGTCGGAATTGAATTTCCTCAGGGCAGAGGGAATATTTTTGAACGCTGACTTCAGTGAGTTCTGGAAAAGCAACTGAGAAAAGATGAGAGAAAAGCAAATACTAATTAGCATGTAATTATGTGATGCTCCCCCAGCCACCCACCCATTTTTCCTTGCACCAAATGTGTTAGAGACAGGGAACAGTTGCTCAGTGTGATAAGTTTCCACCTCACACTAGGGAGGCCCAGAAATAGCTGCAGAAGCTTCGTGAGCAGCCGTCTGCAGTCCCTACGCCCCTGGAACCACTAAAGGTATGCAGGGCATGGCGGTGGCAATTATGCCAAGGTGAAGATTTCACAGGGAGTGCAGCCCTGTCCAAGCAGGCCAGGTGTTTAAAAGGCTGAGCTTATATGGCAAAACCTCTTACCATGCATATTTCAGGGACGATTTTATTCCATTTGCAAACTGAGTGCTCAGTGTTTGTATATGGGACAGCTAAATGCACATCTGTTTATAGGCTGGTAAATGTGCAGCTTCAAATATGGATTCCAGGAGACCTCTATAAGCTGAGGCAAATGCACCCTTTGCGCATGGACTTGCATAAGCAGAGCAAAGGCATTCATAGCCACGGCCAGAAAAGCCAGGAGCAAGGCTGGATTCAGGAGCACTCTCTAATGGCAGTTCGGGGGGGGGGGTTCCCCAAAAGATGCCCGGCCTCCTCCCAAAGTCTGTATCTTCATTGCCAGATCAGTCGTATTACTGACTAAAATGGGAAAACAAAAATACCGTATTTTTCGCTCTATAAGATGCACCAGACCACAAGACACACCTAGTTTTTGGAGGAGGAAAACAAGAAAAAAAATATTCTGAATCTCAGAAGCCAGAACAGCAAGAGGGATCACTGTGCAGTGAAAGCAGCAATCCCTCTTGCTGTTCTGGCTTCTGGGATAGCTGTGCAGCCTGCGTTCGCTCCATAAGACGCTCACACATTTCCCCTTACTTTTTAGGAGGGGAAAAGTGAGTCTTATAGAGCAAAAAATACGGTACTTACATAACTCTGTAGACCAATGTGCTGCTCCCATACTTCATTTCCCCTAATCTAAGAGGTGGATGGTCTGTGTAGATGACTTGCAGCCCTACTTGCTAGACCTTGATGCCTGATTTGGCACAGTCTGCCTGAAATGCCAACGCTGTGTGCTGTGGTGTATTTTGCTGATGCCACACTTACCTACCCTAATTACTTGGCCTGATCCTGCTGTGCAGTAAGCTGTTAGTCATTACCGGCTGGGCAAATGGTTACCCTTTCTTGTCTGGTCCAAACTGTTGACTCCAATAGACCTGTATGCTAAAAAGGGGTACTGTGCTTAGAATTCTAGCATCTCTTGAATTACTCACAAATCCCTTTCCTGTGAGACAGTCTATTCAGTGAAATTTAAGAGCACAGTGACGATGACTTGTGTGTTCAGTTAATAGTTAGGGTTTTCTTCCTTCATATATTAAATTATTGTAACTGAAAAAGAAGCCAAGATTAGCAAATTTGCTCTTAAATCAATCCATATGCTTAAGTATCCTGTTTATCAGGTTATTTCAGGAGTTCGTTGTCAAGCAGCCTTACCCCTAGTTGTGTAATCTCGGCTCCTGAAGGCCTCTAAACTTATTGTATAATCTTTTCATGTGAAAAAAATCATACATATTTTGTAGCATTTATTTAGATTCTGTTTGATTCTATAAGCTTGGCTGTATGTTCATGGGTCTGTTATCAGCTCTCAGTAGAGCACATCTATGTCACAGTCTACTAGTATATTCTCCTGTCCGAATCCCACTGAAATGAATGGTGCACTGCTTGGCCACAGAGCTTTTCCATTCATATTGATGTAGTTCGTGAAAGAGAACTTCCTGGTACAAGTGCTCTCAAGAAAAATGACTATTTTAGATACAGCATTAATAAGGTAAAGGGCACCTGGATGGTTAAGTCCAGTCAAAGGTGACCATGGGGTTGCGGTGCTCATCTCGCTTTCAGGCCGAGGGAGCCGGCGTTTGTCCACAGACAGCTTTCCAGGTGATGTGGCCAGCAGGACTAAACTGCTTCTGGCGCAATGGAACACCGTGACAGAAGCGAGAGTGCATGGAAACACTGTTTACCTTCCTGCCACAGCTGTACCTGTTTATCTACTTGCACTAGTGTGCTTTCGAACTGCTAGGTTGGTAGGAGCTGGGACAGAGCAACGGGAGCTCACTCCATTGTGGGGATTCGAACCGCCGACCTTCCGATCGGCAAGCCCAAGAGGCTCAGTGGTTTAGACCACAGCGCCACCCGCGTCCTGAAACAGCCTTAACAGTGAGTGGCGATGGAAAACAATGACAAGGGAACACTGAACCTACCCATGCACAAATAAAATTGGATAATTTAATCATAAACTATAGTAGCTTCTGAAAAGCTAATGAGGCTGCGCAAAGAGTTTAGTAATGACCTGAAAATAAAAAAGGCATGTGTAAGAATTGGAAGGAAGGATAGATCACCAAGGAGGAGTGCAGATGACTAGCCCAGACGTGTTGGGACAGGGACAGCAAAACTAAAGGTCAGAATGAAAAGAGGTGCTAAATGCAGAGGTAGTCCTCATGCTGCCCTCCACATGTGGAATACAACTCCCATCAGCCCTGAAGGAACTATGATGAATTGTCAAGAATCATGGGAGTTGTAGTCCCGACACATAAGGAGGGAAACTGTGTTGGCTATCCCCTAAGATAAACAAGAGTCTCTTTCAGCATAACAAAGAAATGGGAAGTGGATTGCCCCCATCCAAGCAAATCTTCTCCTGTGAATTTTTTTGCATGGCTCTTCCATCTCAACACACATTTCACAGCTGTGGTGGCTGGGCCATATAAGCCACCCCCTTGCATACACTTTAATTGATATTGAAGTATGTTGTTCTAAAAACCGAAGAAAATTGGTAATCAGTCAATTTGTCATGTTTAAAGGTAGTTGTTCCACTGGTGATGGGCAGCTAAATGCAACCCTGTGATCATCACTGGAGGTCCTTCTTCGTATGTCTTCCTCACAAGAAGTCCGGAGGATGGCAACACAAGAACACGACGTTTCTGCAGTGGCTCCCCATTTTTATCTGGTGAACTGCCCTGAGATCTATGGATGAAGGGTGGTATACAAATTTAGTAAATGAAAATGATAATTCTCCTCCTCCTCCTCCACTCACTGCAGCCTGGCATCTTCTTGGTTTCCGAAAAGAGCAAACCAAAACCCTCACCCTGAATTATGTTTAAGTTATGCGCTTTAGGTGTACATACCGTAGTGGCCTGAATATAAGCCACATTTTTTTTTCCAAATTCCAACTGTGAAAAGTTAAAGTGCAGCTTAAATTCGCGACCTTACAAAAATTGGCTTTTACGATATCGCTGCTGAAACAGACATACGGTAAAACAGAACGGGTGTGAGTGCCTGCAGAAATTTAAGGGAACTGCTTATATTTGGATATTGTCTTTTTTCTTTTTCCTCCTTGAATTTTAAAGATGCGGCTTATTTGTGGGTGCGACTTATATTTAAGCCAATACAGTACTTTCTTTATTACGATCCAAAGACCCACAAAAACAAATTCAAAAGCAATTTCAAAAGCAAAGAACAGCAGAAATACGGAAAAGACATTACTAGGCAGTCGCTGTGTTTTATCGAAGACATGTTGATTTCTAATCCTTACTACCTATGGGAGAATTTTCTTCCACGGCCAGGGTTACATATTTTACTATACAGGGGACCCTCTGGATATGGATTTAATTCATCCTGGGGTTCCATGCGCACCCTGAAAAATCCGTAACCAGAGGCGCTGCTTCTGTGCGCAGAGGGCTTCTGCGCATGCACGAGTGGCAAAACCCTGAAAAATACTTCCGGGTTTGCCGCTTTCGCAACCTGAAGATTATGTATCCAGAGAGGGACGTAACCCGAGGGTATAAACAAGCTGTATAAACAAGCCAGGCACCAACTAATTAAGGACGTGGGTGGTGCTGTGGGTTAAACCTCAGAGCCTAGGATTTGCCGATCAGAAGGCTGGCAGTTCGAATCCCCGTGATGGGGTGAGCACCCGTTGCTCGGAAACACATCAAAGTGCAACTAGATAAATAGGTACTGCTCCGGCGGGAAGGTAAACGGCATTTCCGTGTGCTGCTCTGGTTCGCCAGAAGCAGCTTAGTCATGCTGGCCACATGACCCAGAAACTGTACGCCGGCTCCCTCGGCCAATAAAGCGAGATGAGCACCGCAACTCCAGAGTCGGTCACAACTGGACCTAATGGTCAGGGGTCACTTTACCTTAACTATTGGTAAATTTACCTGGAAACACTGATCTCTTTTATCTGAAGTATCTCCTTGAGGTTCAGGTGTGACTGTAATCTATTCCCCATGTGGATCTATGGCTGAGCATGTGAATTCAAATAATAATAATAATAATAATAATAATAATAATAATAATAATAATTTATTATTTATACCCCGCCCATCTGGCTGAGTTTCCCCAGCCACTCTGGGCGGCTCCCAATCAGTGTTAAAAACAGTACAGCGTTACATGTTAAAAACTTCCCTGAACAGGGCTGCCTTAAGATGTCTTCTGAATGTCAGGTAATTATTTATCTCTTTGACATCTGATGGGAGGGCGTTCCACAGGGCGGGCGCCACTACCGAGAAGGCCCTCTGTCTGGTTCCCTGTAGCCTCACTTCTCGCAATGAGGGAACCACCAGAAGGCCCTCGGCGCTGGATCTCACTGTCCTGGCTGAATGATGGGGGTGGAGACGCTCCTTCAGGTATACAGGACCGAGGCCGTTTAGGGCTTTAAAGGTCAGCACCAACACTTTGAATCGTGCTCGGAAACGTACTGGGAGCCAATGCAGATCTCTCAGAACCGGTGTTATGTGGTCCCGGCGGCCACTCCCAGTCCCAGTCACATGGCAGCCATGTGAATGGTCCCCTCATGGAGGCCTCAGTTTTCACAAGCTAGCACTGTTTGGGCCATGAGCCTGGCTCATGGGGAGCATGTTATAACAAAATTAGACAGATAATCCTTATGCTTGCCATGGGACAGCTGTGTTGTGCTAGTCCTGATGATGGATCTCACACAGTAATACTGCTACTGCCTAATAACAGCAAGGAGTATTCCTCAGTGGTACCAGGTAAAATATACAAGGCAGCCACATCACACTTGTTTCACAGAAATCACTTAGAAGGAACCGGCACATTCCCCCCCCCCCATAACTCTCTTTCTAGGATGGCTAGAAACTTTTTTTTTTCAGATGAAAGCTCATCACCTGTGCAGCGACACTAATGGAAGCCTTCACAGACTGCATGATGCTGTGGGCACTGGGTTGGCAACCCCAGCCTCATCACCTTATCATTTGGAAATCTTTATGAAGGGATGGATGCCTGTATTTTTATACCACATGGGCATGTTTGCCAACATGGGTGTGCCTTATGGAGGCACCTTTGTGCCTTTGGAGTAAGAGGCTAAGGAACCCTCAGTAAGTACTGTTGGAATTCTTGATTTTGTTCTTTGTGATTTTGCAGGCCCAAACATAATATAGCAGCTTCTGAAAGACAGAACTACAGTGCATAGTCCTGCAATTTCTATGTGTCAGGAGGTTATTATATTACATCTTAACTATTCGCTTGGTTAAAGCTAGACTTGCTCAGGGATAACCAGTTTATCTAGAATCGCTACTAAAGAATAATTAGGCCGTTGTAACTGAGTCCTAATGTTCTTCGTATAGATAGCAGAGTTTTGAAAAATGAGGTTTTGAAATGGCTTCGAATTTCAAATCACACATTTAAAAGAAAAAGTGACAGTAATTGCTAAAAGCTCATCTGACATCAAGATAATTTCAAGTTTCATGCTGCGAAGATTTAAACCTCTTGATGCTAGATTATGGTGTCATTAAAGTATTTTGACTCTCTTGGCTGCACCTATTCTTTTCATAGCAGGTGACGGTTCTTCTCAGAACCATGTAACAGGTATACTGCATGTGGCCTGTGACTGGTAGCATTTGGGCTTCTTTGTGCATTTTTGCCAGCTACAGGTGTGCAGACATTGTGCAAAATAAGTCAAACCAGAGAAAGTTCTATTTCCTAAAGTGGTTGTGGAAAGCATTTGTTGTTGTTTAGTCGTTTAGTCGTGTCCGACTCTTCATGACCCCATGGACCAGAGCACGCCAGGCACTCCTGTCTTCCACTGTCTCCCGCAGTTTGGTCAAACTCATGCTGGTAACCTCGAAAACACTATCCAACCATCTCGTCCTCTGTTGTCCCCTTCTCCTTGTGCCCTCCATCTTTCCCAACATCAGGGTCTTTTCCAGGGAGTCTTCTCTTCTCATGAGGTAGCCAAAGTATTGGAGCCTCAGCTTCAGGATCTGTCCTTCCAGTGAGCACTCAGGGTTGATTTCCTTCAGAATGGATAGGTTTGATCTTCTTGCAGCCCATGGGACTCTCAAGAGTCTCCTCCAGCACCATAATTCCAAAGCATCCATTCTTCAGTGATCAGCCTTCTTTATGGTCCAGCTCTCACTTCCATACATCACTATTGGGGAAACCATGGCTTCAACTATACGGACCTTTGTTGGCGAGGTGATGTCTCAGCTTTTTGAGATGCTGTCTTGGTTTGTCATGGCTTTTCTCCCAAGAAGCAGGCGTCTTTTAATTTTGTGGCTGCTGTCACCATCTGCAGTGATCATGGAGACCAAGAAAGTAAAATCTCTCACTGCCTCCATTTCTTCCCCTTCTATAGGTGTGCAGACACTGTGCAAAATAAGTCAAACCAGAAGAAGTTCTATTTCCTAAAGTGGTTGTGGAAAGCATTACCACTCTGATTAGTACACGTGAATTCTCATACGGTTTTATTAAATTCACCTCACAAATCTCGGCAGCAAGCACCGTATTTTTCGCTCTATAAGATGCACCAGACCACAAGACGCACCTAGTTTTTGAGGAGGAAAATAAGGAAAAAAATATTCTGAATCTCAGAAGCCAGAACAGCAAGAGGGATCACTGCGCAGTGAAAGCAGCAATCCCTCTTGCTGTTCTGGCTTCTGGGATAGCTGCGCAGCCTGCATTCGCTCCATAAGACGCACACACATTTCCTCTTACTTTTTAGGACGGAAAAAGTGAGTCTTATAGAGCAAAAAATACGGTAATTGCCGAACTCACAAGACCCTGCATTAAAAACTCTGTTTCCCCTATAAACGGTCTCCTCATTCTTTTTCTTCTTTTTTCTTTTAAACGAGATGGGTAGTAATTGTCTGAAATAGCTTAAACCTCTTTCTTTCTCTGTCACTCTCCCCTGGGCATATTTTAAACATTTAACATTCCTAGGACGTGGCTCGTATAGCTAATTATATCTTACTGAAGTTCTCAGCTGTGGGAAGAGAGAGAGAGGAAAGTGGCAGAGAGAGAAGCGAAGCCCAGATGTACCAAAAATGCTTTTATTTTTGATGCAAGATTGATTTCATATTGGCTGCTGACGACCCTACACAGCACTAGGGTTGCCAGATCTTCAGCATCTCAGGTGGCTTCCTGATTACCTGTTTATTGAGCCTCCATCCTAATTTGTTTGCTTGGAGATTTGTTGAACTTGGCTGCTTATCACACATTCATTCTGATTGGCTTGCAGGGAGATTAGATGATGTTGCATTCAGCAAAATTTCCCCATCACTTTCCTTGTTGCAAAAAAAAAAAAATCTATTGGGGGGGGGCAGGAGTGGCCTGCTCCTTTAATTGTGCAGCCTGGAGGAATAAGGGGTGTGTGTGAAAACTCGCAAATTTTAAAATGAAGGTTTAAAACTACGGCAACTACTGTAGCACCCAGTTGGTGAGAACCGATAACCCAAAAGACGAAATAGGCTAAATTAAGCGAGACCAACACCCAACGACAGACGGACCGGCCAACACGTGAAATAAATTACTGGCCCCGCACACTCCCCCCTAACTCCGAAGCTTGCAAATACTTCCCTGGCAGCAGCAAACCAGACGGTCCTGTTGACTTGCGACGGGATGACGAAGAGTGAGGGCCGCTTGGCTGGCACAGCAGCGATTTACGCTGCCGTCCACGCCCCTTCGAAGGCACCTGGTTGGGTGCCTGCCCGTGGGCGTGGTGCGCCAACCAGGTGAGAGGAGGCCCCCTGCTTGAGGCGGGGACCGGCTCCCGCCCACAACCACTCCCCTCTTTTGCAGGAGGAGAGTCTTTGCTGGTATGTAAATGAATCCTACACAAAAATAGTGACAGCCTTTGTGTGTGCGGAAAAGCATACTTATGTTCATAATCTCTTGGTAATACATCAGAATATATTTTATATAGTATACTTGCTTATAGATTCTTCCCCCTTCCCAATACTCCCCCCCCATTAAATCTTCCTTTTATAAGCTTGGAGAAATGCAACTATATTCAAAATAATAATTCGAAAGAGGGCTTATCCCACCCTCTGCAATAACCCAAATAGAGGCTGACTGGGGCTGTGAAGTGTCTCAGAATTGAGAGCATTTCTTAAATGCTTCACTACCTGTTTGTCAGCTGCTTTGTACCCTTTTTATACATAATGACATTTTCATGGGAATGTGAGCCTAGGCAATAGGGGGATCAGATAGTGAACATGATGATGCCCAAGTATCCAATCATATTTGAGAAGACATTGGTTGCTGACCTCACTCTTTATGGGCAAATACTTCCACCCCTTTCTGCAACCCCTCCTGAGCTGATGGCATCTTTAGCAAGGGTTCCCTGCCCCCTATTTTTGCTGAACCTAATTCACAATCATAGGTAGTACAAAGTGTGTTCTCCTTCATGGAGAGCACGTGTTGCAGTGGGGGCCGCCAGGACACTCCAAAGTTGGGGGCGGGCTAATTGACTGTTGGCCACTGATGCGATTGGGGCTTCCCTTGATGTTGGGAAGAAGTTAATGTTGCCATTTGTTGATTGACAGCCAGAAATGCTAAAACTTCTTGCACGAGGCTAGGGCTTCCTCTTTTCGCCCGTGCATCGGATTGCCTGTCCCCCCTCCCTAGAATTAGGGTTGTTCGCTTTGACCTTGCTATGCCTGTCATGGGGTCGTCTGCTTTGGAGCGGGGGCCTGGTAGGAATTTTGTCCATCTGGCTGATTGGCTGGGGCCATTTGGTTTTTGCCTACTGCGTAGCAAATCGTCACAACTTGTAAGGTTCGCGGTTATGCATTGGTTTATGGTTTGGTTGGTTGAGGGGCATGGATTGGCTGTGCCTGCCCCTCTAATGCTGCTGCTGCTGCAAGAGATTCCGTTAAAGGAATTGGGGGCTAACTATTGCTTGTCCACTCTGTCAAGGGGGCTCGGGCCATAGCAATGAGCTCCTGGTTGCATTTGGGGAGGGCTGAGGGCAGGTTCCCTGCTCCGACGCTACCCCCAAGTGTATTCCCCTATTCTGACTTTCGCATCGTGCAGAATGTCAGTCTGTCCCCCATGGTGGGGGCAGATAGTCGCAACCAATGCCTAAGCAACCACTCACAAATTTGTATTTTAATAAAGTTGTGGCCAAAATTATGCAAAAAATCTTAAACAAAAATTCTGTGTGATGTGTGAGTTATTGGGGTGGCCCTGGGGACCTCGACACGCAATATTTAAAAGCTCCCACAATCACAAGTTCCTGCACATAGAAAATTAGCGTCACAGTTAGAAGGCTATGCTGAAACCCTTTTCTATGATTTTTACAAACAGGGAGACGGGGTTCTTCCTATGTGGGGATCATTCAGACAAGCACTTTCCCACTTGTAGATAGGAAGTTCAGATAGTCTGAAATGTTTTTGCTGCGTAGCTGAATTTAAGCAGACAACAAGCTAATCCCTTAAATGGAGCATATTAATAGCACAGATAGTTAAAATCAACCAGTTAGACTTGCTGATCTTCATCACAGCTGGAATTAATGGCAGATGTATCCAAATTGCTTAAAACAAATCCTGGCTAGACAACATTAGACCAAAGTTGTCATTTAGCATCTGATGCAATAGACAAAATTCACTTGATCTAAACTTCCTTTAATTCCTCTAAAATCTGCAAGCCTACATTAGGGAAAGAACTCTCTGTCAACTTTTGCCACTCCATGCATAATCTTAAAGGTCTGTATCTCATTTTCCTTACTTGCCCCTTTTCTAAACTAAAATGCCTAAATGTTGTAGTCATTCCTCATGGAGGAGTTGATCCAATCCCTTGACCATTTTCCCAATTCCGCTTGAGATTCAGGGTTTGCATGAACCAAATGCACACTCCTCCTGTTCCTCCTATTCTTGTTTCCTTAAACAAAGGAGGAGGAAACAATAACAGTATTGTTCAACCGCTGTGCATGAAGGGACAGGGCTTCACCCGTCTGCAGAAGTCAGTAATTGGGTGGAGTAACAAAAGCCACCTCTGTGAGTGTTGCTCACTTTAGCACTTATTTAAGAAGCAGGCAAACTTCCTTGGCAGGTTGGTTGCCAGTGTTTACCCTGAGCTAAGTTTATGCAAGTGCAAAATAACTCAGTTTGCACTAAAACGTATTGGACATAAGACTTGAATCTGGAGGATCACTCTTAATCAGCTTTTACATCTTTTCTTTGAGGCTCTTCTTTCCATATGTAAACTAAAGCAAGTGATGGGAAGAACATCAGCACCAAAAGGTAATCCATTTTGTTTGTGCATCGGGCCATTCTTGCTGTTTCTTGCACAAAAGAAAAAGGAATCAGTTTCCATTTTTGATTTCACAGTAGCCGGTGTTCTGTCCTTGAACAATTGACCTTTAAGCCACTTTGCTCACGCTCCTTGTCTGTGTCTGAGTGCAGGTTCTAATGAAGAACTTGACAGTTGAATGCTTTTGCAGAGAGGGCTGTAACTTACAGTCGTCCATTTGATTTCATGCTTTGCCACTACTCACTTTACCATGTCACAGAGTTTTAACCAAAGGGCAGTGGAGACATCACTGATGACCTTCACTTCCTAGTGAGCTGAAGACAAATTATGACATAAAAAGCAAGCAAGCTGAAGCTTGTGTAGGTAGCGGAGATAAATGTATGGTGATATATGTTATTTCACAGTTCGTTTTTGTGGGGTCAAATTAATATATGAAATTGGGGTATGTTGCATAGTTAGCAATTTGGGCCACAGGTGCAGAGGAGTTGGTAAAACAGGCCAGAGCTTCAGAAGGTAAGAAGACTTCAAAGAGATTGCTTCGTACCCTTGGATAATTCCACAGCAGAGGCAGATACATGGTAATTGTTGTTGTTTAGTCGTTTAGTCGTGTCTGACTCCTCGTGACCCCATGGACCAGAGCACTCCAGGCACTCCTGTCCTCCACGGCCTCCTACAGTTTGGTCCAACTCATGTTCGTAGCTTCAAGAACACTGTCCAACCATCTTGTCCTCTGTCGTCCCCTTCTCCTTGTGCCCTCCATCTTTCCCAACATCAGGGTCTTTTCCAGGGAGTCTTCTCTTCTCATGAGGTGGCCAAAGTATTGGAGCCTCACATGGTAATAGAGGTGTGCATCTGTTTCAGATTAAGCCTGCATCCAAAACTAAGGTGGATTGATTCGGAATGATTCAGGCTTTCTCCGAGCCTCAAGTCTACTGCAGACATTCAGAGGATGCAGACAGGGTTAGATAGTCTCAAACCATCAGAAACCTCTCTCCCCATCCTCTAACTTTCTATTGCAATACCGTGGGACCTCTAGTTATGAACTTAATTCATTCCAGAGGTCCGTTCTTAACCTGAAACTGTTCTTAACTAAAGGCGTGCTTTTGCTAATGGGGCCTCTTGCTGCCACTGCACCGCCGGCACACGATTTCTGTTCTCTTTTATATATATATATATATATATATATATATATATATATATATATATATATAGTTTTTTAATTAATTTTCAACATATCATTTACTCTCTCTCTTTCTCTCTCTCTATATATATATAAATTTTCAAATACAAAACAAAATTATACACTCCATACATCTTAGTTACGTCTTATTTCTCTTTTTCCGACTTCCCTCAACTTGTCTGCGAATCCTTCATATTTTAACTTTAAACACATTTCTATTTTATTATTTATATTATTTACTGTGAACTTCATCCCATTTTAATACTTATTTCCCATCACAATGCTTCATTAAAACTTACAAACGTAATCTGATTGTCACTTAATTTTTGCAAATATTCAATACATTTTTCCCAATCTTCTGTGAATCTTTGGTCTTGTCGGTTTCGGATCCTTCCAGTCATTCTGTCCAATTCTGCGTAGTCTATCATTTTTGTTCTCCATTCTTCTATCAACATATCATTTTCAACAATAATTAAACGTACTTTAACATCTTATACACTTTTTTGACTTTCATCAATCACATCTGAAAAATTTCCAATCTAATCACTAAATATACAGTACATTTCTTACTTCAACAATTACATTTTAACTCTTAACTAATATCACTATTCTTTCTCTACTTTGCAATGCTTCATACATTTCTCCTTACAAAACTTCTTGTAGTCCTACTAGCGTAATTTGTTGATTACAGTTGCTCTTCAAATAGTTCGTCTATTTCTTTCAATCTTCTGTAAATCTCAGGTTTCGACTCCTTCCTGTCATTTTATCTAATTCTGCATAATCCATTAATTTTGTCTGCCATTCTTCTTTCGTCTCACGATTTCCATTCTCATCCTGGGGCAAAGTTCTCAACTCGAGGTAACTCTTCCAGGTTAGCGGAGTTTGTAACCTGAAGCGTTTGTAACTCGAGGTACCACTGTATCTGAAAAACTGACTCACCAGTTGTGTGTGGTACGGGGTACATAAACCCTGCTTTTCTGCAGTGTGTCTGTCAGGACTTTATTTTGTATATCCATGGAATAAAGCACAGAGAACTCAATACCTCTTTATCTTGAAATATATATAGTTTTAGAGACTGACCTAATCAGCCTACCCCCTCCCACAAACAACCACTTCTGGATGAAATGTTCCATTGGTTAGGGTAATGATCCAACCCATCTGTATACCTGCAGAAGCATAGAAGATTAAGTTAATCCTATGATTTGAGTAACTGTTACTTATTTGTTATCATTACTGAAGAAAACAACAGCATGACTGACCGAACCCAAAGGGTGCTCATCAATGGTTCCTCTTCATCCTGGAGAAGAGTGACTAGTGGGGTGCCACAGGGTTCTGTCTTGGGCCCGGTCTTATTCAACATCTTTATCAACGACTTGGATGATGGACTCAAGGGCATCCTGATCAAATTTGCAGATGACACCAAACTGGGAGGGGTGGCTAACACCCCAGAGGACAGGATCACACTTCAAAATGACCTTGACAGATTGGAGAACTGGGCCAAAACAAACAAGATGAATTTTAACAGGGAAAAATGTAAAGTATTGCACTTGGGCAAAAAAATTGAGAGGCACAAATACAAGATGGGTGACACCTGGCTTGAGAGCAGTACATGTGAAAAGGATCTAGGAGTCTTGGTTGACCACAAACTTGACATGAGCCAACAGTGTGACGCGGCAGCTAAAAAAGCCAATGCAATTCTGGGCTGCATCAATAGGAGTATAGCATCTAGATCAAGGGAAGTAATAGTGCCACTGTATTCTGCTCTGGTCAGACCTCACCTGGAGTACTGTGTCCAGTTCTGGGCGCCACAGTTCAAGAAGGACACTGACAAACTGGAACGTGTCCAGAGGAGGGCAACCAAAATGGTCAAAGGCCTGGAAACGATGCCTTATGAGGAACGGCTAAGGGAGCTGGGCATGTTTAGCCTGGAGAAGAGGAGGTTAAGGGGTGATATGATAGCCATGTTCAAATATATAAAAGGATGTCACATAGAGGAGGGAGAAAGGTTGTTTTCTGCTGCTCCAGAGAAGCGGACACGGAGCAATGGATCCAAACTACAAGAACGAAGATTCCACCTAAACATTAGGAAGAACTTCCTGACAGTAAGAGCTGTTCGACAGTGGAATTTGCTGCCAAGGAGTGTGGTGGAGTCTCCTTCTTTGGAGGTCTTTAAGCAGAGGCTTGACAACCATATGTCAGGAGTGCTCTGATGGTGTTTCCTGCTTGGCAGGGGGTTGGACTCGATGGCCCTTGTGGTCTCTTCCAACTCTATGATTCTATGATTCTATGAAGTACAAAACTAGCATAAAATTAATATTAAAAAAGCCATAACCAGCGTAGGGGAAAATCAGTGCCAAGCATACCTACGAGCATATAATTAAATATAAGACTGTGAGGGCCTCCAAGGCCAGCTGTGCCTGAAGTGGCAATGTTGGGTCTAAGACCGGCCAAACTATTGTACCTGGTCCTTTAAAGAGAGAGCAACTCTATCTGAGCAGGTTCAGTGTCACTCAGCCAGACAGACAAAACATCCACCTTTATTTGGTGTGGATTGCGTTTCAGCTTATTGGCCTTCATCCAGGTTTGAGTTTATTGGCCTTCGTCCAGTCCCCTACTGTGCCAGAGCTCATTGCCTCACCTAGATTTGATGGGAAGAAAATATAGAGCTGGGTGTCATTGATGACATTTTGGGATGGGGACAACTCTGGTTTGTTCCCTGTTTTTAGGAAAACTTATTCCCCCTCCCCATATATACACACCTTGACCCATGCACAGGTCTATACATTAAGCTACATAATCAGTGAACCAATCTACATGTGAATTTTTCCAGTACTTATGAGGTGATCTGAGAGCTGCCTCTTTCTATAATTTATTTTACATCTGCTTACTGCAGCTACTATTTCCTCTGCGACCATGCAGGAAAGCTACATAAATGGGGAAATGATTTATAATGAAATTAAGAAGGTGCTTAAGTGTACCTTTCATAAGAAACCAGAGGCTTTTCTCCTGGGCATGGTAGGCCAATTGGTGTCAAAGAAAGATAGGACGTTTTTTATGTATGCTACAACAGCAGCAAGAGTTTTACTAGCAAAGTATTGGAAGACACAAGAACTACCCACGCTGGAAGAGTGGCAGACGAAGGTGATTGCTATATGGGACTGGCAGAGATGACGGGCAGAATCCGTGACCAAGGGAGAGAGACGGTGGAAGAAGATTGGAAGAAATTTAAATTTTATCTTAAAAATTGTTGTAAAATTAGTGAGTGTTAAAATGTCATGGGTAAAGCATAACAGATTTGCAGAGATAAATGATTGGACAAGAGGAAAGAAAAGGGTTAAAGAAAGGAATTTTTAAGTAATCTAGATCAGGGGTTGCTGAAAAAGTTTAAAATAGGGATGCAGAAAAGGGAGGCATGGGGAAGTCGTTGAAATTGGGTACATGAAAAAATTCATGAAATTATACATGAATTTTTATGTTTGTTTGTTTGTGTTTGTTGTTGGTATTGTCTTATAATGTATGTTGAAAAGCTAATAAAAATTTTATATAAAAAAAAGGAAAGCTACATAAATGCTCCCGTGAAGTGACTGTATGCCATAATGTGCAGTCTTTTTTTAAGGAGCAGCATAGAGAAAATGATGGCCTCCCCTATATATCTATGTGGGAAGCCATCCCAACCCCCAACCCCCAATGTTCCTGGTAGCGTTAAAAGTCCCACTACCTTCAATGATGATCATTTCCAGGTAAGCATACATAGAACTGCTGCCATAGTGATGGGAATTAGTGAAAACTCATGAGAAAATTGTCAGTTGATAAAGAAACATTCAACTTACAGGATCAATATCTACCTATCTCCCAGTCATGAGTCTACAAGAAAAAATCCACCTATCATAATCCAGACATTATCTTACAAAAGGACAATATGAGTGGGTTCTCTGTACCCTCACCACAGCAAAAAGACTGATTCTGATGAATTGGAAAAATAAAAATGTGGCTCCCTTCTACGATTGGATTGAAGACTTATACAAACTCGCAACATACAAACAACTTGCATATGGACAAATTCAATGATATTTGGAGTCCATTCTTACAAATACAAATTAAGATCTGGTGAAGTACAGTACAGTCATACCTTGAGTTGAATGTGCTTCGGGCTGAGCGTGTTCGAGTTGCGCTCCACAGCAACCCGGAAGTAACGGAGCGCGTTACTTCCAAGTTTCGCCACTCGTGCATGCGCAGACGCTCAAAATGACGTCACGTGCATGCATGGAAGCGGCGAGACGCGGCCCGCACACATGCAGACGCGGCGGAGCGTCTTGCGTTCTGTTCAGGATGCGAAGGGAGCTCCAGAACGGATCCCGTTCGCATCCTGAGGTACCACTGTAACAACTTTGTACTGTTTGGGGTTTCCCCCCTTCCCCACTTTACTTTCCCTTCTACACAGGTGCTGTTTCTCTTTTTCTTTTTCTCTCTTTTATTTACGTCTCACCATATTTAGGGATGCGGGTGCCGTTGTGGTCTAAACCACTGAGCCTTGGGCTTGCTGATCAGAAGGTCGGCAGTTCGAATCCCTGCGATGGGGTGAGCTCCTGTTGCTCGGTCCCAGCTCCTGCCAACCTAGCAGTTCAAAAGCATGCCAAAAAAAAGTGCAAATAGATAAATAGGTACCATTATGGCAGGAAGGTAAACGGCGTTTCCGTGCGCTGCTCTGGTTTCGGGTTCTGTTGCACCAGAAGCGGCTTAGTCATGCTGGCCACATGACCCGGAAAAACTTTCTGTGGACAAACGCCGGCTCCCTCGGCCTGTAAAGCGAGATGAGCGCTGCAACCCCAGAGTCGTCTGCGACAGGACTTATCTGTCAGGGGTCCTTTACCTTTTACCTTTTAAAAAATATTTAGTGCACATACAATTATGTACTTCCAAATTTCAATAAAGATATCTGGGGGCGGGGGTACAATAATTCAGACATTATCTTTTTCTCTTGGTGTCATATGTGAGGCACGAAATTTCCTGAACATTTCTGCATTTGTATTATTATTTTCACATGATCACAGCAGTGCATCAAAATATTGTTTGAGGAAAATTTTGGTGTCTTTGAAATGCCGTCGAGAAAACAGGAAGTTTTTATTCTTTTCAAGGGGGGGGAGAATATGCCCAATGATAATCTCTCCTCGTGCTCCCCTCCCACTGCCATTGCATTATCCTGAAAAGTCTTTGTAATAATCCCCAGGACTACTTGATGTGGTTGGGATTCTCAACATCCTAAAGAGATTAGGGATCTCTCTTTCTCCCCGCCCCCCCCCCCCGTGAGAATTCCAGTCCAGCTCAGTGAGCAGAGCTTTTTATTCTCCCTCCTTGAGGTGCATTGAAAGATCTTTGATGTCATTTACATGTAAAACAAGGGCTCAGTTCAGAAGCTCCAGTGCAAAAGGCCTTTGCCATCCCTGTCAAAGGGGGTTGTGGGAAAACAGCAAAAGCTCAGGGTGTCTTTGTGCGGCTGCCTTTGTTCAGAAGCTGAGTGGCATCAATGAAGCACTAACTGTACAAGAAGCGAAAAGTTATGAAAGCAGGCAGAATTACACCAAAATAGGTGTGCAGGGAAGATTATTTTCATCTACTGATAAAAAGGGGGGGGGCAAGAAAAAAACCCACCACCTTGCTGGAGTAATTAAAGTTGCATTATTGAATGTTTGTACACAAACCTGCATATGTCAGATGGCCAGCCTTAAATCTCTTTCTCTCTTAGCAAATGCCAATATTGAGTGTGATAGCATTTCAGTAGTCTTTGGATTTTTGTTTGTTTGTTTGTTTCAGTATATTTATAGCTAACATTGCAAGACAATGAATGACCCACAACTTGAGAATAAGGTATTACAGTATTCCCACCGCAGTCAGTTTTACATTGCATCTTGACTAGGACATCTAAGCGGCAAATATATTATTATTATTATTATTATTATTATTATCATCATCATTATTAAAATTTATTAGTTGCTTATTAGTGTGCTTATTGCATCATTGGTGTCATAATGAGAAATGCCATGGAACACAGTTTTTTAAGGGTGCAGGTTCAGTTTGATGAAGTACTAGTTATTGTATACAAATACTATGAGCCAGTTCAACCACTGCAATGTTTAAATATCTTTATCTTTAAAATGGATATCCCCCTGCATATATTTCCATTAGTTTCCAATATAGCAAAATACAGATTCAACCAAAATAACTTATCGGCGGGTGGGAGTGGTAGCCTTGGGTGCAATTGGGGGGCGCTGAATAAAAATAAGGAGGCAGTGGAAACATAAAAAAGAAGAGAAGTGAAAAAAATTGTCTGTGCATGTTTCCTCTGTTGTATAAAGACACTTACCGCCAGGTTGGGCACCATTGTGGGACAGCAACAACACTTCCAGGGATCTGGCGGTTGTGATGGAGAGAAGGGGTGTACCTGGTCTTGGGACAACCCTTTTTGGCTTCACCCAGGCTGGAAAGTGGATCACAGCTTGCCTGCCTATTTGGCCAAGGGCAGGTGGGCTGGGGTGTCGGCCCCAGCCCTGGGGCGGATCAGACTGAGCCCGCAGGCTTCACTTCAGTTCACCCCATGGGTTTTACTAAATAATTTTATAATGTCAAGCTTCAAGGCGTCTTATTTACAGCAGCTACTTTCTTAACTGCATTGTAGGGTGTAGGGAAAAATATTGATACACAAAAGAACACAAATTTTCACTGCATCTTTATTCTGTTGGTTCTCTCAAAGGTGGGATAGCCCAAGTCTTTTTCCACCTGCCCCCTTTCCACCCTCTTTTTATACAGTGGTACCTCAGGTTAAGAACTTAATTCATTCTGGAGGTCCATTCTTAACCTGAAACTGTTCTTAACCTGAAGCACCACTTTAGCTAATGGGGCTTCCCGCTGCCGCCACGCCGCCGGAGCACAATTTCTGTTCTCATCTTGAAGCAATGTTCTTAACCTGAGGTACTGTTTCTGGGTTAGTGGAGTCTGTAACCTGAAGCATCTGTAACCTGAAGCGACTGTAACCCGAGGTTACTGCTGTATTTTATTTTTTTGCCAAGCACATAAAGCTGTATGCACACAAGTTAAAAGTTTGTAAGTTGTGAGTTACCTGAATGTAATATAAATAAGTTGCTCCCATTGTTCAGTAGCTTATGGAGGAAACATGATATACTGTTTTAGACACCGACTGAAAAACTTTTTTTTTTTTATTTCAGCATGCCTCCACAGACATATAATTTACTTTTCTATGTTTGTTTTGAAAGTTTTGCTGATTTTATCTGTTCTCTTGATAATTATATTGTGTGTACTTGGTTTTTTTAAAAAAAACAAAAACCCAGTTTTTAATAGCCCTGGCAAATTATAATTTTATTGTATATACTGCTTGGAGAGTTTTATGAATGAGCAAATAAATAATGATGGATAATCTGTTCACACCCATCCCCTTTTACTGTGGCTTGGTATGATGTTTGGAATTGAGTATCTAGTATCTAGTTAAGTACATTGTGTAATTGTTTCTTTGTTCATGCAAAACATATATTTAGCCTTAAAAAAATTGGCTAGGCTTCAGTGTATAGAAGTGCTATGCGAAAGTACCCTTCACACAGTGGGACTAAAATGCTGGCCCCATAGTTTACTCTCTTGAGATATTCCATCAGGTTGCATGAGAAAAGATTTATTTTCCAAAGTTTGTGGTTGCTGTATTTCAATCAAAGAGAATTATTACTGTTAATTAGTCCTGGGACCTGTATGGGGAGCAGACCATGGTGCTGGCTTCACTCAGCAATACTGTGGTACCTCAGGTTAAGAACTTAATTTGTTCCGGAGGTCTGTTCTTAACCTGAAACTGTTCTTAACCTGAAGCACCACTTTAGCTAATGTGGCCTCCCACCGCTGCCACGCCATTTCTGTTCTCACCCTGAAGCAAAGTTCTTAACCTGAGGTACTATTTATGGGTTAGCGGAGTCTGTAACCTGAAGCATCTGTAACCCGAGGTACCACTGTATATCGCTTGTGAAACCGCCACCGCTCCTGGGTCCTTCTGCTAGCGACTTCCTCCAGCGAGTATTGCTAGCAGAGGGACTCAGGTGATAGCGGAGCAGTTAAAGCAGGCGTCAGCAGACTTTTTCAGCAGGGGGCCGGTCCACTGTCCCTCAGACCTTGTGAGGGCCGGACTATTTTTTTGGGGGAGGATGAACGAATTCCTATGCCCTACAAATAACCCAGAGATGCATTTTAAATAAAAGCCCACATTCTACGCATGTAAAAACACACTGATTCCTGGACTGTCCATGGGCCAGATTTAGAAGGCGATTGGGCCAGATCCGGCCCCTGGGCCTTAGTTTGCCTACCCATGAGTTAAAGGATCCCCCAGCCCAGCGCTGGCGGGGGAGCACCTGGGATGGCTCTGCTGGGAATGGGGAGCCCTCAAAGGATCCCCAGTGCTCTCTGTGCATGTTTGCAAGTGGGATGGGTCTCCTGCGCCCCAGCTGAGCTGTACAAACAAGCTGTGTTGTCCCAGCCCACTGGGTGCTTAGCTCCTGTGGTGAGAACTGCGGCAATTTCTCCAGGCATATCACAGACTGAGGCCAAGACAGCTTGTTTTTTCAACTTTGTGGTATAAAACCAGACCACAATGTTTGGCTGGTGATGTTCATCTGCGATGTTGAAAAGCTGATATCGCCCCAGCCCTAGTGTTAATCCTACACTTTGACCTTCAGATGTCCATCAATCATAGATTGAGAAGCCAATAAAAGTCTTGTTTGGGCTATGGCAGTGATAGCCAAACTTGGCCCTCCAGTTGTTTTGGGACTACAACTCCCATCATCCCTACCTAACAGGATGATGGGAATTGTAGTCCCAAAACATCTGGAGGGCCAAGTTTGGCCATCACTGACCTATGGGGAAATATTACATTGAGCTTTCTTTCATAGATATTTATTTCTGGATGTGAATGTATGGAATGTCCACTATGAAGATTTGGATGTTTCTGAGAGATACTGTTTTATTGCAGACAAAATTAGAGGCATTTGACTTTATGAACAGAATGTTCTTTAGAACAGTATATGAAGTAAATAGTAGAAGCAAAAGGTAGCGCTGAAAGATTGTTGGTCCTTGCTGTGGCCTGTGGGGTTTCACAGGGTTCCATCTTGTCTCCCATGCTACTTAGCATCTACAGGAAACCACTGAAAGAGGTTCTCCAATGATTTTAGGGGTACTTTCAGGCAACCCCCATTTTAGGCATAACCAGCGTGTGCACAATGTCACACATGTGCACAGTGCTGTACCCGGAAGTGACCTGGACTCATAAAAAGTAGTAATAATAATAATAATAATAATAATAATAATAATTTATTTATTTATACCCGGGCCATCTGGCTGGGTTTCCCCAGCCACTCTGGGAGGCTCCCAATCGAATATTAAAAACACAGTACAGCATTAAACATTATAAAGTTCCCTAAACAGGGCTGCCTTCAGATGTCTTTTAAAAGTGGGATAGTTGCTTATTTCCTTGATATCTGATGGTAGGGTGTTCCACAGGGCGGGCGCCACCACTGAGAAGGCCCTCTGCCTGATTCCCTGTAACTTGGCTTCTCGCAGTAAGGGAACCGGCAGAAGGCCCTCGGCGGTGGATCTCAGTGTCTGGGCTGGACGATGGGGGTGGAGATGCTCCTTCAGGTATACAGAACCGAGGCTGGAAGTTGTCACTAAAAGGGCAGAAAAGGGCACAGTGGGGTGTTTCAGTTACATGTGATTTCACACAAGCATGCAGTGACCCAGAACACAACGCCCATGCAAAAATAAAATTAAAAGAGGGGGAAATCAGGCCTCAAGAAGCCTCTCATGAATGCACACTGATCAGGGCTCCCTTGAATCTTATTTTGCAATCAATAAGCTTCCTGAAATAATTGGGGGAAACTTGTAGCGTCTTCTCTTTATCCATGCATTTTAAAGAACCAAGAACAGAAAGGAGACAGGAATTTATTCTCCCTCATCCCCCTCCTCTGCATGCCAAGCAAGCCCCTGCTTGGAAATGTTAAAGAATGCAGTTGATCATGACTTTGAAAGAAGAACCATTGTTAGAAACCTAACACCAGATGGGATTTGAAACCACCTTCCTTGCCAGATGCAAGATTCAGTTACCTCGTACTCTTTGCTCTCATTTCAAGGGGAAAGGCTCTCTCTCCATCCCAATGGGAATTTCTGCACTTCTGAGTTAAAACAGTCACACGTTAAAAGAGTCTCCGCTACCTGGTGTGACAGTGGCTCTCCTAAAGTAGCAAATCCTGCTAAGGAGGATTTGCGGGCATTGTCCATATGGTTGCGTTTCTGAAGGAATTTGCAGCGTATGCTCCCAGGGGAGGCAACAGGCTAGAGGCGAGGTGTGAATTGTGGTGGTGAGTTTTGTGGAAAAGAATGTAAACGGAGGGAGTACCAAATTTAAGGGCGCCGAATCTCACTCGCACACAGATTCCACTCCTCAAGACTGGTGTGAGGGTCATGTCGGATAAGAACATGATTTGTGAACCGGGAAGTTGCCTGATAAAATCTTGCCTCCATGTGCTCCAGCTGCTCCTATTTATCAAGGGCAGTTTCAGTTTTCTGGTACCTTGTGGAGCCTTTTGAGGAAATTTTGGAAATGCCAATAATAATAATAATAATAATAATAATAATAATAATAATAATAATAATAATTTGGTATGCAGAATTTTGAGTTTTGTAAGTCACTTTGGGTCCCTTTTGTGAGGAAAAGAACCAAATACTGTTGTACCTCAGGTTACATACACTTCAGGTTACATAAGCTTCAGGTTACGGACTCCGCTAATCCAGAAATATTACTTCGGGTTAAGAACTTTGCTTCAGGATGAGAACAGAAATTGTGTGGCGGCAGCAGGAGGCCCCATTAGCTAAAGTGGTGCTTCAGGTTAAAAACAGTTTAACAGGTTTCAGACCTCCGGAATGAATTAAGTTCTTAACCCGAGCTACCACTGTAATCATCATCATCATCATTGCCCTGGAAGGTGCATTCTGAGTCCCAGAAGATCAGCGAAGGAGCAGACAGGACACCAGGAGTTGGGATGAAGTCAGGCCGACTCTTTATTGGCCGCAGTAGGCAGGGTCTGCATTGGCAGGACAGCAGGACCAGGGTCAATCCTTCATTCTATTCTCCCCCTGCTAGTGGGATGGGATCTGCTGGGGTTGGCCCATGCCAAACCCATTCCATGGGAGTCTCCCAGTGCTGAACCCTGTCATGGTGCAAGCCAAACTGGCAAGGTCCAACTGGGAGACCAGGGTGAGGATTTCAGACAGGCAGAGACTGAACCCAAGCTTGGGGCATGCTAAGGCCAGTCTTCCCCTCAGGCCTTCCTTCCCTGTGTTGATCCTGCCCAATGCCAGTTCTGCCCCTATACATGCAACATTAATGTGCCTAATGAAAGGAAGCCATCATTTCACTAAGGGGAAGGCGAAAAAACTCCCAACCAAGAGTCAATCAGGTTGGGAGAAAAACTTCCTTTCTGGCCCTGTCAATCAGCAGCCCAAATAGTTCAACGACTCTAACCTGAAGGTGGGTGAGTGGGAAGCTTTTGGTGCTAAATTGCCCCAAATTCTGGAGGGGTAAACTTGATAAAGGCTTCACTCCCTTCTGCTTCCCTCAAGGGCCCACAGGAGCAAGAAGTTGCCCTTTTCTTGTGTCTCCAGGGGCTCATGCCACCAGGCAAAACTGCCCTGAGCGGATTGGGCCCTGAATGGAGCTCACACCAAAATCACTGAGATACGTAGACACGTTAGTATGCCACTTCATAAACATGGCCAAGAACTGTTGTTTTTTTAAATCAAAGGCAATCTTATATCAACACCTCAGTTTATCATCCAGTTTAGAGTGATGCATTCCTGTTCTGGTACCTGTGCATCATTTGCAGATGTCCCATTTAGATCGCCCAAATCCTTCACCAGGTGTTCACCAGCAGTGGCATTATAGCTGACTACAACAGCATATTGCTTGTGCACCCTGCGTTAGTGCATCAGCTCACAATTACTGCATTTTTCACTCTATAAGACGCACTAGACCACAAGACACACCTAGTTTTTGGAGGAGGAAAACAAGAGAAAAAAATATTCTGAATCTCAGAAGCCAGAACAGCAAGAGGGATCGCTGTGCAGTGAAAGCAGCAATCCCTCTTGCTGTTCTGGCTTCTGGGATAGCTGCGCAGCCTGCATTCGCTCCATAAGACGCACACACATTTCCCCTTACTTTTTAGGAGGGGAAAAGTGAGTCTTATAGAGCAAAAAATATGGTATCTCTTCCAACAAATAATATATTGCGGCAGCCTCCGCTGCTCACCCCAAACCAGGATGTTAATCTCCTTTTCTGCATGTAGGAACAATCAATCATGTGAGTTCACACCTGGTATTTGAAGTAGAACAGTACTTCAAAGTAGTGAACAAGTCTATCCAGTGAGAATGAGGCCATGTTCTCTGATAGGTAGTGGGCAAAGAATTATCCCTGTTTGCATTATGGCACAAGTGGATTCCACGAGGCCAAAAATATTCTGCTTGTGCAACCAGAAAGCCTTTTGTAAAGAAAATGTATGAGTATGGCAAGCCCTTTCGTGTGCAGGTCTTCTGATTGGGCTATCTGAATGCAGTCATGTACTGGATGCATAAATTCAGGGATGAACAAAAGATCCCTGAGGAATTTTCCTGCGTCTCCCCCTGCATGGTTGAATTTAACTCAACACATTGTATCTATTAAAACTTTCCTCTCATAACTAAACAATATATATCTAGTTTCTAAATTAATAAAATCAAATTGTGTTTGTTTTTTTGCAGTTCTGATTATGTCATTCAGAATTGGAAGACTTATGAAAGGTGTAGACACAGCTAACTGTTTTATCCATTTTCTTGTTCCATGTGGTTACTAAGCTTGCTAATTACTTATTTTTTTCAAAATCAATCAGTTCTTTTTAAAAAAGAATCCACTTGCAATCTCTTAGGATGCTGCCACAATATTGCAAACATTTGGCGGTTGTTTACACAGCCATTTTTCACTTTTTGCTAATCATTAAGAATATTCTGCATTGATTTTCAGATACTGTCCCTTTGCTTCCTGTCACTTAAGCAAGGAATTAGCTGGAAAACCCATTGGGATATGAAGTCTGTTTGCTTTAGTTAGGATTGGGTCCCTGTGATTTGTGTTTTCATTTTTGGCTTCTCGTATATAGATGGCTGCTGCAGAGCAGTCTTGACCTTTAGGTTCAAAATCGCTGATGAGTAGTTTGCAGAATAATGACTGAAGCATTTCCAACTAACATAGCTCATGATTTTATGGCTCTCTAGGGGGGAATTCATGAGTAAACCACCTTTTTTGCCCTCTGTGTGTGTGGCTTTTAGAATTCTACAACAGATTTTTCTTTCCTTGTTAGAAATTCATCACCAAGCCTTCTGTAGAGAGAGAGAGAAAAAAAGCATGCCTGTTTTTCCAGACAACTGTGGATCAGATCCAGGCCAATAGGCATAAGCCGCTGTCAGGGAACTGCCATCAGTACTGGAGGGGGAGCACAAAAGCCAGAGGGATTCCAGAGAGCGTCCCGGGATTGGGAGAAGCAGCCCATCTTCTGGGGAAGAGAATCAGCGTAGCACCAGTGGAGAAGGGGGGCTGGTGGGGGAAGTGGCGAGGCGGTCCCATGACTCCTTGCCTGGGACCAGCGGGGAGAGTAGGGGTTGTCCATTGCCCACGCCCTCCTTGCGCAGAAGGCTTTCGCACAGAGAGAGTAGGAGGAGACTAGGCATCAAAGAGCTTCTTTGCTGGAAGAAGTTTAAGAAACGCCCACTGACGGATTCTGCCAGCGACTGAGTCAGCCACGGGCGAGTGGCTGTCCGGACAGAAGAGGTTCACTTTGGCAGCCCAGCCAGGTGTTTGCACCCAACCAGGGAGATAGGCACCTGCTTACGCACGAGCAACCCCTTAGAACCATTACAGCCACCTTAATGGGTATACTGTGTCCAGTGCCTGTTAAATCATAACATGTTGTTCTGTGTTGGTAATTACTCTTGAAAATGCAATGCAGCCAAAGCCCTTCAAGGCATGCTTTGCTTTCTTTTTGCAATTTAGAGCACAATGCTATGTTTGCAATATGCTGGTCAAGAAGCCACCATTTTGAAATATGCTCAGAGTCCTGCAGTGATTTCATGCTCTTTATTGCAGCTTGTAAAAAAGTGATTGAATACTCCCCCAAACCTCAGGCTTTTATATACAGTATTACCTCGGGTTAAGTGCTTAATTCGTTCCGGAGGTCTGCTCTTAACCTGAAACTGTTCTTAACTTTAGCTAATGGGGCCTCCTGCTGCTTGCCACACCGCCAGAGCACAATTTCTGTTCTCATCCTGAAGCAAAGTTCTTAATCCGAGGTACTATTTCTGGGTTAGCAGAGTCTGTAACCTGAAGAGTATGTAACCTGAAGCGTATGTAACCTGAAGCATATGTAACCTGAGGCACCACCGTACATTATTTACACAATGAGTGTGATTGGCTGATTCTGCTTCCCTCCTGGAGCCTGATTGGTCTTCTCCTGCAGGCCAATCAGTTGTGCATTCTAGGATCCTACCAACCTAATAGGCTGATTAACTTCCTCCTGGAGCCTGATTGGTCTTTTCCTGCAAGCCAATCAGTTGTTGCATTCTAGGATCCTACCTGCCTATTGTTCTAGGATCCAAGCTTAGTACATAACACATTTTCAACCTGAGGGATGCATTCCTTTGTGAAGAACCTTCTGGTGCACCGATGCGGATGAGGTCAAAGGCAAAACTGGTTTTCACCTCTTACTTTTGTGCAGTAGGCCAATTTCCAGTCACACAAAAAGTCAGAGGTTTCTGCAAAGACACCAACACACATATTTCCAACCTCCATCTAGCTGTGCAAGAGGTTTTATCACAGTTCTTCTCATAAACACTTCAAGTAAAAGCAATGGAGGCACGCCCTGAGTAGAACCAGTACGGTAAATGGTGTGGTTTGCATCGAGTGTGCAAACTAGTGAGAATCCATACTGCTATGGCACATTGTCAGTGGAGGGTGCTAGCATGTGATGCAGAAAATTGTTAGCACACTAATTAATTGTACTGATGCGTTTTAAATGAGGCATGACAAGATGAACAGACAAGATCCAGGAAGTCAGAGCCTACTGTCATGGTAAGGGAATATAGCCCTGAGGCAGAGAGAGGTTTCTGCTGGGCTTTTCTGATGCCTTATGTGCATTGGTAAAAGGTAAAGGGAACCCTGACCATTAGGTCCAGTCGCGGACGACTCTGGGGTTGTGGTGCTCATCTCACTTTACTGGCCGAGGGAGCCAGCATACAACTTCCAGGTCATGTGGCCAGCATGACTAAGCCGCTTTTGGCGAACCAGAGCAGCGCACGGAAATGCTGTTTACCTTCCCGCTGGAGCGGTACCTATTTATCTGCTTGCACTTTGACGTGCTTTCGAACTGCTAGATTGGCAGGAGCAGGGACCAAGCAACTGGAGCTCACCCCGTCGCGGGGATTCGAACCGCTGACCTTCTGATCAGCAAGCCCTAGGCTCTGTGGTTTAACCCACAGCGCCACCCGCGTCCCTACACCATGATACAGAGCCGTAAAATAAAATCTTTCATCTGGTCAAATGCTCTGTGCTCATTCTAGGTTGGAAACAAGGCTTAATGTGGGTGGTTTCTGCATGAAGACAGTAAGTGGATCCTTCCCCCCTCCCCTTTTCTGGGCTGCAACAGCCTTAAATAGCAGCTGTTTTTCTTGGCTTCAGGCTTCTTCCGAATGGAGGCTTATTTGTTTAGGCCGGAGATGTTACTGTTGTTTACACACACACACACACACACACACACACACACACACACACGTGTATGAGCAAACACATGCACACGAAGGTCCCATTTCCCCTTTCGGGTTCAAATAAATATTTTTATTGCCCTGACCCACTTAACCCCTTCCTTTTGTTTAAATAGACACATATTTACTAAAGAGGAGGTGATTGTTCATTTGTTACTGCCACGCTGCTTTACCAACAGTTCTTAATTTTTAAAGTATAAATGCTTTCTGTCCCCTTTGAAAATTACTGTTGCATTTATGTCTGCTTCCTGTCTGTAGGGTCTTAAATTTGATGCAGGTGTCTGCTTAACTGTATGAAGTTTTACAGTTGTTATTTTCTGTTCAGTTATACCATTTACTGGTCTGAGAATTTGTACATTTACCATTGCATTGTCATCTGCTTCATATCTGCCCTGTTTTTTTTTTTTTAAAGGAATAGTGCCTGGTGAACATGTTGTTGTTGTTTAGTCGTTTAGTCATGTCCGACTCTTCATGACCCCATGGATCAGAGCACACCAGGCACTTCTGTCTTCCACTGCCTCCAGTAGTTTGGTCAAACTCATGCTGGTAGCTTTGAGAACACTGTCCAACCATCTCGTCCTCTGTCGTCCCCTTCTCCTTGTGCCCTCCATCTTTCCCAACATCAGGGTCTTCTCCAGGGAGTCTTCTCTTCTCATGAGGTGGCCAAAGTCTTGGAGCCTCAGCTTCAGGATCTGTCCTTCCAGTGAGCACTCAGGGCTGACTTCCTTAAGAATGGAGAGGTTTGATCTTCTTGCAGTCCATGGGACTCTCAAGAGTCTCCTCCAGCACCCTAAGTCAAAAGCCTATGGTGAACATAGGCTTGATCTAACATGCAACAGAATTGGCAGTGGGTAGCATGAGTCCCGAAGCAGTAGGGTGGACAGACTGTGGCTGGGGGGATCACACTTTAGGATGCTACAGTGTGTATGTGTGTGTACCATAGGCACTAGGGGTGCGGGGCACCTGGGCGCCTGGCTCTCCGGGGCACCAGGCTGAGAGTCCAGGGACTGAGAGTTGAGTCTGGGGAAGAGCCCACAGTTTGGTTCTGGGCACCACGAGTTCAGGGGCGACTGAGCTAGTGAGACGCCAAGGTGGCCGGCCGGCCGGCTCCGCCCTCCTGTGCTCCTGGGATTGAGCAACCTGGGGGGGGGGCGCCAGGCAGATCTTTGCACCCCAGCGCCGCATATGCTTAAGACAGCCCTGGGGCGTACATATACCCAGTGGTGACAGCAACACATCAGGGATGTAACTGTTCTAACCTACCTTTCTTCATCTTGTGCTAGTTTTCTACTTGCAGGAACTTTTTGTTTTGCATTCAGAGATGCATGATCTCTGATCTCTTCTCCCTGGTCCTCCCTTCTAAACTGGTACATTTTGATCCACCACTTGCGGGACTTTGTTGCTAAATTGCCGCCTCGTTTTCACTCAAAATGTTTGGGTTAGAAGGCAGGTTTTTCTCACGCTTGTAATATGTGCTCAGTTCCTGTTTGTTATGACACAGGACCGGAATGATAGAAACAGGACAACTGTATACAAGATTTCAGATGCTGTAAACAAATATTGGAACAGCTTGGAGGGGATTTTTAAAATTAGGTGAAAGATTTGTTTTCCCACCCTACAAGTGAAGGGTCACATTTTTTGCATCCTTTGCTTCCCCACATCCTTTTGGCTTCGTGGCTTAACAAAACTTTGCCCTTTATAGTCCAAGCAGTCTTTGCAAAGCCTCAGTGGCAGTCTCTCAGGGTTGTAACAGGTGGTCCTAAGTATCCACAAGATAGAGGCCCAGGATAAGGTCGGCAGGATGCCATATATGCAAGTAAGTAGCTGGGAGATCTATGTTAAGATATGAAATCTGAAGTCAGTAATCTGTTTTAGTTGTGAATGTTTATTTTAATTTTTTGCTGAAACTTTCATTGTGTATTTTAATTATGCAATTTTTTTTAAAAAAGAATTGGTTTTATACTTGTAAACCATTGAGAAGCCACCTTGGCAATTAAGTGGTACAGTGGTACCTCGGGTTAAGTACTTAATTCGTTCCGGAGGTCTGTTCTTAATCTGAAACTGTTCTTAACCTGAAGCACCACTTTAGCAAATGGGGCCTTCTGCTGCTGTGCTGCCGAAGCACGATTTCTGTTCTCATCCTGAAGCAAAGTTCTTAACCTGAAGCACAATTTCTGGGTTAGCGGAGTCTGTAACCTGAAGCGTATTTAACCTGAAGCGTATGTAACCCGAGGTACCACTGTACATAACAACAACAACAACAACAACAGAAATGAATGAGGCATCTGTGAATTCTGATGTGAAATGATCTGATTGGCACATGCCGAACTGGAACATAGTTGCTCTTCAGATTTTGCACTTTTCTGAATTTTCATGAAAATAGATAGCAAAAAGGGTGGGGGGGGATTAATTTTACCCTCAGCCCTTTGTAACTTCTGTGGGTATCTAGAAATAGCTGACACCCAGCTGACAGGTTGCTGAACATAGAAAGAAGACTTACCCATGAGAGTTTTCAGTTGTCAAGAGTTGTGAGTACACAGGAAACTGTCCTATTGAGGCAAGGGATTTATGCAGTGTGATGAATCATAGAAAATATCTCTGTATACATGGGCTCCATAGAGGCTGAAGTGATGTGTCTTCATATTTCATGCATATTTCAGAACCGTTCTGCAAGATAACTGAAATGAATATGAATTGTATGTCTGTGTTGGTGCCTGCCACTCAAGGATTGATTGGAAAATACAAAGTGAATACCATCTAAATCTGAAAAGCGAAAGCTATTAAACAGTTCCTCCAGTATAAAGATAACGGGGGGAAATAACTGCCACTATAAGTTTCGTATTTTGTTTTTCAAACAGCATAGCTACTTGCTTCGGTTGCTTTTATAATGTGAATGGTAAATATTTTGTTAAGGATACTTTTCTCGACT
The DNA here is from genome assembly GCF_027172205.1 of Podarcis raffonei. Taxonomy (NCBI): domain Eukaryota; kingdom Metazoa; phylum Chordata; class Lepidosauria; order Squamata; family Lacertidae; genus Podarcis; species Podarcis raffonei. The sequence continues at coordinate 5,746,065 of NC_070614.1, read as the reverse complement.
TCTTCCTTCCAACCTCTCCTGATAGGTAGCTGTTGAAATTTGGCTGGCCATTTGCCAACTAAGTTCATATGCTTTGCACATGAAAAGCCGGTTCTCACCCATCGTTTTACTTACATCAGGGATTCATTAAGTTCAAAGAGGTAGCAGGACTAGGCTACAAAAAAATACGGTGTTAATTTCTTTTAAAACAAGATCAGAGACAAGAAAATAGTGCTAAAACACGCAGAACAGTGTGCCCATCATTCTTCTACTAGTTACATTTCCCCTTACTTTTTGCATTCTGCAAAAGTGATGTAGCTCTCAGTATCAGGTTTCCAGATTTCTTCAGTTTTTCAGCATCTCCGCCCCACCCCCCCCCCCGGTCCCTGGGAGAGATGGTCAATGGTAGCCTGGGGGCTTCTTGTTTTCTTTCCAAACAGAGGCCTGTTGAGTACAATAGGGGTAGTGAAAATGTTTTAATTTATCATTATAAAAGGAAAGAGTATTGAATGCAGCAACAGCAATGGGTTTTGCATACCTTTCAGCATTTGGCAGACTGGATAACAGGTCAGTAGGTTACACTTACATTTGTTTTATGTTACAAGGATGTGGGATTCATAATACGATATTAAGCAAGTGAAGTGAATGGACCCCTTTCATAGAATCGCAGAATTGGAGAGTTGGAAGGGACACTGAGGATCATATAGACCAACCCCCTGCAATGCAGGAATGCACAGCTGTCCCATGCGTTATCAACACTGCTCTCTAAACAACTGAGCTATCCAATAGGTAAAAAAGGTAAAGGACCCCTGACAGTTAAGTCCAGTCGCAGACGACTCTGGGGTTGCGGGGCTCATCTCGCTTTACTGGCCGAGGGAGCTGGCGTTTGTCCGCAGACAGTTTTTCTGGGTCATGTGGCCAGCATGACTAAGCCGCTTCTGGCGCAACCGAACACCGAAACCAGAGCAGCACACGGAAACGCTGTTTACCTTCCCGCCAGAGTGGTACCTATTTACCTACTTGCACTTTTTGGCGTGCTTTCGAACTGCTAGGTTGGCAGGAGCTGGGACCGAGCAACGGGTTCTCACCCCGTCGCTGGGATTCGAACCGCCGACCTTCTGATCAGCAAGCCCAAGAGGCTCAGTGGTTTAGACCACAGTGCCACCCGCGTCCATCCAATAGGTATCCAAAGCTATTACTTTGTATGGGGTGACTTCTAGGGAGCTCTGCTAAATAGTTGCAGACAACACTTGATCCGAACCCATAACTCCAGTGAAGTTCTGGCCCAGAACATAATGGGCTTGCCACCAGATTTCCCTTCCTGCTGCATTTGCAGATTTATCTACTCTGTTTGTAGCGCATAATTTAATAGAGTTTTTAAAAGCTGTTGCTTAAAGTCCATCTGTACACCTATAATATTTGTTTTGTATATTCAGATTATATTTTAACTTGATATTGTAATCATGTACTCTTGACTGTGTATACTCATAAAGATCTGCCCACATTGGTAACTGATGACACCTTTTATCATTTTCTGAATGCTAATATCACCTGACTTTATATATTCATGTTGTTTCACTTGAAACAACGGCAATGAATATATTGCCTTTTTTTGCATAGAACTAACGGATCTTCGAGGCAGTCACTCAAGACTGCTATCATGCGGCTTCCATGCAGGATGTGTTTTGCATTCTACAAACCATGATTTCTCTCTCCACAATTGCATTTTATCTTCTTTTCTCTGGTGATTCCTTTCCTCCCATTTTTGTTCTGCAATAATGATAACGTATGCTCTGTAAAAAAACCTATGTATCTTTGAAAGAAACATGTTTTGCCATTCAGTAATTGCAGCTTGTACGGGAGCCTCTTGAAATTATTGGCTTTCTGGTCAGCGTGGTTGCCATGATTCTCAATTTAAAAAAACAAAAACGAAGAACAAGGACCCTGATTGCTCTATTTTTGCCCATGTTGTTTTAGGCTGATCTGTAATTTTCAGTTCAGTGGACAGTGGGCCAGCTGGATCAGCCTTGGAAAGCTTTGTTTCCATTCTCCTCTTTTTGAAATGGCCCTTAATATCTTTTTCCAGAGGGATGGCTCTGTTAGTCCGTTGCGGCACCTTGAAGACAAACAAATTCACGATGGCGTAAGCATTTGCAGATTACAGTCCACTTACATCAGATGCATAAAGTACAGTCATACCTTGGGTTGAAGTAGCTTCGGGATGAATATTTTCGGGTTGTGCTCCACGGCAACCCGGAAGTAACGGAGCACATTACTTCTGGGTTTCGCCGCTCGCGCATGCGCAGACGCTCAAAATGACATCACGCTCATGCGTGGAAGCAGCGAAACACGACCCGTGCAGATGCACAGTCACATGTTACTTTCGCTTCAGGATGTGAACAGGGCTCCGGAACGGATCCCATTCACATCCAGAGGTATCCCTGTTTCCCAGGGACAGTCTCCAGATTTACAAATCAGTCTTCTGACAAAATCCATCTATTTAGCAGGAAGTGTCCCCAGATTCATTGAAAAAAATCTGGTAACATTAGCATAAAGTGCAATCCTGAATTATATTTATACATAACTACATATGGGGGTGTTTTGCGGGGCTGGAGTTAGGAAACTCCCTTTCAATCATGGCCCAGACAGTGACTTCATGAATGAGCTTCTACTGTCAATTCAAGACATTTCCCTTTTCCCAGGCCTCTGATTGTTAGCTGTGATAGTTAGCTGCTCTGATCTTTAATTGTTTCCTGGTTTTGTACATTATTATTAATATGTACATTTCTGTACATTTTTATTATGTGTGCCATATTTTAGGACACTTTTATTTGGGTTTATGATTTTTACCTCAGTTGCTCATATTGTACTGTTGCAGGTGCGTCGAGCAGGTAGACCGTGATATACCGATAGATCACTGGCCCCCAACCCCCAAAACTGGGGCTTTCCCCCTCTCCAAAAAAAGCTTAAAACTTGGACTGGAACCCCCCAAAATGGGGTAGATCACTGCCAGTTTATAGCTCTGTGAGTAGATCACAGTCTCTTGGGAGTTGGCCACCCCCGTGTTATAGGATCTTTAGAAACCAGTTTGTGGTCTTTACTTTTTGAAGAGCCGTATGCAGATACCTAAATGGAAAAAAGACACACGATAAAACAGCTCATGGTTTTATTTATGATATTCATATACCCCATAAGTGTTTTTGAGTGCAAAGGAGTTAAAAGTATAGAAAAACTTACAAACTCCTCCAAAGGACGGCTTCCCCTTCTCCTGTAGTGCTACTGTATTCTCAGTTAGTAAGGTAAAGGTAAAGGGACCCCTGATCGTTAGGTCCAGTCGCTGACGACTCTGGGGTTGCGATGCTCATCTCGCTTTATTGGCCGAGGGAGCCGGCGTACAGCTTCCGGGTCATGTGGCCAGCATGACTAAGCCGCTTCTGGCGAACTAGAGCAGCGCACGGAAACGCCGTTTACCTTCCCGCCTATTTATCTACTTGCACTTGACGTGCTTTTGAACTGCTAGGTTGGCAGGAGCAGGGACCGAGCAATGGGAGCTCACCCCGTCGCGGGGATTTGAACCGCCAACCTTCTGATCAGCAAGCCCTAGGTTCTTTGGTTTAACCCACAGTGCCACCCGCATCCCATATTCTCAGATAGTAGCAGTGACCTTAATCAGCTTGGACTGAAGAACCGACTTTGACTACTACTCTGAAGTTTGCTTTAACCATGGTACAAAATGTTGGCATGTAGAAACACACAATGTCTGATTCTCTATTTTTGAAAATGTAAAGTCCAGCAATTACCCTGCAAGAAGGGAGAGGGAGAGAGATACATAAGGTAACCCTCCTTTTTTCTTTTTTTTTGAAGGCGAGCCTTTTCACCCTGATTTTATGCTTTCACCAGCACTCCCATAATTTACGAGTTTTTTAACCATACTGCCAATTTGCAGTGTCAATTTCAGGAAGCATATATTGCAATAAGCAATCTGGTGACTATCAAAACATTGTTCCCATTTGGTATTTGTCAAAGGATTCATTCTGTTTGCTTTTTCAAAGTCCCCATGCCTTCAAATGAGTAACTGTGGTACTTTTGGTGTACCACATGCTCCAGAGACAAACAGCTGCCCTGTATACTTGTCTCTATCCTCCTTAATTATGTGTGTCATTTCTGAGAGTGCCTTAATTTTACCATCACACTGAGAGGGGGTTGCTTTTGCAAAACAAATAAAAATAAAAAATGTCCTGATAGTTAACCAGCAGGGAGACATCAAATGTTGAGTGGAACTGGAGGCACAGAGTGACAAGTCTCCATCATATGTATAGAAAGCAGGGCGATAACGTCTTTCCTGTGGGAAGTATCCCACAAAGTGTATTCTCCTTCATGGAGAGCACGTGTTGTGGTGGGGCCTAACAGGACCCCCCCTCTTGGTTACTGGGCGGGACCATTTGGATGGCCATGACTGTGATGGGGCCAGTTTGGGTTGTTGGGGAGATTTTGATGTTACCATTTAGAGGGTTGGCCCGAAGTTTATATATTCTTGGCACACAGCTTTTTTCAGTCTCTTTTGCTGCGTGCATCGGATTGCCCACCCACCCTCCCTAATTTAGGGCTGTTGCGCTTGACCTTGCTATGCCTGTCATGGGGTCGTCTGCTCTTGGGGCAGGGGCCTGGTAGGAATGTTGTCCATTTGGCAGATTGGCTGGTGCCATTTGGTTTTTGCCTACTGCGTAGCAAATCGTCACAACTTGTAAGGTTGTGGTTAAAGGTAAAGGTAAAGGGGACCCCTGGCCATTAGGTCCAGTCGTGGCCGACTCTGGGGTTGCGGCGCTCATCTCGCTTTATTGGCCAAGGGAGCCGGCGTACAGCTTCCGGGTCATGTGGCCAGCATGACTAAGCCACTTCTGGCAAACCAGAGCAACGCCCGGAAACACCATTTACCTTCCCGCTGGAGCGGTACCTATTTATCTACTTGCACTTTGACATGCTTTCAAACTGCTAGGTTGGCAGGAGCTGGGACAGAGCAACGGGAGCTCACCCCGTCACGGGGATTCAAACCTCCGACCTTCTGATCGGCAAGTCCTAGGCTGTGTGGTTTAACCCACAGCACCATGTGGTTAGGAATTGGTTAAAATTTGGTTGGTGGAGGGGATGTGGTTGGCAGTGCCTGCCCCTCCAATGCTGCTGCTGCAAGGGAATTCTGTTAAAGGAATCCAGGGGTTTGCCATGCTTTTGTCCGAATCCCTGGCAAGGGGCTTTGGCCGCGCAAGCCCCTGGGAGCATGCGGGGAGAGGTGAGGGCCTGGGGCTCAGCTCCATTTTCTTCCCAATATTGTTTTCCCTTCCTGGCTTTCGCTGGAATCCAGAAGTCAGTTCTGTCCCTGGACGGGGACAGATAGTTGGAACCAATGCCTAAGCAACCGCTCATATTTATGTATTTTAATAAAGTTGTGGCCAAAATTATGCCAAAAACCTTAAACAAAAATGCTGTGTGAATTGTGATTTATTTAGGGGGTGGCTTGGGGACCTCGACACGCAAAATCCCTTTAGGCAGAATAACCGTGTTATGTTAACCACTGGGCAGCCCTAAACTAAGGACACCCCCTACAAAAACACATAGTAAAATTTATCACATGGTTTCATTACATTGTGTTTTTCTCTCTTATTGGCTGTCTTTGACCAGGGCAGATAAGCACACAGCAAGATGACATCAGTTCACATGTGACATTAAACCATAGTTAAAAACAAACTATGGTTTAATGTGAACAAGCAGGGCTCATGCTACTGAAAAGTTCTTGCTCCACTTCTGCTGGCTGCTGGGAAAGCTTGTTCTCCTTCATGGAGAGCACGTGTTGCGGTGGGGGCCACCAGGCCACTCCAAAGTTGGGGGCGGGCTAATTGATCGTTGGCCACTGATGCGATTGGGGCTTCCCTTGTCGTTGGGAAGAAGTTAATGTTGCCATTTGTTGATTGACAGCCAGAGACGCTAAAACTCCTTGCACGAGGCTAAGGCTTCCTCTTTTCGCCTGTGCATTGGATTGCCCGCCCGCCCTATATTTAGGGTTGTTCGCTTTGACCTTGCTATGCCTGTCATGGGGTCTTCTGCTCTTGGGGCAGGGGCCTGGTAGGAATTTTGTCCATCTGGCTGATTGGCTGGGGCCATTTGGGTTTTGCCTACTGCGTAGCAAATCGTCACAACTTGTAAAGTTCGCGGTTAGGCATTGGTTTATGGTTTGGTTGGTTGAGGGGCATGGATTGGCTGTGCCTGCCCCTCCAATGCTGCTGCTGCGAGGGATTCCGTTAAAGGAATACAGGGGCTCACTATTTCATTCGTCCAACCCTGTCAAGGGGCTAGGGCCATGCAAGAACCCCTGGTTGCATTTGGGGAGGGCTGAGGGCAGGTTCCCTGCTCGGTCGCTACCCCCAAGTGTATTCCCCTTTTCTGACTTTCGCATCGTGCGGAATGTCAGTCTGTCTCCCATGGTGGGGGCAGATAGTCGCAACCAATGCCTAAGCAAGCACTCACATTTTTGTATTTTAATAAAGTTGTGGCCAAAATTATGCCAAAAACCTTAAACAAAAATATTGGTGTGATGTGTGAGTTATTGGGGTGTCCCTGGGGACTTCGATACGCAAACATGCCAGAGTTTGGTTTGCCATGGCCTCTGAACCCGCACTCGTGGTTTCTTTCTCTTCAGACAAACCATAAGCTGTAACCAAGGTTTGTTCTTGGTTTAGTGCTTGTGGTTTGTGTGGGGGAAACAAACTTCAAGCTTGGGTTCAAACATCCCAACAACAAGCCAGACTCCAGCATGTTTGCTAGCAGCACAAGAGGAATGGAATGAGAACTCTTACAGCATGTTTAGCACACTGCCTGCTCACATTAAACCATCAATTGTATTTAACTGTAGTTATTTGCACCGTGTGAACTGGGCCTATATGTCAGGGAGGACGAAAGCCCACAAGAGGGATCCTTTTGTGTTTGTTGTTAAGTTGTGGGTGAACATATCAGACGACACAGCGATTCTTCAAACAGCTCTTGTTTATTCAGAGGCCAGAACAGAACTGAACTGAAGAGTTCAGTCAGCCTGCTTATATAGAGCTCCAGTACCACGTTACTGTCACAACTTTCTAAAACTATCCAATCACTGAACGTCACTTTCGATCCCTTATTTGCATAACTATACAGTATCCCCCTGCTGGCCTGGGTGAGATCTTCAGTACATAACAGTTGTTACTCACATCTTGTTGTTTTATCAGAATATTAATCTCTGTTCATTGAAAATGAGGCTGGAGTTTAATAGCTTCTGTATTTTATCTTCTAATTTTCTGATTGCCAATTAGAATAGATATGGCCTTGACATTCATGATTTAAATCACAAGCCAGTAAGACTTGATTTAAATCTCCCCCCCTTTTTTTTTTTACAGAAAGACTCATTCTTGCTGGTATAATCTTAATATTTACAACCAGATGAAAGTTTCATTTTTGGAATAATAAGTTTTCAGAGTAGTTTTTTATGGTTATATCAAAATTTACTGATTTGGTTATACTATTAGAAACACATAGACGCGTAATTATGAAATTATTGTGAGGTTTAATAAGTTAACTATGTTTGGACAACGTTTCTTCTGTACTTTATTGGAAGGAGAAAAATAATCATGTCCTTAATAACAATTTAAAAAATTTATTTAACTAAAGCAATAACATTATAGCATATGTATCCATGTTTGTTAACTGATGTGGTTAAACGATTTAAAAAAAACAAAAAAAACCCTTAGACTGAGTTTTAGGACACAGCGTGTTCTCCTTCATGGAGAGGACATGTTGCGGTGGGGGCCGCCAGGACACTCCAAAGTTGGGGGCGGGCTAATTGATCGTTGGCTACTGATGCGATTGGGGCTTCCCTTGTTGTTGGGATGAAGTTAATGTTGCCATTTGTTGATTGACAGCCAGAAATTCTAAAACTTCTTGCACGAGGCTAGGGCTTCCTCTTTTCGCTCTGTGCATCAGATTGCCTGTCCCCCCTCCCTAGAATTAGGGTTGTTCACTTTGACCTTACTATGACTGTCATGGGGTCGTCTAAGCAACCACTCACAAATTTGTATTTTAATAAAGTTGTGGCCAAAATTATGCCAAAAATCTTAAACAAAAATTCTGTGTGACGTGTGAGTTATTGGGGTGGACCTGGGGTCCTTGAAAAACTTAAAACAAATCCTTATTTCCTGATGCATAGCCTTTGGACTATAATGTAACTTAAATAGAAAACTATCTTTAGAAAGGTTTTCCCTCCAAAAGAATTTTATTTTTAAAATCTGATTTAATTTTTTTTAAAAAATCTGATATATATCCAATTTATTTTAAAAAACAACAACATTTTTTTAAAAAAAATCATTGATTGTTATCCACCCTAATTTATTCACATATTCACACCTGAGTTTGGATAGAGGGAGTCCAGATTTTACAGAGTATAGTCATCTCAAGAGGGTCTTGCTCCCCAATGCAGTACAAGGTCAAAGGCATTTCTCCCAGCCACTCTTTTTGCATAGACTAGCCCAGGAATTCCTCTGCAGCTTGTATATTCCCTTCATACCCAAATGATCAAAATCCTATTATTATTTTATAGGGTTTAGAGGCCCCCCAAAACCTATAACACCACCCCCTTTTAGAAAAAGGGACATATTTCCATAGATGTGCAAAAGAAATAACACAGAAGTTACTAATGGGAGGAAGAAGAAGAAGAAGTCCCAGCGAAAGAAGAATGGATACAAAAACTTTTGGAATATGCAGAAATGGCAAAACTTAACCGGGAAAATAAGAAATCAAGACAACAAACTTTTTTATATAAAAGAATGGAAATGGTTTATTGAATATTTATAAATAAACTGTAAACAGATAGGAACATTGGCAGGTTTATTGTAATAACCTTGTTATCATTGTTGACCTAAAAAGGGTTGGAATTAATTAGCCTTTGGAGAGGAGACAACTGAGAGCTTGATGTAAGAACAGAATATAATAAGTGAATTAAAAATAAATAAATAAATCCAGAGAAGTAGCCATGTTCATCCATTGCAGCAAAGGGTATGCAATGCACCTTATTTTAAGACTAATGCACTTACTATGGTGAAAGCTTCCATGAACAATATAGCTCACTTCATCAGATGTGTAAAGTATTATCCTGAATTACAAGACTAAGCTGAACTCTTCTCTTTTTTTGCTTTAAACTTCAGATTCAACAACTGGGTTGGAAAAGGCAAGACAGGCAACCCCCAAAATATTATGAAGGCTCACAAAACTGGTTTTATTTGTTGGTTTTTGTTTGGTAAGAAGTATTTAAATGGTGTCATTCAAGGTCTACTTACCATGACTTCAACCAACTGATCTGCAAACAAGAAATTAGGTTTTTCACATTTTACTCTGCTGAAAGTAACAAAAACATCAGACTGTATTCTTTTGAAACCTTTGAAGTATTGCATATAATGTTCTCTCACTGAAGAAGTGCGCATACACACGGAAGCTTATACCAAGAAACTTAGTTGGTCTCTAAGGTGCTACTAGACAGTTTGTTTATTTTATATATGTATATTGACTGCATCAGACTAACGGCTACCTACCTGAATTTAGAGCCTTCCAGTCAGCTAAATTAGCCATTTCCCATTTGTGATTACTGCGTGGAGTCAATGAGAATGACAGATGGGGAAAATAGGGGCCAAGAGAGGCCGTTTCTCCACAGCTTTTAGTGCTCTGCTAAACAGGTAGAACCTTGGAAACAGGTGGAGAAACAGCTTTATTTAGTGTGCAATCAAGATTTATGTGATCCAGCTTCTGTGTTGAGTGGGCACACCGCTTAATTCCTTCCTGTATGAGTGGCACAATAAATCAGACTTGTGTTACAGAGGAAAAGTCAATCAATTCTACAGACAATTTCTTGGCTTCAGAGTGGCAGCAAAAAAATGTTGAGTAATCCTTAGCACAGTGCAAGAAAACCGCACTGCCAGACCCTGCAATTTGCCATACCTTTTCCCATATAATTGTACATCTCTTTTATCTTTCTTTGAAAGATGGCTAGTCAGATGGTGACCTCTGTCCTTTCAATATTCACCAGCTACACATTCAGCCCCAATGCCAAACTGTGGCTGAGGGAACTTAAGCATGGTTCAACGTTGTGCCTGAATTGACAATCGCATTTGCAGTCTGTACTCAAACGAATATTTAAGTGTAGTCTGATGTGGAATTTAAAACCATGTTCTGTATTTACTATGGGTCATTCTCCTCTCACTATATGCTTCACATGATGAAGTTCAGAGACACCCTGAACAGATCAACCTAAGCAGAAAGGAGCCTTCCTTCAGTAACATTGTGCTACGAAAACCAGGTGGAAAACCACAAACATGAGGTCTTTTCTCAGCTGCTAACAACGCAGTTACAGAGCTAAAATCTTTTAGATACAATTCCTTAAAATCTAATACCTTATAACATGAGGCACGAAGTACGAAAGATGCTTCACTTTGAGGTCTTTGCAGTGCATTCTCTGAGTCAGCACATATGACTAAAAGCCTGAGAGTTTAAGAAAGCCAAGGCAGACCTCTGATACAGGAAGCCACAGATTTGAATCCGACATAAGAGGGAAATTAGTCAGGCCCCATCTTCCTGGTTCCTTGGTCCAAACACAAACCCAGCAAAATTCTTTTGCAACCACCACTGTTTTACAATAAATGGGGGAGGGAGTGACGGCCCCTTTGGCTCTTGAGTTTTATATCATTTTTTAGGACCTGAAAATGTTTCTGCTTGTTGTTATATGGATTCCTACCCTAGTGTGTTGGCGTTCGTGAATTTTCAAGGCTATTGTAAGCTTTATCTGAATGTCTCTTCTTTAAAGTATTGTTCAAGGTGACAAGTTTTACTATTTTCTTATGGCTTTTTGTAAGCCACCCTGAGGATTCTGTAAAGCCATATGGCGGGGTGGAAAACCATCTAACAGTTTGAATTTTCCCTGATCGTTTACTTCATTCTTCTCACCTTTCAAGTATTGTGTTTCCTATCACACAACCTTAAAATCTCAACCTATGATTTTAAACTCTTTTTATATGCCTCAATACACCCATTTCTGTTTTCAAACAAGGCTTGATTGTTTTGGGGCATAGTTTATTGGGTTGTTCTCCTGCTCGTTGGAGAACTTCTGCCTTATTTATTTTCGGTATTACTCTCAGCAAATATCTTTATTTTTCGTCAAAGTGCAATTAGATAAATAGGTACCGCTCCGGCAGGAAGGTAAACGGCGTTTCCGTGCGCTGCTCTGGTTCGCCAGAAGCAGCTTAGTCATGCTGGCCACATGACCCGGAAGCTGTACGCCGGCTCCCTCGGCCAATAAAGCGAGATGAGTGCTGCAACCCCAGAGTCGTCCGTGACTGGACCTACCGTATTTTTCGCACCATAGGATGTAGTTTTTCCATCTTAAAAACTAAGGGGAAAAGTCTGTGCGTCCTATGGAGCGAATGCAGGGGGGGAGGCAAGCAGGAAAAGCCCCAAAGAGCCACACACAAGCTTCGCGCGGCTCTTGCGGGCTTTTCCCCAGGAGGGAGAAGGGACTGACGCGGCCAGTCAGTCCCTTCTCCCTCCTCTAGAAAAGCCTTGCACAATCTCTCCAGTCGTGGGAGGCTGCGCAAGGCTAAAGAGGAAGCCCGGGCAGCGAGCGCGATCCATCCCGCTCACTGCCTGGGCTTCCTCTTTTGCCTAGCACGCCTCTCCAGCCGCGGGAGGCTGCACAAGGCTAAAGAAGCCAACTTTTTAAAAATCTCTCTATCTCTACCTCTTTTTCTTTTTTCGTCCTTTCTCCACCCCCTTATTTTCCTCTGGATCAGTGTTTTTATCTAGATTAATGTTTTAGTTTGGAGGGGGGGATATTATAAAAAAGGAAACTGCAGCTTTTATTTTAGTATACAATAAAAACAGATTAAACAAAACACAAGAGAAGGAACTAGCATAGAAGAAGAAGAGAAAAGGGAAAGAGGGAGGATACAAAGCCATTTACCAGAGGTAGATCTTAACCCTTGCCTCACCTGGGAGCTTCTCTGGGCAGGAATTCCCTCGGCTCAAGTGGGGTGAGGGAAGAGTGGCAGGTAGGGGGGTACCTACCTAGACACTGAAGCCACATGTCTCTCCAGTGAAAATTGGGAGTGGGCATTGTGTGAAGTGGCTGTGGATCTCCTGCCGCAGAAGTGTAGGACTGTATAGAGTTGGGAGGGCCACCCGAGGGTCATCTAGCTCAGCCCCCTCACAATGTAGGAATCACAGCTAAAGAACGCCAGGCAGATGGTCCCCCAACCACTGCTTAAAAGCCTCCAGTGGTGGAGACCCCCAACACCTTCTGAGGTCACAGAATTGCAGGGTTGGAAGGGAACCCCAGTAGTCATCTAGTCCAGCCCCGGTGGACAGCGGGCACGATCCATCCCGTTGTGCAAGGCTAAAGATGCTGCTCAAGGCTAAAGAGGAAGCGTGCAGCCTGTCCCTTGCTCTTTGGGGCTGGGGGGGGGGAATAATATTTTTTTCCTTGATTTCCCCCTCTAAAAACTAGGTGCGTCCTGTGGTCCGGTGCGTCCAATAGAGCGAAAAATACGGTAATGGTCAGGGGTCCCTTTACCTTTAAAGAAGTCTTGTAAACACACATTTATTGTTTCTATTTTGAATCCACCACTTCTGGGTATCGGTTTTGTAGCTACAAATTGAGTATGGAAACCAAAGGAGGAAAAGGTACAAATTTCGAGAAACAGGGTCGTGGGTGGTGGCGAAGAAGCATATGTTGGAATACAGTGGGCAAATAAAATATTGATTCTTTGTACCCTTGAGATTTCATCTTCTCCCCCTTTATTGTAGTGAGTGCTCTAAGCACTCCTGAAGCTCTCCCTGTAGGGCCCAATATGCAGAAAGAGGGAAGGACAACAGGATGTGGAAGCCTTGCAAAAATCGCATCCCAATCTTCAAAATCCTCTTGTTTGGTGATAAAATTTATAAGCCAGCCTGAATTATAAGCATTGCAGAAATACATTCAAGATGTTTGCTTGGATGTAGCAGGATATCAAATATTATCTTAAGGGGACCTAATTTCCAACAGGCTTTCAGTTTACTCAAAGGACTGTTTTTAAAGTAAAGGAAAAGGAATGGCGGTGTTACATTTCTAGTAAGTTTTACCATATTTCATTTGCTTTGTTCAGGAGCTGTATTGTTGAAGTCTAAAGTATTGTTGTATGCCATAGAAGTCTGCGTTTTAGGGTTCAGATGACTATGGACCATACCTCCATTCATCTCTCTTTTTTATGTTGTTGGCATCCGTCTGTCTCTAGAGACAAGGCTGTCCGCCTGGAGAATCACAGCACCTGCTGTAGCTGCAGAGACCGGTAACTTGTAACTGCTAGCTCCTGCGTTGTTTTACTGTAATTTCCTTAAAGACCGAAGAGTTGATTAAAAAGTAAAACAAATCCATCCATCCATACACACACACACACACACACACATTACATATTGCATTTTTTATTATTTTATTATTTTTATTTATTTAATTTATATACTGCCCTATACCCAGGGGTCTCAGGGCAGTTCACAGAACAAAAATTCTACTTTAAGAGTAGAATAATAACAAAAAGCCAACTAACATCAAGAAATGAGACGTGCCCCCCCTCGTGTGCTAGAATTGATGGTTTGATTATTTGCTTTATTTCTGCATTCCAAAATCTTATTAATTCCCTTTACATTCTTGTCATAATAATAATCCCTTATACAACAACTGCAATACTAATAACTTCTATTTGTGTTGACACATTAAATGATTTATAAAACTGCAAGTGAAGAACTCAAACTACCGTACTTTTCCATGTATAAGACTAGGATTTTTTTCTTTAAAAATGATGCTAAAAAGCGGGGACCATCTTATACATGGATCATACATAGGGTGGGCGTGTGATTGGTTGCTACAGTGGCTGTCAGCCACTGTTGGGCATGTTATTGGTTGCTGCTTCAAGGGCTATTGCAGGTGAGCGATTTTCGGTAATCCCCCCTAAAAACGCTCAACCACCCTGTGCAATCCTCCACTCATTTTCTTAAATTTGAGTGCCCCGAAATAGGGGGCGTCTTATACACGGAAAAAGACAGTATATCCTTGTTCTTCCTGGCTGGTGCCATTTGGTTTTTGCCTACTGCGTAGCAAATCGCCACAACTTGCAAGGTTGGCGGTTAGGCATTGGTTAAAATTGGTTGGTGGAGGGGTAAGTGCCTACCCCTCCAATGGTGGCGCGGAAAGGGAATTCCGTTAAAGGAATCCAGGGGCTTGCCATTCTTTTCATCCTTGTCCCTGGCATCGGACTTGGGCCGTGCAAGCCACCAGGAGCATGAGGGTGAGAAGTGAGGGAGTGATGTCCAGCTTCATTTTCTCCCCAAAACTGTTTCCCTCACTGGCTTTCGCTGGAATCCGGAGGTCAGTTCTGTCCCTGGGGCAAGGACAGATAGTCGTAACCAATGCCTAAGCAACCACTCACGTGTGTGTATTTAAATAAAGTTGTGGCCAAATTCATGCCAAAAACCTTAAACAAAAATTGATGTGTGAAGTGTGAGTTATTGGGGTGGCCTGGGGAACCTTGACGTGCAATTATTCTGTTTGCGGTGTTTCTTACTGTCCTTGTAAGATGTCATGTCTTAGTAGTTAAGAGCGGTAGACTCGTAATCTGGGGAACCAGGTTCACTTCCCCGCTCCTCCACATGCAGCTGCTGGGTGACTTTGGGCTAGTCACACTTCTCTGAAGTCTCTCAGCCCCACTCACCTCACAGAGTGTTTGTTGTGGGGGAGGAAGGGAAAGGAGATTGTTAGCCGCTTTGAGACTCCTTAGGGTAGTGATAAAGCGGGATATCAAATGCAAACTTTTCTTCTTCTTCTTCTTCTTCTTCTTCTTCTTCTTCTTCTTCTTCTCCTCCTCCTCCTCCTCCTCCTCCTCCTCCTCTGGGTGTTGCTGTTATCCGTCATGCCTTGGGCGGAACTGATATCCCACTGTTGTTCCAGAAATTTCTCCATCGCTCCATCCCGTGCTTTGTTGTTTTGCAACTCTAACAACACCTGCAAAAGTCACTCAGTCCCAATAAGTAACCTGTTTTCACCATTTCCCCTCTCAGCCTGGGAAGAAGAGCAATCTGTATCAAAACTTCTAATTCATACCCGTACATTGTATATTCTTTAAGGCCTATGTGCATAAAGTCCAATGTGCAGAGGCCCAAACGATGCGTTTTCATGTGTTGATAGTGAGGTTGGGAATCCTTTGGGAGGAAGGCAGGATAGGCATTTAAAAAAATAAACACATGGGGGTTTAAATGCACGAAAGGTCTATGAAAATGTTGCATTCAACACAAGGGCATCTGAAGGGCACAGATGCAGAACAGCTTAGTCTTGCGATAGGAGTGGGCTTGTTGTTTAGTCATGCTCATTTAAGGAGGTCTTCTTGTCTCTCCTTGCTATTCTTTGGAAATCTGCATTCAATTTCCTGTGTCTTTCACTATCTCCCTCGCATTTTGCTTGCCTTCTCTCCCCTGCTATTTGTAAGGTCTCGTTGGACAGCCACTTTGCTTTCTTGCATTTCCTTTTCATTGGGATGGTTTTCGTTGCTGCCTCCTGTACAATGTTACGAGCCTCCATCCATAGTTCTTCAGGCACTCTGTCCACCAAATCTAAATAGGAGTGGGCAGGCACAATCTATTCCTCAATCTCGTGTACTCCTTCCTGAAGTACGGTCAGCTTTCTTTTTTAAAAAAATAATTTTTATTTGATTTTACAAATATAAAGTCAGAGCAATACAATCACAAACATCAACAGTTAAAAGAGTCCCTCAAATCTCTGGATTTCCCACTCTGCCCTCTATAGGTCCCTTTGTTAAACCTTCTCTATTGCATCTTTCCCAATAATCCACATTTTTATATAGCTCCAATATCTCCATAGTGCTTGCTACATTACAAGTGTTATTGGAATCCTGCTAGTGTTTTCATCTGCTTACAGTGGTCTCCAAGATAAGATGTACAATCAGCTTCCATTTTACGCTGGGATTATGTTCTGGGGACACCAAGTGAAGCCAAAATCACATATGGTGGCGGAAGAGAGGGGTTTGGGGGGGGGGCTCATTTGCTGGTCCACCTCAGGTGATGGAATGTCTTGGGCTGACCCAGTGTATCGTTGGTTTTAAAATGCCTAAAATAATATAAAGAAAATTGCTCTAGCATTTTAGACTGGCCAGACCACATGCAGAATAATGAGCAGAGTAATCAGAATTGATCTGTCATCTCCACTGTGGTTTCAGTAGTCCATTATGTAGGAGAAGAACAATTTCCTCCCCTGTGGTATGTCTGTAGTCCGCAGTATAATTTAGATGCCTCTCAATTGCTTCCTTTCATTCTTATATGCATTTTTATTAGGATAACATAAACAAATGCATGCAATTTACAGGATTATTTCCTGCTACAAAACATTTTAGTGGCTTCCTAACAAATGCTGGTTGTGTTATAAAGGATGGAAAAATAAATCCCTCTTTTTTAAAAAAAAACGCAGAGTCTTATAGAATCAAACTTTTAACCTTAGAATTTTTTTTTTAAACTCAGTTGCCTAATGAGATACTTGGGATAATTATATAGTTGCAAGGATATCTTATGTACTTAAGGTGACTGGATTTTGGGGGGGTTGACCCTTATCGTGCCTGAATAGTCTACACATCACAGCATCAAGATGATGATTCCAATCCGTTTGAAATTTAACACAGAGAATCTACCTAATAAGGGGCATCAACTGGCCAAATTTCAGAGAAACTTATACAGTGGTACCTCGGCTTAAGTACTTAATTTGTTCCCGAGGTCCGTTCTTAACCTGAAACTGTTCTTAACCTGAAGCACCACTTTAGCTAATGGGGCCTCCTGCTGCTGCCGCGCTGCCGGAGCACGATTTCTGTTCTCATCCTGAAGCAAAGTTCTTAACCTGAAGCACTATTTCTGGGTTAGCGGAGTCTCTAACCTGAAGCGTCTGTAACCTGAAGCGTATGTAACCCGAGGTACCAGTGTAATAGCAATTTAAATATTTTATTATTATAATTCAGGGAAAGTCCTGTCCTCCGCATTGCTTGTCCCCAAATACCTTCTTCAATGGCAAGTATTGCAGTGCCTCTGCTGCAGGGTTTTTGAGATGAGGAGGAGAGTGCAGTGCATCTTATTGCAAGTTTGAATTGAGAGTGTAGCATTTCCCAAAGAAAAGTATGAGACGCTTAATCTCAGGCTTGTGGGTTCAAGCCCCACGTTGGGCAAAAGATTCCTGCACTGTAGGACTAGATGACTTTCATGGTCCCTCCCAACTCTACAATATTTTGCGTGTCGAGGTCCCCAGGGCCATCCCAATAACTCACACATCACACAGAATTTTTGTTTAAGATTTTTTTGCATAATTTTGGCCACAACTTTATTAAAATACAAATTTGTGAGTGGTTGCTTAGGCATTGGTTGCGACTATCTGCCCCCACCATGGGGGACAGACTGACATTCTGCACGATGCGAAAGTCAGAATAGGGGAATACACTTGGGGGTAGCGTCAGAGCAGGGAACCTGCCCTCAGCCCTCCCC
Organism: Podarcis raffonei; assembly: GCF_027172205.1. Classification (NCBI taxonomy): domain Eukaryota; kingdom Metazoa; phylum Chordata; class Lepidosauria; order Squamata; family Lacertidae; genus Podarcis; species Podarcis raffonei. The sequence goes on along the minus strand of NC_070614.1, from coordinate 5,728,464 downwards.
AAATGCAACCAGGAGCTCATTGCTATGGCCCGAGCCCCCTTGACAGAGTGGACAAGCAATAGTTAGCCCCCAATTCCTTTAACAGAATCCCTTGCAGCAGCAGCATTAGAGGGGCAGGCACTCAACCACTGCCCCTCAACCAACCAAACCATAAACCAATGCCTAACGCAACCTTACAAGTTGTGACGATTTGCTACGCAGTAGGCAAAAACCAAATGGCCCCAGCCAATCAGCCAGATGGACAAAATTCCTACCAGGCCCCCGCTCCAAAGCAGACGACCCCATGACAGGCATAGCAAGGTCAAAGCGAACAACCCTAATTCTAGGGAGGGAGGGATGGGCAATGCGATGCACGGGCGAAAAGAGGAAGCCCTAGCCTCGTGCAAGGAGTTTTAGCATTTCTGGCTGTCAATCAACAAATGGCAACATTAACTTCTTCCCAACAACAAGGGAAGCCCCAATCGCATCAGTGGCCAACGATCAATTAGCCTGCCCCCAACTTTGGAGTGTCCTGGCGGCCCCCACCGCAACACGAGCTCTCCATGAAGGAGAACACGCTTTATCAGACTTAAGTAGACTGAACCACAGCACCTGATGATAGTACATTTGTTTGTTTGAGTTCCCCACCACGTATGGGTCTTCCTTTTCCCTTTTTGTGGCTCTCCCTCTGCCTTTGAAAGTCGCAGTATCTGTAGGTTCCTCTCTGAATTTGTGAGTCTCTTGCTACATTTCTGACTCTTTGACTCTCTCAATCTGTGGTCTAGCTGCCCACGTGGGGATCTCTTGTGACTGCATCTACATGTGATCTTTTCTTTTTCCCAGATCACAGCCATGGATTTGCAGTTTATGACGCGGGTGGCTCTGTGGTCTAAACCACTGAGCCTCTTGGGCTTGCCGATCGGAAGGCCTTTGGTTCGAATCCCGCCACGGGGTGAGCTCCCATTGCTCTGTCCCAGCTCCTCCCAACCTAGCAGTTTGAAAGCATGCCAGTGCAAGTAGATAAATAGGTACCGCTCCTGCGGGAAGGTAAACAGCGTTTCTGTGTGCTGCTCTGGTTTCACCACAAGTGGCTTAGTCATGCTGGCCACATGACCCGGAAAAACTGTCTGCGGACAAACGCTGGCTCCCTCGGCCAGTAAAGCAAGATATATTTATATACCAGGAGAAACCATTTCTATATAACCAGGCCTTTGATTGATTGAGCATTCTATGGCCTTTAAAATATGTTTGTGGGAGGGGGAAAGTTGTTTTGTTTTTATTCTTGTTTTATTATGTATTTTGTGTTTTCATTTTGTATTTTTATGTTGTGAAGCCCCTGTGAATTTCTGCTGAAGGGCAGTATACTACTACTACTACTAATAGAATGTGGGGAACTTGCCTACTAAGCACTTGAGATTAGTGTATTTGTAGATACAGCCCCTCCTTTTCCTTTTATTTTTTAAATAAGACTTTAAAAATAACAGTGAACTGCTATCATGTGCAAAGTAGGCAGCCTGACTCCTCCAGCTTCTTACACATATAGAAAAGCCCAGCTAGGGATATTAGGGTGTTGTTTTTTAAGGAAGTGTGTGTTAAGTTGTGGGTGGACATATCAGACGACACAGCGGTTCTTCAAACAGCTCTTGTTTATTCACAGGCCAGGACAGAACTGAACTGAACTGCTCAGTCAGCCTGCTTATATAGAGCTCCAGTACAACGTAACTGTAACAATTTTCTAAAACTATCCAATCACTGAACGTCACTTTCGATCCCTTATTTGCATATCTATCTACAGTATCCCCCTGCTAGCCCAGGGTGAGAACTTCAGTACATAACAGTGTGGACACCTTGGAAGGCTGCAGAATGCAGACTAGCAGAGAAATTATTTGTAGAATGTAAGGAAGGTCGCTCACAAAACACCTCAGCCACCTTAGAAAGAAGTCCTGCACCGCACCCACACAAATTTTACCAAACGTTTCTCTCCCCTTTGATAATATTTGCATGCAATTTCTTTACTCGTTAATTGATGGACAATGGCTTGGGGGGGGAAGGAGAATAAATTTTTGGCACAGCACTGGTCCTCCTCTCCTGCTGAGTAAAGGAATTAGTGCTGCCTGATATGGAAGACTGGTGGGACATGATGCATGCTTTCACTTCAGCGGTGATAACATTTCGGGCTACTGCTGGTGCAGTTATAAGGAACTTCTGGGCCTCAAAATAAATCCTTTATGCATTGATTATTTTTAGCAGAGCTTGACCTTTGATGATACATGACTGCCTTAATAGGACTTTGTTTCTGTAAAGTGAAAAGGTTTCTTTCCGGGAGCCAAGTGTTTTCTGTGAGGTTGCGGTCCCGGCTTGATCAGACAAAGGAACCCTACAGATAGTGGTGCATTTTAGTTTTGGCTACCTGTCTAGCTTTCCATTGCTATAGCCTGATTCTGCAGGCAGCTGTTTTCAAATTTCCTCTCCTAATGGCTTTATACTGGGTGTAAGTTCTCCCAAGTAACTGGGTATAGCATTGCAGCCTAAGTAAGTATCACAGCACGTCAGCTGAAGAAAACAGAGAACTGACAAACTTCTGATTTCTCAAAGATTTTTATAACAGCAGTAACAGGGAAATAGCTTTCAGAGAAGCGTTTTCTGACTTAGTGTTACCATAAAGAATTTAAGATCTTGGATGAATTTATTTTTCTTGCGACAGATTCCATTCTTTAAAATACAAAAACTTGTCTTCTTTGCGTATGCCTGCAGGTGACTAGATGAGATCTTCAGCCAAAAGAGGCGGAAAGTAATGGTCTTTGGGTCTTATGCACATTTACTTAGAAATAATAATATTAAATAATAATAATAATAATAATAATAATAATAATAATAATAATAATAATATTTATACCCTGCCCATCTGGCTGGGTTTCCCCAGCCACTCTAGGCGGCTTTCAGCAGAATATTAAAATATAGCCTATTCTCAAGTAAATAGGTTTAGGATTGCTTCCCTAATATTTCAATTTTTTTATTATTAAGAGCCATTTTTAGCTACTGAAACAGAGTTTTCTGTGGATTGTGCTATCAGTGCTGTTTGTTATTTCAGTCCGGTTATCTGATTGGCTGTTTTAAGCACTTGTGTTGATGCCATTGTTATTAAACTTCATTTTCATGGGTGTTTTGAAACAGATGGGGCAATTATCTTGCAATTGTGTTAAGATGGCTATCCATTACCATGAATGGCACATGCAACAGAAATGTGTGTCGCTTCTAGGCAGGCGAAAGAATCCCTCACAGTCCTGGCTTTTGCAGAATATTAGGTCAACTCTCTTTTCCAGTCTTGCAGTGCTTCTGCTGGCTCTCTAACTCAGGTGTTGTTCTCACAGAAGAAATCTTGTGACTGGGGTAGACTTCTTCAGACTGCCTGATGGAATGTTCCTCTGTAAAAAATTAAACAAAATAAAAAATCCTCCTAGACAAAGAATCAGCATGTCGGTAAGATTGCTACGCTAGACCACTTCTTCCTGACAAACCAGCTTTCTTTTTGTAATGGAAAGGCATTTGATTCTGTGAGCCCCCACCTACAATCTGAAGTGATACAGACCAGACATGGGTTCACACCTAATTAGACTAGTGCAGGCCTGCCCAGCTTGTGATCTTCCCAGAAGACAATCTCAGAGAGGCAGCAAACATGGGATTTCTATCAAGCCTGTATGGGAAGTCGTAAATGGCTGGTGTGCTATATTTGGCTAGGTGGGTCAGAAGTTGGGCAAGCTTGGACTAGATGTAAACTAAGATTCAGTGGGGCTGCATAAGTATTTGTCATGGTCCGGTTCACGGGCGATCGAAGTCCCAGCAGGGGACGTCAGGACTGAGGGCAAGATGGCGGGGTGGGAGCAGGAACAGGGGTCCAGGAGTCAGGAAGCCAAGAGTCCGAGGGTCAGAGAGCCAAGGGTCTGAAAGCAAGGAGTCACGAAGTCAGGGGTCCGAGGATCAAGAAGCAAGGAGTCACGAAGTCAGGGGTCCGAGGATCAAGAAGCAAGGAGTCACAAATTCAGGGGTCCGAGGATCAAGAAGCAAGGAGTCACGAAGTCAGGGGTCCGAGGGATCAAGAAACAAGGAGTCACGAAGTCAGGGGTCCGAGGATCAAGAAACAAGGAGTCACGAAGTCAGGGGTCCGAGGGTCAAGAAACAAGGAGTCACGAAGTCAGGGGTCCGAGGGTCAAGAAGCAAGGAGTCACGAAGTCAGGGGTCTGAGGATCAAGGAGCAAGGAGTCACGAAGTCAGGGGTCCGGGGATCAAGAAACAAGGAGTCACGAAGTCAGGGGTCCGAGGATCAAGAAACAAGGAGTCACGAAGTCAGGGGTCCGAGGATCAAGAAGCAAGGAGTCACAAAGTCAGGGGTCCGAGGATCAAGAAGCAAGGAGTCACGAAGTCATGGGTCCGAGGATCAAGAAGCAAGGAGTCACAAAGTCAGGGGTCCGAGGATCAAGAAACAAGGAGTCACGAAGTCAGGGGTCCGAGGATCAAGAAACAAGGAGTCACGAAGTCAGGGGTCCGGGGATCAAGAAACAAGGAGTCACGAAGTCAGGGGTCCGGGGATCAAGAAACAAGGAGTCACAAAGTCAGGGGTCCGAGGATCAAGAAACAAGGAGTCACAAAGTCAGGGGTCCGAGGATCAAGAAACAAGGAGTCACGAAGTCAGGGGTCCGGGGATCAAGAAACAAGGAGTCACGAAGTCAGGGGTCCGAGGATCAAGAAACAAGGAGTCACGAAGTCAGGGGTCCGAGGACCAAGGAGTCACGAAGTCAGGGGTCCGAGGATCAAGGAGTCACAAAGTCAGGGGTCCAAGGATCAAGAAGCAAGGAGTCACGAAGTCAGGGGTCCGAGGATCAAGAAACAAGAAGTCACAAAGTCAGGGGTCCGAGGATCAAGGAGTCACGAAGTCAGGGGTCCGAGGATCAAGAAACAAGGAGTCACGAAGTCAGGGGTCTGAGGATCAAGGAACAAGGAGTCACGAAGTCAGGGGTCCGAGGATCAAGAAGCAAGGAGTCACGAAGTCAGGGGTCCGAGGATCAAGGAGTCACGAAGTCAGGGGTCCGGGGATCAAGAAACAAGGAGTCACGAAGTCAGGGGTCTGAGGATCAAGGAACAAGGAGTCACGAAGTCAGGGGTCCGAGGATCAAGGAGTCACGAAGTCAGGGGTCCGAGGATCAAGAAGCAAGGAGTCACGAAGTCAGGGGTCTGAGGATCAAGAAACAAGGAGTCCCGAAATCAGGGGTCCGAGGATCAAGAAACAAGGAGTCACGAAGTCAGGGGTCCGGGGATCAAGAAACAAGGAGTCACGAAGTCAGGGGTCCGAGGATCAAGAAACAAGGAGTCACAAAGTCAGGGGTCCGAGGATCAAGAAGCAAGGAGTCACAAAGTCATGGGTCCGAGGATCAAGAAGCAAGGAGTCACAAAGTCAGGGGTCCGAGGATCAAGAAACAAGGAGTCACGAAGTCAGGGGTCCGAGGATCAAGAAACAAGGAGTCACGAAGTCAGGGGTCCGGGGATCAAGAAACAAGGAGTCACGAAGTCAGGGGTCCGGGGATCAAGAAACAAGGAGTCACAAAGTCAGGGGTCCGAGGATCAAGAAACAAGGAGTCACAAAGTCAGGGGTCCGAGGATCAAGAAACAAGGAGTCACGAAGTCAGGGGTCCGGGGATCAAGAAACAAGGAGTCACGAAGTCAGGGGTCCGAGGATCAAGAAACAAGGAGTCACGAAGTCAGGGGTCCGAGGACCAAGGAGTCACGAAGTCAGGGGTCCGAGGATCAAGGAGTCACAAAGTCAGGGGTCCGAGGATCAAGAAGCAAGGAGTCACGAAGTCAGGGGTCCGAGGATCAAGAAACAAGGAGTCACAAAGTCAGGGGTCCGAGGATCAAGGAGTCACGAAGTCAGGGGTCTGGGGATCAAGAAACAAGGAGTCACGAAGTCAGGGGTCTGAGGATCAAGGAACAAGGAGTCACGAAGTCAGGGGTCCGAGGATCAAGAAGCAAGGAGTCACGAAGTCAGGGGTCCGAGGATCAAGAAACAAGGAGTCACGAAGTCAGGGGTCCGAGGATCAAGGAGTCACGAAGTCAGGGGTCCGGGGATCAAGAAACAAGGAGTCACGAAGTCAGGGGTCTGAGGATCAAGGAACAAGGAGTCACGAAGTCAGGGGTCCGAGGATCAAGGAGTCACGAAGTCAGGGGTCCGAGGATCAAGAAGCAAGGAGTCACGAAGTCAGGGGTCTGAGGATCAAGAAACAAGGAGTCCCGAAATCAGGGGTCCGAGGATCAAGAAACAAGGAGTCACGAAGTCAGGGGTCCGGGGATCAAGAAGCAAGGAGTCACGAAGTCAGGGGTCCGAGGATCAAGAAACAAGGAGTCACAAAGTCAGGGGTCCGAGGATCAAGGAGTCACGAAGTCAGGGGTCTGGGGATCAAGAAACAAGGAGTCACGAAGTCAGGGGTCTGAGGATCAAGGAACAAGGAGTCACGAAGTCAGGGGTCCGAGGATCAAGAAGCAAGGAGTCACGAAGTCAGGGGTCCGAGGATCAAGAAACAAGGAGTCATGAAGTCAGGGGTCCGAGGATCAAGGAGTCACGAAGTCAGGGGTCCGGGGATCAAGAAACAAGGAGTCACGAAGTCAGGGGTCTGAGGATCAAGGAACAAGGAGTCACGAAGTCAGGGGTCCGAGGATCAAGGAGTCACGAAGTCAGGGGTCCGAGGATCAAGAAGCAAGGAGTCACGAAGTCAGGGGTCTGAGGATCAAGAAACAAGGAGTCCCGAAATCAGGGGTCCGAGGATCAAGAAACAAGGAGTCACGAAGTCAGGGGTCCGGGGATCAAGAAACAAGGAGTCACGAAGTCAGGGGTCCGAGGATCAAGAAACAAGGAGTCCCGAAGTCAGGGGTCCGAGGATCAAGAAGCAAGGAGTCACGAAGTCAGGGGTCCGAGGGTCAAGAAACAAGGAGTCACGAAGTCAGGGGTCTGAGGATCAAGAAGCCAGGAGTCACGAAGTCAGGGGTCCGAGGGGCAAGAAACAAGGAGTCACGAAGTCAGGGGTCCGAGGATCAAGGAGTCATGAAGTCAGGGGTCCGAGGATCAAGAAGCAAGGAGTTAAGAAGCTGAGGTTCAAGGATCAGCAAGCAAGAAGCCAAACACAGCAAGGCAGGAAATGCGTTGCTGTGGCAAAGATCCAAAGGGAAATGCAGAATTTATATCCCTTCCCAGCTCTTGCCACCAGGTGCAGTGAGTTACCAAGCGGCCTCACCTGTGTGGCCGCGTCTCGCCTCTCCAGAACAAACTTAGGGAGGCCCCAGTCCTGCAAAGTCCTATTGGTCACAGGGCCTGGCTCCTGCACTGCACGACCTCATAGTTTGAGCTTGCGACATACTTGCTGAAATAGTTGGCCACCACTGGTCTACACAACCAGTGAGCTGGCGAGAGTCAACAACGTTATTGACTCAACTGTGTTGCGAGGATAAAAGCCCAGTTGAGTGAGGGCAGGATCATTTCTAGGCTGCAGTGCAGAGTTCCCTGGAAACAGAAATGGCCCATGAAAGACCTGAAAAAGTAGATAAGGGTTTGTGACAGAAAAACCCAGCCTTCTCCATGTAGGCAATAGCGGTTATATCAGGATAACAGGATAACCTAGGAAGGCAGCCCATCTCTGTTGCCTTGTGGGATATCTTTGGGAGAAAAAAGGCTATGGAGTAAACCCTAAGATGGTTGGATGGTGCCTTCAACCATCCATTTTCACCTGTCCCCCCCCCTTTGGAATATCCTGCTTTCCCCCCGGGGGCCATATGGCCCCCAGCTGGGAAACACTTGTCTAGACTACCATATGGTGACAGTAGTAAGAAAATAAGTATTTTATGTTGGTAGCCTCTAGTGCATGGGTCAGCAAACTTTTTCAGCAGGAGGCTGGTCCACTGATCCTCAGACCTTGTGGGGGAGCGGACTATATATAATTTTTTTTTGGGGGGGTGTTGCAAGAGCCCCATGAGCCCCGGTGGCTGCTTACCTGTGTCTTGCGAGTGGCAGGGGCAGGCAGCGGGGGCGGCGGGATGATGAGCGGCACGCGAAAGGGCTCCGGAGAGGGGCTGCTTAACATGGTGGCCGCTCAAGCGCTGCTGCTGCTGCTGCTGCTGGCACCAACAAAGCCTAGCCCCCTTCCTCCTCTAGGCAGGGCAGGGAGAAGCCAGGAGGAGGGAGGGAGGAGGTGCCACCGCCACTATGTAACGGAGAGTGAGGGAGAGAGAGGGAAAGAATGTGCGTGCTGGCAATCCACACAGCAATTCCCAGACCGTCCGCAGACCAGATCCAGAAGGCAATTGGGCCTGATCCAGCCTATGGGCCTTAGTTTGCCTACCCATGCTCTAGTGGGTATCCCAAATTCTTAAGTCTTTGGTGGGTTGTCTTTTGTTTTTGTTTTTACAGCCTATCAGACATGGGACATACATAGAGTCTTTTAATTAGTCACCTAATTACTGGGATTTTGATAATCTTTGAAGGCCAAGGTTCCCCCAAGACTTGTGACATTTTTGATGAGTCATATGTTTTATTTTGGAGTGGTAGCTTAGGTCCTTGCGTCCAGATAAATAGTTCCACGCCTCAAGTTGCCAAGGAGGTGCAAAAACTGAAGTAGCAAAGCCAATTCATTGGACCCAACCCATAGGTCTGTGTGCTGCTGGCCATGTATGTCTGTACATTTATGCGCAAACTTTCATAATTCTAGCTATATCTCCTGCTACCCAGGCAGAGAAAGCAATGTACGAATCTGTACTGACTAATGTGATAAAGCTGAATTACTTCCTTTCCCTCGGAAATGAATGAATTATGATGTAGACATAGCTGACAGCCTGTCTGTTGTCGCTGCTAAAATGAAAAATGTCTGGTTAAAAACATGTAAGCAAGCAGGGTACATTTTGTTTATAAAAGGTTTGGCAGTGTGAACAAGAGAGAGAGAGAGAGAGAGAGAGAGAGAGAGAGAGAGAGAGAGAGAGAGAGGAGAGAGAGAGAGAGAGATTCTAGCTCAGGGGTAGGAAGGTTGGCAATACTAGGCAGAAAGGCACCAAGGCAACGTATAGTATACATAGTTTGTCTAGACTCGTTCCAGTGTAATATTAAATGCATTTATGCTGATTTACACATCTGTAAACCTCTAGTAAGCTATGAGTGAGAGTGCCCTGATTCCTGTAGGAATCATTGCTATATAGGCTTGAAGCTACAAAACAGCATCAAAAGCAGCTGTAAGCGAATGTGTGTTGTATGTATGTAACCCTGAACAAACTAGCTTGCGGTTTGTGACAAAATGGCATCTTGCCCTAAAACCATTGTGAGTTTAACCCTATTGCAATTTATTTTGCAATTCCTATACAGATATGCTAGGTAAAATAAAGGTAAAGGGACCCCTGACCCTTAGGTCCAGTCATGGCCGACTCTGGGGTTGCGGCGCTCATCTCGCTTTATGGGCCGAGGGAGCAGGCGTACAGCTTCCGGGTCATGTGGCCAGCATGACTAAGCCGCTTCTGGCGAACCAGAGCAGCGCACGGAAACGCCGTTTACCTTCCCGCCTGAGCAGTACCTATTTATCTACTTGCACTTTGACGTGCTTTCGAACTGCTAGGTTGGCAGGAGCAGGGACTGAGCAACGGGAGCTCACTCCGTCGCAGGGTTTGAACCGCCGACCTTCTGATCGGCAAGTCCTAGGCTCTGTGGTTTAACCCACAGCGCCACGCTAACCAGTGACCAAATAATATGTGCTGCAGTTGCCAAAGTTATGGACTTTCCCCCCATCCCTCCTTGTCTCTTCTCACATTGTTTTCCACTTCTAGAGTTAAAAGCAAAGCATATAGAACACCATTTAACATCATAAGGTGTTAACTACATGCTTCCTAATATAATATTTAAAACTAATATGTCACTGAACAATTAAGAATGTTAGGCTCACTTTCCCTTAATTGAAGTTAATACGTTTTCTGGTTTCTTATCTGCTTAGTTGTCTTATAGTATTTATCAGCTTTTAATTTTAAAAACTGTATTTAAAAATGAGTCAGGTAATGAGCCAGTGTGTGCAGGAGTGGTACTTTGTTGTTAAAGGTAAGAAAAAATTGTCCCTGTTTTCATTTGTGCAGTGTTGGAGGGCATGTATCAGATTATCTTTATGGATGATTTTTGTCCTTTGCTTTCCTTTGTATGCATTTATGGGGGAGGGAATTGAAAAAGTTTAGTTAGATGTTGGAAGTTTAACTGAGGCATTCAGAAGGACATCAAAGACCTTATTCTCAGTGTAGGTAATGAGTTCATATACAGTGGTACCTCAGGTTAAGAACTTTGTTCTGGAGGTCCGTTCTTAACCTGAAACTGTTCTAAACCTGAGGTACCACTTTAGCTAATGGGGCCTCCCACTGCTGCTGCCACACTGCCACTGCACGATTTCTGTTCTCATCCTGAAGCAAAGTTATTAATCCGAGGTACTATTTCTGGGTTAGCGGAGTCTGTAACCTGAAGCGTCTGTAGCCTGAAGTGTCTGTAATGAAATGCTGATCCAAAAACAAATAAACACAACATATCTCCTATACAGAGAAAACTAGAATGTTGGGCTAGAATCCTTCTTAGTTTCCTGTGTCCTTGTTTTTACTTTTTAAAATATGGCAACCCTGTACCCTGCATATAAAGGTAAAGGGACCTCTGACCATTAGGTCCAGTCGTGACTGACTCTGGGGTTGCAGCGCTCATCTCGCTTTACTAGCTGAGGGAGCCGGCATACGGCTTCCGGGTCATGTGGCCAGCATGACTAAGCCGCTTCTGGCGAACCAGAGCAGCGCACGGAAACACCGTTTACCTTCCCGCTGGAGCGGTACCTATTTATCTACTTGCACTTTGACGTGCTTTCAAACTGCTAGGTTGGCAGGAGCAGGGACTGAGCAACGGGAACTCACCCCGTCGCGGGGATTCGAACCACCGACCTTCTGATCGGCAAGTCCTAGGCTCTGTGGTTTAACCCACAGCGCCACCTGTGCCCCTATATCCCTCATATACAGATAAGTTAAACAATGACAAATTACCAAGCAAGTTCTAACAGGTTGCTTATTTGAATCATTGGGGGAATGTTAAAAGTGGATGTATGATGTATACAAAAAGTTAAGTGGAGTACACTGTGTGTGTGAGAGAGAGAGGGAGGGGGCACAGAAACCATCCCTCTAGATTCAGTAAACTTTGATTCTAGATCAGGGCTGTCCAATTTCCAAGAGACTGTGATCTACTACCAACCAAAGTTGTTCAGCTTTTTGGGGAGAGCCAAAGTTGTTGAGTTTGTTCTCTCCCCCCCCCCCGATAAAGGATTATAAACTTGTGGGGGGGGTCTAGGATCAAATGAAGATGTCTTTTAGGTGGGGAATGGATGTTGAGCATATCCAGAACATCACTTACTGATTGATTGAAAATATTTATCTGGAGATCCAAGACATTATGGACTCTTCATTGTTGATTTACTTATAATGGAGATTTTTGGACTTTCTATACCTGAAAGTTTCATGCTAGAATAAGCTTTTGTGAAGCAGATTTGGTACAAGAGTCCCATAACAGATGTCACTATCTGGTAACAGACAGCATATTACAACTTTGAAAACTGATATAACCTGCAATTTATTTCTGTTTAGAATATGCAGTTAAATTTTTGTTCCAGTTCATACCACCCAAAATCTGAAACCCAAACAGAAGCTGCTGATCTGGCTAACGGTAAAAGCTGTGAGCCGCAATGTCCCCAGTTTGTATCTTTCCTTAGCTTATAATTCATTAGACACCTTATTCACTCAAACTCAGCCATGTGGAGATAATAATAGTACCCAGTCTTTTTTGGAGTGGCAAATGGAGTACTTAGATAAATATGTTAAGTGCTTTAAACAACACACACATGCTAAGTATTATTACAATGATTCACTAAGTGCATATTTCTATTAAAGTACTTGGGGGGTTTTGTAATTGGATAATTTTAGTAATTTTCTGAAATGATTTTGTTCACATAAGCTCACAAAAGTTACTAACTCCTCCTATCCAAAGAAAAACACCCACCAAGCCTGTCAGAAGGACAGAGAACAGCAGCCCATTGCATTTCTGTGCCTTGAATAATAATAATAATAATAATAATAATAATAATAATAATAATAATAGTAGTAGTAGTAGTAGTTGTTGTTGTTGTTGTTGTTATTGCTGTTGTTGTCATTTCCCCAGCCACTCTGGGTGGCTTACAGCTTATATAGAAACATAGAAGGGAACTTTTGAGGTATTCATTTAGGCACTCCCATTCTTTTTTACTTCACTTTTTGGACCTCAAAAGTCAAGGTTCGAGGAGAGAAATCTGGCTGAGTCTGGAATAACCTTGTGAAGTGAAAGGATATGAAAGAAGGATTTATATCTAGATGTTAGGATAGAGAGGATAAAGAAAACAGGAAAACAGGAAGACAGAATGAGAGATAAAGGAGGTGCTGTGGGATTGGTGGAAGTCAATGTCTTCTTGTTGTTGTTCTAGTGTTTATAATATTAACTTGTAATATATGGATTTGTTTGTTTTTTGTTTTTTGTTGTCTTTTTTAGTTTTCAAATGTTGATTTTTATGTGTTGTGTATTGTTATCTTTTGATATCTTTTGTGTTGTTGTTGTGTGGAAAATACAAATAAAATTCATTAAGAAAAAAAGAAACATAGAAGGGAAGAGACATTCCTCCTTTGGCTGCTTGGTCATCTGCCTGGAATGCCATGTGGCCTGTTCTCAGTGAGAAGACCAAGACCTGGCTTAAGTTGTGGTTGCACCTTTTAGCAGGACACTTCCAGTCAATGCCATACCATGGCCCTGCAGAACCATGTACCTTAATACTGCAACATAGGGTCTTTTTGGAGTCCTAAATATAATGAACCAGTGCAATGAACCAGTGTGCTGAGAAATAATGCACAAGAAAACCACCAGTCAAGGCATTTGTGAGTAGCACATGAAATGCCCAGGGTTGTGCTGATCAGCCAAATGAAACCTCAGCCGATAAATGTGTGCACTGTAGGTTCTGAAGATGGATGCAGATATAGGTTAGGGCAGGGGTGAAGAATATGGAGCAGATCATTTTGGACTACAACTCTCATGATTCCTGACCATTGACTATGCTGAATGATGGGTGGTAGAGTCCCACGATAGCTGGGTGAAGGGCTACGCATTCCCCATCCCTGGGTTGGGCTGTCATTCAACTAAAGAAATGTTTGTTGATTAATGAAGTAGGAGATTTAATCAGTTGATAAGCTGATTAAATCTGCATCAGTGTGCATATTGTTAAAACAATAGTATTGAAAGTAAAACCATTCTTAGATATTGTATTGTATTGTATTATAATGCATGTTGTTGAAGCAAACACCATCTCAGAAGAGGTATTCCTTCCTTCTTGAGGTGGAAAAACAGATGACTTTTCCAAAATTAAAGCTGCCACTCATTGATGTGTATGTCCTTTCATTTAAAATAATTAACTTTTAAAATAATGTTTGTACCTAATTGGAGTCATTTTTTTAATTAATTAGAAAAAAATCGTCTTTTTCAGGACTTTTGGCGTAGAATATTCATTGCGTTATATTTTATGCTAGTCTTACTCGCAGTTGACCCATTGAAATTAATGAACCTAAGTTAGGTAAAGGTAAAGGTACCCCTGCCCGTACGGGCCAGTCGTGTCCGACTCTAGGGTTGTGCGCTCATCTCGCTCAAGAGGCCGGGAGCCAGCGCTGTCCGAAGACACTTCCGGGTCACGTGGCCAGTGTGACGAAGCTGCTCTGGCAAGCCAGCACCAGCGCAGCACACGGAAACACCGTTTACCTTCCCGCTATAAAGCGGTACCTATTTATCTACTTGCACTTAGGGGTGCTTTCGAACTGCTAGGTGGGCAGGAGCTGGGACCGAAAGACGGGAGCTCACCCCGCCATGGGGATTCGAACCGCCGACCATACGATCGGCAAGCCCTAGGCGCTGAGGTTTTACCCACAGCGCCACCCGCGTCCCATGAACCTAAGTTAGTCATGTCCATTAAACTTAAAACGGGCCCCTCGATGAGTAGGATTAGCATTGAGTACCACCGATTGACTTTTAAAGGGGATGAGCCTCTAAGACATTTTTGGTAAGGGGGTCTTACCTTTCAACACAAGTGTGTTTTAAATATTGGTGTAATGATGCATAAGTTCAAGGGCATACTATAAAACAATCTTTATGTTGAAAACAACCTTAGCTCGTTCTCTATTGTTCAAAGGGTTATACTGTAGTCACTTTCCAAGTTACAGTGCTGCTGTTGTTGTTTAGTCATTTAGTCGTGTCCGACTCTTCGTGACCCCATGGACCAGAACATGCCAGGCACTCCTGTCTTCCACTGCCTCCCGCAGTTTGGTCAAACTCAGGTTTGTAGCTTCAAGAACACTGTCCAACCATCTCATCCTCTGTTGTCCCCTTCTCCTTGTGCCCTCAATCTTTCCCAACAGCAGGGTCTTTTCCAGGGAGTCTTCTTTTCTCATGAGGTGGCCAAAGTATTGGAGCCTCAGCTTCAGGATCTGTCCTTCCAGTGAGCACTCGGGTCTAATTCCCTTAAGAATGGATAGGTTTGATCTTCTTGCAGTCCATGGGACTCTCCAGAGTCCCCTCCAGCACTATAATTCAAAAGTATCAATTCTTCAGTGATCAGCCTTCTTTACGGTCCAGCTCTCACTTCCATACATCACTACTGAGAAAACCATAGCTTTAACTATATGGGACCTTTGTCGTTAAGGTGATGTCTCTGCTTTTTACAGTGATGTAGCCTCGGGTAAGGATTGATCAGGATTATTTTGGCAAATGGAAAACCACCGAAGGGCCAAACATGTCAATACTGAACATTTCGTTCCTCAGTTCCATGGCGCTGAATGACGTGCCAAGATCAGTGTGACCTAATCGTTGCCCCTTTAATTAGCATTTGGAACAAATGCTTCATGCCTGAAGGGCTTTATACATCCTTCTGGTTGCAATCCCTGCAGGCCTGGATTTGGGAAGCCTCTTACGGACAACCTTTAGGATTGTGTTCAGTAGAAAAGTGCTCAAAGTTCTGACACAGCTGCTCAAAATCAAACATCTTCACAGTGGTTGCCCTAAAGAGAGATGAATTACGTTGCAAAAATTAAGGTGTCCATTTGATTCGATGGCACATTTACATTTGCCAGCAAATACTTTTTCGGATTTCAAGGTTCTGGAAATTGAGGTGCATATTAGATCCGATGGCACATTAGACTCGTATAAATACAGCAAATTCCCATAAAGATGGTAAATCTCTTTCTGGGTTGCAGAACATCAGATTGCAGGTGACATCTCACATGGTGGAAATCTTCTCCTTAATGGAGAAAGCTAGCATGAGCGTTGGGCTTAGAAATGTTCTTTCTGACAACTCGTTTTCTGTGTTAAAGGATTTATTTCTTTTTTCTTAATATGGAAGGATATTGAGTCATGCCCAGCTGTGATGGCCTAGCCCAGACACACTTCACTACTAGTGAGAACTAGGCTTTAAACATGCATTGAAACAGTTTTTCCAAGCACAGTAGGGCAAACCAGAGATATAATTTTTGTGTGTGTTTGCAGCTGTAGTTAAAGAGTCATAGTATGTACAGTATATTGAGGGTGGTCAAGTGGTGGTCTGTGGGCAGAAAAGAGCCCACCGGCTGGTTTCTTTTTGGTGCCTGAGCACCTGTTTGAGGATTGAAATGCTGACAGTTCAGAAGTGGCATATGATAAAGTCAGATACATGTGCCACTTCTGAGCTGGCAGTTCCTCAACCCTTCAGTGCTAAATGGAGACATGTCCCGGGGGGCTGTGTTATGTGATGGGGGCGTCTAGCACATGTCTCCATTTAGAGCAGGGAGAACAGCGGGGTTGCCAGTTCTTTGCGGCGAAATATCCCAAGTAAATTCCTTGGGGAAATGGTGCTCCTCATACAGGAGAATTCCAGATCAGTATCTCAGCCCTCGCAGTTCTAAATGAGGACTTCTGTGTCTCTCCATGTAACGTTGGAAAGTCTAGGGCAGGGGCCAGCAAACATTTTCAGCAGGGGGCCGGTCCACTGTCCCTCAGACCTTGTGGGGGGCCAGACTATATTCTGGAAAAAAATATGAACAAATTCCTATGCCCCACAAATAAACCCAGAGATGCATTTTAAATAAAAGCACACAGTCTACTCATGTAAAACACACTGATTCCCAGACTGTCCATGGGCCGGATTGAGAAGGCGATTGGGCCACATCCGGCCCTTGGGCCTTAGGTTTCCTACCCATGGTCTAGTGAGCGGCAAGTTCAAAATTTGCTCCTTTGAGCTTAGGCAGCTGCTTTTTAAAGAATAGCTAAGTTTAAGAGAAAGGGACACGGGTGGCGCTGTGGGTTAAACCACAGAGCCTAGGACTTTCCGATCAGAAGGTCAGCGGTTTGAATCCCCACGACAGGGTGAGCTCCCATTGTTCGGTCCCAGCTCCTGCCAGCTTAACAATTTGAAAGCACGTCCAAGTGCAAGTAGATAAATAGGTACCACTCCGGCGGGAAGGTAAATGGCGTTTCCGTGCACTGCTCTGGTTCGCCAGAAGCAGCTTAGGCATGCTGGCCACATGACCAGTACCAGCTGTACACCGGCTCCCTCGGCCAATAAAGTGTGATGAGTGCCGCAACCCCAGAGTCGGTCACGACTGGACCTAAAGGTTAGGGGTCCCTTTACCTTAAGTTTAAGAGAATATTATTTCTAGATCTGGAAAATTTCACATTAACACCTCAATCCTACCTGAGCAAGTCTTGGTCAGAAGGGGGGTCTCATAAAATACAATGATACTAACCCGAACATATGGCTATAGGATTGCAGCCTAAGTTTTAAAAATTCTTATCTCTCCTTTAATGCACACTATAGCTTTTGCAAATGCAACATTTCCTGTTAGATTTGCCTGCCGCTGCTCCCCAAATACTAACTTGTTGCCAGATATTTTGTTGCCGCTAAACAGGAAGAAAAAGTTAATCTGCAAACAAGAATCGTTAAACAAATGGAGGGTACGGAGGGTGAATCTCCAGAGCCCACTGCCTGGCTATTGTCGGCTCCACCCCCTATTTATAAATGGGGCTGGCCCCATATAAATAAGAAACTTGATTACTGAGGCTGGGCGTGAGAGGCAAGCCAGCCCCTGTTTGCCATTAAGTTCCTTGGGAACTGTAGCACCAAGCGCGATCCTGCAAAGTGAGCGCTCATTTTCTGTGTTCAACATGCTTAGCCCAAACTAGGACATGACTTGTGACAGTCAGTGCATCTTCTGGACCAAACTGGTTGGGAATCAACACTGCCAAGGGCAACCGTGACCCCAGAGCACCCCCACACACCCCAGCATGGAAAGGGAAGACATACCCTTAAAAGCACCAGTCAACTCCATCAACCTCAGGTTGAGGGAAGGACGAAATCTTTCCCGAGGAAGCATTCTTACTTGACACAACCTAGCCAGGGAGACTGCTGCTTCTGCAACTTCCATTGATATTCATATCATTGTGATGAGTGGGAAATGTGAGGCAGGAAGGCCTGCGTTTTGCAAGGATCCTTGTGGGTTTTTTGTTCATTTAAAACTGGATTTTAGGATGCTAGATTTCAATACAATTTCATACGAAGTTGCAATATTTTTGCTTTTGCTAAAATGAAAATTTTAGAAATGCAATTTCCCCTCGTTTTCGGATATGCAGTGTTACCTCCAGTTGCAGACGGGATCCGTTCTGGAGCTCCGGTCAGATCCTGAGGTTTCTTCAACTGGAGGGACTGCTTCTGCGCATGCACATTCAGTGGCAGAACCTAGAGCGCTTCTGCGCATGTGCGCATGGCAAAACACTTCCGGGTTGGCCGTTTTCTCAACCCAAAGTTTATGTTACCCAAGGGTAACGTAAGCTGAGGTGCTACTGTACGTACATATTTACAATTTTTTTTGTCCGAAAAAGGCAGTGCTTTTACATTTCATCATCTGACCCTCTCTCCTTTTTGTTATTGCTTTACATTAGTTTTATTAAATGGTGATGTTATACAGTAAGCCTGCAACTTAAGCACATTGAACTTGTGAGCATTCAGCTTTACATGCTTGGCTAAATAAATAAATGGGTGGAAATGGGGCAGGAGTCTGGGGGGAAAGACTTTGGCAATCCCACCTGCCCATTCACCCAATGTGTTTTCACTGTACATGATTTTTGCTTTAGGCACAATCCTGTGAACTTATCCCTGTGTAAGTTACAGGTTTCCCGTATATTTTAAGTTGTCCTGAGCGGTGTGTTCCCGCCTCCAAAATGTGTGGGATATAAAAGTTTAAATAAATTAATGTGGAATCCTAAAATACCTCTTAGAGAAATGTGAATTGGCATAGCAATTATGAGGTTGTTGTTTTTTTAAAAAATAAAATAAACAGAAATAATGGCTTATTTGTTTCCTTTTTATTATTATTATCCAGGAGTAATGAAATTGTTCTCTTTTCTTGACTTCCGGGTTAGCGCCATTGCCTAATGGCGGATTCCCTCCGAGCTCCGGAGGGAATCGGCTCAGCAGGGGTCGGGTCCTGCCGCGGTGGCGACGCGGGGACCCTCAGAAACCACAGGCGCTGAAGCCTGTGGACCTGGTGACTCGGCGGGCACCATTTGCGCCCCCCCGACCCGCGAAGGAGCCTTTTTAAAGGCTCCGGAACGGGGGACGGAGAGCGGTGCGGTGCTGTGAATCGACTGCTTCCCCTGCTGAGTGAAGCCGCATGCCATGGACGGAGAGTGCTGACTTCTTTCTCTGAACATTTGGATTAAAAGCAACAACCCGTGAGTAATATGGAAATTGGACTTAAAAGGGAAATCTTCTTTGGGAATTAGGCACGACCGGGTAAGGTGTAAAGAGGAAGTCCGCCTACCTGCCTTGTAAACATCGTAAAGCAAGGATTTTATTACTAAGGTTGTGAGAATACCTTTCTTCTTTGAGGATAAAAGCAATTAACTCCACGTTTTGGCAATTTAAGTGATTGTGCTGGAGGATAAGAGCTAACATCGAGAACGGAATTCACCCCTCCCCCAAGACCCGGGAGCGATCGGTGAGAGAGCCTGCGGAAGAGACATAAAGACTTTGACAGCTGTCAAACTAGCTGTCAAAGTTGGGAAAAAAGGAGAACTTTGTTTCTGCTGTCTTTGCTGGTTATATTCGTTACAATTTGGTAACAAATTGTTAAAAATAAAGAAGAAAAGGCTAACTTGACTTTTGGGTTGGAACTGGAAGATACTAAGAAACTAGAATCCCTCTAGAGGGGGTTTAGGACATTACAAAAATGGCTGTAAGTGGAAAAATACTGGCTGAACTGGAGAGGACTTTTTTTCTCTTGGGAAAGTTGCAGGAACAGAGTGGCTACAAATGTTACAATACTGAATGGAACAGTAAATAAAGTTGCTGAGCCTGGGAGGGACTTGACTCAAGTTTTTGCAGCTGAACAGGAAAGTTTTGCAGTTGACTTAAATTTTTTTGCAGCTGAACAAGAAAAGAAATTTGAGAAATCTGAGAATGTGATGAAAGAGGAACATGATGATTTGAAGGAAAAAGAAGGAGGAGCTATAATGCCACAGATGATTGAGGAGAGCCAGAGGCCGGTTAAGAGGGATATAAAGGAAAATAAGATCAGGATGATGAAAATTTGGTTTGAATTGAAGAATGGAGAATGGAGAGATCTCCCTATGTGGAGATCTGAAGACCTATGGAATACAATCCTGGCTAAAGTGGAAACTGGAGCTTTTGGGACATTTGGACTTAAGAGAAGTAAGAAACAAGATTTTGGCTCCATTTTTAAATATGGAGGCCTGGCTGGAAGAAACATGGACCTTACTGGGACAGAGCTCCTTCAAGATTTGGAGTTTAATATCAAAAAAACTATCAAAAAAACCGGCAGAGAGGAATTGAGAGAGAATTGAGAGCCTCGGACGTGAGGTCGCCAGGCTGACTGCAGATGGACTGATGGACTTTTGTTGGGGTTCGAAACTGGGAAAGGGGGTGGTGGGGCTTGGGAAATCCAAAGGTGTATAACTATATTCTGTTTCATTTAATTTGGTTTTGCCACTAACATAAAAATGGGGATTTCGGGGAAGGGAATTGGGGCCAACCTTAGAAAAAGACCTTTAAGAATAAGTATTGACGTATAAAGATTGAGGTTTATAAGTTAAAATTGGTTAACTAAAATGATGGGGCCGACCTTAGAAAAAGATTTCTAAGAATAAGTATTGATGTATAAAGATTGAGATTTATAAGTTAAAATTGGTTAACTAAAACGAATTAGAGAAAATAAGGTAAAGTTTGGGGACAAGAACTTGCTGAGCTAAAAATTGGAACTGGAATACAAGAAGGGGAGGTGTGGGGAAGTCAAGGAAATTGGTCGTTGACAGTAAGAAATGTAAATTGTATGTGTTTTTAATTGTTTTCTGTTTTCTGTTTTTTTCTTTTTATTTTTTGAAAATTCCAATAAATATCTTTTTTAAAAAAATTGTTCTCTTTTCTTTTTTTAAAAAGGGAGGATTTTACAGTTTGGCTGACATTCACTTAGAAATCAAAATTAGGGTTTAGTCACTATTAATGCCAGAACTGGACAAAATAGAATTACAGACTGAAAAGACTGCCAAACTTAACTGACAAGCAAACAGGAAAAAACTTCATTTGCTCCAGTGAATTGACAATTCATTAGAACGAGATGCAAGGGGATGTATTAGATAATAACTGAAGAGCTTTTCAAGTGGATGCTGAATGCTGGACCATTGTGTTCTTCAACAGAAATGTCATTTAAAATAAAAGATTAAAAACAAAAGACCGCCTTATAAAAACGTCCTTGTAGTTTTAATGTTCTCTTGAGTACTCATGACCTTCTGAGTGAATGCCATCTACCCACAACGATTTCATTTGCATCGGTGATGATTGCCTGCATGAACACATTAAATTTATTCACAGATGCAAACTAAAGTAGGTTCAAAGCATACACATACACAATGCATCTGTTTCAAACCCAGCAAATCATAATAAATATATTTCCACAATTCCTATAAACCATAGTGCACTACCTAGTCCAGGCTTCCTCAACCTCAGCCCTCCAAATGTTTTGAGACTACAATTCCCATAATCCCTGACCACTGGCCTTGCTAGCTAGGGATGATGGGAGTTGTAGGCCAAAAACATCTGGAGGGCCAAGTTTGAGGAAGCCTGACTTAGAAACTTAGCAAAAATCACTATGTGGTCTATTGTCTCTAAATTTAATATGTCAATCTTTCCATATTAACAACAAATAATAACTTATTTAACTATTCCTAAAATGCAGTATCTAAAATCCAGTATGCACTTTTTTGAGAGTAGGTCCTATTGAGCGTAAAGGTAAAGGGACCCCTGACCATTAGGTCCAGTCATGACCGACTCTGGGGTTGCGGGGCTCATCTTGCTTTATTGGCCAAGGGAGCCGGCGTACAGCTTCCGGGTCATGTGGCCAGCATGACTAAGCCGCTTCTAGCGAACCAGAGCAGCGCACGGAAACGCCATTTACCTTCCCACCGGAGCGGTACCTATTTATCTACTTGCACTTTGACGTGCTTTTGAACTGCTAGGTTGGCAGGAGCAGGGACCGAGCAACGGGAGCTCACCCCATTGTGGGGATTCGAACCGCCAACCTTCTGATCGGCAAGTCCTAGGCTCTCTGCTTTAACCCACAGCACCACCCACGTCCCCCCTATTGAGCATAATTCACTTTTTTTCTGAGAAAGTTCCTCATGGGGCAAGATGTTTGACAGTGGAACAGGTTGATGCAAGAAGTGGTATAGGGGGCATTTAAAGAAGCAGGTGGCTAGCCAGCTCTTGGACGCTGTAGCACATGGGGAACCTGTCCCAGAGGCCAA
Source organism: Podarcis raffonei (assembly GCF_027172205.1). Taxonomy (NCBI): domain Eukaryota; kingdom Metazoa; phylum Chordata; class Lepidosauria; order Squamata; family Lacertidae; genus Podarcis; species Podarcis raffonei. The sequence continues at coordinate 5,706,545 of NC_070614.1, read as the reverse complement.
ATGTGGCCCCTGAAGCCTCTTCTGGCCCCCAGGACTCTACCCACACCTCTTCCCAGCCCTGCTTCATACTTTCATTGAATACTTTTCCCCAGCTGAAATGTGTCCTTGACCTCTGCTAATAACTTTTGTTTGCCTGGATGGAAGATAGGTAAATGAGTTTGTGCAGAAATTTGACTACTGTACAAAAGTAAAATTTAACATTTATTGCCCCTGGAAGGCTGATCTCACTTTTGCCTCTGGAAGGCTGCCCAGAAGGAAATGCAGCCATTGGGTGGACAAAGGTTTCTGACTCCGGCTGCAGTAGAAGATTTCCTTCATCAGATCTCACCTTCCCTGAGATCAGCGCTTGCCTCTCAACAGCCGCAACACAAATCTATTTTGTGTCTTGGCTCAAGTAGTTTACTATTTAAAATTAATGATCTAATTTCCTATAAAAATGTAAACATCACAGGAGACACATATCAACTCAATTACCACAGACGGAAATAATTAGAAACACAGACACGGCGTATTAAAGTCAGATACTTAGAACAGAGCTTCATTTAGAAGCCAAGCAAGCCTCTTTGTTGATGACACTGTGTTTGCTATGTTGTTAATTTAGAATCCTGTTATGCCTTGTTGAAAATGAATGAACACATTAATTAAACACACATTTAATTGGTGTACTTGGTAGTTAAATAGGAGGGGAAACATTATAGAAATGAAGTACCTTATCACTGAAGATGTAGCAGCCCCTTGCTTTGCTGACTCCTATTCCTTGTGGGGGGCTTGCTGATCAGAAGGTCGGCGGTTCGAATCCCCACTTCGGGATGAGCTCCCGTTGCTCGGTCCCTGCTCCTGCCAACCTAGCAGTTCGAAAGCACGTCAAAGTGCAAGTAGATAAATAGGTACCACTCTGGTAGGAAGGTAGGAAATGGTGTTTCCGTACTGCTCTGGTTGGCCAGAAGCGGCTTAGTCATGCTGGCCACATGACCCGGAAGCTGTACGCCGGCTCCCTCGGCCAGTAAAGCGAGATGAGCCCCACAATCCCAGAGTCGTCCGTGACTGGACCTAACGGTCAGGGGTCCCTTTAACTTTACCTTTATTCCTTGCCCCAGTTCCTTGCAGATCCCAATGAATTCTCCTTGGGGTGCAGTGGAACCTTGGTTTTTGAACGTAATCCATTCCAGAAGACCGTTCAACTTCCGAAACGCTTGAAAACTGAAAGTGGAAGCCTCAATTCAATATGGAAACTCAAAACGGAAGCCTTGTTGGATGTTCTGGTTCCAAAAAACATTGGAAAACTGAAGCGTTTACTTCTGGGTTTTCGGCGTTCGGGAGCCAAAATGTTTGAAAACGAGGCCGTTCGAAAACCGAGGTTTGGCTTATATGCAGCTCCCATTCGTTACAGAAGGGATGACATAGGCAAAATTGTCCATGGACTGTACCCACCAGATATCAAACTGCAGACACATTGCCATCTATTACAGCCTTCAGGTGTCTTGTAACTTATCTTCCCATAGATCAGGCATGGCCAGACTTCACCCTCGAGCTGTTTTGGGACTACAATTCCCATCATCCCCGACCACTGGTCCTGTTAGCTAGGGATGATGGGATTTGTAGTTCCAAAACAGCTGGAGGGCCAAGTTTGGCCATGTCTGCCATAGATGCTGTGTTGTGCTCACACCACCTGAACTTTAAGCCTTTAAGTCTTAGGGAACTACTTTCAAATTTGAGCAGGCTCTCTGCTCCATCCTCAACAGCAGTGGAAGTGCGCCCTTTCGGGGTTGAAGTCAAAACTGTTGGAGAGTTACAGCACCTTCTGTGGTTGAAGAGATTGATGCAGGAGAGAGATGTTTTGTTGCATCTGGGGCAGATGAAGGCACCCAGTTTTGCTGCTGCAAATGCACCCTGGTGTTTCTTCTCTTTGCACTTTTCCCAGCTGTCATGACACCTGCCACAAATAAGTTGAATCAGTGCTTCCCATTTAAAATTTGACATTCCTGGTTATTACATTAAAAGTAGTGCTGGGTCAAATATCATCTACCCCACCCATTTCACAGTGTTGTTTGCCTACGGATAAAGTGGGGATTTTCAGTTGGCAAATTTTAATAATTTTTAGCATAGATGGATGTTTCTATCTAAAACTCATGGGATCAAGCTCATCTAAAGCCTGATGTGGGAGCAGAACTATTATTATTATTATTATTATTATTATTATTATTATTATATCAATTAATTAATTAAATTTTCTTTTGTCAAAAAAGTAAAAACCCTCTGCTGCCTTGTCAATAATTTAAAACTACCCGCCCCCCAGCCTCAAGAATTAGATCTCAACCTCCTGAAGATTTTTACCTATTTTATTGGAGGTGTGTATTTTCTACCTCCTCCTCAAAAAACATCCACTGAAAATTGTGGACTGAATACTTCGGCAGAAGCCTCGTTAAAACACAAACACGTTCTTCTCCACCATTCTAAATATGTGTCCTTTGTGCATAACGTCAATAGGCAAAGGAAATAACAGTATTCTGCTGGTGTATTTTAAAGGCCACATCGAATCATGGAATTGTAGAGTTGGAAGAGATCATGAGGGTCATGTAGTCCAACCCCCTGCTTTCGTCCTGATTTGAACCCACAGCCCTGACATTAAGAGTCTCTACCAACTACCGATCTGTTCAGGGAAGTGCTATGGTTGAGCAGCTGAAGAACGGCGTCTGTTGCTGGCGACCTTTTCCTCCTAGTTCATGGGTAGATTTATGGGATCATTGGACTTACTACTACTATTGCACTTTAACGAAGGTTCTTCCTCCTCCAGCTGAAATGCAACCTTCAGCTTTTAATTAGAAATGCAAAGGGTCTTACAAAAAAAATATGGATGCAACAGATCCCAGGTGCAATCTCTAGCAGGTCCACATACCTTTCTAAAATGCTAACTAGTTCCTGTGAGTTAAACTGTGATGGCCTGGGATTCGGACTCTGAGGCTGAACCTGAGGAATCCCAGCCTGCACAGGATTCCCCACTTCCAGAACCAGCTGAGCCGGGGCTGGGGCTTGAGCTTGAGCCTGAAGGGTCCTCACCTGTGCTGGATCCTCAGGTGCAGGCATCAGATGAGCCTGCTCTGGCTCCTGAGGTGATGGAGGACCCATTGCCTGCAGGTGCTCCTCTCCCAGCCCTGTCAGAGGAAGGTGAGGTTGCCTCTGGGTCCGGTAACCCTCCAGCCTCTCCTGAGCTACAGAGGCTCAGGGCAGAGAGGCAGAGGGAACTAAGTTCCCGCAGGAGGAGTGCTCGCCTCCAGGCCAGGAGAGGTGAGTCACCTGTGGACCGGGGCAGCCCTATGCCTCAGGGCAGATAAAAGCCAGCCAGCCCCAGTCCCAGGTTGCGGGAGCAACATTGTTGGTAGCCTGTTCCTGCCTGCACCCTGTCCTGCTCTTCTGCCGAAGCTCCTGACCCCACCCGACTCCCTGCCTTGGACCCAGCTTCAGCTTTGATGGACTGCCTCCATACTGCACCCTTGACCACGGACCAGACTTGGACCTTGCCTCTTGATTAACCCCCGGGACCAGCACATAAACTGAAGTCAGGGCCGTCTTAAGCATATCTGGCACCGTGGTGCAAAGATCCCTCTGGCACCCCCCTCCCCATTTCCCAGAGTTGTCAACCTTTTCCCAAGCCCCCGCAGGTATTGCTCTCCTCCTGCGGAGGCTTGGGAGGCAAGCTGCATGTCTGCCCGCCATATGGTTGACGGGGCGCAGCTGGTGGGCGTGCAGGGAAAGGGGAGGCCGCCGGCAAAGCTGCGCAGCTCCCCCACTTGCTGGGGCGCCCCTAAGAGGCCGGTGTCCTGGCACAACGCGCCACTAAGCCCAATGGGAAAGACGGCCCTGACTGAAGTAGATGGACCCATAGTCTTGACCCTGTGAAAGGCAGCTTCCTATGTTCTTTCTTGGATAAATCGAGGAATACTGATAGCGTTTGTACTGTTAGTTTTATGAACTAATAATAATAATAATAATAATAATAATAATAATAATAATAATAATTTATTATTTATACCCCGCCCATCTGGCTGGGCTTCCCCAGCCACTCTGGGCGGCCTCCAAAAAAATGTTTGATGTAATACATCAAACATTAAAAGCTTCCCTAAACAGGGCTGCCTTCAGATGTCTTCTAAAAGTCTGGTGGTGGTTGTTCTCTTTGACATCTGATGGGAGGGTGTTCCACAGGGAGGGCGCCACTACTGAGAAGGCCCTCTGCCTGGTTCCCTGTAACTTGGCTTCTCGCAGTGAGGGAATCGCCAGAAGGCCCTCGGTGCTGGACCTCAGTGTCGGGGTAGAACGATGGAGGTGGAGACGCTCCTTCAGATATACTTGACCGAGGCCATTTAGGGCTTTCAAGGTCAGCACCAACACTTTGAATTGTGCTCGGAAACGTACTGGGAGCCAATGTAGGTCTTTCAAGACCGGTGTTATGTGGTCTCGGTGGCCGCTTCCAGTCACCTGTCTAGCTGCCGCATTGTGGATTAGTTGTAGTTTCCGGGTCACCTTCAAAGGTAGCCCCACGTAGAGGGCATTGCAGTAGTCCAAGCGGGAGATAACCAGAGCATGCACCACTCTGGTGAGGCAGTCCGCAGGCAGATAGGGTCTCAGCCTGCGTTCCAGATGGAGCTGGTAAACAGCTCCCCTGGACACAGATTTCACCTGTGCCTCCATGGACGGCTGTGAGTCCAAAATGACTCCCAGGCTGCACACCTGGTCCTTCAGGGGCACAGTTACCCCATTCAGGACCAGGGAATCCTCCACACCTGCCCGCCTCCTGTCCCCCCAAAACAGTACTTCTGTCTTGTCAGGATTCAACCTCAATCTGTTAGCCGCCATCCATCCTCCAACCGCCTCAAGACACTCACACTCATATTTCTATTGCCCATTTCTGTGGACTGGCTTTAACAGGCCAATCTATTGGAAGTGCTTGTCTAATGTTACGGATTTTCAATTATTGGAATAGTTTGCTGTTTTACCAATAGATATCATATTGTGCACGTTTTACACCCTTGATGTGCAATTGTTTACTTGTAAATAAGACAGGTTTTTGTTAGCAGGGAGGCAGGACTTGGTTAAGAGGGGCAGGACTTTTGCTGGGGGTGAGCAGAACCAACATGATTGGTCAGTTAGTTAAGTAATTCTATTGTTTTTATTGATCGGAGGGGGGCAGCTGCCCCCCTGCCCCCTTGGCTATGCTGGTGTGCATCCCAGTGAGTTCAGTGAGGTTTGCTTCCCAGCCATGCACACTTAATCATTCGCTGCTAAAACAAGAAGCTGAGGAGCGGAGCGATCACAACACGGAGTGTTTCCCAGCCTTCCTTTTATGGAATGTGGCTGAGCGAGTGTGTGATGCTTTGTTCTGTGAACTGCGGAGAGGACAAAAATAGCATGTAATCGAGAACTAGAGAAACAGATCAGACGTTCAGACTGGGATTGGTTTCCCTCCACTAACGTTTATGGGCTGGGTGATTTCCAAAAGCACTTGCAGTTTGTTAGCTATCAATCATCCCTTTGCATTCCCTCTTCAAAAGTGCCTGAGAACAGATTGCAGAATTTTTTGAAACATGGAGATGATATTTCCAAAAGAAAAGAAGCAGCTTCAGAAATTAGCACCCTGATTAGCTGTATAAAATATGCCCACCTTTTTTTAAAAAAAACCTCCTCTCACATGCATAAAAAACCCTGAAATTGCTGTTGTAACTCTAATTTGTATGTAATCGCTCTCTTAATATTTGCAGTTGAACAAAGTCTGCACATCAAACACTGCTGAACAGTTTTATTTCTTGTTTCAGTTCCCAAACTTGAAGCATGTTTCAAAACATGGGTTGTGAGCCACCCAGAATCAAGAACTTCTAAGTCTTGTTCATAGAAATTAGCGATGCAAACCTATACACAAGTCTGCCCAGAATAGAACCCTGTACCCTTGTGATTTATAATCTCCCGTTTTTGATGAAAACCTTGCATGTAAACTGTTAAGTTGTGGGTGAACATATCAGACGACACAGCGATTCTTCCAAAGCAGCTCTTTATTTCTAAGCTGGAACAGAACTGAACTGAAGAGCTCAGTCAGCCTGCTTATATAGAGCTCCAGAACAGCGTAACTGTAGCAACTTTCTAAAACTATCCAATCACTGAACATCATTTTCGATCCTTCGTTTGCATACAAACAATCCAATCACTGAACGTCACTTTCGATCCTTCATTTGCATAACTATCTACAGTATCCCCCTGCTGGCCCAGGGTGAGAACTTCAGTACATAACACAAACCCTGCAGGATTTTCATGGGGTCACACAACGAACTCCTCCCTCTCTAAACATGTTAGCATGCAACAGACTTCTTCTTTTTTGAGTGGGGACGGTCATAGTTAAAATGTGATGGTGGGCTGTAGAAATGATAATAAAACAAGCCCATATGTCGTGTGTATCTTGAGATAACCAGATTGGAGAGCAATATAAACCTAAAATCCGCTCAGGTTGTGTGTGTGTGTTACCATATATGCTATGGGATTTTGTAACAATGGCCAAACATCAGCAGCCATCTGTCTGCACAATCTTGACATCAGAGAGGTTGACCAGTGATGATGTCACAGACGGACTATGATGGAGGAGCTTGGACTTGGGTGTGCTGAAGGACAAGAGCAGTGTAGGGCATGGACTTTGAACCAGGAGCCTAGGAAAAAGATAGGCAAAGGAGAAAGGAGGTCTTATGGTGGTAGGGCAATGTTATTTCTAACACATTTATCCTGCCCTCCCGCCAGGGAGCTCAAGGTTGTGGGATTTTCAATTTTCAAAGATATTTTCAATTTTATACATTTCAATAATTTTACAATCATTTTAACATTTTAAAACATGACTTCCTTCCCCCTCTTTCTGCGGTTCCTTAAATTTGTTTTTAATATTTTCTGCATTTCCAAATTAACTTAATTTGCACATTTATGTATCTACTTTAAATATATACTCTCATAAAACTGCAGGTTGTTACAATAATCCTGCCAATGTTTTTATCTGTTTACAGTTTGTACATATTCAATAAACCATTCCCATTTTTTTAATAAAAAGTTTGTTATCTTGATTTCTTCTTTTTCTGGTAAGTTTTGCCATTTCTGCATATTCCATAAGTTTTTGTATCCATTCTTCCTTTACTGGGACTTCTGCTTCTTTCCATTTTGGGGCAAGTAACATTCTTGCCACTGTAGTCGCATACATGAATAAATTTCTAGACAGTTTGGGTAGTTATGTCCCTATGATTCCCAAAAGGAAAGCTTCTGGATGTTGTTGTTTTTTACAAACATTATTTTAAACATCTTTTTCAATTCATTATATATCTTTTCCCAATAAGCTTTAACCTTACTATAAGACCACCACTTATGATAAAAAGAATCTTTTTTCTCTTTATATTTCCAACACTTACTTGATTTGGATTTATACATTTTTGCCAATTTACTTGGTGTTTGTTGTTGTTGTTTAGTCGTGTCCGACTCTTCGTGACCCCCTGGACCAGAGCACGGCAGGCACTCCTGTCTTCTACTGCCTCCCGCAATTTGGTCAAACTCATGCTGGTAGCTTCGAGAGCACTGTCCCACCATCTCGTCCTCCGTCGTCCCCTTCTCCTTGTGCCCTCCATCTTTCCCAGCATCAGGGTCTTTTCCAGGGAGTCTTCTCTTCTCATGAGGTGGCCAAAGTATTGGAGCCTCAGCTTCACGATCTGTCCTTCCAGTGAGCACTCAGGGCTGATTTCCTTCAGAATGGAGAGGTTTGATCTTCTTGCAGTCCATGGGACTCTTAAGAGTCTCCTCCAGCACCAGAATTCAAAAGCATCAATTCTTCAGCGATCAGCCTTCTTTACTCGGTGCTAGGTCCCATCAGTATATCATTTTCATATAATTTTATCTTAGACCATAACATGCTGTAAATTTTATATTCCACAATCATTCCCATGCTTCCATATCTGTATTATGACTGATATCTATTGCCCAGTGTATCACTGAGGATTTTACTTGCTCATCCTTTGTCTCCGGTTCCAAAAATATCTCATACATTTTAGACAGCGCTTTTACATTACATTCCAACCGGTCTCTCTCCAGTTGCGATATCTGTCCCCCTTTTCTTTGCCCTCTTGGCGAACCCGTGAAGTAGGTTAGGCTGAGAAATGGACAGCCGCCAAAGTCAACCAGTCAGAGATGGAGCTAGCTGCTCCAGCACCAGGGGGCAGGGCTAGTTGCCCATGGGGGTGTGGTTAGTCACCCGCAGGGGCATGGCGAGCGTTCCAGGGGGGTGCTACCCTCATCAAGTGTCCCAGGGGGGCGGGGCGGTGATGTCACCCCCCAGGGATGACACCGCACCCACTACCCACCCCTTCCTCCAGCAGTGCAACCAGTGCTCCTCAAGACTGAATGGGGATTGGAACTGAATCTCCCACGTCAATGAATCATAGAATCATAGAATCATAGAATCATAGAATCATAGAATCATAGAGTTGGAAGAGACCACAAGGGCCATCGAGTCCAACCCCCTGCCAAGCAGGAAACACCATCAGAGCACTCCTGACATATGGTTGTCAAGCCTCTGCTTAAAGACCTCCAAAGAAGGAGACTCCACCACACTCCTTGCCAGCAAATTCCACTGTCAAACAGCTCTTACTGTCAGGAAGTTCTTCCTAATGTTTAGGTGGAATCTTCTTTCCTGCAGTTTGGATCCATTGCTCCGTGTCCGCTTCTCTGGAGCAGCAGAAAACAACCTTTCTCCCTCCTCTATATGACATCCTTTTATATATTTGAACATGGCTATTATATCACCCCTTAACCTTCTCTTCTCCAGGCTAAACATGCCCAGCTCCCTTAGCCGTTCCTCATAAGGCATCGTTTCCAGGCCTTTGACCATTTTGGTTGCCCTCCTCTGGACACGTTCCAGTTTGTCGGTGTCCTTCTTGAACTGTGGTGCCCAGAACTGGACACAGTACTCCAGGTGAGGTCTGACCAGAGCAGAATACAGTGGCACTATTACTTCCCTTGATCTAGATGCTATACTCCTATTGATGCAGCCCAGAATTGCATTGGCTTTTTTAGCTGCCGCGTCACACTGTTGGCAGCGGAAACGGACAACCTATTTCACCCCGGCCAGTGCTCACGCATACAGACTGAGCATGGTACATGGGCACCCATTTGCTATGTTGCCTCCATTCAGGGATGGCCCATGACATTTTGGCGCCTGAGGCAAACCACAAAACAGTGCTCCCTCCCCTCCCACCAGGGAAGAAGGGGTGAGTGAAGATCTACATCGGGAACAAGCAGGGAACAAATATCTACATTGGGAATGAGGAGGAAATAAAGATCTATTGTGGCCACAGTGATCCATGCGACGGTCACCTCCAGGCTTGACTACTGTAATTCGCTCTACATGGGGCTGCCCTTGAAGCTGTCCCAGAAACTCCAGCGGGTGCAGAATGCTGCAGCGAGGCTCCTCACGGGGTCTCTGCCATGGGAGCATATTCACCCAGTGCTTTTCCAGCTGCACTGGCTCCCGGTGGAGTCCAGGGTCAGTTTTAAGGCGCTGCTTTTGACCTTTAAAGCCCTTCACGGCCTAGAACCCTCGTACCTACGGGAACTACTCAATTCCCCACTGTTTATTACCTCTGTTTTGTTTAGGAAGGCGGCATTGAAAGAAAGGATGGTTGTCGAGGTTTAAGGTCAGGAAAGGTTTTAAGTGTGCGTTCACAGAGAAACTGTAGGTCTAGCAAAGTTTGATGGGGGGTGCGCGTCGGAATCTGTGGGCTTCAGAAAGGAAAAGTGGAATGCCAGAAGGTGAGGAGCTGCAACGGTTGGGCTCAAGCCTCAGGTTGGAGCTCCAAAGTCAAGTGCTTTTCATTTATCAGGCCTTCTCGGTAGTGGCACCCACCCTGTGGAACACCTTCTTGTCAGATGTCAAAGAGATAAATAATGATACGACCTTCTGTAGATATCTGAAGGCAGCCCTGCATTGGGAAGCTTTTAAAGTGTGATGTTCTGCTGTGTACATTTTTGTATATTCTGTTGGAAGCCACTCACAATTGCTGGGACAGTCCAGTGAAATTGGCAGGGTATTATTAACAACAACAACAACAACAACAACAACAACAACAACAACAACAACAAATCTTTCATGTTGTACCTTCAGGTGATATTTGATTTCCTTTTACTAATTGAAGGCGGCTTTTAAAGTTGGCATCCGATATACGTTTTGCATTCTGAGCAATAATTAAGTAGCTGTGTGGCAGTTGATTAAAGGTGACAGGACAGCAATTTCTGTTAATGAGTATTTCTTTTTTAAAAAATGGTGGCATTTATAAAACCATGTAACATGATAAGGCTGCTTCTGTTTCAGGCTCTATGTGAAGTGCAAGGCTATTTTTGTTCCGTTAGCAGCTGTTTGGTAGAACTAAATATGAGAGACTGATTTCCTGTAGGGAATAATCTAACACTTGCCTTTTTAGTGCTGCGGTGGAAGAAAGTTGTTCCAAAGTACCGTATTTTTCGCTCTATAGCACACACCCGACCATAACATGCACATAATTTTTAGAGGAGGAAAACAAGAAAAAAATATTCTAAATGAAACAGCGGATGTATGATTTTTGTGGTTCATGCTGTGGCCACAGACATGTGATCTGATGCTGAGTTTGGGGTAGCCCAATGCAAAAATCCTGAGGATCCACGTGGATCCATGCTTTGTAACCACGTTTTTGCACCACTGCGGCCCCAGGCAACAGTGGGTGCGTGATTTTTTTGGTGCAAGCTGTAGCCATGGACATGCTATGTGATCTGATGGTGAATTTGGGGTGACCCAGTGCAAAAATCCTGAGGATCCATGTGGATCTGTGCTTTGTAACCACGTTTTGAGTGGGGAGGGAAGGAAAAGCACTCAAGGGACAAGGAACACGCGTGGGGTGGGTGGAGAAGGATGCTGTTAATAATGCAGAAGAGGGGTATAAGAGGAGAAGGCTCCTCTCCTCTCCCACTTTGCTCCTTTAAAGCAAGCAGGCTCTCTGTCCCTCTCTCCTCCCCACTCAGCGGCTCTTCTCCCGCTTTGCTGTTTCAAAGTGAGCCACGGAGGAGGGAAGGAAGGGGAACCATGGATCCTCTGCTCACGACTGCAGCAGAACCCCCCGTCATCCGTAGGCATTCGCTCCATAACACGCACAGACATTTCCCCTTACTTTCTAGGAGGAAAAAAGTGAGTGTTATGGTGCAAAAAATACGGTACCCCAGTATTGCTGAGTACCAGTCAAAGACTGAATAAAGACAGGTTGGATGATGGGGTTTTTTAAAAAATGTACATAAAAACTGAGCCCAGATTATGAGCTGTCAAGGTAGTTAACCCTTACAGTCAGTTCAAACAATCCTTGTAGATCTCTTCATCTTGGCTAAGGGATGAGGAACAGCAAGTCATTCTCTTCTCCTGTTGTTGGGTGTAGGGACGTGCAGAACTTGTCTGAAGAATACTGTTGCTGGTTCCTTTTGCCTCTTCTGTAACTGAGAAACTCCACTGAAAGTTTTAACTGAAAGTTAAAAGTCAAAATTCCTACGGAGATGTAGGAATTCCAAGGCTATGTTAGAAACTGAAACATGAAAACTAGGAGCTAAATGGCACCTTAAACTTAGGTAATCGGCGCAACAATGGAATGTCTCAGCGCACTTTTTACAAGAATACAAAGCTGAAAATGAATGAACTGCAGCTAAAATATTATGTACATTTTTCACATGGTCTAGTCCAGACATACAGGAGTGCCTGGCATGCTCTGGTCCATGGGGTCACGAAGAGTCGGCCACGACTAAACAACTAAACAACAAAAGTCCAGGCATATCCAAAGTCCGTTTTGGGGGCCTAATCCGGCCCGCCAGTTGATTTAATCTGGTCCCCATGGCAGTATACGTCCTGGGGTAAACGCCTTTAAAAAGTTCAACAACATAGGTCGGCCTTCACGCACGTTTACTTCATCAAATCTGGCCCTCTTTGAAAAAGTTTGGGCACTCCTGGAGTCCCTCCCTTGCCCACCCCCTAATATTCTGAAGAGGGCCCCTTCTCCAGTCTTCAGGGAGTAGCTGGAAGCGGGGAGGCAGAAAAAGGTCCTCCTTTCCTTCCACTCTGCAGTTTTAATCTGAAATCTTAGGCACAGCACTGCGCCCAGAGCTCAGAATCTGCCCGCCCTGTCACAAAATGTTCCTAGAACAATGGGAGTTTCGAACACTGTTACAAGGAGATAATACACGTGAAGCAGTTAGAACACTCTTCAAGGCCAAAATAATGTGGTGAGTTGCAAACATTTATATCCAGTTTAGGTTGGGCTAATCTTCCTGTGCTGGTTTTCTTGCCTGACTTGGCAGTTGCAGTGACCTTTCTCCTGCAGTGCCAGCGCAACTGGCATTTAAGTTGCAGGTGCTACTTCTTTGGCCATCAAGGGGGCTGTGTTGGTCCACCCCAGGGGTCAGCAAACGTTTTCAGCAGGGGCCGGTCTACTGTCCCTCAGACCTTGTGGGGGGCCGGACTATATTTTTGGGGGGGGAAATGAACAAATTCCTATGCCCCACAAATAACCCGGAGATGCATTTTAAATACAGTGGTACCTCGGGTTAAGTACTTAATTCGTTCCGGAGGTCCGTACTTAACCTGAAACTGTTCTTAACCTGAAGCACCACTTTAGCTAATGGGGCCTCCTGCTGCTGCCGCACCGCCGGAGCACGATTTCTGTTCTAATCCTGAAGCAAAGTTCTTAACCCAAGGTACTATTTCTGGGTTAGTGGAGTCTGTAACCTGAAGTGTATGTAACCTCAAGCGTATGTAACCCAAGGTACCACTGTAAAAGCACACATTCTACTCATTTAAAAACACCAGGCAGGCCCCACAATTAACCCAGAGATGCATTTAAAGAAATAAGACTCTACTCATGTAAAAACACACTGATTCCTGGACTGCCCGCACCAGATTTAGAAGGCAATTGGGCCGCATCCGGCTCCTGGGCCTTAGTTTGCCTACCCATGGTCTACCCTTTGCTTCAATGTTCTTTGGAGGTTTGGGGTGCAGCCTTGCAGTGACCTTTGGCCCCCTGGCCAGGGACAGAAGCCAGAGTATTGCTATGCTTCACCTGCACCCACCTGCGCAGGATTTGTTTGCTTACAGTTAGCGGGACAGAGCAACGGCCCGTTTTGCAAATAAGTTGATGTAATGCATGTAAGCTTCGTCTGGAGTATTCTGAAATCTTTCTTTGGAAGAGAAGAGCAGAGGAGAAAAACCGGGAAGAGAGCTGAATCCTGGCCCCAGGCAATCTGGCATCTCCAACAAGCTCAGAGCTGCATAAGTATGTGTGTGTGACATTTAAAACAAATGTGGGGTGCAGCTGATCTTGAAGCAATGACTTCCAGACCACGGAGGATATGGAAAGTTTGATAAAACACCCTTTTGAATATAGGAGGACACTCCGGACTCTGAAATAAAGGGATGCGTCGACCTCAAGCCGAGTTTAAAAAGCTGGTTTGTACTCTGTGGCTTTGCTTTCCCCTAGTGCCTTCCCCCAATGGCAGTTAGGTGCTTTAAAATAAAATAAAATAAAATAGGACGATGTGTGAGACATATCCAAGTTGGGTCATTGCTACAGACTCGTTAGGTGCTCTGAGGGATGGGGACTTCATTTCCATCCCTTTGTAATTACGAGGGAGATCATAATTAAAAACGCAACTCTTGTATGTCCAGTCTTGAATCCTGCCAGCGACTGGAGGGGTGTCAGGCAGGCATTCTGGTTGTGCACTAGCTCTGAGCTTACAATCTGCTCACCGGATGGGGTGGCTGATCATGTCCTTATAAAGGGGTGAGTTGTGGCAAAACCTATCCTTTCAGCTTTACCACAGAGTTATTGTGCCTCAGGAAAAGAAACCTGATAGGGCCAAAGGCCCCTTTAGTTGAACTTTCTATTCTCTGAGTGGCCAGCAGAATGCCTGTGGAAGCAGGACATGAGCACAGTAACACTTTCTCACTCGTGTTCCCCAGAAACACATTCAGAGGCATTCTGCCCCTATTGTTAGAGGTAATATGGTTGGCATCTTTCTCAAGAGACAATGGAGTTCGCCTCTGTAGCATAGCTGTCAACCGTCCTTATTTGGTGGGGAAGTCCCTTATCCCAGCGCCGTGCCCCGCTGCTGTCCCTTATTGATGATGTCTCTTAAATTTCCCAGATTTCAAAGGAAGCAGCTCCTCTCTGCTGGCCAGGGAGGAGGGAGGCTCCAACTGTGTTGCTTGGCTGCGTTGCTCACCCAATAAGGAGTCTAAGAACGACTGGGGGGTGGAGCTTGCATGCCTTGTGCCGATCAAATCGGCTGCGTTGCCTGGGGACTCGCCTTTGCTCAGCGCTTCCCAGCGGAGAGGTGACGGTGGTTTTCCTTGCTGCATCCCCTTTGCCGGGTTGCTGCGCTGTGGGAACCACCGCCTGAGGCTTCATTTGGCTGCTGGCTGGGCTTTCTGCCTTTGGCTTGGAGGGGCTCAGAAACTGAACATACCTGTGCTGGGAAAATCCCTTATTTTGGTTGCTGATCCCTTATTTTCGCAGCTGCTGGTCCCTTATTTTCAAATCTGTAAGTTGACAGCTGTGCTCTGTAGGTGACGTCAAACAGCTGCGTTTGCAGCAACTGGGCAGTGTGTATGGAGGTCCTGGGCTGGCCAGATGACCTTGGCCTTGCTGATGTGGTCCAAAGGAAAGCAGAGCAATACGTTTGGCATCAGCTTGGCTGCAGGAGTTGCTGGAAGGAGACATACAAAGTGCCATCCAACTACCTTAGGGACTCCATTCCAGATTTGTGTAGGGTTTACTCCTTAGCCTTTTATAAATAAATAAAATAATTTGTTATTTATACCCCGCCTATCTGGCTGAGTTTCCCCAGCCACTCTGGACGGCTCCCAACCGAGTGTTAAAAACAACACAGCATTAAATATTAAAAACTTCCCTAAACAGGGCTGCCTTCAGATGTCTTTTAAAAATAAGATAGCTGCTTATTTCCTTCACATCTGAAGGGAGGGTGTTCCACAGGGCGGGTGCCACTACTGAGAAGGCCCTCTGTCTGGTTCCCCGTAACCTCACTTCTCGCAATGAGGGAACCGCCAGAAGGCCCTCGGCGCTGGATCTCAGTGTTTCAGCGTTTTCTTCTCCCAAAGATATCGTACAAGGCAGATGAGGTTTAGGATCAGTTTTCCTTCCCTTAGGTGGGCCACCTTCCCAGGTTGATGATCCCCATCTGCGCCTCACTTCCCTCCACAGCTCATACAGAAAATGCCTTCTTGGCCATTGGACCCACTCTTGATAGAGCTGTAGTGGGGGGGGGGCAGGGGGGCCGTGGCACAGGCTCCCTGGCAGCTGAGGTGCAGCAGCAGGTGGGTTGGTTTAGCACAGCCTTTCTCAACCTGTGGGTCCCCAGACGTTGTTGAATTACAACTCCCATCACCCCTAGCTAGCAAGGCCCAGAGCTCAAGGATGATGGGAGTTGTAGTCCAACAACATCTGGGGACCCACAGGTTGACAAGCGCTGGTCTAGCGGGCAGGTGGATGTGGAGGCAGTGGGCAAGGAGCTTGTTGAAGCTCCATTCACCCTCTGTGTGGGCTCCACACACCCCCCCTGGTGCATGCCCCCACCCCAGCTGCCCAGTCCACTGGGGGGGGTGCAACACTTGCCCCAGGTGCCAGCAACTCATGCTGTGCCACTGACTTTTGGTATTATGTGCTACATCTTTCACAGCCTGCCTTCACACGCAGGTGAAGTCCCTAACACATTGAGGGCTACCCTCACCAGGGTTAGGCGGTTAATCAAAGCTGTTTCTTTTTTATAAAGATATTTATTAAGTTTCCAATTTTATACAAACAAAAAGAAAAAAGAAAAAAACACACATACAGTTCTCAATACTTAATTTTCAATGACATATTTCCCTGACCTCCTCATACCTCCCCTTCTTGTATTCCAATTCAAATTATTTACTCAGCAAATCCTTATCTCAAATCATTACAGCTGGAAACCCCTTAATTTCAATCCAACATCATTCAACATTCTTTAATTTTACAATATTTCTGTAAATAGTCCTTAAATTTCTTCCAATCTTCTTCCGCCGGCTCTTCTCCCTGGTCACGGATTCTGCCAGTCATTTCTGCCAATCCCATGCAGTCTATCATCTTCATCTGCCATTCTTCCAGAGTGGGTAAATCTTGCATCTTCCAGTACTTTGCAATAAGTATTCTTGCTGCTGTTGTAGCATACATAAAGAAAGTTCTATCCTTTTTTGACACCAACTGGCCGACCATGCCCAAGAGAAAGACCTCTGGTTTCTTCAAGAAGGCATATTTAAATACCTTTTTCAATTCATTATATATCATTTCCCAGAAAGCCTTAATCCTGGGACACGTCCACCAAAGGTGAAAGAATGTACCTTCTGTTTCCTTACATTTCCAACATTTATTATCGGGCAAATGATAGATTTTTGCAAGCTTGACTGGGGTCATATACCTAATCAAAGCTGTTTCAAGGTGATGGCTTCTGTCACATGCTGACAGAAGCTTCTAGCAGCCTCTTGTGGGAGTTTAGTGCAGGGTGGGGTGAAAACTACCCCAGAAGGAGTGCAATGTTTTCCCCACCAGTTGTGGAAGTGGGGAAACACACAAATGGGCCTAGGGCAGAGGTAGTCTGTGTTGAGCCCTGCAGATGTCATTGGACTCCAACTGCCATCTGTAGGACACCATGTTGGGTATACCTGGCTTTGAGGTCGGATGAACTGTGGGAAGGAAGCTAAGAATTTGAGGTGGAGGAGACCATGGGCTGAGAAGTTGAAGAAGAAAAGTGAGAATTATGGGGGCCATAAATACCAGGGTAATGGTGGTGCAAGAAGGCCCGAATAAAGTACACGAGGACTTAGTTTAGATATTCATAGTTTTGCAGTCAGTTCATATACTGATTCTAGGTTTCTTGTTATATTTTGGAAACAGCAAGCCTAGGCAAAAGCTGTCTTGTGGTTGTTACCCAGGCCGGCCAGCTCATTTGAGAACAACAATAAATAGAGGCTTCAGTCCAGTGAAAAACTCAGCCAATAGAGATTCAGCAAGAGCCTTCTGTGCCATCTGTTAAAGGCCAGCTGAAAATCTGTTATATTCTGCCAGGCCTGTGCAGGGAATTAAGAATACATCCTTCCACAGTGGTCAATTGATATTGGATTTTGATCTTTTTAATGTGGTTTTTACGGTACAGTTTAATGTGCTTCTGTTGCAAACCACTTTGATCCATTTTATGAAATAAGCGGCATAAAATATTTTTTAGATATATAAGTAAACAAATGCATGCTGTTAAAAAATGCAATGCATCCTTTCATCAGATTGAGTGCATTATTTTACCCTCTGACCTCAAACTGAGAGTCCTTTTAAAAGAACCTTCTGATTTTGGAGGGGAGATGAATTTTTCCAGGTCTCTCTAATGGTTTGTGGTACACTTGGGTTAAGTACTTAATTCGTTCCGGAGGTCCGTTCTTAACCTGAAACTGTTCTTAACCTGAAGCACCACTTTAGCTAATGGGGCCTCCTGCTGCCACTGTGCCGCCGCTGCATAATTTCTGTTCTCATCCTGAAGCAAAGTTCTTAACCCGAGGTAATATTTCTTGGTTAGCGGAGTCTGTAACCTAAAGTATCTGTAACCTGAAGTGTATGTAACCCGAGGTAACACTGTATTCAAATGGGGATTAGAAGTGTTGTCACCATTGCCATCTAAGTCTTATTTTTCACTAAACTCTAAGAAGTTTATCTTGCTTGAACTGTATCATGAGCAAAAGAGAGGTGTGAGAAGTGGTAGTGGATGTTAGAGATTAATTTCCCCGTACCATCTTTGCAGCCCTCAAACAACTTACAAATATGTATTAAAACACTCTAATGTCTTAAACTCATTTTTATTGTATTAATTTCCAAGTGCTTTCCCCATTGAACTATTGTTTGGTGCAAATGGCATAGTCTAATGCATCTGATTGATTGGCAAATGTTTTCTGGGCATCCTGCCATCCAGCAACTGTTAGAACATGGTTGCTTGGAAAAGGCACAGAAAAGAGAACGTTGCACTCAAAAGTGTTGCTGACTCTGGTTTGACAGTCATCCCTCTTCCCAGGGAATTCTGGGAATTGTTGTTCTATGTGGAGGGATGCCTGTTTTAAGAGGCAATACCCCTGTATGGGAGAATTCAACCCCACCAAGCTATAGTTACCAGAATTCTTTAAGCAGCAATATCATTACAATTCCATTTTGTTTTTTCCATTTTTAAATGTTATGATATTAGTGAAACACTGTTGCATTATGAACTGTTTCATTACATATTTACACATAAAATCTGTTTTCTTTCTTTCTTTCTTTCTTTCTTTCTTTCTTTCTGGATGCAAACAGTTCCCTTTATGGAAAACAGTTACATAGCTAAACAAGGCTTTAAATACTTGTATGTATACTACATCTTGTAGAGTAGAAGAAATAATCTCATTACCAATAAACCCTGAACTTAGCCAATATATGCTGAATTCCTTCAATTGTTTAAACAAATGGGATTCATCTGGTTGAACTGAAGACACTTAGGTATCTAATGGAAAAACATAGAACTTAATGTTGGATGTTTCTGAAGCCATATCCATATAAAGGTTTGGCATAACTTGGATACCCAAATCTGAGGTTCCTGCATCACAGGGGGCTGGATTCAGTGGCCCTTGAGGTTCCTTCCAACTCTACAATTCTATTACAGTGGTACCTTGGGATGCGAACAGGATCCGTTCTGGAGCCCCGTTAGCATCCCGAACGGAACGCAAAACGCAACGGCATTTCGCCGCTTCCGCACATGCGCGTGACGTCATTTTGAGCGTCTGCGCATGCGCGAGCTGTGAAACCTGGAAGTAACACACTTCATTACTTCCGGGTTGCTGCGGAGCGCAACTCGAACGCGCTCAACCCGAAGCGCATTCAGCTCGAGGTATGACTGTATTCTATGATTCTGCTGATACTGCAAATTCAGTCACATCAATTTGTGCATTTTATACCAGTTGCTTTGTGCCTGTTCCTGGCAAGCACTACACCAAGTTGCAGAAGGAGCAGCAGAATGGCCTTGCCCTATTATTTGCTTATGTCAAGATTAGACAACCTGAAATCAAGAGTTGTGGCAGTCTGCTATTTCTGCTCCAGTGGTATATCTGCTTCTCAGTTGCTGTGTAAGTAGATTATTCAAGTGCAAAGGCGGGGGACGAACAAGTGGGACCTGCAACAAAATGTTTCGGTGCAGAGTTCCCCTGTTCAAGGAAACAGGCAGTCATGCTCTCTTCCCCTGCCTCTGGTTTTCCTTTCCTTCCCATCAGTATTCAGCATCCCATGGCCATTGGGCATGCTCAGTGTTCATTGCAACACCTGATCTCAGATTTAACTCCTGCTCAGAGTTTGTAGGGCAAGGATTAAATTCACAGGGTGTGGGTCTAGAAGGAACAGAACAGGCTATTTTCAGCTTGGCTTCATGAGAGTTTTTTTTATCAATTTGTTCTGCTGCTATCTACCAAGTCCTTTAGGATCCAGCTAGGTTCTGTGCTCCATAGAATTCCAATTCCCAGGTATCTGTGCCTCCATCCCCAGAGGAGAAAGAGTTGGAGGCTGGGCGCAGCGCCTCCCGGGACCAGCTCGGCATCCTCACCCGCCTCGCTGATGCAGCGCTGCGCCCAGAGCCTCCGCCTCTTCCCCGCTGGAGGAGCCGCCCTCCAGCCGCTGCCCGCCTCCTCCAGCCCCGCAAAGCTGCCAGCAGCACCGTAAAAAGGTCGGCAACTCTGGGAAAGGGGGGGGGAGGCACCGGAGCGATCTTTGCACCACGGTGCCAGATATACTTAAGACAGCCCTGCTAAGCAGTAAACTCTACACAAATCCGGAGTAGAGTCCCTAAGAAAGTTGGATGACATCTTGTATGCCTCTTTCTAGCAACTCCTGAAGCCAAGCTGGTGCCTAATAATAATAATAATAATAATAATAATAATAATAATAATTTATTTGTACCTGCCCATCTGGCTGGGTTTCCCCAGCCACTCTGGGTGGCTTCCAACAAAGATTACAAATACATTAAAATGTCACACATTAAATACTTCCCTGAACAGGGCTGCCTTCAGATGTCTTCTAAATGTCAGGTAGTTGTTTATCTCTTTGACATCTGATGGGAGGGCGTTCCACAAGGCGGGCGCCACTACCAAGAAGGCCCTCTGCCTGGTTCCCTGTAGATTTGCTTCTCGCAATGAGGGAACCGCCAGAAGGCCCTTGGCGCTGGACCTCAGCGTCCGGGCAGAACGATGGGGGTGGAGACGCTCCTTCAGGTATTGTTCTGCATTCCTTTGGATCACATCAGTGAGGCTGAGAGAGAGGTCTTGTCATCAGAGCAGCCCAGGATCTCCAGACACACTGCGCAGACCTGCACCCTAGGGAAGTCACTTTGGTGCTGATAACACAACAAAAACAACACAGGAGACAGCAGTTATGAGTTACTGGTCTCTGTAGCTGCAGTGTGGTCTCTGCAGCCACAGCAGGCATTATGATTCCTTGGTGGTTTGGCTTCACCCCCAGAGGTTGCACTCCATTGTCTTTCAAAACAAGAATTTAAACCCACCCACCTGACCTATGGCTGAATCCTAAATATATATTAGAGGCATGGACTGTGTGTGGGGAGGGGTCCTATTTATGACCCTGGGACTCGGCCCTGAACCTTGTAGCCTGGCCTACCAAAATAAGCATACGGAAATAGTTTATTTTTCAGCAACAGACTCTGAGGATGGCCTGAGTGTTAACTGACAGCTGTCTGGTTGTCGGGGTTGTTTTCTGCATTTTGCGTTGCACAACATAATGGTACATTGTCAGATATCTGAGGAGAGCTAGCCCTCGCCTGTTGGATAACAACTGATCAATTGAATAAGTGATCTACTGCAGCGCTTTCCAATAAGGGTAATTATATGCTGTCAGCACTCTTTGTGAACAAATAATGAGGAAAGCATTGATTCATTGGTTTGGTGGGGGAAGGGAGCCCTTTTTGAGAAGCGCCTGTGTGCAAATCCTGAGAACTTGCTTCATGGCTCACTTCACAGCCAGTTCGTATTATCATGTTTCAGGTCTCTGGGAGCCCAGACAGTCTGAACAAAAGAAATTACTTCATTTCTTGCGATAAGTTATTGAAACCTAGGAGAGGAATGACAGAAATAATTATGTGCTGATGATATGTTTTGCATTCAAATGGTTTGTGTGAGGTTTTGTAGTGTAGGTGCAATACTGGTTTTGCTAGAGTGTGTTGGAAGCACACAGGGCGAAGCAGAGAGGTCTCACTCCAGAGATCTCCCTCCCTGGCACCTTGAATGCTTTTTGCAATAGTGTCCCAAGGGCCTAGGAGCAAAGAGGCCCTAGTACAGGCATAGACAGACTCAGTCCTCCAGATGTTTTGGGACTACAGCTCCCATGATCCCTAGCTAACCAGACCAGTGGTCAGGGATGATGGGAATTGGAGTCCCAAAACATCTGGAGGGCCGAGTTTGCCTATGCCTGCGCTAGGACGTACAAAGGCACTTTGTGGTGGAAATTGCACCACTTGGTCATAGCAATGAAAATCTGTTGTGAAGTTGCGTGTTGACTGCATCCTTTCAAAATGATTAGCTTCATCATCTCTTTTATGTGCTAGTTATCTATGTGCATTTATCTACCTGTCAGAGAAAGGGAGAGAACACTTGACAACTTTATTCATCCGATTGCATATAGGCCGTGTTATTTTGCTTTTAATCAGACCACAATTTAAAGTCAGGAACTATTTTTTCTCTGCTGAGTATAAATTGTGTCTCCACTGGAGTAGTCAGGGAGAAAACATGAATGCTTCAAATAGAGAGAGAGAGAGAGAGAGAGAGAGAGAGAGAGAGAGAGAGTGTACACACACACAGAGAGAGAGAGAGAGTCAGATTAGATCAAACCCTATGAATTTGTAACAGGCGAAGCCACATAACCTCAGCAGACATGCAGAAGAGCAGCATTAATGTACTAATGGGCACTGTGCCTGTGGCTGATCCCCCTCACAAAATGATATATTTTGCTGGGTCTGGGAGTAAAAAGGAAAGTGCATTGTCTTGCCAATAGATTTATTATTGGCTTTTGTAGACAAAAACAAAGCTCAGACGAAAGCCTTGTTTTGGCACCGCTCCAAGGTATTTTTTCTTGCTCTTGCTGGACACCAGTTAAATTTGTCTGACATTCAATGAAAGAATGGCATGCTGCAATAATTAGTTTTATATGCCTCCTGAAAAACGTCCAGACATTTACTTTGTTCTGTGTTCTCACCCTCTGCACCAAGCAGTTGACTTTCATTAGTGATACACAGTACAGGATGCACTCAGTGATGAATCAGACTGGGAGTGACTGGGGATGTTGTAGCACCGGCAGCTGCTCAAATGCACAAGTTCTTTGCACTTCCAGCTGTTGCAGTGCTGCTGCAGTGCGCAAAGGAGAACATGTAGAGAAAAGTTCATGAGCCACAGAAGCACATCTAGTTTTCAGATCCTTCCAGCACAAGTTGCTCTTTGGACGTGACAGAAGCAGTACGACAACCCAGAAGTGATACAAGTGAGACATAAATCAAACAGCAGCTGATTTAAATCAAGCGTGCCACCTGCGGTTCCTCTAAACTCTAGCTCTCCTTGCACAAATTGCGACCCATGAAGCTGAGCATCAGACAGTGAACATGCATTATGGCCTGCCATGCATGCACATGGCGAAAAGAAAAAGGGTTATCGTGCTCCTGGCGAGCTGACACACAGGGCTATGTTTGGCTTGATGCATCACAACTTGCACATGTCTGCATTAGAAAAGCAGTTCCAGGTAAAAACAAACGCATTGCTAAATCCATGACAATACAGTTCTGTGAAAAGGATGATACAGTGGTACCTCGGGTTACATACGCTTCAGGTTACAGACGCTTCAGGTTACAGACTCGGCTAACCCAGAAATAGTATCTCAAGTTAAGAACTTTGCTTCAGGATGAGAACAGAAATCGTGCTCCGGCGGCACAGTGGCAGCGGGAGGCCCCATTAGCTAAAGTGGTGCTTCAGGTTAAGAACAGTTTCAGCTAAAGAACGGACCTCCAGAACGAATTAAGTACTTAACCTGAGGTACCACTATATTGTTAACTGAGATAGCTCAGCTGGTGGAGCCTGAAATTCTTAATCTCAGGATTGTAGGTTTGAGCACCACATTGGGCAAAAGATTGCAGGGGATTAGACCAGATACCCTCACGGCCCCTTCGAAATCTATGATTCTATAGAAGTCACAGAGTATTCAGTGTGTGTTCTTTCTCTCAATAATTTATCTGAATCATAGAATCATAGAATGTTCGCTTTTGCTTGAACAAAAGGAGAAAATGTTAGTGAACTAACTGTTGCCGCCTTTGGATTTTTAAAAAAGTAGCACTACTGGCCAAAGGGACGTGGGTAGTGTTGTGGTCTAAACCACTGAGCCTCTTGGGCTTGCCAATCAGAAGGTCGGTGGTTCGAATCCCTGCGACGGGGTGAGCTCCTGTTGCTCGGTCCTTGCTCCTACCAACCTAGCAATTCAAAAGCACGTCAAAGTGCAAGTAGATAAATAGGTACCTCTCCAGTGGGAAGGTAAATGGTGTTTCCGTGCACTGATCTGGTTTCGCCAGAAGCAGCTTAGTCATGCTGGCCACATGACCCGGAAGCTGTACTCCGGCTCCCTTGGCCAATAAAGTGAGATGAGCGCCGCAACCCCAGAGTCGGTCACGACTGGACATAATGGTCAGGGGTCCCTTTACCTTTAATGAGGCTAGCACTCTTATGTGGATCTTCCCTATTCCCTGTTTAATTCTGTCTGAATTCTTATTTGAGGACACTGGGTGAGTCCTGAGGTTTTTCAGCATGGTGTTTGGGTCTTAAGTTCAATGCCACTCTTCATTCAGAAGTAAATGGATTACCTGTTGGGTCCGAGAAATAAAATGCTTTTGGTCATGATGCTTTAGGTCATTCTTATATAAGTATTAAGAGTCATGGTAGTGTAGCGACAGAGACATACTACCCAGAAACGTGAAATCTGATGTGAAGGTATATAATGCAACAGTCTTGCTGAAGCACTGATGATCCAGGTCTATTCGATGCCTGGGAATCCTGTGTACACCATACTGACTCTTGTGATGAAATTAAAATCTAGTTCTGCATCTCTTCAAAAACACACAGGCAGATAGACCCATCTTTGGACAAACTGTATGCAATTGTATGAGAATGAAGGGAATTTAATTCTAACAAAGGCCAGATGGTGGTATCTTTCCAAGGAATAATTTTGTTCCTATTTAGCACGTGAAGACAATACAATTTTAAAAATAAAACCCAGCAAGTCCCACCCCGCAAAAAAAACCCTATTATCCTTTCAGCTTTCCTGACAAGACTTTACTTTATCCAGCCAAGAAACATAATGTACTTGTACACACCAGTGAATTGATTCTTGGGCTAGGATAATGAAAGTGTGTGTTTGGGTCCGTGATTACAAGAGACATTCCTTTTTGCAATGTTTTGTGCTGGGAGTTTGTCAGCTCCTTAAGGAATAAGGAGTTGTGAGAACTGCGAGAGGGCTAAATGGGCCACACATTCTCTATCCAGCGCCAAGGACAGAATATTGCTTTGGAGGTTTACAAACAACTGCTGAGGCGTCTCTTTCATATTGGCTGAAACTATTTGGATCCCAGCAAATGTCCGTTATGTTTCGCTTCTTTCAAAGAAGAGAACCCAAAGCATTTGCTTCCAAAACATGCCTTTTCTGCTTATGCAGAACATATGGGGAACAAACCAGTGGGAAGACCCTCCAATGGCCCCTCACAGAAGCGAATAAGCTCCACTGGGCCCATTCAAGAGGCTTTGCTGCTGGATTGCACCCTTTGCTGTTGCATTCAGCTCTGTTGCCATTTTACTTATTTGGATTTTGTTGACTCCAGTAGAACAATGACCCTCCCATTTTCTTTCTTTCTGATAAGTCTTTCCAATGCGCCCATATGCCATCCTTGTGGAAGCTGTGTATGTAGAAGTCTAGTTCTCAAATTCAAAAGTGAGGAAAGGAATTCTGGACACTCATGGTGACTATGACCCTACAACGTTTAACCGTCTGGCATACCTGCCTTTTGCGAGTATATTGTTGGGTCTAGGTTCAAAATCAACCATCAAGCTCATTGGGCAACCTTGGACTGGTCAACCTTGGCTCTAGATAAACTAGAAGCTGTAACCAATATCTGTTCAACACTTGGGGTTTCTTGGGGAAGACAAATCACGAAGCTGGGCTCCTACATAATGCTAAGCCAAACTATGGCTTGGCTGCAGGTAGTGTGGCAGCAGCAGGACTCAGGAAAGAACAAAGTGGGCACAGTTTTATCTCTGGCCATCAGCATGCTTGAATATCCACGTTAAACCATAGTTTGGCTTTCCATTGCGGCCATTTTATAAATTAATGTTTTATTTATTTATTTATTGATGTTTAGTTACTCCCTCCCAGTTAAATGGTGGAACTGATAGCAAGCAAATACCACCAGGAATCAGGATTCCTGAAGAATCTACCCTTAGCAAGGTATATAGATGCTCCAGCTCCTTCCTTCCATTCTAGCCATGTAAACAGGCGCAGCGAGATGAGATCACATAACAACCGTCCTAAAAGATCTGCTTCCTGGTTCCCTGTGTGCTACTGGGCTTGGTTCAAGGTGATAGTGATGGTTTACTAAGCCCTGTATTTGCAGGAACAGCTATTCCAGTAGCCAATTTGATTCCTAAGATTGACTGAGCATGGAGCAGGGCTCTGTTCACAGTCCCTGCCGGCATTTGGAGACTTGCAGAAGTGTCTTCTCCATGATAGGGCCCCAACGCCGGATTGATTTCCTATTTGAGGTGTATCCATCTCCTGAACTGTTTGGTTTCAGACTCCAACTGAAAACATTTGCACCAAGATTTCACAGTCTGATAAAGGGGGTGGTACTCATCAAAAATGCATGTATTTCTATTTTAATTCATCCTGTACAGTTCTCTGTAGTATTTGTATGTTTTCAGTGCTGCTCTATTGTGGCTTGCTCATATGTTTGATGTACGTTGCATTACTGAGGAATATTGATTTAAAAACCTCACAAATAATTCCATGCAGCTCCCTGCAGTCATGAGAACTGAATTTTACCAAACTTTCACTAAACTTTTTTCTTTTCTTTTGTCTTTTCTTTAGAAAAACTCTACAATTCAAATGGACGGGAGCTGAGGCGGGCCCTCTTCTCCCTGAAACAAATATTTCAAGTAAGTGAGCCTTTGTTCAGGTTCTTTTTGTCTGCCATTCAGGCTGGTTTCCATAAGATTACATAGGTACAGCTTTGTTTAACAGGAAGCTAGAAGATATTGGAAGCAGTTATGGGCAGGCAAGCACATTATTTACCCTTTTTGAGTGTTTCTCCAGGTCCTTGACTTCATTTTGTCTGGAAGGGTGGATGAAGCAAAATACCTTTTGCACCCCATCCACTTTAGCACTCACCACCCATAGTGGAAAAAAGAGAATCCCAATGGCACTATAAATACTCCCCCTCTCTTAAAAGGAAGGTTTCTTTCTTGCTTCCTGAAAATACTAGTGGTGAGAGCAGTATCCTTTGTTCTGTGTGCTCCCCCTGCAATGTCAGGGGTTGAAAGGGGAAGGGTGCAAAACAGCAAGCAGAGTGGGGGGTCACCAGCCATTTATTGTGGCTTGACACCCCTCCTCCCTTTCATTTTTGCAGTCCTGGGCAGGTAGCAAAATGATAAATAAATCCTGTGCATTGTCCGTTGGGCTGAAATTTTCAATGTCGGGTTTAGTTAATAAATAGGTGATGCAGAAGAGACCGCTCTTCCATACACTGATCTAAGCTATGTTTTTTATACATATTTCTGTAAGAGTTTTTCCCAAAAAACCTTGATCAATTATGTATTATGTCGTGCAAATATTAGGCAACAGATTGTGAGCAAAATTGGGTATAAAATCTCTCTCTCTCTCTGCATACATACACACTCACACACACATTCATACACACACACACTCATATACACACAGCATTATGTCATGAATCCATTAATCATTGCTAACAATTGTGCTTTTCAAAGCTTTTAGAGCATCTCTTTTTCAGTCTGTTGAAAAGATTAACTTGAAGGTGTTCAGAGTCATAGAATCTTATCAGCGAGATAAATAAAATGTCACACACTTCACTCCTAAAGAGTCATCAATCATCCTTAGGAGAGGAGAAGGAGTATTCCCCAATTGCTTCATTGATCTGAGGAAGGAGGTGTGGCACATAGAACACCCTGGTTCATGAAAAGAATGATGGATGACTCCTCAGGGACTGGAGTAGATGAATTTGATTTAGGGGCTTCATTTGTAGCTTGCCAGAGCTTTCTGTATTCAGCTACGAGAAGAAGAGAATACCCTCTGTTTGATGACTTCAATCTTTTCTAGTAAATTGCTTAGATTCTGTCACAAAGAGGAGAAAACATTTTATTCCCCCCAACGTCTATGTTACAAACTAGTACTTTGAAATTTTGTTTTCATCCTTGTTATTTTCTGTTGACAAAATTCCTTTCACATATACAGTGGAACCTCGGGTTGCGGACATAATCTGTGACGGAGACATGTCCGCAACCCGCAGCGCTTGCATCCTGAAGTGCCGCGTCTGTGCAGGCGCGATTTGGCCTTCTGCGCATGCGGAAAGCACGATTTAGCGTTTCTGCGCATGCGCGAGCAGCGAAACCCGGAAGTAACCCGTTCTGGTACTTTGGGGTTTCCTGCAGTCCACAACCCGAAAACACGTGACCTGAAGTGTCAGTAACGTGAGGTATGACTGTACAAGCCAAAATAGGTTTAGGATTGTGGTCATTGATTTAAATTATCCATTGGGACATTGTATCACACATGATAAACCACTGGTGAACAGCACTGGACTTCTCATGGTGTGGAAAGAAGAAGCCTTTGATGGCTTGCTTTTGAGGAGAAGGGTAGACCTACCTCCTCACATAGTTAGACCCACCACCTCCTGAAGGGGAGAACTTCCCCCAAAGGTACCACCGCGCAAAGGGGTACACATGCCCTGTTTTCACTTTAATTGGGGAGAGGGGCCATGATTGATGAACAGGAGTAATCTTGCCTCTGGAATTGGTGACTGTTCAGGTGAACATTCTTAACATCTCCTTTCAGACATTCATGCTCTGTGTGCACAAGTCAGGAGTGGAGCGAGTGGGGCTGGTGCATGCAGGAACATTCTAAGTAGGACTGGCGTCTGTTTGTGCCTACGCAGTTTGTGCCTACGTGTGTGCAGCTGCAGTCTTGGACTTGCCTAGGGGTGAGCGTCCATTGCTCTGTCCCAGCTGCTGCCAACCTAGCAGTTCAAAAGCACACCAGTGCAAGTAGATAAGTAGGTACTGCTGTGGCGGGAAAGTAAATGGTGTTTCCGTGCGCTCTGGTTTCTGTCACGGTGTTCCATTGCGCCAGAAGCATTTTAATCATGCTGGTCACATAACCTGGAAAGCTGTCTGTGGACAAGCGCTGGCTCCCTTGGTCTGAAAAGTAAGATGAGCACCGCACTCCATAGTCGCCTTTGACTGGACTTAACCATCCAGGGGTCCTTTACCTTACCTTTACCTTCCTTACAATGGTGTTTGTAAAAGTCAGTTATTGTTAGTGTTGTGGACTCATTTGGCAGTCTCACCAGCTATTTTTGAACGTGAAACGAAAACGACCACTGACAATAATTTAAAACAGAAAATCAGCTGGAATTTCTATGATGCCCAAGTATTAAATGTCATTGTTGTTCTGTAGCAATACTAGTTTTGCCTGGTTGCGGTTCCCTTCCATTAAGTGCTGTTACGTAGATGTATTATTTGTTGCAGCTGAATAGAGCTTTTGATTTTAAGAACTCTTAGAGCACAATCCAGGTTACATACCGTGGATCTTAGTTAGGTTTACTAAAAAAAAAGTTAAACATGCTTAATTCTCCTTATTTAAATTAGTGGAACTTCAAAGTGCTTAACTGGCTGGATTGCATACTTACTTTCCAGTTTAGTTTTATTATTCAAATATTCTTGAATGTGATCCACAGTTTGACTTTACAATTTTCATGTGAGGCTGTTTTCTCTTATTTGCTTGGTAATTGAAGTTGATTACATGCATACGTAAATAATTTTATTTGTATGCCGCCTTTCCATAGTTAAAACAA
Organism: Podarcis raffonei; assembly: GCF_027172205.1. Lineage (NCBI taxonomy): Eukaryota > Metazoa > Chordata > Lepidosauria > Squamata > Lacertidae > Podarcis > Podarcis raffonei. Next base: position 5,677,262 of record NC_070614.1, on the reverse strand, counting down.
TGCTCAGGGCAGCTTACAACATGGGAAAAACCACATAATCCACAACGTTAGAAAAGTAGTGATAAACACACCCCAAAAAATGCCCATCAAAAAGTACACAGCCAAATTGAACAATTTCCGCATAGTTCAAGTAAGATCTAAGATAAAGATGCAAAATTAATTGAAACAAAATAAAATTAAAAAATTCCTTCCAGTAGCACCTCAGAGACCAGCTAAGTTAGTTCTTGGTATGAGCTTTCGTGTTCATGCACACTTCTTCAGATACACTGAAACAGAAGTCACCAGGCCCTTATATATAGCGAGAGGGTGGGGAGGGGTATTACTCAGAAGGGTGGTGGGAATGGGTGATTGGCTGATTGGTCTGGTAAACCTGTTGACAACTGTTAACGACTGCAATTGGTCTTACAGGAAAAAGCAAGGGGTGAGATGGCTAAAAATAGCTTTATCATGTATAATGAGATAAGAATCCAATGTCTCTATGCAGACCAGGTCTCTCCATGGTTTTAAGTTTGGTAAAGGTAAAGGTAAAGGTACCCCTGCCCATACGGGCCAGTCTTGACAGACTCTAGGGTTGTGTGCTCATCTCACTCTATAGGCCGGGAGCCAGCGCTGTCCGAAGACACTTCCGGGTCATGTGGCCAGCGTGACAAGCTGCATCTGGCGAGCCAGCACAGCACACGGAACGCCGTTTACCTTCCCGCTGGTAAGCGGTCCCTATTTATCTACTTGCACCCGGGGGTGCTTTCGAACTGCTAGGTTGGCAGGCGCTGGGACCGAACGACGGGAGCGCACCCCGCCGCGGGGATTCGAACCGCCGACCATGCGATCGGCAAGTCCTAGGCGCTGAGGTTTTACCCACAGCGCCACCCGCATCCCTTTTAAGTTTGGTAATAAGTTGCAATTCAGCAACTTCTCTTTCCAGTCTATTTCTGAAATTCTTTTGTAATAAGACAGCTACTTTGAGATCTTGTCTAGAATGTCCTGGGAGACCGAAGTGTTAATTTATGCAAAATTAATATCAGTAACAGCAACAACAACCCCCCAACCAAACCCTCTAAACAACACCTCAGCTCAGTAGTGTGGCAATGTGGCCCTGCAGAGCAGTGGTGTTGCTTGGGTTCCCACTTACAAGTGTGCCAAAAATGGGGCTGAAAATGGGCGGGAAGGAATGGGTCAAGGGCGGAGTGGGGAAGTCCCCACTTATGTCCTGTAAGGGAACCCAGTGTAAGTGGCTTCTACTGGGGAGCCACAGAAGAATGTGGTTGGTCAAGGGAGCTGTGGACATAAAAAACTTGAAAACTGCTTTAGGCTATTTATCCTGGCAGCCCCTAAACCAGAGGGTATAAACAAATATAACAACCCCTATTTGCATCCCCATCCCCAAAATGCATAATCCTGCAAAATTTAACCAGTCTCCTTAAAGTTATCATTTGTTGCTCAGGGGAAAGATGTAAGGAAAGGAAATAGAACTCAAGAAGCAGAAAAAATTCCTGCAGTCTCAACTCAGACAGGCATTTGTCGTTTTTGGGCTATTCTTACTACTCCCAGTCCTATAATGTGTTCCTGTTCTTTGAATGTGAAGATTCTTCATAGTTTTGGATGGTTCCTGTCTCTTTTGCCACTTTAAATCAGCTTCTTCCTCTGAGGAGTCAAATCACATTCCCTGCACGATCAGCTTCATGGGAACTTGGGAGAGTGAGAAAACCTGTGTTTCTTCTGATTCAGCAGTAAAACACTGGATTCTCCAGAGAAAGCTCCAGGAGAGAACAAAATCCCTGCTTGGACATGGATCTGGAAAACGTGGATCCCTGCCTAGAAACTGCATAGGAAAGCTAAGTGGGGATGAGCCCTAAATTAATTTTCAGGAAAGCAGAGTCTGGATAGCCGAGGAGGAACTTAGCAAAGACCGATTCTGTAAGCATCAGTGCAACTGGAACAGACCACTAGGAATATATAACATCAGTTTTATAACAACTTCACTGGCACCCAGTTATTTGCCCTCAAAACCTCAAACAGCCCAGACCCAAGTTACCTTAAGGACCACCTTCTTCCTGTGCCCCTGCTTGGTCTGTTCATCAGCCACCAACTCTCTGCCGCTGCACCCACATTAACCCCCTAAAGTAGGCATAGGCAAACTCTGCCCTCCAGATGTTTTGGAACTACAACTCCCATCGTCCCTAGCTAACAGGACCTGTGGTCAGGGATGATGGGAGTTGTACAGTCATATCTCGGGTTAAATATGCTTCAGGTTGAGCGTTTTCAAGTTACGCTCTGCGGTGACCCGGAAGTAACAGAACGCGTTGCTTCCGGGTTTCGCCGCTCGCGCATGCGCAGACACTCAAAATGACATCACGCACATACGCGGAAGCGGCAAAACGCAACCTGCGCACATGCAGATGCGCAGTCACATGTTACATTCTACTCAGCATGCGAACGGGGCTCTGGAACGGATCCTGTTTGCATCCAGAGGTAGCACTGTAGTTCCAAAACATCTGGAGGGCCTAGTTTGCCTATGCCTGCCCTAAAGCTTCCCTTCCCAGTGGTGCAGCAGGTGAACACATTAAACTGCCTTACACTGAGTCGAACCAGTGGCTTCCTCTTCTGGAAGTTCTCAAAGGACAATCTAAACCCAAGACAATCTAGCAGAGAGGCCAGGGAATGAAGCAAGGCCACACAACTCCCTCCCGGCGAGGTTTGTCTTGCTCTTTCTTCTCTTTTTAAGTTTCAGGCATCTGGCAATGCCGGCATTTTCCTGCAGATGTTTGGGGCCTCTTGATTGTGCTGCTGATACTGCTTTTCTTTGCTAGGCTTCTGCTGTTTTTATTAATGTGCTGTTGAATTTTTCTTTCCTGGTTTTAACCTGCGTTTTCTCCTTTTAAAAACTGTTAGCTGCCTTGTAGATTTTGTTAAATCTAAAGGAAGAAGATAGATGCAGCTTTAGCAGAAGTGTGCTGGTTCAAAAAGTATATAGAATATACATTTCTTTCTTTCTTTTAAAGGTGTTAACAAACCATTATTCAGCAGATTTTTCTCTAAAGGATGGGTTTCTGTTCTAATGAGCAGTATACATCAAAGTCCTGAAGTTTCCCTGTGCCTTTTGGTCTGCATTTTCCTCTTTTGCCACCAATTCTGCTGTCATCTTAAACTAATTTATATCCCTGGAAGAAAGAATCATAATCCTCGAACTCTAATCCTCCTTAAACCAATTTGATTTTCTGTCCTGCGCTGGGTTTGATGTGCAAGATAGCTTTTGTCTGGTAGTCAGTGAAACATAGTCAGCTTGGGTTCGCAGGTCTTCCAGATAAAGTCACATCACAGCAGAAAGAAGGAAAGTGCAGTTGTGGTTCAGCCTGGGCCTTGTTAAGTAGCTGGTTGCACCTAACTAGAAAGTGTAGCTGTTAATAATAATAATAAACGCCTAGTATTTTGAAGATGATTTTCATAAAAATCAGTATGAATTTTCCCAGTTGTTTCTCTGAAGCAGATGTAGGTAAGTAGTAGGAAATGAGTCTAAATAGTCCCCATTTGACACACCAGATAAAGTAGTAAGAATCTTTTCTTTCCGTTTTACTTAAAAGGAAAAGAAACAATGGGTTTCTGTGTATATTACTTATAAACAAAGTTGTAGTGCTATCTCACTACAGCACAATACTACTTGCAGTTGGCCTCTTGACGAAACCTTTCAGGAACCACATTAAGGCTTCATTCTCCTCCTCCCCACGCCCTGTTTTTGACCTCAAACCATCTGAGTACATCTACTATAATCAAATAGATGCAGTGAGCATGGAGGTCTGTTATATCACAGTGTTTAAGGAACAGTTTAGTACAGTAGTGCAGATAGCATAGACTATTAGGCCAGAATTAGCCTCCGCAAATCAAACAAAACAGAAGTAACTTTTGTGCCACCTCAAAAACAATGCTTTTTAATGGAGACAGTTGTAAGTTATCCAGGAGAAGTAAGAATGTACTTGCATGTGTGAACTGTCCCTAAATGTGAAGCAGAACCTATCCACTTAGCTGTATTTTCTGGGTCCTATATAGTCATTTGATGCTCAGTTGAAATAGTGGTATATGTACAGTAAGTTGGAAAAATAATTTTCCAATTAGCAAGTTTCTGGCATGGAAAATTCATGAATCTTCTGTTTCAGAAATGCATTTTTGTTACAGTAAGCTCTTTTCCCTCGATGCTAAAATACAAATGGACAGTTATATAGTTCATCTAGTTCTTGTTCTCATAATATTCTTTCCTCCTATAGACATGGAAATCTAAGACTGTCGTCATGCTCTGCAGTTTGTGTGACTGCCAATAGGAAGCCATGACAATCACAGCATGGCAGATAGTATTCAGTGGGGCGAGAAAGCAGCGTTGCTGGAAGGCATTTAATGGAAGAGGAAGAGGTGCTTCACAGAGTGATTTAGCAAGACGCTCTTTTCACCATTAAAATGTGACTGCGGGGGGGGGGGGGGGGGAGAGAGGCGCTTCTCAGAGCAGATCTGCAAGCTGCTGTGTGAAGCTGCCAGTGTGGTGTAGTGGTTAAGAGCAATGGACTCATAATCTGGTGAACCGGGTTCGCTTCCCCGCTCCTCCACATGCAGCTGCTGGGTGACCTTGAGCTAGTCACACTTCTCTGAAGTCTCTCAGCCCCACTCACCTCACAGAGTGTTTGCTGTGGGGGAGGAAAGGAAAGGAGAATGTTAGCTGCTTTGAGACTCCTTCGGGTAGTGATAAAGCGAGATATCAAATCCAAACTCTTCTTCTTCTTCTCGTCCCCGCTTTAAACACAGCCGCAGGAAGGTTCAATGGGGGAGTGAGTTGCTTCCCACAGTGTTTTAGCAAGCTGCTTTGTGAAGCTCCTCCTTGGAAAGGGGTTGGGGGGTGAGGTTAGCTGTGCGGGGAAGGGAGCTGGTTATATAATGTTTTTATTTCATTTTATAATATTTATATGCCACTTTACTGAGCAAAGCTTGCCCATGTACTCTGTTTAGATGGTAACCCCTTTGATCACTGAAGAACTAAGCCTGTTCTTGAGTGATCGCTCATTGTGCCCTGCTTATTTCCATTTGTAGCTGAATAATCCAGCAAGGAGGACTCCAGGAGATTTCCATGTTTGGCTGCTTTTCTCATCAGTGCTTTAATGCTGGCCGATGAAGGAGGCAGACCATAAATCTTAGCAATATTACAGGACTCCTCCGGTTTTCTACCCAAGGACAACATCCTTCTCTCCTTCCTTCCTTTAGCTCTTACCACACATATTCTGAAATGTGTCAGCATTTTGATCATAATTTGTACCTTGGCTCCTATTTTCAGTTTTCAACCCAACCCAGAGACTTGTGCTGGTAGAATAGCCTTTTAAATTTTTGGTCACTCATGTTAGAAAATCAGTAAGTTAATGGGATTAGAAAGACTGACTACTTTATTTCAGAAGTTATGTAAACACAGTCCTTTTAATGCAGGGGAAACTCGTTTGGATTCTTTTCATCTGTCTTTGCACAGTCCAGATGTTTGGACCTTCTCACAACCCCATCACATTATAGATGCATGATAAAAAAGGTCATGTGTAGAGTGCAAATGTCTATGGCATGATGTTTATGTTCTCTTTCTTAACACTTCCATTCCTTTTCCTTCCTTTAAAAAAAGATACATTAAAGCCTTTTGAAGTTTAAAGCTTAGATTGTTTATTCAGTATCGTTAAAATCAGTCCAGTTAAAGTGTCTTTTATGAAATATGTGTTTTAAATTCAGGTCAGATTCTGAAGTATTGCTGTTGTTCTCCATTAACTCATTTGAATATTTTGTTAAATTCAAACCTGCCATGTATCTTATACATCACTGAAATGTCATTTTGAGTACGGAAATGCTAACTTTGGTTATATTGTTTGCATCTTACAGTTTTTGAATTTTTAGGATGCATTACTCTTAAAGTGCTTGCAGAAAGGTGGCATACAGGTTTTGAAAAACAAAAGAATGAGGCTGAACAGAATTCTCCAGGGAGGGAATTTCACAATTGTGGGGTATGGCAGGTTCTTTAATCGTGCAGGTTAATCACCCCGGCAACATGACTCGGGTCCCTGCTAGACCTGGGCGAAATCTGGTTTTCAACATTGTGATATATCAGCAGCTAAATACCTCAATATGCTGATATATCACGGTGTCTTGAATGTATCTTGACTGTTTCTTCCTCCCTACCTTAGGGGAGGAAGAAGCAGTCGTGATACATTGCACAGCCCTACAATGTGCCTCTCCAACTTACGCCTGGAGGGGCATCAGAGCCTTAACTGTTCATCTGGGGGGGAGGGAGCTTCGTACCCTCCACCTGAGTGAGCGCCGATGCCTCTCCATTGGCCTATTTTGAAGCTTTGGCAATTGAACTCTACTCTCAAATGAGACGTGGACCATTGACATGTATATCTGCTACATAATAACCATCTCTCATATCACTAGAAAAATCACCATAAATTTGTGAGCCGTGCTTACTGTTTGTTTGTTTGTTTGTTAGAAATATTACAATAGCAACTCATTTTTCATTTTTGCCTTTTTCCTTGATAGGATGACAAGGATTTGGTTCATGAATTTGTTGTGGCAGAGGGCCTGACCTGTTTAATAAAAGTGGGCGCTGAGGCGGACCAGAACTACCAGAATTACATCCTGAGAGGTACGGAAGTTTATTTCACAAGCTGTTTTTGCTTCAGTGCAGCATTTTCTACTCCAGCCCATTCTGTTTTAATAGTGCTGCTTAGTTTCAAACGACAGATTTCACAGTTTTCCTGTTTCAAGTAAAATACATTATTTGTTTGAAGAAACCCAACCCTTACTACATGTCCTTTCACCTTGCAGCTGACCGGATTTGACTTCACCTGGCATCCAGCTGCCTTATTTACTATTACTTTCAAACAGCCTTGTATTTAAGCACCATTCTGGTAGCCATTGACCACCAAGTGTTGCTTGCAAGTAATTGGCATGGCTAGTGGAGAAGTGGCAGCACCATTCTGGCTCCCCTCTGTAACCAGCATGGAAACCAAGTGTGATTCCAGAGGAGGAAAGCCATGAGATCTACATCCAGCATAGAAATTCAGTGTGCTACTGCAAGGGATGCGGGTGGCGCTGTGGTCTAAACCACAGGGCCTAGGGCTTGCTGATCAGAAGGTCGGCATTTCGAATCCCTGCGACGGGGTGAGCTCCCGTTGCTCGGTCCCTGCTCCTGCCAACCTAGCAGTTCGAAAGCACATCAAAGTGCAAGTAGATAAATAGGTACCACTCTGGCGGGAAGGTAAACGGCGTTTCCATGCGCTGCTCTGGTTCGCCAGAAACGGCTTAGTCATGCTAGCCACATGACCCGGAAGCTGTACGCTGGCTCCTTCGGCCAGTAAAGCGAGATGAGCGCCACAACCCCAGAGTCGGCCACGACTGGACCTAATGGTCAGGGGTCCCTTTACCTTTACTGCAAGAGGAATGGGACTCTTCTTCCTTCCTCTTCCCAGTCACCAGTAGGCTAGCAGTCATTTTTTCAGGCTAGGCTTATTCACAAGGCTACTTTGAAACACTTCCTACCCCCTGCGCCCCCAATGACTTTTTTCCATCTCACTTTTCTTTCTCTTATTCTCCTAACATCTCACTTCTTTACTTTTGGACTGCAAGTCTCTGGCCAGGTCTGTGTTATTCTTAATTATTGAGGGCACCTATCAATTTTAGACTTGTCATAAATAAAGAATACCAACAACAACTTGCATAGCTCACTGACTCGCTCAGTTATTTATTTAAAGTGCCTGCTTTTTTCTAGGCGCTATAAAGCGATTTTAAAAATGACACAGGCCCTGCCCTCAAACTTACACTGTGAAAGACACAAAGGGGAAAAGCTATGGGGGAAGGAAGGGGGGGACCAAATTCAGGTAGCAAAACTTTTAACTACATAATAAGTGGCATCAAAGAGACAGTATAGTGAGCCAAGGATCCAAGTGGAAGTTAACTCAGCTGCTTCAGGGTGTCTTGTTGCCCTGCCTCACCTTTCTCTCTCTTTCTGCCTCTGTCCCCACCCCACACACCCCAAGTTGCTGGGTGAAATGGCTGCTAATAAGAGACAATTCTGAGAACAGAGGGACAAAATGGCGCTTGATTTCAGCCAAGCCAATGGGATGGTTGTGTTGACTCATATCTCCCTCTACTGAAACCAGATGGAATGGCTGCTAATGCATTAACCTTTTTAAGAGCCTTTGCACATGTTCAAGAAGCTCTGTAAATTGAGTGCACGGCATGCTGAAGACCATGGGTAGGCAAACTAAGGCCTGGGGGCCGGATCTGGCCCAATCGCCTTCTAAATCAGGCCTGAGGACGGTCCGGGAATCAGTGTGTTTTTACATGAGTAGAATGTATCCTTTTATTTAAAAGGCATCTCTGGGTTATTTGTGGGGCATAGGAATTGGTTCATTTTTATTTTATTTTTCAAAATATAGTCTGCCCCCCCCAAAAGGTCTGAGGGAAGTGGACCACCCCCCTGCTGAAAAAGTTTGCAGACCCCTGCTCAAGACCATAGGACCTGCCTCCATGCATCCATTGTTTTGGTTATAAATTGTTTCAGTAAAATAAATAAAATTTACCTGCATAAAGTAATGTGCAATCTTATGTATACTAGGTTGTACAGTCTAGATGCCAGGTATATGCGTGTAGAGATGTGTGCTGTATTTTACAGTAAAACAGAACATGTAGAAAGGTGATGAGTCAGAAGCACAAGTGCTGAATGTGTCTTTTTATTATCTGTGGCCTTTGCGTCAGGCCTGAATACAGAATAACTGGTCTATGAATGTGGAAAAGTTAGCTTTTCACTGAGTGTACTAGGGAAGTACAATGCAACTCTGTTCTACTGTTATCTTTATGCAATTGTCCACTCAACAAAAGGTTGTGTTCTCCGAAAGGTTGTGTTCTCCGTCGTTCAGATTCAAATCATGGAAACCCAGCCAGATGGGCGGGGTATAAATAAAATTCTTCTTCTTCTTCTTCTTCTTCTTCTTCTTCTGCTTCTGCTTCTTCTGCTTCTTCTTCTGCTTCTTCTACTCCTTCTCCTTCTCCTCCTCCTCCTCCTCCTCCTCCTCCTCCTCCTTCTATTTATATTTATCTTTCATCTATATTCAGGCAGAGGAAAATGTTTTTTAAGTGTCTAAAGCGAAGTTGGGTGGAGATGTTGGCAAAAATTACAAACTACATATATGTCCTAATGAATGAGAAACATGGGTCAATATTTTGTATTACATGAAGGTGGTCTGCTAGTGGAAGAATAAGCTTTTCAGGCCCAAGGTCAGTTCAAGGATGCTTCTTGGGTTTTCACAAGTTTTTCTTTTTGGTCCGAATCTCCTTTCCTGTAACTTGAATCCATTGGCTCTAGTCCTTCACAAACCTGCATCATCTTCCATGTGACAGCCCTTAAGATCAGGCATGTCTAGAGTTTGTTTTGGGGGCCTAATCCGGCCCTCCAGTCAGTTTAATCCGGCGCCTGTGGCAGTTTATTTCCTGGGGTAAAATCCTAAGAAACCTACCCCAACAACTTCAATCCTAAAAAAGGTCAACAACTTTGGCCCTTTACTTCATCAAATCTAGCCCTCTTTGAAAAAAGTTTGGACACCACTGCCTTCAGATAGTTGAAGATGACTATCCTATCTCCTCTCAGTCTACTCTTCTCCAGGCTAAACATACCCAACTTCCTCAACCATTTCTCATTAGGCTTGGTTTCCAGACCAGTTTTTCCAGCTGAAGGCTCTGCATGCAGATGCTTGCAAAGCAAAAACAGCACAAGCTACACATAAAAAGAAGTTGCCACTCAATGAGGGAATCTGAGGTTTGAAGAAGTAAAAAGAAACAAAAACAGAACAATAAATGAAGAGTGTAAAAAAGTTAACTGCTCCCCTTCTCCAGTGGTACCTTGGTTCTCAAACGCCTTGGTACTCAAACACTGCAAATCTGGAATTAAGTGTTCCGGTTTGCGAACTTTTTTCGGAAGTCGAACGTGCTCTGTTTTGTGTGTTACTCTTCCGTTCTGAGTGCCACACTTCCGTTTTGAGTGTTACACTGAGGTCTGTCTGATTTTGCTATTTATTTTGCGTCTTTGTTTTTGTGGCTCTTTTTGTTTTGTTTTTGTGATCGTGTGGAACCCAGTTCAGCTACTGATTGATTGATTGATTGATTGTGTAACTGCAGTACATTGTTTATTGCTTTCATTTTATGGATCAACGGTCTCGTTAGATAGTAAAATTCATGCTAAATTGCTGTTTTAGGGGTTGTTTTTAAAAGTCTGGAACGGATTAATTCATTTTGCATTACTTTCTATGGGAAAGCGCGCCTTGGTTTTGGAACGCTTTGGTTTTGGAACGGACCTCCAGAACGAATTAAGTTTGAGAACCAAGGTACCACTGTATAAAAGGAGAGGGAAGGAGAGAATGGAGAGTTCATGGCTTGGGATCCCAAGGGGGGCTGTGCAGTGTCTGACCTTCTCAGGTGATACAGGCCTAAAGTTAACAAGATTTAAGGCCAGAGCACATAGCTTTCAGGGAGGGGTGCACTGCAACATTTTGTTATGGGGTCCTGCTTGTACCTCATAATACCAGATGCTGGGATCATACATTGAGAGGGAGAGCTCTTGCCTTCATGGCCTTCCTGTAAACTTCCTTGACGTATTTCTTGTACAGGGGGGCAGTGTGCTTCCTTGGAAACAAGGCAGCTAAATAGTTGGCCTGTTTGAGCTGTCCTTATCATGTAATTTCTAGCATTGGTTCATTTTTCATTGGTGAGTCATTTTATATGGATGTATCTGATCGAATGCTGAATACACCTCGTGTTGTTTTGATGTTGTTTTCAAAAGAGATTTCTAATAGAATTTAATAATGCCATCTGTGTCAAAGATCAGTTCTCAAAATGATCTATTTTCGGCAGTCGCTAAGACAGTCAAGCCCTTTAACGTTCGCTCTGTTATGGGAACTCAAAACAGTTTCATCTAGATACATTCTTTTAGTTGTTCAGTGTAACTTTATCATGTTTTGCTTGAAGGCTTCTGATGTAAACTCTGATTTTATAGGCAGAGCTTAGTGCCAGGAGTGACTGTGCCTCGTTTTCTTTATTTAGCAAAAAGAAAAGGAGATAAAAGTTGGCTTTTACGTAAAAGACCCATAAACCAAGGCCATTGTTTGCGGAAATGTTACAGCGCTACAGTGTGAGAGCATTGTACCTCTTTGTTAGAAATTTACAAAGGAACATTGCAGAATAATTTAAGCATGATTTTGCGGTAATAAATGTCTGCAGGGACGAGATGGTAGTGGAAGCAAGAAGATAGCCCTAAGCAACAGTAAGGTAAAGGTAAAGGGACCCCTGACCATTAGATCCAGTCGTGACCGACTCTGGGGTTGCGGTGCTCATCTCATTTTACTGGCCGAGGGAGCCGCCGTACAGCTTCCGGGTCATGTAGCCAGCATGACTAAGCCGCTTCTGGCGAACCAGAGCAGCACACGGAAACGCCATTTACCTTCCCACCAGAGTGGTACCTATTTATCTACTTGCACTTTGACGTGCTTTCGAACTGCTAGGTTGGCAGGAGCAGGGACTGAGCAACGGGAGCTCACCCCGTCACGGGGATCCGAACCGCCGACCTTCTGATCGGCAAGTCCTAGGCTCTGTGGTTTAACCGACAGCACCACCTACATCCCTGGCAACAGTACATCTTTGTTATTGGCTATAAATAACAATTGATTTTTAATGATTAAAATATTTATTAAGCACCTTAGAGACTCTTTTGGAGCTAAAAGGGGCCATTGCCCTGACTACAGACCTTTTATTTTGTTTTCATTTCATTCTTCTGAATACTATTTTAATATCTTAAATGTCTCAAGTTCAAAGCCTTCTTTGATATGTTCATCTCAACTTGTTGTTGTCGCTTCTACCATTCCACTTCTTGACGTGGTGCACCCTGAATCATAACTGGTGTTGGGTGGAAGATAACCCCATAAAGCACTTGCTCTGCTTGGGTTATATGCTCTTCTTAAAACAGTTTCACAAAATTGGCAAAAACCACAATCCTTTACAAATCATTGGAAGGCAATTGTATCTATTTTTGCCTTTGTACTTCTCTTTTTCATGTTGTCCTTTTCTGGCTTTCTCCTGCTATAACATGGTATCTTACCTGCATTGGTGTTGGATATATTCCTCTCTCAGGCAAGTTGATAGTGGAGCAGACTGTCCTTAAGGTATCAAGCAGTGATGGGCATTAAAGGTTGAAGCCAGCATCTTGAATTGAGCTTGGAAGCAAAGTGGTAACCAGTGAAGTCTATCGAAACTTGTAGGCTACGCTCCCAGAAAAAATCCTGGCTGTTATATTTTGGACAAACAGAGGTTCCGAAATGTCTTCAAGGACAATGCCAAGTGCAGTGCATTAGAGTAGTCCTAAATGGGATGTTACCAGAGCAAGGATCACCATGGCTAGACTGCCCCTGTCTGGGAGAGGCTACAGTTCCTGTAACATTTGGAACTGTGTGCATTGCAAGGGAATTTAAGGAACGTACTAGCCAAAAGTTCACTGGAGGCTTCCATGGTGTATGGGGATGCTATAGATAGATTAGATAGATAGATAGATAGATAGATGATAGATAGATAGATAGATAGATAGATGATAGATAGATAGATAGATAGATAGATATAGATAGATAACATAATGCAGAGCGCTACTTGAGTAACGCGGGTTAGGGTGGCGCTGTGGGTTAAACCACAGAGCCTAGGACTTGCTGATCAGAAGGTCGGTGGTTAGAAACCCCGCGACGGTTTAAGCTCCCGTTGCTCGGTCCCTGCTCCTGCCAACCTACCAATTTGAAAGCATGTCAAAGTGCAAGTAGATAAATAGGTACCGCTCCGGCAGGAAGGTAAACGGCATTTCCGTGCGCTGCTCTGGTTCGCCAGAAATGGCTTAGTCATGTTGGCCACATGACCCGGAAGCTGTACGCTGGCTCTCTCGGCCAATAAAGCGAGATGAGCACCGAAACCCCAGAGTCGGTCATGACTGGATCTAATGGTCAGGGGTCCCTTTACCTTTACCTTACTGTTGTTTAGGGCTATATTCTTGCTTCCACTACCATCTCGCCCTGCAGACATTTATTACCGCAAAATCATGCTTCAATTATTCTGCAATGCTCCTTTGTAAATTTCTAACAAAGAGGTACAATGCTCTCACACTGTAGCACTGTAACATTTCCGCAAACAATGGCCTTGGTTTATGGGTCTTTTACGTAAAAGCCAACTTTTATCTCCTTTTCTTTTTGCTAAATAATGGTCAGGGGTCCCTACCTTTACTTGAGTAACATCCAGTGGAACGTCTTATTGTTCCTTTCTGCAGCAGACCACAAGCAACCACAGGCCATGTTATGTTACTTTTGAAACCCATCCCTAGAAACACAAGACTCTAGATTGTGACTGCTGAAATATGGCCCAAGTTACCTTTGACTGTCGTTAAACATATTTCTCAAATCGTAATGAGTTTAGCCTGCCATCTCTTAAAATAATACGCCCTGCTTTCAGAAAGGATCTACAAATGACTGGCAGAATTGCATATGCATCCCCTGCCATCTGCTGATTTCAGTAGCAAAACAGCTCGCTTGCAAGTTCCCCATGTGTGCATTGACTGCTACAGCTATTTATAAAACAAAAGGCCTGTGATGTCACCTGAGCACTAGTTTTAGAACAAGCATTTGTGCTTGTTCATTCTGGGAAATCGGATTCCTGAAACAATTCAAGGTTGTGGATGTTCAAGTAGAATGCCATCTGGTTTATGTTTGTCATTGTGTGTGCAGAGTTACAGAAAGGTTTTTTGGTTAGTTAGAAGAGACCAGCAGCAAGAGCTGAGGTGACCACAACAAGCGACAGAAGGAATTTTGCTTTGAATAAATCCTGCTTAAAATACTTGCTTTTGTGATGTCAATGATATTCATCAGGAACAAATTTCAGTGGCTCATTAAAATCAACCTTAAAACTGAGATGAACTTTAATAATTTCTGACACACTCCTCTACCTCAGGTTTTGATCCAAGCCAGGGGATAATTTGCCCACCCTCCTATTTGCCCTGTAGCCACTTTTCTCTTCCCCTTTTCTAGAAGGAATTGGGGGGGGGGGGCAGGCTGTAACAGGTTGTGGTTATTTTTTTTTCTGAACCCTTGAATTGACTTTGAAAAATTACCTGAATTTTTCTGACACCCCCATTACATATAAGGATACCTAGGGTAATCTCCTAATTCATCCAAGCTGAGTTTCCAAAAACTTTCCCATCTCAACTTCGTTTATGTAAGGCACATGGTACATATTATGCATTTCATTAACATAACTTTAATATCTCTCATTCTCTGGGCAGAGTATGGGGCGGGGCGGGGATTAAAAGCACAAAATACAAAAATACAACATGAACATAAACTCAGAACCTTGACAATAACATTAGAATACAATCAGTTTGTGCTGTGATCTGATCTGAGATTCACCACTGGATCACTGGCTGGTTCATTCAAAGAATGCTGGAGCATGTAAATGATGATCCACCAAAACGCCTCCTATGGCCCTAACTGTGAATACACATGATCTCATAGCAATTAACATTTAACTAATTTGGGTTTTGTAAATTATATGTATAATGGTTAACCACAGGGGTCCTCACCCCAAAACCAGTAGATCATGCACAATTGAAGTAAAGCCACTCCTGAACCACCGATATTGAATCAGGAACGGCTAAGGGAGCTGGGCATGTTTAGCCTGGAGAAGAGGAGGTTAAGGGGTGATATGATAGCCATGTTCAAATATATAAAAGGATGTCACATAGAGGAGGGAGAAAGGTTGTTTTCTGCTGCTCCAGTGAAGCGGACACGGAGCAATGGATCCAAACTACAAGAAAGAAGATTCCACCTAAACATTAGGAAGAACTTCCTGACAGTAAGAGCTGTTTGACAGTGGAATTTGCTGCCAAGGAGTGTGGTGGAGTCTCCTTCTTTGGAGGTCTTTAAGCAGAGGCTTGACAACCATATGTCAGGAGTGCTCTGATGGTGTTTCCTGCTTGGCAGGGGGTTGGACTCGATGGCCCTTGTGGTCTCTTCCAACTCTATGATTCTATGATACTAGGATGCTTCCGTGATGCACTGCAGCTCCTTGCTACCTGTGCTATCACAACAATTTGCTATAGGAGGGAGCTGCTGGTTTCTTAAACCACTAGGATTTTGATAAACATCAGTTTGCCTGTAGGAGAAATAGGTCAACAGATGATGCCATAGCTACAACCTTTCACCTTGCAACAAGTCATCTGGAGAGACCAGGGAATTATGTTAGAACGTTGTTTATTGATTATAGCTCGGCTTTTAATACCATCCTTCCGGACATTCTTATCAAAAAGCTAATGGAACTAGACCTTTCTTCTACCATCTGTGACTGGATTAAAGACTTTCTGAGGGATCGGACACAAACAGTGAGGATTGGGCCTGTTACATCTACCTCCCTGAAGCTCAGCACTGGCACCCCACAGGGATGTGTGCTGAATCCCTACCTGTGCTTGTTGTATACATATGACTGTATTTCATCTGATCTATCCACTGTAATTATTAAGTTTGCAGATGATAATGGGTCTAATTACAGGTGGAGATGAATCAGCGTACAGAGGGGAGGCTCAAAAAGTATCTACATGATGCCTAGAGAATAACTTGCACCTAAATATTAGCAAGACAAAGGAGATGGTGTTGGACTTTCAGAGGAAGGGAGGGGAACTAGCCCGTTGTATATCGAGGGGGTTGTGTGGAGAGAGTCTCTTCCTTCAAATTCCTGGGAGTTTACCTTAGTGAAGACCTCACCTGGAAAAACAATATAACTCAGGTGGTTAGGAAGGCCCAACAGAGACTCCATTTCCTCAGGGTCTTGTGAAAGAACAATGTTAAACAACAATTGATGACCTCCTTCTACCAGTCCACAGTAGAAAGTGTCCTCTCATATTGTATCACAGCGTGGTACATTGGCTTGACAGCCACGGACAGAAAGTCTCTACAGAGGGTGGTGATATCATGGGCTGTCCCCTGAGCCCGCTAGATGACATCGCAAGGGATCGTTGCCTTAGGAGAGTGAGAAAAATTCTCAGGGACGATTCACACCCTGGCCAGCACCTCTTTAATCTTCTACCCTCGGGCAGGAGATATAGAAGTATAATCAGTTGTACCAACAGGCTAAAAAACAGTTTCTATCCATGGGCTGTTAGGCTGCTGAACGGAAAATAATATAGTGCAACTGACTTTTGGGGTTGGTGTGTTGTGTGACAAGCACACAGAGTGCAATGAGATTGAGTGTTTGGGGGGGGGAGGGAGGCTTGGTCAATTTCATTGTACACAGGTTGTACATTGACAATAAAGGTATTATTATTATTATTAGTCTTGTGTGTTGCCAATGCTACTCAATATGCTCAATAGCTGAATAGTCCCAGTGCAGCACTTTTTCAGGTGACACACGGAAGCAATGGCGTTTCACCTTGCCCTAAAAATCCTCAGAATCTGCAGCGGTCCTTCAGCCTGAGAAAGGTTGAACTCAAACAGTAAAAAAATAGTAGTGCGGAAAGGAGGGCGATGTCTGGTAAACTGCATTTATCCAACTGGAGTGTTCTGGAGCTGTATTTTGTTTGAACAGCTTTACAGCGATATGCCCGGAAAGTATTCCAGAACGATAGTCTGACTTAAGGTGCAAAGTAATTAATCCCCACCATCGCAGTTATTTGTGGGTGTAATTCCAGGTGTACCCTACTTGCATACATGTACAGAGATCCATCATGAGAACATAACCGTTCCTCACAGCCTGCGACTGGTCATGAAACCACTGCTGTGTCCGTAAGGATACAAAGCTAAAAATAAACAGAGCTCCCCCTTCTTCTTTGCATGATTCAAAAACTCATCCTTTCCCATTCATGTTATGCATGTTACTGTAGACCTCTAAGGTTTCTCTGCAGAATTTAGGAACAATAATGCCATGCAATTATGGGTTTCCCTTGTTTTGAAATCTGAGGGGCTCAGGGTGGCTTCATATTGCTTTCTGTCTACATGAAAATGAATCTCTCTGTTTATACTAATGAAATTCCCATGAAATGTGACACCCAGGGCTATGTAAACTATACCAAAAATGAGGAAGTGAACCATATTTTCAAAATGTACGTTCTTAAATTGAAGGGCAAAAACTACTACAGTACATAGTTTTGAACAACAGTCTGTTGGTGTCTTTAAAAACACTCTGGACCTTGTGAGTTTTAACTGCTGGAAATTCAATTATCAGTTTATAAAAATAACCCACTGATGCAGTGGGGGCGTGCGTGCAGAGAGGGGGGGGGGGTATAAGAAAGTGTTTCTTTTTAATTAATATTTGAATTATATGGTGACAAAGCCTTATTCCTGATAGAAAGAGGTTTGCTTGTAGATCCATGGTTTAAGCAAACTATGATCAGTGCCTATGTAAGGCATTTGAAGTTTAAAGCCCCAGACCCAAACTCCACTGTGCAGATTTGTTTCACATCTGCTGCAGAGAGTATGCACATTTTCATGTGGATTCGAAATGGCTTTAAAGGCCTAGAATTCTCATGCAACTGGTTGCCTTGCAAAGAGAAGAACACAAACTTGTTCCCTCCAACAGTTACTCTGGCAGAAGGAACAAGACAAGACAAAACCAAATTGAAGCTTTGGGTCTCTTTTCTTCTGTGGACGATCTTCCTCGGAGAGGGAGGTGGAACACATGTTGCCAGGTGGCTCCCATCCATGTTATACATGGGTCTAGTGCAAATGTGTTATTTTGTAACTCTGCAAGCACATAATTGTGTGTACAGAGATTTCCATCTTGCGTATTTTTAAAAGCAAAAGATAATCTTGGGCACCCCAGAGACAGCAGTCTGAGTCTTCAGTAGCTAGTGATTAGGGACAGGGACATAGAAGTTTCCAGGCTTCTGTGCTTCCTCCTTGCATTCTGGACCTTCCCAGTCCTTGCTAAAAATGAAACAGCATCCAGAATAACGCCAAGTAAGTAAATATTGCTAGGCACAAATAGCCTTCTCCAAATGTTGAGCTGACCCTGAATGTGTCCAGCAAAGCAAATGGTCTTCACATGTGGGACTACCCTGTACAACTTTTTTAAAAATCATTTATATTAATTTTCCAATAAAAAACAACCAATTATCCAATCATAATCCAATTAAAATAAAAAACTAAAATAAAAAGACCAAATTATAATTGTTGATTTTTCGGGACTCCCCATCGTCTGGACCTCTGAAGCATATCTCCAAATCTCATTCCTGCCTCTCCTTGATGCTTCCATATTTTCCACATCCCGATTTTAACGCTTTAAAGTTTACCCTGTACAACTTTTAACCTGTAGTTAATTGCACTGGAGTAGAAACCTGACTTTGGTACCGAGGATTGCTGATGTGTAATATGTAGCTGCTGTTGTGTATCTGGGGGGTTAAGACCTCCTAAGAAGTTATCATTACCAGCACAACTTCAATTAACAAGAATGCATTACGTGGTGTTTCCAGTTTACTCCTGAGTCTGAATAAGCACCTGAGGACTCTGGGGCCAAATCCAGCTTCCTGAGAAATACAGGCTACCAGGCAAGAGACAAAAAAATGTGTCTTGTCAACTGCTTGCTTTTGGCTTGGAAGAGGAAGCTGCACATTCTCTCAACTTGCAGTTTGACAAGCTTCCACAAAGAAAAGGCACACAGCACAACCACCTCCTTTGTTTCTGAGTTAAACATGGGGACCGGGAACAACAGCTAACTAGAATGGGAGAAGAAAATTAACCTAATTAGTCCTCTTCTCCCTTTTCATTTATTCTTTCTTTGCTAGCCGAGCTGAGATGCAGTTGCCCTAAGTTGTAAGGTGCAAGGACAACTCAAATGATAAATAATGGCAAAACACTTTGCGAAACAGCCAAGGGAGCCGGCATTTGTCCACAGACAGCTTTCCAGGTCATGTGGCCAGCATGGCTAAACCACTTCTGGCGCAACAGAACACTGTGATGGAAACCAGAGCACACAGAAACACTGTTTACCTTTCTGCCACAGTGGTACCTATTTATCTACTTGCACTGGCGTGCTTTCGAACTGCTAGGTTGGCAGGAGCAGGGACAGAGCAATGGGAGCTCAATCCATCATGGGGATTCAAACCACCAACCTTCTGATCGGCAAGCCCAAGAGGCTCAGTGGTTTAGACCACAGCGCCACCCGTGTCCCATAAAGGGTTTCTATAGAGGGCAGGGGAACGTAAGGTAATAAAAACGAAGACTCCAGTGCAATCAGGAGTTGCCAATAATTCATTCAGAAATAAGAAATCTTGTCCATCAATTTAAAGATGTGTGATATTTTAACTTTTATTTTATTAAATACATGGTGCCTTCTAGCTACAGGCCACTGCACAAAGATCCGTGGTCCAAGAGATTTGCAATGTGGAAATGCATAAAGTGAAGCCGAGGAAGTGGAGGGAGATTGAGGCAGGGATAAGTAAGGGAAGAATACGTGGTAATTACAATCGCACAAATTTTGGTTGGGTCACACTGTCGCAGGGGTAGGGAACCTGTGCCGTGTTCCAGAAGGGAAAATGAGTTGCCCTTCAGTTTGTAATCAGGCTGAAAGAACTTTAAGCAAGTGGAACATTTACCAAATGCACCTTAATATAGGACTCAATAAAACAAAGAAAGATCTGAGTGTTAGAGCCACGTTAGGGATAAGGACTCTTCCTGCTTTTCCGTAAAGGGAGAGATGCAGCAAATTTTTACATGAGGAAGCATTTGAAAATGCAAGCCCACACCTGTGTTTTTGTTTGAAGACCGTAAGGTCCTCCGTGGGACATACCAGGAGAGGCGGTCCCGTAGGTACGAGGGTCCTAGTCCTAAGAGAGGCTACTGCCTGCACCTTTTGCACCCTCATGAAACAGCTCTGTTAGCCAGGGCCGTATTGGAGATATCCTTACTAAGACTCAGGTAAATGATATGTTATGAAATGAGAGTCCTATTTTAGCATCATGAACCATCCTAGAAATGTCCCATACGCTGATGAGTCAAAGCCAAATTGCATTTTGTAGTTGGCCCCCATCAAGTTGTACACAACTTGTCATGCATGACATTTCATGATTGTGAGCCACAATAAGAATAAATAAACAGATAATAATAACAAATCATAGAAAGAATGATGTATTATTTCTATCTCCTGCTTTGGTTGAGATATCCAGAGTGGCTAGCATTTAAGTTTTTTTTTTTTTTAAGTAAACATAAAATACAATTCAAATAATCAGTTAAGAGCACAATGCTGTGTGTGTTTTTGCTGCATTCACTGGGGCTCCTAGCAAGCGTGTTTTGGATTGAAGCCTAAAGCCAACAATATAAAACAGATGATACATTAACACAGTGTTGTTGGGGCTATAATTAAAGTTTGCTTAACATTTTGAGTTCCTTCATGCCAGCGATAAAGACAGGCTTAATGATGTAATGTATGAAATAAGCATGATTTGAAGTCAGCCCCCTCACTTGATTTCTTTTTTAAAAAACAAGCCAAACAATCTATCACCAAAAGCACAGTAAGATAATGTTAGATACTGTAGTTAACTGGAAATTTCTTTTCTTTTGGCTATAATTAAAGATAGCCACAATTTGTTTTTCTTGTTGATATTTGGCAAAGAAATTCCCAAATGTCTATCTTAAAAGAATGCACAGTGCCATCAGATCTATGTGTTGTTAATGTGCTGATAGTTTAGGTGAAACTCAAAAGGGTGTGTCCAATTTTGAGTCGACCCCAGGCCAGTGCTGCCTAGATCCAAAGCAGATCTAGGTGTAAATAGTTAGACATGACTGGTTGCGGCAGAATGCAAGTGGTGGTTCACAATTGGATGTGCATGTACTCAAACTAACTGAATCTAGATAGACAGCATTACATTCAGATATGCACCTGTAACAGGGACGCGGGTGGTGCTGTGGGTTAAACCACAGAGTCCACAGAGCCTAGGACTTGCTGATCAGGTCGGCGGTTCGAATCCCCGTCACGGGGGAGCTCCTGTTGCTCAGTTCCAGCTCCTGCCAACCTAGCAGTTTGAAAGCACGTCAAAGTGCAAGTAGATAAATAGGTACTGCTGTGGTGGGAAGGTAAACGCCGTTTCCGTGTGTTGCTCTGGTTTCGCCAGAAGTGGCTTAGTCATGCTGGCCACATGACCCGGAAGCTATATGCCGGCTCCCTCGGCCAATAAAGCGAGATGAGCACCGCAACCCCAGAGTCGGTCATGACTGGACCTAATGGTCAGGGGTCCCTTTACCTTTACCTATGCACCTGTGATGCTTCCTCCCTTGCCTTGCAATAAATTGCTGTACAATGGTACCTCTGGTTATGAACGCTTCAGGTTATGAGCTCTGCTAACCCGGAAGTAGCTGCTCCTGGTTGCGAACTTTGCCCTGGGATGCAAACAGAAATCGTGCGCCAGAGACGCACGTGCAGCAGGAGGCCCCATTAGTGAAAGCACGCCTCAGGGTAAGAATGGTTTCAGCTTAAGAACGGACCTCTGGAACGAACTAAGTTCCTAACAAGAGGTACCAGTGTAGAACTTCTACTTACGACGACCTCTACTTGGGCCCGATCCAAGTTGCAACCGTAACAAACCTGGTAGTAAATACTGGGTTTGCTGCGATTCGCGCATGCGCAGAATGGCTTCTACTGTTTGCACACATGCAGAAGTTGCTGCCGCTGTCTGCACATGTGCAGGAGCATGCTGCCGCCGAATGCGCCTGCACACAAAGGCGCTTCTATCAGAGACCCGGATCGACTTACGGACGGACGTCACGAACTGATTACGTCCACAAGTAGAGGTTCCACTGTACTTTCCAAGCCACAGGTTCACCTTGTTCCACACCAGTCAAGACTTTAGCTGGAGCATTGTGTCCAAGCTGAAGTCTTGACTAGTGTGGAACAAGATGAACCTGTGGTTTGGAAAGTCTGGGTGCCACACTTTAAGAAGTATGTAGACAAACTTACATGGGGTCGAGTGTTAGTATTTCATTCCTCCCATGCTGCAGTTGAGATTGGTGTAAACCACATGCCTGTCTGGGAAGAGTGTGGAAATGGAAGACAGTCTTATCTCTTCCACTGTATGTACTATTGTACTGTACTTTTGCTTTTACTTGTTTCTGTTCTTCTCTTGGAGCTGGAGAGAGAGAGGACGCTATGATTCCTCTGTCTGTGCATAGTGTGTAAATAAATATGTAGATTAGCTCTACAATGTCTCGTTCTTCTTGCTGTGTTATGCTAGAAGATTAGTGTGCATATATCATTTGATATATGTCGCTGAAGCACACTGGAGAAGAAGGGGAATGCATTTTCCAGAGCTGCGCATGCCGGATGACGCTAGGAGTTTGGGGGCTGCAGGGGAACCCCAGGGCATTTTCCAGCACAAAGAAGGGCAGCAAAACTGTTCAGGGGAAAGAATTCTTATAAGGAAATGTTGAAGCAACTCCATATTTTTGTCGGAATTCAAGCCAAAAGTCAGAGCCTCCAGCTTAGCTCTTAGTCCAGAGGAATTTGGCCACCCTCCAGGTGCCCGGCTTGAATCCTTATGACCTCCTGTCTGCGTCTCCCGGCAAGATCAAAGGAGGTCTCCAATCGGCGATTCTCCTCAACGTGAAGGAGAACACACCACTCCTCCCACTCCTCTCCCAGGGAGGGGGAAAGAGCCAGACAGAAATATATTTACATGTCTTTATTCCTGTCTTTCACCAGTACAGAGAAACATGTCTGCACACTCTGATGCCCACTGCAGAGAGAGAATCAACTCCACCCATGTACTTCCAGTACAGGGTCATGTGCTGCTCTGAGGTAACATCCGGCTCTCAGAGCACTTTACAAACTGTCCCTGGTTCCCACGGTACAATCCAATAGCATCCACATCCTGTTTACCATTCCAGCCACCTGGTGCTTGCTTCTGCATTGCTCCTTTTTCGTAACATCCTCCCCCAAAAGAATCAATGCGTGTTGCAGCAAGCAAAGCATGGTCCAGAGAAGAAAACAAACAGTTGTTATACACATAACACTCCCCTGTTGTTTCAGTTCCACCCTTGGAACTCCCCGCCACTGGTTTCCCCAGTGTACCTCTCTGGTTGTCTGGTTTCCAAGGAATGAGTGCATCTGCATTACCTTGGCTAGCAACTCTCTGTTGTGTCTTTGTCTCTGACTTAGACACAGCTCCGACCTGTCCTCGGTTGTTTACAACAGCAATACATGCAACAGCTAAGTTAGCAAACTCTTTTGAGTACCTCTTGGGTGGTTGACCCTTTGTTACTCTCTCAGACCTACGTATGAGGTGCTGATCCTCTCTGCTCACTGGTCCAGTCTCAGGACTCTTTGGAGAACTAGTTCCAATGGTAAACAGTGGTTCATCCTTCAGTTGTGAAGGCCTATCTATTGTGTGAGATTTCCTCTCAATGACTGTGACAACTGAGCTCTCCGAGCTATCAGTGTCATCACTTTCTGTACAGCTGAAATCAGTGAAATCATCATCATCTGAATCGTCATCAGTGGGAAAAGTGTGTACTATCACTCTCTCCTGTTCAGGAGCACTCTCTAGAAATTTTGTGAGAATCACCTGACCAGATTCAGACAAAACTACTCTGTAGAGACCCTTTTCATACCCCACAAAAATGCCTCTGGCATTCTTTACTCCACCTGGAGCTTCTGTTCTCACATGAGACCCAAAAACCTTGAAATGGGCAACAGAAGGTTTTCTGTGGAACAGTTTCTCAAAAGGAGAACTTCCCAACTCTTTTGAAACCTTTC
Source organism: Podarcis raffonei (assembly GCF_027172205.1). Taxonomy (NCBI): domain Eukaryota; kingdom Metazoa; phylum Chordata; class Lepidosauria; order Squamata; family Lacertidae; genus Podarcis; species Podarcis raffonei. The sequence continues at coordinate 5,653,448 of NC_070614.1, read as the reverse complement.
TCATTTTCGTATAACAGAACGACATTAGAGACTCGGCCCAGTACTCATGTGGCAGATGTGAACTTAGCAATTGCGCTTCCATCCCCTTTTGCAATTCTCTGTTCACCCGTACACAGACACCCCTGTTCCACGCTTCCGCTGAAACAGAAATCTTGTGTCTGATCCCCTTCTTCTGCAGGAACCTTTGGAAATCCTGTAAAAGAAAAATCTGCTTCTCATCTGTGAATAAACAATCAATGTTAGCATCATGCATACTCTTAACTTTGTCACAAAACTCCTGAAACCTCTCCAAGGCTTCCTTTGGCTTTCTCAACACATAAACCCAGACATAGTTAGAGAAATGATCCACACACACAAGATAATATCTTGCATTGCCTCTAGATGGTTCTAGAGGACCAATCACATCAGCATACACCCGCTGAAATGCTCTGTTGACTCCGGTCACCTTCTTGCCCACACCTGCAAGAGAAACTAGGTTAGACACAGATGAATTACATTCCATGTAATCACTTTGTGCAAAAGTCAACAAATAAAGTCCATCCTTCTCCCTGGCTGAAAGAAATAACTCTCCATCTTTGTAGATCTTGCAGCTCTCAGCATCGTAGGACAGTTTCAGTCCTTTCTTTGCAATCTGCGAAACACTCAGCAGATTGAACTTCAATTCAGGAACCAAGTAAACATTGTTTATTGTCAAGTCCAGACTCTTAAGATAGACAGTCCCCACGCCGGCCGCTTCCAGCTCCTGACCGTTGGCCTGTTTCACAGCGAAGCTTTGCTTCTTAAACGATGAAAAGAGTTCTTTGTGTGGAGACATATGAACTGTCGCGCCCGTGTCAATAACAAACGAGTTCCCAACGTCTGGCGTGGTTCCTGTCGCCATCAAAGCTTTTCCAGGTTTCACCGAAGTCTTGGTGTGACCTTTGCCTGACGCCTCAGGCTTTGCTGAGCGGCCCTTCGCTCCTTTAGGCTGACGTGGCTTCTTGCAGTTCCGCTGAAGATGCCCAGCCTGTCCACAATTGTAGCATCGGACAGCGTTCAAAGCTAGAGCTTTTTCTCCAGTAGCTTCATCTGCGGGGGAATTAGAACTCCGTTCCTCCCTCCCCCTGTCCTTTACTTCCAGTGCAGCAAGTCTGTCCTGTTCATTCAGAACTACGGCACACACCCTCTCCGCGGTCAAATCTTGAGCCGGGAGGGAACCAAGCTGACTGGCAACCGTTTTGTAAGTCCGATTTAAGCTGTTGATCATCATGAAGCAAAACACTTCCTCCTGCAGACGGAAATTGCGTTCCACCATCTGCTGGCGCAGATATTTCATCTCCGTCAGGTGCGCTTGAACATCTCCATCAGGCGCAAGCCTCAGATTGGTCAGCTTCTCAAAATACAGCAACGCTGAAGAACCAGCATCCCTCTGATGTGTTCTTCGTAGCATCTCCCAAATTTCCCGTGCATATTCCAAACCCTAAATATGCACCAATTGGTCATCTGACACACACAGAATTATAGCCGTCCTGGCTTTCAGATTCTGTGACTCCCAACCTCGGGTTGGTGCTGCTGGGATGGGGTTCTCAATCACGTCAAAGACCCTCTGATTCTGCAGCAGGGCCTTCATCTTTATAGACCAAGATGAATAATTGTCATTAGTGAGGGGAGGGGGATAGGGCAAACCTCCCGCCTTCTTGGAATCCATGCTGAATCCAAGGGTCAGCTTTACAGTCAATCTCAAGCCAGCTTTCACTTTTCAAGCCAGTAAACTCCAAAAGCCTTTGTTTACTGCTTCACTGGCAGGCAAACCTTCGGGCTGTTTTTTTACAAAACCCTTGCACAGCTGCGCAGATACACTTTCGATTTCCCAGGCTCTTTTTAGGCCACTCAGTAACTGGCAGACGTTGCCTAGCAACCTGCTCAGGACGGGATTCCTTATCTCACCACAGGAATTCCTGGTATGCAAGCTTGCCTTCAGAGCTTGTTTTTCAAACGCAGCTCTTGTGAACCAGAAATTAATCTTTCTGCGTTCATTCTCTCTCCCCCAAAATGCAGCATACCTTTTTTGGGGGCTCCGTTGCCTTGAAACACACTCCTCTCGGTGTCCAGCTGTCTGTTCTGTTTAGCCTCTGGCTGCAGGCAGACGCATTTCTTTATCTTCTTAGGTGCAGAGGATGGCAACGATTCATCGACCTCTCACCTCTCATGCAGATTCTCATAGATCTGATAACCATCGATCTGCTACCAGTTGTCGGAATTCAAGCCAAAAGTCAGAGCCTCCAGCTTAGCTCTTAGTCCAGAGGAATTTGGCCACCCTCCAGGTGCCCGGCTTGAATCCTTATGACCTCCTGTCTGCGTCTCCCGGCAAGATCAAAGGAGGTCTCCAATCGGCGATTCTCCTCAACGTGAAGGAGAACACACCACTCCTCCCACTCCTCTCCCAGGGAGGGGGAAAGAGCCAGACAGAAATATATTTACATGTCTTTATTCCTGTCTTTCACCAGTACAGAGAAACATGTCTGCACACTCTGATTCCCACTGCAGAGAGAGAATCAACTCCACCCATGTACTTCCAGTACAGGGTCATGTGCTGCTCTGAGGTAACATCCGGCTCTCAGAGCACTTTACAAACTGTCCCTGGTTCCCACGGTACAATCCAATAGCATCCACATCCTGTTTACCATTCCAGCCACCTGGTGCTTGCTTCTGCATTGCTCCTTTTTCATAACAATTTTACCATAGAAAGGAGAACATAACATGCTTGATGGGCTTTTGCATAGAGGGAGTGTAGGTTTCCAGGGAACATTAGGAGAGACCTATTAACAGTAAGACCAGTTTAAGAGTAGAATTACCGTATTTTTCGCTCTATAACACGCACCCGACCATAACACGCACATCGTTTTAGAGGAGGAAAACAAGAAAAAAAATATTCTAAATGAAACAGTGGATGTATGATTTTTGTGGTTCATGCTGTGGCCACAGACATGTGATCTGACAGTGAGTTTGGAGTAGCCCAATGCAAAAATCCTGAGGATCCATGTGGATCCATGCTTTGTAACCATGTTTTTGCACCACTGCGGCCCCAGGCAACAGTGGGTGCGTGGTTTTTTTGGTGCAAGATGTAGCCATGGACATGCTATGTGATCTGATGGTGAATTTGGGGTGACCCAGTGCAAAAATCCTGAGGATCCATGTGGATCTGTGCTTTGTAACCATGTTTTAAGTGGGGAGGGAAGGAAAAGCACTCAAGGGACAAGGAACACGCGTGGGGTGGGTGGAGAAGGATGCTGTTAATAATGAAGAAGAGGGGTTTAAGGGGAGAAGGAGCACGCGCGGGGTGGGTGGAGAAGGATGCTGCTAATAATGAAGAAGAGGGGTATAAGGGGAGAAGGCTCCTCTCCTCTCCCGCTTTGTTCCTTTAAAGCAAGCAGGCTCTTCTTTTCTCCCTCCTCCCCGCTCATCCCTGGCTTAGCGAGCTGAAAAACTTTGCTGCTATGTAGCGAGCTGAGTGGGGAGGAGAGAGGGACAGAGAGCCTGCTTGCTTTAAAGGAACCAACCGGACAGGAGCCGCTTACACTCGTGTAAGCGGCTCCTCTCCTCTCCCTCTTTGCTCCTTTAAAGAAGCAGGCTCTCTGTCCCTCTCTCCTCCCCACTCAGCGGCTCTTCTCCCGCTTTGCTGTTTCAAAGCGAGCCACGGAGGAGGGAAGGAAGGGGAACCATGGATCCTCTGCTCACGACTGCAGCAGATCCCCCCGCCATCCGTAGGCATTCGCTCCATAACACGCACAGACATTTCCCCTTACTTTCCAGGAGGAAAAAAGTGAGTGTTATGGTGCAAAAAGTACGGTATTTATCTGGGGTATAGGTGGTCTTTCTCTCTGTACGTCAGGTTTAAATCAGAGGGATTCTCTGCTCTGGGTTTCCTGAATCAAAAAGGGTTCCTTCCAACTCTATAATTCTATACTTAAGCTTATTAAACATGCCACAAAATCAAACACAGGAAATGTTAATAAATGATTGTTTATAACTTTTTAATATTTAATAATAATATATCAGCACATCCCCACTGCTACTAGACTTCAGAGTTATGTATAGCTAAAATACCATTGAGCTTGTTCATTTACTTGGATGTCCAATATACTGGAAAACAAACTTCCTGGAATGGAAGGAAGGGCATGCCCTTGGACGTCTTCCACCATTGTCAGCTTGCTAACATTCTGATCTTCAGACTTTCACTTTTGCACTATTTGAGGAAATGAGACCTTCCTGTATAAAACCTCTCCCAAAGAGCTGACTTTGTCCCCATTTGCCTAAAATTGTCAGGCACAGAAACCCCAAATGGGGTCACATAATTTGTGTATACTGTATGCACTTTTGTATTTCAGTATGCGAGTTCTTCAAAACATTCTTTTCCTCTTAGGTATTTTCACATTTTTGAAATCACAATATAGAAAAGTAGCAATTTCCCCCCACTCCACATAAATGAAAGGTGGGTTTTGTGGGTGAGCCCCCCCCATAAAAAACACACCCAAAGAGCACATTTTCCCCTGCTGTTTATAGTGGTTTGCTGCTCATGGTTTCTCCCTTCCTGCTTCCCCAAGTGCCATATTCTGCACCAAGCTTTCCTCTTATCAGGGATCACATGTTGTTGTTTAGTCGTTTAGTCGTGTCTGACTCTTCGTGACCCCCTGGACCAGAGCACGCCAGGCACTTCTGTCTTCCACTGCCTCCCGCAGTTTGGTCAAACTCATGCTGGTAGCTTTGAGAACACTATCCAACCATCTCGTCCTCTGTCGTCCCCTTCTCCTTGTGCCCTCCATCTTTCCCAACACCAGGGTCTTTTCCAGGGAGTCTTCTCTTCTCATTAGGTGGCCAAAGTATTGGAGCCTCAGCTTCACGATCTGTTCTTCCAGTGAGCACTCAGGGCTGATTTCCTACAGAATGGATCGGTTTGATCTTCTTGCAGTCCATGGGACTCTCAAGAGTCTCCTCCAGCACCATAATTCAAAAGCATCAATTCTTTGGCAATCAGCCTTCTTTATGGTCCAGCTCTCACTTCCATACATCCCTACTGGGTTAGAAACCATTAAAAAAAACACCAACCAATGAAAAGTGGGGAATTTTCCGGGGAGCAGGTGATTCTGGGAGACTTTGTTTATGTGATAGAGCTCCTGAACAGTGTGGTAGAGGACAGGCATCTGTTTGCAGCTGTATAGCTGAGTCCCTGGGCCCCACATTGGCTGCGGCGTTTAGAAACATCATCATCATCGGTATTGTTTTTTATTTTATAGCTACATGCCGCTCTTCAGCCCTATAACCCACCTACCCCCGCACACAGTTTAAAATACCATTGTTGTTGTTTAGTCGTGTCCGACTCTTCGTGACCCCCTGGACCAGAGCACGCCAGGCCCTCCTGTCTTCCACTGACTCCCGCAGTTTGGTCAAACTCATGCTGGTAGCTTTGAGAACACTGTCCAACCATCTCATCCTCTGTCGTCCCCTTCTCCTTGTGCCCTCCATCTTTCCCAACATCAGGGTCTTTTCCAGGGAGTCTTCTCTTCTCATGAGGTGGCCAGAGTATTGGAGCCTCAGCTTCAGGATCTGTCCTTCCAGTGAGCACTCAGGGCTGATTTCCTTCAGAATGGAGAGGTTTGATCTTCTTGCAGTCCATGGGACTCTCCAGAGTCTCCTCCAGCACCATAATTCAAAAGCATCCATTCTTCGGCGATCAGCCTTCTTGATGGTCCAGCTCTCACTTACCACTTCCATACATCACTACAGGGATCACATAGGAAATGCAATTATGTCAAAAGAGCCATGCCAGTTTCCAAAAAAAATTGAAAATATTTCAGTTATAGCAAAATGGGACGTCCATGTACCATAGCAGTGTATTCTTCAGATACTGAGGTCAAACTGTCCTGCTGTTTTTACGAGCTTCAAGAGGCTTCTAGCTGGCTTCTGGTATAAGCCAACTTTGATCTGATCCTGTAAAGCTGTTGTAATGCAGCTTGGCATTCAAAGATGGAGTGAGATTTACCTCTGAAATTTTCCCGAGGAAGCATGTTGATTCTAGGCTTTGTTGTTGTTTTTAATAATAAATCACAACTTTTCCCTGACAATAATAATCGCACAAACTGCCTTTTATATTAGACATACTCTTAGTTTCCGCTCCATTTTAATCAAGGATGAGAAGCATTAATAACCAGAGCATTCTTAAATTTTCTGTGACGTTGACTACGGCAATATATCACTGAGCAAAAGCATATTCTATACTTCTCTGGGAGATTGCGTAAAGATGTTGTGCAGGCATTAGCAATTGCATTCCTGCAAATGATTTTTATTATTTGCTTTAAAATATTCTATTTATAACTTATTATACAGAAAAAAAACATAGTTATAACGTTTAGGTTTGGGTTTCACTTGCCTTGGTGCTCACAAGTCATCCGATATGCCACCTCTGTTGACTTGCTGCCAGCAGCCATTTGTTAATTAGCTTTGTCATCTGAACAATGTTTCACTCAGACCTGAAGTCAGCCTGATTAAGGGATTGTGAGTGGATTGCAGGATTATCACATTCCCATACCCTGTCCTCTCCTTTCTTGAGAGCAATTTCCCCTAGACCTTTCCTTGCTGCCCTTAACCAGAGTTCATCCGCAGGGTGGAAGCCAGTTGAGAGCACTTCAGATGCACACCTTCCCATCAACCTCAGTCTCCAACCACCTTACCACTTGCAGGATGGAGGCAGCCCATACACATACTGGAAACTTAAGGGAGGCAGTGGCGCTGTGGTCTAAACCACTGAGCCTCTTGGGCTTGCTGATCAGAAGGTTGGCGGTTCGAATCCCCGCAACGGGGTGAGCTTTTGTTGCTCTGTCCCAGCTCCTGCCAACCTAGCACACCAGTGCAAGTAGATAAATAGGTACTGCTGCACCGGGAGGGTAAACAGCGTTTCCGTGCGCTCTGGTTTCCTTCACAGTGTCCCGTTGTGCCAGAAGCGGTCTAGTCATGCTGGCCACATGACCCGGAAAGCTGTCTGTGGACAAACGCCGGCTCCCTCGGCCTGGAATCGAGATGAGCACCCCACCCCATAGTTGCCTTTGACTGGACTTAATCACCCAGGGGTCCTTTACCTTTCTACCTGCACTGGAAACTTGCAGAAGAGGGCAAGTTTTGAGCTCTGAACAAAGACCATGAAGAAGAAACACAGGATATTTGCATCTAACTGACGTTCTTTCACTGGTCCTCTGGTCACAAACCACGCTGGTCTTCTTCACCACAATGCAAATGCTTATCTTTTATTTGCTGCAGTCTACAAGGGAGTGCGGGATGCGGGTGGCGCTGTGGGTTAAACCACAGAGCCTAGGACTTGCCGATCAGAAGGTTGGCGGTTCGAATCCCCGCAACGGGGTGAGCTTCCGTTGCTCAGTCCCTGCTCCTGCCAATCTAGCAGTTCGAAAGCACGTCAAAGTGCAAGTAGATAAATAGATACCACTCTGGTGGGAAGGTAAATGGCGTTTCCGTGCGCTGCTCTGGTTTTGCTAGAAGCGGCTTAGTCATGCTGGCCACATGACCCGGAAGCTGTACGCCGGCTCCCTTGGCCAATAAAGCGAGATGAGCACCGCAACTCCAGAGTCGGTCACAACTGAACCTAATGGTCAGGGGTCCTTACCTTTACAGGGGAGTGAAGAGAGAGCTTTGGCCCCACTCTTGAGACTAGCCAGAGCATGTGGTTTCCTGGCTCTTATAAGCTCTAGTACTTTCCAAAATGCTGTTCTGCACAGACTCACATCTCATATATGTGGCTTCACAGAGATCACATACTGTAGTTAAACTATGGAATTTGTTCCCACAAGAGGGAGTGATGTACACTTAAAAGAAGATTAGGCAGGATAAGGCTAGCAAGGGCTACTAGCTGTGATGGCTTTGTTCCACCTGTACTGCTGGAGACAATATATCTCTGAATCATTGTTACTCTGGGGGGAGTGCTTCCCACAAGCATCTTGTCAGCCACTGTGACCTGAGGACGTGCAAGTAGATCAGCCACTGGCTGACCCAACAGCCCCTTCTTATGGCCATTTGAAGACTGTCAGCTACAGCTAAGCAACCTGTATTTTTCTAGTGAGCAAGTTCAATATTGGGTGGCTCTGCTAGAGGCTGCTGCAGCTCAGGATGCAAGTTTGAGAGCTGACACGAGGAACCCTTTGAAAGTGAAAATCTGAAATGTTTCGCTTTATTTTCCTTACTTTATTAAATTTGCATACCACCCTTCATCCGAAGATCTCACCAAAGTTCACAGCATAAAAATATAAAATAAGAATACGAAATACATAATAAGAGCAAGAAGAGAACCAACAAATAACTCCCCCTCCCACAAACACATTTAATAATAATAATAATTATTATTATTATTATTATTATTTATTTATACCCCGCCCACTCTGGTTGCTTCCAACAAAATATTAAAATACAGTAGTCCTTCAGATATTAAAAGCTTCCCTAAACAGGGCTGCCTTCAGATGTCTTCTAAAAATCTGGTAGTTGTTTTTTCCTTTGACATCTGATGGGAGGGTGTTCCACGGGGCAGGCGCCACTACCAAGAAGGCCCTCTGCCTGGTTCCCTGTAACCTCACTTCTCGCAGTGAGGGAACCACCAGAAGGCCCTCCGCGCTGGACCTCAGTGTCCGGGCTGAACAATGGGAGAGGAGATGCTCCTTCAGGTCTACTGGGCCGAGGCCGTTTAGGACTTTAAAGGTCAGCACCAACACTTTGAAATGTGCTCAGAAACGTACTGGGAGCCAATGTAGGTCTTACAAGACCGGTGTTATGTGGTCTCTGCGGCCGCTCCCAGTCACCAGTCTAGCTGCCACATTCTGGATTAGTTGTAGTTTCCGGGTCACCTTTAAAGGTTAGCCCCACATAGAGCGCATTGCAGTAGTCCAAGTGAGAGATAACTAGAGCATGCACCACTCTGGCGAGACAGTTTGCGGGCAGGGAGGGTCTCAGCCTGCATACCAGATGGAGCTGGTAAATAGAATGTTAATCAGCCAACCTAAACCTGGCTTTGAAAGAACATGCGTTCCTGGATGACACCGCTGTTACTCCTGGAGCAGGGCGGAGCCATTGTCATTGCCAGAGAGGAACAAAGGCATGTTGTCGAACAACTAAAACAGAAGGTCTGAATATCAGGCATGTCACTTTCAAACATACTTTCATTCCATCCGTTTCTGTGATAAAGGTAACTACTGCAAACAACAAAGCACATAAATTGTCCTTTCTTTTTAATGAGCGCTCCCTGGATCCTCAATGACAGTTTCACTTTTCCTTAGCTTTTGTTCGATTAAAATGGAATGTGTCACTCAGCCTAGAATCAACCATTTGGTTCTGCACTATTGCATTCGGTATTCTTTGATGCACATTCTTTAAAGGACCTTTTCTTAAATGGGGACTGGTGATTTGTAGCGGGTGTGAATCATTTTTTAAAAAATTATAATAATGTGGACTTCAGTAATGACAACAAAGATGACCAGAGGTGAAGGAGGAATTTGTTCACGTAGTCTAGTTGATTAGATGTGTAGAAGAAAGTTTTGATGCATGCTTGTCTGTAGTAAAGAGAGGAAGAAAGTACTGTAAGTCTCTGTACACAACTATTAAAGGCACAGAAAGCAATCAAAGTCGTTTCTGATTTTGCCTGCCCCCATGTGTTACTTCACAGGCCTTTGAAGGCATTACATTTTAAAATGTAAAATATTTGGGCCAAGTCTCCTTAAGGCATCTACATATTAGAGTTACATTAGCCTTTTTAGCAGACTTGCATGTGGCTTGTCGTCTACCAAAACCCCCAGATAGGACCATTTCAAGTTACAAGAGATTCCCACTAACATTAGGAACAACTTTCTGCTAGTAAGAGCTGTTCGACGGTGGAATGGACTTTGGAAGGTGGTGGACTCACCATCTTTGGAGGCTTTTAAGCAGGGGCTGGATGGCCACCTGTCGTATACAATCTAGTTGTGGTGCCTGCATTCCAACACCACAATCTATGATTCTGTTACCTTTTCCCCATGTGATCCTGTCAAGCCATGTGCCACGAATCCCGTGTTCATCTGATTTTTCCTGCCTAAATGCAGAACTTTACATTCATCCCCAATGAAATCTGTTTGGTTGTCAATACCACATTCAGTCCTTTTCCCAAGCACAATTCAAAGTGTTGGTGCTGACCTTTAAAGCCCTAAATGGCCTCGGTCCAGTATACCTGAAGGAGCGTCTCCACCCCCATCGTTCTACCCAGACACTGAGGTCCAGCGCCGAGGGCCTTCTGGCGGTTCCCTCGCTGTGAGAAGCCAAGTTACAGGGAACCAGGCAGAGGGCCTTCTCGGTTCGGTAGTGGCGCCCGCCCTGTGGAACACCCTTCCACCAGATGTCAAAGAGAACAACAACTACCAGACTTTTAGAAGATGTCTGAAGGCAGCCCTGTTTAGGGAAGCTTTTAATGTTTAACAGACCACTGTATTTTAATACTTTGTTGGAAGCCACCCAGAGTGGCTGGGGAGACCCAGCCAGATGGGCGGGGTATAAATTATTATTATTATTATTATTATTATTATTATTATTATTATTATTATTATATTCTACAATATTAGCTGCCCCTTATCTAGTCATCTAATCCAGCATCCATTTTTCCACCATGGCCAGCCAGAGATGCCTTTGGGTAGCCCATTGGCACGACACAAAAACAATAGCCATCTCCTGCTGTTGTTCCCTCTGCTATGTTCCCTCTGGATCCCAGAGGTACCATTTAATCATTTAATCATCATGACTTATAGCCATTGACAGCCTTAATCTCTATAAATTTGTCTAACCCCCCTTTATAGCCATCTAAGCTAATGGCTATTTAGTTTCATTAAATGAATCTGGGTTCCAGTTTAACGAAAGTGAGAGAAACTCTTTTTACTTGATCCACACCAGAGGATTGTATGGTACCTTTAAAAAGCCTATCATGTCCCCACTTTCTTTTTCTAAACAAACTGTAAAAAAAGGTCTCCATCAGTTTCACCTTTCCTCTCAGGGGAGTTGCTGCTGGTCACTGGCAATTATGGCATCCGCTTTCTGCACCCTTTCCAGCTCTGCAACATCTATTTTGAAGTGTGGTGGCCGAAATGTACACAGCATTCCAAGTATGGTTGCATCATAATTGCTTGCGCTGCTAACAGTATTTTGGGCAGCACACTTTCTAAACACATTTTGCATTTTCCCTGTGTTTTTCGAGTTGAGTACCACCTTAAAAGTTAGGGGAGGGGGAAGACTTAAGCATAGTTGCTTTGAACAGATACCGGCATTCCAAGCTGATGTTCTGTACATAATTAGTAGTGATTGATAAAAGAAAACTCACACCTGCAGCTCCTTTCTTTGCAAAGTCCAAATGAGCGCAAAAGCAGCTTCAACGTGTGGAGCACAGTGAAGAAAATAATTTTCTTCCTGTTTCAAGATTTGGCACATCATGTCCCTTCTCCCCATTCCCTCCAAATCAGGATTATGCTTTGCTTATCTTAAGAAGCGGCTTAGCACTATAATGTTCATTTGGAGGTTAAATCCTTGAATTGCATCTCAGGAGATTTATGACACTAGGCTGTGTTCCCAGCCTCACCCAAGCAGTCCTGCTTCCTGGAGCTGTATGATGATCACCAAATTGCTCAGGGAAGCATGAGCAGAATTGTTGGAAGGGACCCAGGTTAAACCACAGAGCCTAGGACTTGCTGATCAGAAGGTCGGCGGTTCGAATCCCCGCGACGGGGTGAGCTCCCGTTGCTCGGTCCCTGCTCCTGCCAACCTAGCAGTTCGAAAGTACATCAAAGTGCAAGTAGATAAATAGGTACCGCTCCGGCGGGAAGGTATACGCCGTTTCCGTGCGCTGCTCTGGTTTCGCCAGAAGCGGCTTAGTCATGCTGGCCACATGACCCAGAAGCTGTACGCCGGCTCCCTGGGCCAATAAAGTGAGATGAGCGCCGCAACCCCAGAGTCGGTCACGACTGGACTTAATGGTCAGGGGTCCCTTTACCTGGTGTGATGGCCTGGAACTCAGGCTCGGACTCAGAACCAGAGGAGTCTCAGTCCGCACCGGATCCTTTGCCTCAGGCGGCATCTGGACCAAGTCTGGGGCCTGATTCTGAAGAGCCCCAGTCTGCACAGGTTCCCATGCAACAAGCTCCAGCTGGGCCGAGTCAGGCCGGAGCCTGCCCTGGCTCCAGATGTGGGGATTACCTCGTTGCCTTCGGATGGGCAATCACTTACAGCTGCTCCACTACCAGTTGGGTCAGGAGAGGCTGAGGCGCCTCTGGGTCTAGTAACCCACCAACATCTCCCGAGCTGCAGAGACTAAGGTCTGAGAGAAGGAGAGACCTGAGTGCTTGCAGGAGGAGTGCTCGCCTTTGGGCGAGACAGGGAGGTGAGTCGCAGGACTAGCCATTACCCCGACAAAGATAAAAGGCTGTCAGACCCTGCCCCAGGTTGCTGGAGCAATATTGCTGTTTGCTAGAATCTGCCTGAGACCCTGTGCCCGACCTAGCCTGGTTTCCTGCCTGGGCCCTGTCGGACTGACTCCTCGCGGAATCCTTGGATTCAGGACCGGACCTGGTCCGCGTTGCTTGGGTTAACCCCCAGGCACAGCACACCCTGAGAGTCATCTGCTCCAATCCTTTGCAATGCAGGAATCTCAGCTAAAGCATCCATGACAGAGGGCCGTGCAACCTCTGCTTAAAAACCTCAAATGAAGGAGAGTCCACCACCTTCTCATTATGGTTGAAAAATTAACTCGTAATAGTAACAAAACTGAATTGACCGTATGTGCCACAAAGGGCATGGTACCCAAGTCCACCATCGACTTTAGTCCTGTATGAAACAGCAAAACTTAAATATAAGCTCCTCCATGCCACAGAAAATACTCTATTCTGCGAGATCAAGTTGCTGTTGACATTTCTGTCAGACTAGTAATGTCGTAGTCATATGATACAATGGTTAATTGAGCAGGGAGAGACATGGAGAAAAGTTCTTTTTGAGTTTGGCTGGCCTGGGTGACTGACCAGCCAGTGACGCTCAAGGCTGGTTTTGGATCGAGACCATAGCTGTCAACTTTTCCCTTTTCTTGCGAGGAATCCTATTCGGAATAAGGGAATTTCCCTTTTAAAAAGGGAAAAGTTGACAGCTATGATTGAGACCCAGGTTTTTCTGGTTCAGAGGAAATGAGAAAGGGAAGCATGTTTATCACTACAAAATACCAGAGAGAAAACGACTGCTTTTATCAGAAAGTGTTACATCCTATTGGCGCTTGATGTATTTTAGAAACTTTTTTTTTTTAATGAAAAGAACCCACGAGGGAAAGTCAGTGATTATTTTATGACATGCCCCCAAACCCCCATCTGCTTGTGTGTGTGGAAATGCTCAGAACAGATTTTAGGGGTGTGGTGGGACCATGTGGGGAAAGGAAGGAGTTTTCATTGCACAGCCAAAAGTCCTCCCACTAGCAGACTTTCTTCATTGACTACTGCCCATTGTATTGTATCTTTTTCTGGAGGAATTTCAGCAGTTGAAATGATAATGCCACCAAAAACAATCTTCATTTTGATATCTGCTAATCAAAATACTGATCCAATAGTTACAACAATGTACATTGAAGTGCATCTGGAATAACAAATAAACAAGGCTAAAAGCCAGAATTTATATGAAGATAGGAGATCTCCAAGTCCTGTACTTAGCCCTGTTTTGTATAGCAAACTGTTTTAACTGGGTTATAGACTGCATATCTTATAGCAAAGGTTGAACAAAATATATTGAGAACACCTTTATATGAGATACTATGGGGGGTTGCAACAGTCAGTTAAATATAACTTATTTTCACAGTTTAGATTCTGAAAAAAAATCATTTAAACCAGTCCTTCACTTCTGGAATTTATCTTGGATAAAATAAAAGAGGAGAGACATCTATAAGATTTCAAATATGGAAAGCAACAAACTTTTTAGGATACAAGATCTGGTATATCAAGGGGTTCGTGATTTCTTACTCAGAAATTAAGAGGAGACTACAAGGCAGGAATCCCCCACAGTTTCATTATTTTCAAATCCAATCTTGTTTGCAATGACATTTTAGATCATATGAACAAATACGAGTGAACCTAATTTGAAATGTAAAGAATGAAGAAATAAAAAACAGACATTAGCAAAAGTTCATCTTGGAGCCTGAGCAAGTAAGAGTCTGCATGGTTAAATAGGCTCAATAGTATAAGGGAAAGCAACCCAGTGGATATGTGGAAACGTCTTCAGAAAACATTGCACAAGTTTCCCCCTAAATATGGCAATTAAGAGAAAACAGCTAGCTCACAAGCGCATTATACCAGCCAGGAGACATAAAGCTAATAATAAATAAACTACGCTGCAATATGTTAGAAGTGTCAAAAAGAGACAGGCGATTCCCACCCACCCCAGTACGTGGCAGAAATGCAGTTTGGCAAAACTATTGGAGGAAAATGGGAAATAATCTTAGCTTGAGTCTTTGAAATTCCGTAACATCAGGATTTCCGCAACTTCGTCTTAGACCACAATGCCAGTGCAGTAGAGCTGGTTTAAATCTCTTAAAATTTAAATGTTTGGGGATAGTTGTCTACCACGATTATAATTTTGAAGAAACAGCTACATGTGAAATGCAGTCCTCCAGAGATGCTTGCACTAGAGCAGGGCTGGGGAATCAGTGGCTATTTTATTTTATTTATTTTATTTTGCATTGCAGGGGGTTGGTCTACATGACCCTCAGGGTCTATGATTCCACGTTGTTCTTCTACAACTCCCATTGCCCCTGACACTTGGCCATGATACCTAGAGTTGATGGGAGTCAACACCTTGGAGAGCCACAGGTTCCTTAGCCTTCTCTAAATATTCCTCACCTCCAGCTAGTTGTGCCTTGTCATATTTGAGGCCTCAGAGCAGCCAGGAAATAAGTTGCTTTTTAATAAATAAATCTTGATGCTTGTATTCCAAGGACCGTCAGCAACTGATGTTAACATTTGATAAAGCTCCTGGATGCGACTGACAAACATGCCGTAGGTCAGTGTGCCTGAAAAAACAGATTGATGACATCCTGTAGATTTTTAAAATTATTATTCTGTAAAACATGGTTCTTTTGCCAGTTGTTTAAACAGCAACAGACTTTTTTCTTCGCGTGTTCACAATTTCCCATCAAAATCTGCAATGCTAACCTGAAGCTATAGCAGATACGATCGAATTCCATAGTCTTGGAAGAAGCTTCTGATAAGATTCTTCAGTAGCAGATGAAAATAGCCAGGAATTTCTTTTGAACGTTGTTGTGGCTTCTTTGCATGGGGCTTATTAAAGGCTTGGCTTTTTTATGACTATACTGAGCGACAACCTGAAAGCTGGGGAGTAATGCAGTCCAGAATTTACCTAGATACTTAGCCAGTCTTTGTTGTTGAAATGTCCATGTGATGCTTTAAAGACTGACTTTTAGAAGTCCTTGATTTATGTTCCTTATTAATCTGAAAAATATGTGTGGGGCATAAAATTTGTTTCACATTTTCTTCAGATGCAAATGAAATCCTTTCCTTCTGATCCAAGAAGTTTCACTACAAAGAAGCAGCTTCGTGACCTTATCTGATTCTGATCAAAGGGCAATTTTCTTTGTACTGAAGAGAAACAAAAATAATATTCATTAAGCCATTCTCTAATTGCAGCTGGATAGCAGTTGTTCTGAATTACCTAATAATAATAATAAAAAAACTCTGGATCCCTTTGATGTAATGTTAATAGTCAGTGGGTGGCGATGTGCATTAAAGTCTCTTTATTGTTCACTGACATTTAGGTCACAATCAAGAGACAGCCGTGAGCAAACCACACACTGGCTTCCATGAGCGAATTGGAATGGTCATCCCCATATACACCAGACTGACAGAGGGGAAGGTTATCTTACCCCCATCCACACTGTCCAGTGCTGATAGGGATTACCTGCATCAGATGCACATCAAAGCTGTATGTACAGTGCGGGGGGGAAGTATTTGATCCCCTGCTAAATTTGCCCGTTTGCCCTCCGACGAAGAAATGACCAGCCCATAATTTTAATGGTAGGTTTATTGTAGCTGCGAGAGGCAGAATAACAACAGGAAGATACCAGGTAGCCTGACATCTGGCTGGTTGATAGGGGATCAAATACTTATTTCACTGATTATAATGCACATCAATCTCTGACTTTTGTCTTCTGGGTTTCTGGGGGTTTTCCTGTTGTTATTCTGTCTCTCACAGCTACAATAAACCTACCATTAAAATTATGGACCGGTCATTTCTTCGTCAGAGGGCAAACGGGCAAATTTAGCAGGGGATCAAATACTTTCCCCCAGCACTGTAGCATTCTTGGAGAATCCATGAGTGATCCCAGTTAGGATGCATATACAGTGGTACCTCGGGTTACAGACGCTTCAGGTTACAGACTCCGCTAACCCAGAAATAGTGCTTCAGGTTAAGAACTTTGCTTCAGGATGAGAACAGAAATCGTGCTCCAGTGGCGCGGCGGCAGCAGGAGGCCCCATTAGCTAAAGTGGTGCTTCAGGTTAAGAACAGTTTCAGGTTAAGAACAGACCTCCGGAACAAATCAAGTACTTAACCCGAGGTACCACTGTACACATTCCACTTTCTGGAAGGGCAGCCAGCTGATGGGTCCTGAAGCACAGCATTCTGTAATGTGAGGGGCTCTTGATCCTTAAAACAGATCTACAGGCCTGCCTTTGTGTGTAGATCTCACACTGAATTGGGATGTAACCTGTTAAAAGGGAGTTACAGCTATTGGCTGGAAAGTGACAAACAAGGCAATGACTGGTTGCATGTTGCTGTTGATTGTGTGAGGTCGGTCTACATGGGCTCTCAAAAGAGGCCTGAACACACACACCAAGGAACTTGACAATGGCGTTCTAGTTTGTGGTAAAGTGGCAATGCATGGGAACAGCTGTAAAAGCAACTGCCTTTTCTCAATGGCCATATTACTTTGTTATCACCAATTTTACCTCCATCCATGTTACAACTATGTTACAACATGTTACTACAATGTCATCGAGCATAAAGTTATGCACACTGGGACCAAACCAAAGAAAATCTAAAGTTCACATCTCGTAGTTCAGGAATGAGACCTTGGAGTCATGGCAGATAATTTGAAGATGCTGAACCAGTGTGCATAGCCTGTGAAAAAGACCACATCCATGCTACGGCTAATTAGGAAAGAGATAAAACTGTCAATATCCCGCTCTGTGGTGCAAGTGTGCTTGGAGTACTGTGTACAACTCTGGCCTCCTTCCCTCAAGAAAGACATTGTGGCAGTGGAAAATGCTCAGAAAAAGGCAGTCATAACGATCAAGGTTATGGAGGAAAAAGTTGCAACATTTTTTGGGGAAGGGGGTAGTTGAGAGAAAAAGTGAGCCTGAGGCGACATAATCAAGGTTTATAAAATTATGCATGCTGTGGAGAAAGGGGATAGGGTTACCTCTCTCACAATAAACACTTTTGACACCAACTTCCTAAGGAGGTTTTGGTGACGGTGAGACCCCAGGAAAATTTTGGAGGCTGATAAACGGCAGCCTGGCAAATATTTAGTCTTTCATCTAGTGGTGGCGCAGAAGGGTGCATGAGAGGAGTACACTTTACTGTGGCCTGGTCTGCCTTCACCAGAAAAGCATGGGCCCACAGAGGGCTGCGATGTCTTTCTCCATCACTCTCACTCTCTGTCTCTCTCTCACACACACACTCACATATTGTTGTTGAAGTTTAGTCATGTCCGACTCTTCGTGACCCCATGGACCAGAGCACGCCAGGCACTCCTGTCTTCCACTGCCTCCCGCAGTTTGGTCAAACTCACGTTTGTAGCTTCAAGAACACTGTCCAACCATCTTGTCCTCTGTCGTCCCCTTCTCCTGGTGCCCTCCATCTTTCCCAGCATCAGGGTCTTTTCCAGGGAGTCTTCTCTTCTCATGAGGTGGCCAAAGTATTGGAGCCTCAGCTTCACGATCTGTCCTTCCAGTGAGCACTCAGGGCTCATTTCCTTCAGAATGGAGAGGTTTGATCTTCTTGCAGTCCTTGGGACTCTCAAGAGTCTCACATATACAAAAAGGTAAAAGATCCATGGACGGTTAAGTCCAAACTTGACTATGGGTTGTGGTGCTCATCTCACCTTCAGGCCTAGGGAGCCGGCGTTTGACCACAGACAGCTTTCTGAGTCATGTGGCCAGCATGACTAAACCGCTTCTGGTACAACGGGACACTGTGATGAGTGCCAGGGCACGTTGAAACACCATGTACCTTTCCGCTGCAGTGGTACCTATTTATCTATTTGCACTGGTGTGCTTTCGAACTGCTGGGTTGGCAGGAGCTGGGACAGAGCAATGGGAGCTCACTCCATCGCACGGATTCGAACCACCGACCTTCCAATCAGCATACCCAAAAGGTTCAGTGGTTTAGACCACATATACACCCCCCCTTCACATGCATCCATTCAGCACATCAGCTGAGGTTGCATTTCAATTGCATTTGCATCCATGTGTCCTCTGGAAGAGTTAGTTGAGGTTATCCAGAATGGCAACCTACTGTAATTTGGAGGCAGAAAGATGTTTTGTGCCTTTTCTCAACTGAATTTTGCTAACTTTCCTTATCTTCTTTATTTCCTTAGCACTGGGACAAATTATGCTATACGTAGATGGGATGAATGGAGTAATCAATCATAATGAAACAATCCAGTGGCTGTACACTCTCATTGGGTCAAAGGTAAGAAGAGTCCCATTTATTGAAGAGTTTTAAAGATTTTTCCGTGTGTGTGTGTGTAGACAGCTGTGATACACACACACACATGGAGAACGTGCCAATGACTGAAAAATTCCACTAGTTTGATACTTGCCACAAGCAGAGGAGTACATGTGCAAAGGCAATGCTAATTCCATTTATAGTGGCACGTTCCTCTCTTTTTTTCAGCTAGTGAAAATAATCCATAGGGCAATGTATGTGGAGTTAGATTCCTACTGCAGAATGGCATCCCAATGGGACTTTGTGTTGCTGGTCTTGAAAGTGCTGCCTTGGCTACCGGTGAAGTTCCCAGGGGAAATGTTAGTACTAGCATATGAAGCCGTGACTGGGACCCAAGTACCTATAAGAGTGCCTTCCTCAGTACCAGCCATCTCAGCCCCTATGATTGGCAGGTGAGACCCTGGTGGTGGTGCCACCCTTGGGGACTGACATCCTGCTTGGCATTGGCCCATGACGGGGCCTTTTTAGTGGCAGCTCCCTGTTTGTGAAATGCCCTCATTATTGGCTTTTGGGGGGAAATTAAAAACATTCCTGTTTGCCCAGGCTGTTCATGGCCCAAAAGCACTGTTCTTGGCAACCTTAAAATCACTGCTTGAGAGAATGTTTTAAAGGGTTTTTAGAATGTATGGCTTTTAGGTGGGGGGGGGAGAGAAAGGAATAAATAAATAAACTACACGCGCTGCCTCAGTGCCAAACATACAGATCCCTTTGGTAACTTGCTATGGTTAAGGAGGCATTAAAAAAAACAACCCACATACAGCCTGTGAAGTACTGAGGGGAAATCTAATCAAGATGTTTTATAGATGGTACTTAACACCTACCAAAATAGCTAAAATATATAAGAAAAAAACAGATCTGTGCTGGAGGTGTGGTAAAACGAAGGGGACACTTATACACATTTGGTGGACCTGTGAAAAAATCAAAAGCTTCTGGAACATAGTATATGACGAGCTTAAGAAAATGTTTCAGTATAAATTTATGAAAAATACAGAAGCTTTTCTGCTAGGGATAACGGACACATCTATGGCAAGAGAAGATCAGAAAATATTCCTCTAATGCCACAGGAGTGGCAAGGATCCTAATTGCTAAAAACTGGGGAAAAGAAACTGTGCCAACAAAAAAGGAATGGCAAGACAAACTGTTAGAGTATATTGAACTGGCTAGATTAACAGAGATCAAACTAGACAAGAGTTTCAAAAAGCATAGGGAAAATGCAGAGAATACTTCACAAAACAGTGCCCTAAAATACATACCTGGACTTGTTTTGATTAATGTCTGCAGGAGACTTTGTGGATATTTCAGTTATAATTAGAAAAATCTTAATAATTATTCATAAAGGAAATAGCTTATAAGAAGTAAATAAGGAGGCCAGATACAGGATAAAGGAAGTCTTTTATTTGGCTGTTTGTATTGTTGTATGTTATGCTTATTGTATGTTATGTTCACGTTTAATAAGGGTGGATATCTGTTTTTGGGGGGTGAGGGCTTATGTTATGTTGTAAATAACATTTCCAATAAAAATTAAAAAAAAATCAGACCCACAAACACTCTTAATATATGCTGCCAATTGGAACAAGTGCATTAATAGTATTAACTCAGAGCAGGCCTTTCTCCTTACAAAGAATCTTTCATATGCGCACAGACACACACATATGGCGTAAAGTGAATAAAAAGGAAGTGACATATCTCAGAGATGCCGGAAACGATTACTCTTTAATATTATATACTTTTTGTTTTATTCTAATGCTTTATGCCCCCATCTGTCAAATATATTATTAGGGCGACTTGCCAAGGAAATAATTTCCGCACAAGGAAGTAAGGCCTCAACTCTCTGAGGTGCCATTTTTATCACCTTTATAGCCTCTGTATGTGCCAGTATTGATGCACCAAAATAACTGAACCACGGCAAGGACAGATCAGGCCACAGCAACCCTGATTGAGTTTGCCCTTGCTAAGGAATGGTAATACTTCCCAGTGAGAACATTCAAAGCAGCATTCTTAGTATAGGGAAATCCTGGGATTTTTTAAATTTCCCTCTTTTGCTATAGAAAACCATCGCATAGCGCCACCTAGCAGAACAACTAAAATATATTGGGATGAATAGAACACAGATGCTGCACATTTTTATACCTAAACACACTCACCCTGAAAAGGCCTGCTCAGCATTCATGATTGCCTTATTTAAGACTTCATAATGCAATACAATTTCCATGTATATATGAAGTATTATTTTTTGGTAGGAAATCTTCAGATCTTATAAGTCCTCTTGATCAATAAGAAATGTCTTGAACATTATGTGCATGCATAATATTAAACCTTTTATATTAAGCAATTTTTGGTTTCCCTTATTTGTGTGTTCAGACCCAGCATTTCTGCTGGGAAACTAAGAAGGTTTTAGCATGGATCTGAATGTTGACTCAAATTTTAGTTTTGGTTTGTGGCAGAATTTTGGCCACAACTTTATTGATTACAGAAAGTGAGTGGTTGCATAGGCTCTGGTTCGACTAGCTCCCTGCCATGCAGGTAGCGCTGACCCAGGGTTCCAGTATAGGTCAGCCAAGGGTGAACACCTGGATGAGCGGAAAGCCGGGAACAGGCTATCTCCGCCACCCAAATGTCCCCCTGGACTCAGGCACGGGCACAACCCCCTCTCAGGGGTTGACCAAACCATCAAGTCCCTGGATTCCTTTAATGGAATACCCTTCACATAGGGATGGCGAGAGCGTTCTCCCATCCCTATCACCTGAACCAGAGCCTATCCACAATCTTACAAGTTGTGACGATTTGTTACGTGGCAGGCGAAACCCAAATAGCAGCAGCCAATCAGCCAATTGGGGGAAATTCCTACTGTGTCCCTGTCCCAACGACAGACAACACACAACGGCAAAACAAGGTCAAGCGCAAAGCCTTAAGAGTAGGGAGAGGTGGGCGGGTGTTCCAATGCATGCACCGAAAGAGGAAGCTCTGGGTCACGTGCATGGGCATAAATAGGTCCCTTGAACCGTTTGGACTGCACCCCTTTGGCCAGATTGCACCCAGCTGAAATGAGTCCTCCCATTTACAACTAGTCATTAGGACACTGGACTGTATATTTAAAAAGATAGACTTTCTGACGTGCTCAATTTCCAAGCTAACGGAAAAAGTGATGGATATGGATGCCAAAATTGCCCTCAAAAATAACTAACAGAGGGGACCTCCAGTGATAGCCCCACCAAACTCTGGGGCAAAGGGGATGGGAAAATACAAACTAAACGATCTCATGTGTAAGCAAAATCTAACATTGCAACCTAAGAAGATATGCCTAACGATAAGGTCTGAGATATGGGACTGGTCAAGCTTGGAAGGAGCTAAAATTGCCCTAAGTAAAATCCTGAGAATAAGCATAGTTCATATTGATCTTCATGCTTTACTTCCGCTAACTCAATCAAATGGCTCTTACAAAGTTATTTTAGCCTTCCATTCGCTGAGACTACCCTTATTAATAATAAGACAAAAATGGGAATTTATAAAAATAAAAATCATACCCACAAGGGTTTTCGCAGACAGCATAGTAAAACCACTACTTGTGGAAAAAGAGAAAGAGATATTAGATTCAGAAACAAGCTCTACAAAATCGTCAGACAAAGAGATGTTGCTTTCCCCACAGAGAACGGAGGAGATTGCCTGCAGTCCACAACCAGGAACGAACTTGGGTGGTTCCAGAATATCCAATGATGAAAGCGCCCTTATGAATTCATTTGACGAATTACAGTCCCAGCTTCAAGGGACCTACCAATCGGGTGTTGTGGCTGACCAGCCACAACACAGGGTGTCAGTTGTCCAGGTCTCACCAAAATACGTGCCCTCTTTAAGGGAGGACCCAGTTTATCCTCTGCTGTTGTCAACATACTCCTAACTAATGTATTTGCAGAAGAAAGTCAGTAGAGACAAGTAGGGTAGCAGGTGAGAAATCACAACCACGTTCTTAGTTATGCACAGTGTGCCACTGAAAAGCTGTGGTGCAGAGAAATAAAAGATAATTGAATCATGGAATTGTAGAGTCCAACCCCCTACAATGCAGGAATCTCAGCTAAAGCTTCCATGTCAAATGGCCATCCAACCTCCGCTTGAAAACCTCCAAGAAAGGAGAGTCGACCACCTCTCGAGGGAGACATCCGCTGTCGAACAGCTCTTACTATCAGAAACATTATTCCTGATATTTAGTTGGAATCGCCTTTCTTGAATCCATTGGTTTGAGAGCAGGAGAAAATAAGCTTCCTCCATCTTCCATGTGACAGTTAAATCTCCCAGGTTTCCTGTTCCAAGCCGGACAGGAAGCTTCTTTAAATATTTGGAGACTGTCCCTAAAATTTACATTATATCCTTCTTGTTATCATCATTGCAATCTGTATGTTTGTAATATTGAGAGCAAGTTGAGAGCCTCTCTAACCCCACACCAACATCCAGCGCAGCAGAGTTATTTTTAAAGCCCTCTTAACAGGAGTTTAGGTTTTTTTTTAAAAAAGGTTTATTCCTGTGTTTGTGTAGGTATTAAATTAATGCAGCATAACTCTGATGACTTCACCCAGAATGAAACATATCAAGGCCTACATATTTTTAGCAAGTTTCTGTCGTTATTATTGTGTGGTTGGAAAAATAGGATAAACACTAGGGGGTTTCTCTACATCTGTAGCTGTAGCGTTTGGAAGCTGCCCAAACTGTTTCTGAGCCATTCTGTGTCTTTCGAATTTAACTCAGTATTGTGGACCAGTTTAGATCTATTGAAAATGAAACTGGTTCCCCGCCCCCCTCATTTGCTATAATAGGGAATCTTTCGTTTAACTGAAGTGGGTGAAATCTGTAACTCTCTAGAGTAGATTAAAGCCTGTCAGATTTTAGACAGATACATGCAGAATTTTTGGTTTGGGGCACCTTTAGAATTTGATATTTTAAAGAGATGGACAGACACAGACAGACAGACAGACAGACAGTATCTTATTTTCCTCCAGACTTGGATGCAAGTTGCAGACATGGTCACCCCTTCTGAGGAGATGAAGCCTACTAAATTGGTTCCCACTCAAGGGCAGATTTTATCATAATAACTGGTAGGCTAGAAAAAGAGTGTGGATAGCCAGCATCTCATCATGAATTATCCTGGGTGCAAAGAAGCAGATCTTCCTTTTTATATCCGATTCACAGAATGTTGGTTTTTCAGTCAACACTAAGCCAGATTTCCTTGGTTTGGACGTAACTGGGATCTCTCTGGGCTAATTCAGGCCAGGGTCTTGGTGTGAAGCTGGTGTTCTGTGGGAAGGAACTAGGGAAAGGTGTATTTGGTCCTAGTAAATGCTCATGG
This sequence comes from Podarcis raffonei, assembly GCF_027172205.1. NCBI lineage: Eukaryota > Metazoa > Chordata > Lepidosauria > Squamata > Lacertidae > Podarcis > Podarcis raffonei. The sequence goes on along the minus strand of NC_070614.1, from coordinate 5,629,297 downwards.
ATATCATGGACTGGTTGGACACAGAGGAGTGAAGAAGTTGGCTGAAATGGGCAGAGCAAAGACAAGCGGTATGCAGGCACAGTCTCCAATTGCTTGCAGGAAGCCCTGGAGAGGAGACACCAGGGACTTTTAGTCTCAGCAACTAATTTCATTGAGTGGGACCTTACAGGCCATGAGCTGCAGTGCTCATTAGGCCTAAAGCACAGCCAAGGCTGCCAAGATCATGTTTCTCTAATAAAAAGTTAACTCCAACTTTGAACTGTGTGATTTACTGATTGGCTTCCTCCTTTACATGGGACGCGGGTGGCGCTGTGGGTAAAACCTTGCTGATCGCAAGGTCGGCGGTTCGAATCCCCGCGGCGGGGTGAGCTCCCATCTTTCAGTCCCAGCTCCTGCCCACCTAGCAGTTTGAAAGCACCCCTAAGTGCAAGTAGATAAATAGGTACCGCTTTATAGCGGGAAGGTAAACGGCGTTTCCATGTGCTGCGCTGGTGCTGGCTCGCCAGAGCAGCTTCGTCACGCTGGCCACGTGACCCGGAAGTGTCTCCGGACAGCGCTGGCCCCTGGCCTCTTAAGTGAGATGGGCGCACAACCCTAGAGTCGGACACGACTGGCCCGTATGGGCAGGGGTACCTTTACCTTTACCTTCCTCCTTTACAATGGCATTACAAACCCTTTTTTTTAAGGACTGGAACAATTGTCTGAATTAGGCCATTACAGGAAAGATTCATTTCTTTATTTGGGGAGGGTTTTTAATTTCTTGGCAGAGCACAATGCTTCGGATGTATTATGTTTTGAATTCAATCCCTGTTACCTCTCATGTAAACCTGTGGATTGGGTTGGGCTAATCAATGATCTGACTCCAGTAAGTCAACTTAGAATGGTCACAAATTTCCTTCCTGCCATAGTGGTTCTTGTTTTAAAATCCTGGCCTCTCATTTTTAGCTGGTGTCAGGTTGACCAAAGATTGAAAGGACAGCAGCATCAGTTCTGTTCTCTGACTCCAACAGAGGGTCGGCTTGTATTGCATTAAGAAAGCAGCATGTCTGCCAATGTCAGCCTGATGAGTGACAAGCTCTCCTCTCTTTCCTCTTGCAGTTCCGTCTGGTTGTGAAGACAGCACTGAAGTTGCTCCTTGTTTTTGTGGAGTACACAGAATCCAATGCGCCACTTCTGATCCAAGCAGTGTCCAGAGTGGATGACAAGAGAGGTGAGTTAGAGTACCTGCCTGTAGTTGCGCTTCAAAGGAAATACAGTGGTACCTCGGGTTAAGTACTTAATTCGTTCTGGAGGTCAGTTCTTAACCTGAAACTGTTCTTAACCTGAGGCACCACTTTAGCTAATGGGGCCTCCTGCTGCTACTGTGCCTCTGGAGCACGATTTCTGTTCTTAACCTGAAGCACTATTTCTGGGTTAGCGGAGTTTGTAACCTGAAGCGTCTGTAACCCAAGGTACCACTGTAATGAAATGGTTTGTGGTTTTGCTACCACAAAACAACCCTACAAAAGCAAATCATATTCTCTTTCATACACTATATACTTTGTTCTCAAGAGCAGATTTCAAGTAGAAAACAAAATGCTAGTAGGCCACACTGTGGCATAGTTTGGGGGGGGTAGAGGGGCTGCTAACCAGGGTGCAAAATTTTGGGGAGCTGCAAAATTTCAAAAGAAAAATAAGCCACTTTTAGGTTTTTTAAAAACAATCAAGCAATGTGAAAATTTCATTAAATTAATAATTATAATAAAATAAACAGCCTCTGCTGTCATCTCCCAAGCTTCCCTCTCCGTGCTGGGAAGATCCTTCCCCATCAGCCTCACTGCAGCCCGGCCCTGACAGGAACCATGGGTTAGGCGGTGCAATACTTGCCTTGCCCCAGGTGCTGTCAACCCATGCTATGCCACTGATGCCACAGACATGTGTGCAAGTGTATGAATTGGAAATTTGCCTACAAAATGCATGGCTAATAGTGTCTGGCAAAGGATATTTATTTATTTATTTATTTATTTATTTATTTATTTATACCCCGCCCATCTGGCTGGGTTTCCCCAGCCACTCTGGGCGGCTTCCAACAAAGATTAAAAATACATTAAAAACACCAGTCATTAAAAACTTCCCTAAACAGGGCTGGCTTCAGATGTCTTCTAAAAGTAAGATGGTTGTTTATTTCCTTGACATCTGATGGGAGGGCATTCCACAGGGCCACTACTGAGAAGGCCCTCTGCCTGGTTCCCTGTAACTTCACTTCTTGCAGTGAGGGAACCGCTAGAAGGCCCTCGGAGCTGGACCTCAGTGTCCGAGTTGAACGATGATGGGTTCCGCACTCCTCCTGTGTTTTGTAGGTAAAAGCTCCATTGTTATAGATGCAGAAGATGACAACAAAACTTAATCTATGGAGGACATGTTCTCCTGTCCTTAAATTTTGATTAGTAGGGTATTCTCATTTTTCTCAATTTTGGTGTTTTCCTGATTTTGTAGGTGAGATTTCAGGCAATCCTCAAACAGAGAAGCAGTTAGTGCCGTGTGATGCACATCATTTCAGTGGTGTGGAGAGGGTGGAGTTCCCCATGGCAGTGGGGATGCAGTGAGAGCTACTGGCCAGAGGGCTGTAAAACCTGTCACCAAGGCCTTTGCAGTTTATCTTGAGGCATTCATGGTGTGCTGCCTCAGCCAAACTTCACCCGACTATGCCATCTAGGCAGTGAGCTCCTTCATGAGGGTAGGGCAGGCATCCATTGGTCAGAGTCAGCCAGCCATGCCCGCTGTGAATTTTATGCCCATGCATTTCCATCTTAATGGTGTCATGCCCTCTTGAATTCTCTCTTCAAAGTTCTTTTCAATTTCCTCTTACGGTACTTGTTGACTATTGTCCTCATGCCAGTGTTTAGCCTATGATGGAGTTTCACGGTGGAATTATGGCTGCTGACACCAGGCTTGCCCTCTGATTGACCCTCATGAAAGGATTTATGTGCACTTATGCCACTTACAGAACCAAGTTGTCAGAGCTGCCCGAGGTCCCAGCTCACAAAGGACCAACGCCGCTTCGTTGTTAAGTACGAAAGTCTTTATTGAAGTTCAGTTTCACTTCCACAGCCGCAGCGTGCAGCCCTACGTCTCAAACTCTAGACCGCTGAAGCTCCGTCTGAATCTCCTCCCCCCAGACACCAGTTTAAGACTCTAGCCTTGCTCCACCTCTTCCTTTGTTCTTTCCTCCTCTGGGTCCGCCTGTCCGTCGGGGTCTCTCCCTTCCTAGACTCTTCTGACACTGAGTCCCCTGAATCTTCCCCCTCCCTCCGGCGGGCTTTAGGACCTGGTTCCCAATCCGGGTTTCCTGCTGTCCCGCGCGCCTGTACACTTGAACTTGGCGCGCGCGCCCAGCCTGCAACCTTCCCCCTGACCTTTGCACTGCTGCTGTCACTGCTCCCCCCTTCGGGGAGGCTAGCTGGAACTGACCTCCCCTCCGTTCCGCCACTTTTCGATGGAGGCGTGGTCAGCCCTGACTCATCTTCTCTCCCCGCTGGAGGAGACGCTGGTCCTGACACATGTGACTCTTCCCCCCCACTACGCTCTGGTGGGGAAGCTGGTCCTGATCCCCCGCTGCTGCTTTGGGAGTCCCCGCTGGCCCCTTGCTTCTGGTGCGTCCCCCCTGGGACCCCCCTTGCCCTCACCATCGGCGCCCCCTTCTGGGAATCTTCTGATTCGCTGGAGAAGCTCATGGAATCTCTCGGGTCACTGTCATACTCCCCTACGCTGCCCTCGGATTCCTCCCCTTCGCTTTCCGTTTCCTCTCTCCCCTGTGCTTCTGCTCCTGAGTCCCTGACACAAGTGTTATAAGAATTCTAAGGTCTCAAATATAGAATAAATGTTCATAAATGCACACATCTCTAAATGTGTCTGAAATAGTATAGAAGAGCAATCCTGAAGATATTTTGAGTCTCCCAGTGACCTTAAATATTCCTCTTCAGTAAGGGAGGCAAATGGGGAAAGCCTCCCCGTTGTATTTTTGCTTACAAATCCTGTCTCAAGGGCGTATTTGTGTAGGAATAGGGTGAGCCTGTAACCTGGATTCAGAAACCAAAGTATTAACCATCACCAAAGAATGGCCAGGCTGGCCAAGTAATGCAATCAGCGACCATTATCAGGTATCCTGGCAGACAGGATTTCTGCTGTAGACTGCCTCCTATGATGTATGTATGATGATTTTAGGGTGGTCTTTGGCTAAGGGGCTGGGCAATGCCAAGTCTTTAAAGGTTTCTGCACACTATAGTTCAGGGTCTCTCCCTCCTTGGAAGGAGGGAAAGGAACACTGTTGCAACAGAAAAATATCTTCATTGCTTTCCACTGGATCCTGCCTCCATCCATTCTTCTCTGACCGACCATGGACTAAGGGGACAGACAGTCCCATGGGGAGTTGGGCAGCAAAAGCAAAACCCCAATTTTTATATCACTAGAAAGAGATCTGTATGATTGCTGTATTTCATCACTGCCTTCCTTGGATATGGCAGCCATTTCTCAGGCTTCCTCTCCAAAATTGAACCCAATTCCCTGTTCCCCCATTGGTCACCATGGTTATGCACAGCCCAAGGAGGGGTTCAGAAAGTTCTAGATGTTCATTGACATCTATTAGCTCTAGAATTAGCACAGTCGAGTGGCCAAAGGAAGCATAACTGACTAATGAGGTGTTCACGGTTTCTATTTAACACCCATGTGTAGTTATGCATGTATAATTTAATCTTTCTAGCTTGAGCTCCATTGAAATGAATGGGAGTTGCAGAAAAGCTTCCATTCATTCAAAGGTGCTCTGAAAGCCTGCTGGCTTTAGCTATCTTACTTGGGAATCCTTTGATCATTCTCAGAACCAGTTGATCAAGTGCAGGCCTGCTTTTGTGGACACCTGGTGCTTTAATGGACATTTTGTTTGGTGAGTTATAATCTTTTAACATGTGCAGTGCACATGATTGGCAAAAGCAGGGCCACTCCTAATAATTCAGCCCCAGTTTTCCTAGTACAGCTGTGTTGCTTCCACACTGCAGTACATCCAAATGGAATTGAAAACTCTGTAGGAACATCCGGCTTACAAATGCTCCCTGCAGTTTTGGAGGAATGTGTTAAGAGGCAAGCAAGAGTTCAGCCTATAACATGTACATTATTGTCTCTCTTCTGCATTTTTTTCCACAATACAGAGTGCTCTTCTTGCAGGACAAGAACCTCAGTATTATAAACTTAAATTTTCTACTGTCTGCCTTTCCAAATAAGAAAAATCACTTCTCTCCCAATTACCTATTGTAATTGTTTTATAGCTTCTGAGCACTAAAATGTTTTTCATGTTAATGAGCTATAGAATCATAGAATTGTAGAGTGGGATGAGACCAGTCCAGCCCCCTGCAATGCAGGAATCACAACCAGATCAAATATGACATATGGCAGTCAACCCTCTGCTTAAAACCACACAAGGAAGAAGAATGCACCACCTTCAGAGGAAGTCCATTTCACCATCAGACAGCTCTTCCTGTCAGAAAGTTCTTCCTGATGTTTAGTCGGCATCTCCTTTCTTGTAACTTGATTCCATTGGTATGGATCCTACCTTCCAGAGCAGGAGAAAACAACCTTCCTCCATCCTCCACGTGAAAGCCCTTTAGATATTTGAAGATGGCCATCATATTTCCTCTCATCTTCCTCTTTACGAAGCTGAACATACACAACTCCCTTAACCGTTCCTGATAAGACTTGGTTTCCAGGCCCTGGCTCAACTTGGTTGCCCTCCTCTGCACACGTTCCAGCTTGACAATATCCTTCTTCAATTTTGGTACCCAGACCTGGACACATTACTGACCACACTACTTCAGAACATGTCATTTAGAGGTTGTTGTAGTTTACATTATGCCAGCAGCACATGAAGAACATTCGCATGCTGAGGATCTTACAATCTAGCTTTCCAATAATAATATTATAATAATAATTTATTATTTATAACCCGCCCATCTGGCTGAGTCTCCCCAGCCACTCTGGGCGGCTCCCAATCACATGTTAAAAATAATACAGCATTAAATACTAAAAACTTCCCTAAACAGGGCTGCCTTCAGATGTCTTTTAAAAATAGGATAACTGCTTATTTCCTTCACATCTGAAGGGAGGGTGTTCCACAGGGTGGGTGCCACTACCGAGAAGGCCCTCTGTGATGGAGGTGGAGACGCTCCTTCAGGTATACAGGACCAAGGCCGTTTAGGGCTTTAAAGGTCAGCACCAACACTTTGAATTGTGCTCGGAAACGTACTGGGAGCCAATGCAGATCTCTCAGGACTGGTGTTATGTGGTCCCGGTGGCCACTTCCAGTCACCAGTCTAGCTGCCGCATTCTGGATTAATTGCAGTTTCCGGGTCACCTTCAAAGGTAGTCCCATGTAGAGCGCATTGCATGTGGAGGGGAGAGACTAGTGGGAAGGGAGAAAGGCAAGAAATGCAACCACCAGGAGGTATTTGTTTTGGGGGGTGCTAGCAACCCGCGGGACGCAGGTGGCGCTGTGGTGTAAACCACTGAGCCTTGGGCTTGCCGATCGGAACGTCGGCAGTTCGAATTCCTGCGATGGGGTGACCTCCCGTTGTTCAGTCCCAGCTCCTGACAACCCAGCAGTTCGAAAGCACGTCAAAGTGCAAGTAGATAAATAGGCACCGCTCCGTCGGGAAGGTAAACGGTGTTTTCGTGCGCTGCTCTGGTTCTCCAGAAGCGGCTTAGTCATGCTGGCCACATGACCTGGAAAAACTGTCTGCAGACAAACGCCGGCTCCCTCGGCCAGTAAAGCAAGATTAGTGCCGCAACCCCAGAGTTGTACACAACCGGACTTAACTGTCAGGGTTCCTTTACTTTTACCAATGTAAAAAGAATTCTCGTCCTGTCTTTCATTCTTTCTTCATTGTGACTCCCCCTTCAGATGTCCAATGGCCTTATCCCCTGTTTCTTTGGTAGCTGGCTTGGAGTTGCACTTGCTTCAGTCATTCCATAGTTTGGATCATTGTACTTGCCTCCAAATATTTCCCCTGACAGTGGTTTGGCAGTGATATGGAAGGGGAAGCCCCATCTGTTGGGCAGTCCCGCCCCCTGTGGCATGATTGTGATTGGCTTGAATTGCTTGCATCTTTCTGACATTACAGCATATCTTGGTAGATCTGTACCATTTTATCCTTACACCACAGCTCTCCGAAATGGCACAGGGCTTCTAGATGTTAGTCTCTAGAGCAGGCCCCCAGAGTACTTTCTTTCACTTGCCAGTGTACCCATCAGTTTCAGTGTTCTCCATTACATGTGAGGGCTTCCCCCCCCCCCGGAGGGCCTTGTCCCTTCCTCCTGCCATGTCAGTTTCTCTCTCAAACTGAACTCACTGGGCAGTTTGGGGTTTTTTTGTTTTTTTTGCTGAATGCCATATTGTTGTTGGCCTCAACTCCCTCAGGTTCTGGATGTTTCAGAAGCAAATTCTGCATTTTAGTCTTAGGAGAGCAGTGGAGTTAAGTCCCAGTGGGCAAGCTCAAAGAAAGTTTGGTGGGAGGGTGGGGTCTTACCTTTCAGCAAAAAGTGGCAAGGGGCTTTTCCTTCCTTGTTTCTTTTTATTGCGTGTCGAGGTCCCCAAGCCACCCCTAAATAAATTCACACTTCACACCATAATTTTTGTTGAAGGTTTTGGCATGATTTTGGCCACAACTTTATTAAAATACAAACAATGTGAGTGGTTGCTTAGGCATTGGTTGCGACTATCTGTGCCTGCCCAGGGACAGAACTGACATCCGCAAGCCTGCAAAGTCAGTAAGGGAAAACATTATATGGGGAGTAGATGGAGCTGGGTACCAGACCCTCACCTCTCCCCAAATGCTCCCAGGGGCTCTTGCGTGCCCTATCCTCTTTGACAGGGGTGCGGACAAAAGCATGGAGAGCCCCTGGATTCCTTTAATGGAATACCCTTGCAGCAACAGCATTGGAGGGGCAGGCACAGCCAATCCATACCCCTCCACCAACCATTTTTTTCTAAAACCAATGCCTAACCGCAACCTTACAAGTTGTGATGATTTGCTACGCAGTAGGCAAAACCCAAATAGCACCAGCCAATCTGCCAAATGGACAAAATTCCTACCAGGCCCCTGCCCCAAAGCAGACGACCCCATGACAGGCATAGCAAGGTCAAACGCAACAAACACCCTAAAATTAGGAAGGGTGGGCGGGTGATCCGATGCGCGCAGCGAAAGAGGACACTCAATGCTGCCCGCAGAGCATATATTCAACCCAGGCTGTCAATCAAACTTGGCAACATCAAACTCTCCCCAGCAACCTGAGGAGTCCAATCACACTTTGGGCCAACCAACCAACTTGCCCAGCAACAGGGGGTGTCTGGTTAACCCCACCGCAACCCGTTCTCTTCATGAAGGAGAACACGCTTTACCATTTACACCAAAATAAAAATCCCTACTGCTGCATAAGGCTCAGCTGTGCTTTATTGCTGTATAATGCTGTATTGTTTTTAATATTCAGTTGGAAGCCGCCCAGAGTGGCTGGGGAAACCCAGCCAGATGGGCGGGGTATAAATAATAATTATTATTATTATTATTATTATTATTATTATTATTATTATTATTATTATTATTATCCTAGCCACATTTTGGGGACAGGAATGATGCAGCATCGAGCAGTAGCATTCATGGGGGGCAAAGATGGCTACCTTGCTGTAGTCATATTCTCCCCTCAAGAATGCATTTGTTGTGGGAAGGGGCCATTCATACTCAAATTCAAAAGAAAGAGCACCACCCTGAAAATTATTAAAAGTCACTGAAAATCTAACCCCCCACTAAGGATGAATTCTTTCATTAAAGTGGGGGGGGCGGGGATTTATTTTAAATAATAGGCCATGAAGAAATAACAAAAAATAGAAATAGCAATATATGTTAGGGAGATTCATTTTCTAAACCATATGGTGCTATACCATATACTGGCCTGATGAGGCTAAGAAAACAAATGTGTTGAAACAATTAAAGCTGATAAAAAGTGGAATGAGGTCTGCAGTATGGTCTGTAGCAGAGGAAAGCAATCCATCCAGTAGAGGGAAGCAGTACATTTCTTATTCCTTATTTCATTGCTGCCCATTTCATTTCAGCGTTTTAAAGACTTCCATTCTGATTTACTGAAAAGTTAGGAAAGACTCACAATCAAGAAGGTCGTGCAGTGACGAGGCCGTAGGGTACTTTAAAAATGTAGGCTATTCCTCCGAAGATTTAGGAACGGAGAAGAAAAAGTAGGTTTCCCAGCTTTCCCTTTTATTTTTTAGCTCTGATTAGCTTGCAAGATCAATCATTGCAGAAAAGATACAAAGCCCCAAGATCAAGATGAGAATGGATAAATCCCAGCAGCTTTTGAAGGGGGTTGATCTTGAAATGTAACCCCATTCCAGGTGGCCTTTTTATATAGCTGATGGAGGAGTCTTAGTTCACATATTTATGCGCATGAGTTGATTCTGCATTCTATAATAATCAGTGTTTGATGACTCATAGTACTGCTGTCCACTGCTGTGTTTGATCAAAGTCTTGTTGTGAGTGTTAAACCCAGCTTCACATACACACATGACGGTGTGAACCCATAAGCCTGGCACATTTAAACCCCACCCCCGTAGAAATCAAACCCACACTGAAATGCCTCTAATTCATGATCAAAGGTATGCAGTGTTGCTCACCAACCCATTTTATTCAGCTCATACTATCAGCTCCTGGTACCTCTGGCCTTGCCCAGCCCTACCTCCAGTTTAAATGGAGTGGGATCTATATTGGGGGCGGGGGGGGGGGAGTTATGTCTGTATGTGTGGTCTGGGTATTCACTTGATTTTGCTGGTTGTTGAGGGGTGAGCTTTTTGGAGTGGAGTCCGTAAGACGGTTGGATGTCTCCTTGTACACCTCATCCAGTGTGGTGTACTGGTTAAGAACAGTGGACTCGTAATCTGGTGAACCGGGTTCGCTTCCCCGCTCCTCCACATGCAGCTACTGGGTGACCTTGGGCTAGTCACACTTTTCTGAAGTCTCTCAGCCTCACTCACCTCACAGAGTGTTTGTTGTGGGGGAGGAAGGGAAAAGAGATTGTTAGCCGCTTTGAGACTCCTTAGGGTAGTGATAAAGTGGGATATCAAATCCAAACTTTCCTCCTCCTCCTCCTCCTCCTCCTCCTCCTCCTCCTCCTTCTTCTTCTTCTTCTTCTTCTTCTTCTTCTTCTCATCCGGGCAACTCCTGCAGCCCAGCTGATAGCCAGATGTACTGCTCTGCTTTCCCAGGCATGTCCAATAGGTAGATCACGATCTACTGGTAGATCACAGGGTGTTCCTGGTAGATCCTGATTGATCTCTGGCCCCTCAGTGATCTCCTTACAAAAAAGCAACAAAAAAAACCCAACCAACTTTGGCTTCCTAAAAAAAAGCTCCACTGCTTTGGGTAGATCACTGCCAGTCTTTTTACGACAATGAGTAGATTACTGCCAGCTTTTTTATACTGTGAGTAGATCACAGACTATTGGGAGTTGGATGTACCTGCATGGACCACATCAGCAAGGCCAAGGGGGTCTTGTTATCTGGGTAGTCCAGGACCTCCATACGCACAGCCCAGGCTTGCACCCCCAGGAGGTCACTTTGGTGCTGCTAATGCAGACATTTGACTTCACCCCTGGAGGCGTAATCCACTGTCTCTCAAGACAGATGGGTGACAGCAACAACAGGAAGGAGCTTTTTTGAATGTATATTCCCAATTTATTCTCCAAACTTGTCATACCCAAATCTGTTAGAGGGGTCAGATAAGAAACTTTTGCAATGGTTTGTTGACCTAGCACAGATAATAGTAATTAACTTAATATAATGTTGTTCAATTTTGTGGAGCTGGAATAAGCTGTGATTTTCTGCTGTGCCGGTATGGTATAATTATTTCATTCTACTTTCTCTGTGCAGAGAACCTCTGTATCTAAGAAATATGATCTTGATGGCAGCATTGTGCATACATGAAGTGGGAGGGTTTGGGTAGGTGTTTGTGTATCTCATAAGCTTTTGGAAGTAGGTCATAGATGGAACTGATACTGGTATATTTCTAGCCCAATGCAGTTGCGTGTGTAAGTTTGCTCCCATTTTAGGGGGTAGCAGAATTTGGGGACATCTCATGCTCTTCATTTTCTGCTTCCTTTGGATGAGCCAGGGCAGGTGATAAGGGACTCTGAGATGTAGGTAAACTTTTGGTATGTCACTTTGCATTTCCACATGAGCAAATTTAAACCATATGAAGGTAAAGATGTACAAAATAACATATTGTAAACAGACCTGCTGTACAGAAAAGCCAGTCCAACACAAGAATTCTTTGTTTTCTGACATTGAGTTATAATAATTGCTCCCACCAGCAAAGGTTTGGTCTCAGTGTCCTTTGCCCCTGTGGTGTGCAAAAACACCATACAAGATCTACAATTAAGAGCAAAAATAATTTAATACTTTTACATATATGCGTTTACATACTTGAATCATATTTATTCACGCCTGTGAAGGCCCTGATAGAAATAAATAGATTTTATTCAAATGTCATTTTTATGCAGGTTCCTTTGCATTGTATTTTGGCTTGCTTCTGTATGTACCCCTGGCAACTAGAAAAATATTATATGACACTCCAGGCAGAATATTCTAGAATGCTTTAGATGAGAGGAAGTACATTCTGAGAAGACAAGTAGTCTGTCTGTTAACTAAAGCATATTTCTGTCATACGGCATGGATTAAAGTAATTAATTTGTCATGTTACTGGCTTACGGTTACCCCCAAATGGCATAAGTATAGGTTAGAATCATATGTCTATCCTTCTTGTTTCCAGTTTCCCTCTCTTCATTAGAAACCGCAGGCAGTCATTTCTGCAGTGCGGGGATCATATCCACCTATCGTATATCTTCTGTGAATTTACTCAACATGTACACCCAGTGCACAGAATATATAGAAAGTTGAGCTGAAAATAATAGAAAAGTGTTTGATTGCACAGTATTTCTCATATTAAATATTAAAGGACAGTAACATTTGCACAAAGCCAAATGGGTGTGACCAAAAATAGTGATGATGATGATGATGATGATGATGATGATGATGATGATAATAATAATAATAATAATAATAATAATAATAATAATAATTCTAAAATAATTTCATTATAAAATTAATTCCAATCAAATTAATGGCAACCACTGGGCTAGAGTTCTGTGAGGATTGCCAAAGGAGGGGGTCAGGCTGTGCCCTGGCCAAAGGCCTGGTGGAACAGCTCTGTCTTACAGGCCCTGTGGAAAGATGTCAAGTCCCGCAGGGCCCTAGTCTCTTGTGACAGAGCGTTCCACCAGATCGGAGCTACAGCCGAAAAAGCCCTGGCTCTGGTTGAGGACAGCCTAACCTCTCTGTGGCCTGGGACCTTCAGGATGTTTTTGTTTGAAGACCGTAAGTTCCTCTGTGGGACATACCAGGAGAGGTGGTCCCGTAGGTACGAGGGTCCTAGGCTGTATAGGGCTTTGAAGGTTAAACCTGATCCTGTACTCCACCGGAAGCCAGTGCAGCTAGTATAGCACCAGGTGAATGTGATCTCGCAGCGAGGACCCCGTAAGGAGTCTCGCCGCAGCATTCTGCACCCGCTGGAGTTTCTGGGTCAGTCTCAAGGGCAAAGAAACCTCTTCACAATCAGAGGGATCTGACGAATGAGAGCTGGTTTACATGTCACAACTGCCACATGGCGCTGCTGGAACCAGCATCCCCTTGTGACTTCTCCCATTCAGCTTACGGTGCCTAGAAACGCAATGCGGTGTCATCCAGTTGTGTGTTTTCCCACCTGCCATCATTGACTTGCTGCGGTAGATGCAGAGAAATGCTCCACGTGATGTCATAGGGAGTGGTACTTGCTACTGTGATGTCATGCTGTCTTAGAATGATAGAACTAACATTTTTAGAACTAAAATATCCGCCTGGTGAAGCTAAGCAACAGATCAACAGAGCCAGACTGATACCTAGAGAGAACTTGCTGCAAGACAGACCCAAAAAAGAAAATAACAGAACACCACTAGTAATCACATACAGCTCCCAAGTTAAAACAGTTCAACGCATCCTCAGAGATCTACAACTTCTCCTAGATAATGACAGTTCTCTTTCTCAAGCTCTGGGAGGAAGACCTTTCATTGCCTACAACCACCCAATCTTAAGCAACTCCTCACCCACAATAATACAGCAACAAGACTTAACATGGACACTGGTACCAGAGCCTGCAATAAACCCAGATGCCAACTTTGCTGCCACATACACCCGGACAACACCATTACTGGCCCCAACAACATCAAATATACCATCTCAGGACTATTTAATTGCTCATCTTCTAACATTGTGTATGCTATCAAATGCCAACAGTGCCCTTCAGCTCTCTATATTGGACAAACAGGCCAAACCCTACGCCAAAGGATAAATGGACATAAATCTGACATCAGTAATCACAAGACAGAGAAACCAGTAGGATTCTATACAAGATCTCAAAGTAGCTGTCGAATTACAAAAGAATTTCAGAAATAGACTGGAAAGAGAAGTTGCTGAATGACAACTTATTACCAAACTTAAAACCATGGAGAGACCTGGTCTGAATAGATTGGATTCTTATCTCATTATACATGATAAAGCTATTTTTGGCCATCTCATCCCTTGCTTTTTTCTGTAAGAGTAATTGCAGTCATTAACAGTCATCAACTGGTTTACCAGACCTATCTGCCAATCACCCATTCCCACCACCCTTCTGAGTAATACCCCTCCCCACCCTCTCGCTATATATAAGGGTCTGGTGACTTCTGTTTCAGTGTATCTGAAGAAGTGTGCATGAACACGAAAGCTCGTACCAATAAGTAACTTACGTATTTTTCGCACTATAGGACGCACCTTTTCCTTCCTAAAAAGCAAGGGAAAATGTGTGTGCGTCCTATGGAGCGAATGCAGGCTTTCGCTGAAGCCTGGAAAGTGAGAGGGGTCGGTGCGCACCGACCCCTCTCGCTCTCCAGGCTTCAGGAAGCTATCCGCTAACCGTGGGAGACCCAGCTCTCCCACGGCTAGCGGAGCGCTGCATTAATCCCGAAGCTTGGGGCGTGCGGAACTCAGCGCGCCCCAAGCTTCTGGGTGCCGGCAAGGTCTCTGCTAGCCGTCTAGACCTTGCCGGCACCCAGAAGCTTGGGGCGCGCTGAGCTCCGCAGCCCCAAGCTTCGGGATTAGCGCTCCGCTAGCCGTGTCTAGGCTGCGGATAGCAGCCTGCTTCCCGGAGCGTCGGGCGCCCTGAAAGCAGAGCGCCCGGCGCTTCGGGAACACATCCGCAGCCTAGGCAACCCTGCGGGAGGTCCCGCAGGGATGTCTAGGCTGCGGATAGCAGCCTGCTTCCCGGAGCGTCGGGCGCCCTGAAAGCAGAGCGCCCGGCGCTTCGGGAACACATCCGCAGGGTGGGGAGCCCTGCAGGAGTTCCCCGCAAGGCTCCCCACGCTGCGGATAGCAGCCTGCCGCCCAGCGCGAGGGGCGCCCTGAATCAGAGCGCCCCTCGCGCCGGGCAGACATCCGCAGGGTGGGGAGCCCTGCAGGAGTTCCCCGCAAGGCTCCCCAAGCTGCGGATAGCAGCCTGCCGCCCGGTGGGCGGGGCGCCCTGAAGCAGAGCGCCCTGCGCGCCAGGCAGACATCAGCCAGCCCCACAAGCTCGGGGGACAGCAGGGAGGCGCAGCGCCACTATCCCGCTGTTCCTCGACCTGGTTCAGTTTCCCTGACCTGCTTTTGGGGGGGAAATAAAGGGAAAAAATTTTTCCTTTATTTCCCCCCCAAAAAACTAGGTGCACCCTATGGTCCGGTGCGTCCAATCGTGCTAAAAATACGGTAGTTGGTCTCTAAGGTGCTACTAGAAGGATTTTTTTTATTTAGAATCATTCTAAGTCATCTAATCCAACAATGCAGTATTCTCAAATACATCTTAAATGACAGATGGCCCATCAAACCTGTGCTTACAAACCTCCAAGGAATAAGAGTCTACCATCTCCATTCCACTGTCAAACAGCTCTTCCCGTCAGAAAGTTCTTCCTGATGTTTAGTCGGAATCTCCTTTCTTGTAACTTGAAGCCATTGGTCTGGGTCCTACCCTCCAGAGCAGAAGAAAACAAGCTTGTTGCATCCTCCATGTGACAGCCCTTTAGATATTTGAAAATGGCTATAATACCTCCTCTCCATCTCTTAATTGTTCCTCATAAGGCCTGGTTTCCAGACCCTTGATCATCTTGGTTGCCCTCCTCTGCACAAGTTCCAGCTTGTCAATAACCTTCTTAAACTCTGGTGCCCAGAAGTGGACACAGGAATCCAGGTGTGGTCTGATGAAGGCAGAATAGAGTGGAACTATTACTTCCCTTGATCTGGACACCAGACTTCTGTTGATGCAGCTTAGAGTAGCATTGCATTGGCGCTGTGGGTTAAGCCACAGAGCCTAGGGCTTGCCGATCAGAAGGTCAGCGGTTTGAATCCCCGCGACGGGGTGAGCTCCCATTGCTCGGTCCCTGCTCCTGCCAACCTAGCAGTTCGAAAGCACATCAAAGTGCAAGTAGATCAATAGGTACCGCTCCGGCAGGAAGGTAAACGGTGTTTCCGTGCGCTGCTCTGGTTCGCCAGAAGCGGCTTAGTCATGCTGGCCACATGACCCGGAAGCTGTACGCCGGCTCCCTCGGCCAATAAAGTGAGATGAGCGCCACAACCCCAGAGTTGGTCGCGACTGGACCTAATGGTCAGGGGTCCCTTTACCTTTATTACTTCCCTTGATCTGGACACTAGACTTCTGTTGATGCAGCTTAGAGTAGCATTGCATTTTTGGCTTAGATCTGTTTCATCATCTGCCAATGTGGAAATATGTGTATTATGGAACTTTTTTATATAGCACAGAACAGCTTTCTATATCTCAGCAATTAACTTATTTACTAATCCTTATTTACCTTCCTTGCATGTTCAAAGTTAATGTGTTTCTAGAGGGGTAGCCCTATTTGCAAAAACTACAGAGAACATTGTGACATCTTAAACACAAAGGTTAATGAAGATCATCACAAAGTCATCTATGCCTGGAAACCTAACCGTGCCTACTCAGAAGCTTTTTTTGCTATTGCATCACAGTGTTGACTCCTGTTAAGCTTGTGGTCTACTAAGTCCCCTAGATCATTTTTGCCTGTACATTGGTACCTTGGTTCTTGAACTTAATCCGTTCCAGGAGTCCGTTCGACTCCTGGAACCATTCAAAAACCAAGGTGCGGCTTCCAATTGGCTTCAGGAACTTCCTGCACTCAAGCGGAAGCCACATCACATGTTTGGCTTCCGAAAAACCAGAACACTTACTTCCAGGTTTGCAGCATTCGGGGGCCAATTTGTTTGACAACTAAGCCGTTCTGGAACCAAGGTACCACTGTACTACTAGCAAGTCAGGTGCCCCCCATCTTATATTTGTGCAGCTGGTTCTTCCTGCCTAAGTGTTGAACCTGCCCATTGCAGGCAAAATATAGTCCAGCTCAATCCTCTTGAGGTTGGTAGCAGGGCTGATTTTAGGTAGTAGTAGACATGCTTGGTGGACCCTGTTCCGCCAGGGGGATCTTCTCCTCCAGACCACCCTCTCTGCTCCCCACTTAAGGAGAAAGCAACTACTGTGGCTTCTGCTCCCCATTACCTGCCTCTTCCTCTCTGTGGCAGTATGGATTGGGTCCAATCACCACTGCAGTTGACGGAGGGGGGAGGTAGACTGCCTGCATCCCCTCCTCACCCTTGTCAATTCCTACTTGTCCCCTTTTGTCATGGGACTGCCAAGGAATGCCTTTGGGTGGGGTGGGGGGAGGAGAAGAGTCAGAACGGGAACAGTCAGAAAGAGACAGTCAGGAAATGATGGAAGGAGGAGAGGGGGAGAGAGTAGGAGGCAACCAGGAGTTGTCAAGGCTCTTCAATGCTGAAGCAGAGCCCCAGCACCGCACAGGAAGCTCAGGGACAGACAGAGAGCCTATGCCTGTGCCTTTGGCACAGGAAAAGAGAGGGTTAAAGCGCAGGGATCAGAGACGTCCCATGAGGCTTCCCCGCCTCTTCTGTTGAAGGAGAAGACCACCCCCCGAATCTAAACTGGACGATTCAGATGCATAAGTTGCACTGTGCTGCTTGTACATATGTAAAATAAAGAACTGTAAATATATCTCTGAGTGAGCAGAGGGTGCTTATTGCGAAGAGCATACACAAACCTTCACACCTTTGCACCGCAAGGAGAAGGCAGGTGAGTGAGTGAGCAATGGGACGAAGGAGAAGCAGAGGCCAGGGGGCTTTCAGTGGTGGAACTCTTGCCACCTGCTATGTTGACCCGCTAACATCAGGCATGCTCAGTAGGATTTGTTTCCACATACCAAATGCATAGCGTCAAACTGTGTCAAATGTCCATGCTTTATTTGTACATGTATTATTCACATCTGTACTGAACCATTTATTTGGCATCTAACTCTGCATCGTGGGACCCCAGTTGTGAGATACACTTTGATCTTCTTGCCTAATAAGTTTTTGTTCCCCTTTTAGGTGTCAAGCTATGGTCCAATGTTATGGAGATCCTGGAAGAAAAGGATGGGGTTGACACAGAACTTCTAGTTTATGCAATGACTTTAGTGAACAAGGTTTGTTTTACATTTGGATTTATGTATTCAAACGAATAGCGCAAAACTTCCTATGGCAGCTGACCCTGGTGTTTGAAAACACACTTTTAAAATCTCCCTTTAACATTCCAATTAAAAGACAATTTAAAAAGCTTAAAAAATAATAATAAATAGTTGTCCCACTGCAAAAAAGCCACAAATGTAAATATGTATGTATATGCTTGTGAGAAAAAACTTAGCTAACAGCTGTTAATTGTTGTATGATATCAAATAAGAGAATGTATTTTTAATTAAAAACAAACAAACACCTGACCTTCCGCTATTCCCTGGGAAAGATAGGATACATTTAGGATGAAAAATGTACTGATACCGCAGGGCTTTGCATAGCAGGTGAGTGTTGCTGAAACTTGTCTGTAGGCTATGGGTTTATTTGATGTTATGGTGCCAGGAGAGCCATGTACTTTATGCCTTTAAATTTCTTGGTGGAGTCAGTGACTTCATAGAAGGATGCTTGTTACCTCACACCATGTACTGTGACTTCATTTGAGATAGTTTCATGTACTGTGCCTGACACAGCTTCAGATATACTGTAGCTGCCTTTTAGCATGGATGACCAGGAGAGAGTTGGTTAGACACAAGGTATTCTGCGAAGAACCAGGACACGTTGGGCCAGCTGAAAGTACCTCTAAGTGTTGTGCTGAATGTTTGCTTCTGTTCTGTTCCGAGCAATGGCCTCAGCAGCAAGGTTACAGAGGTAGCTACCCTGGACAGCTCCCTGCAGGCCCCAGGCTGGACGCACCATAAATCCAGATGTTCTTTCAGTGGCAGTCAC
The DNA here is from genome assembly GCF_027172205.1 of Podarcis raffonei. NCBI lineage: Eukaryota > Metazoa > Chordata > Lepidosauria > Squamata > Lacertidae > Podarcis > Podarcis raffonei. Next base: position 5,610,798 of record NC_070614.1, on the reverse strand, counting down.
CTTCAGATTGAGCTTTAAATGAGAGCCATAGCTCTATCTCAGTAGTTTACTTTGCTTTCTGTGAGAGAAGCCCTGCCTTCTTTAGCAGTCAGCTTCAACTGAGTTAGGAAAACTGGTTCTGCTAGGTCGTAGGATACAGAATCTTCCAAGTCAGAAGAGGGCAACCCAGCCGCCTCAGGCCAAGGAGGTCCTGACCATAGTAGGTTCATTTTGTCCAAGTACTTCTGGTGTACTATGTACACTTAGGGCTGATCCTGAAGACAATTTCCTCTCCTACTCTTAATCCGTGGCCTCGTCCCCAAGGGTCGTGGCACCTTCCTGCTACTGATTACTGTTCAGTAGGCTGGTGTCATGATCCCCTCAGTGCCTGTGGGCCCAGGATGACAAACCATGGAGGATAGACAAGGGGGAGGGAGGCAAGGAGGAGTGAGGGGAGACTGGAACAGGTGGAATACCTTTTCTCCTTCTGAACACATCTGGCTCCAGTGTTGACACAGGAGTCCCAGCTCCTTCCCTATCGCAGCTCAACTGGACTCCAGCTGTGCCAGTTACAGTTTTGATGAAATGCGGCACACACCACAATAAGCTTCCTCTGTGGAATTGCTACCAGGAACCCAAGGCTGACTGCTCAAGCCCAGGACTTTCCCTGCTTTTTGTGACTTGAGGCAACACTCTCTGGCCCTCCACCCCACCACCATATATGGTGTCATCTGAGATCCACCTAGAGGTCATAAGGACGCTTTGTACAATGTACCAAGCATCCTCGTGGGGGAAATAAAGGGGCCTTGTAATTCTACTTTCTAAAAGTGTCATGTGACACACACAAAATCTGCCTAGCAACTTGAATACAGAAGATGCCTGGCAGCCCCTCCCCCCTTTGGCTAAACCTCATTCAGCGGTGAATCCAGTAATATTTTCCCCAAAGCCATAGAAGTTTTTATATTTATAAAATAACCTCTTTGCCTTTCCCCCTTTCCTGTACCTTATATCCTGTCATTCTCAGCTCTTTCAGAAGGCAGAGACTTTTGCAGTCCTAAAGGTACATAAGGAAAGGAAGTTCCATCAAGTTTAAGTGAAACTTACTCTTACAATGTGTGTTCAGAATAGTAGTCTTAGAGCCTAACCTACCCAGGCCCACTCATAAGAAAATCAATACCACTTACCTAGTTATGTGTAGGACTGAAGCCTAGTCAAAAATTATTGTTATTTGAAGAATAATGCAGTCAAAGTTAAAGAGTTTAAAGCCCTTTTGATTTTCAGTTGGAGAATTGTATATTCTTACGGTTCTCTGCCAGAAATCAGTGGTATTCAAGAACGTGCACCTTTGCCTGGATCATGTCCTTGTTGCCTGGGACAATTTGTTAATGTTTCTGTCGCCAAGTATTGAATCTTTCTTTCTTTCTGATCAGCATGGTCAACATAAGTGTAATTTGTTTTGGAGCAAGAAGCCTGAAATGCTTTGCCTTTTGACTTTCAGACGCTGTCTGGCTTGCCGGACCAGGATTCCTTCTATGACGTTGTTGACTGTCTGGAAGAACTGGGGATAGAAGGCATCTCCCAGAGACACTTGAATAAGAAAGGAGCAGACTTGGACTTAATAGAGCAATTCAACATTTATGAGGTAACTGAACATGCCCTGCTCTCTGCATCTTGCAACTTGGTGTACTTCAAAGTTGAGCTGGGCGGGGGAGGGGGGATGTGACCAGGGTAATATTAGTCTAGTTGTTTTTATTTGAAAAGTCAAACATCTGGTTATGCTACACAGTGACGGTGCAGGGTATTTAATAGTAAAACACACCTCATATAATAATAATTCATGGTTAAGAAACGGAAGAAAAAATGAATATGTTTATGGTCCCTTTGAATGTGCTCGTCGGCATTTAAACTATTTTAATGCTGATAATTTCGCATCCCATGTAAAAGCGTCCAGCATTCAACAAAGGCTCACCTCAAGAGTGCTGCACCTGCGATTATTCTCCCTCCTGATGGCCCTTCAAGTCCACTTTCAGGAATTTAGATTGGATTAATTATTGAGCTTGTGCAGCAACTGCATGTAGATGAAGCTACATTCATCATCATCATCATTTATTATTTATACCCCGCCCATCTGTCTGGGTTTCCCCAACCACTCTGGGCGGCTCCCAACAGAATATTAAAAACACGATAAAGCATCAAAAAAATTTCCCCCCTAAACTATTGTTTACTTTACATCTTCATTTAAAGTAATCAATAGTAGAGTACTTATGTGAAGGATAGAATATGAATGGGAAAGACAGAATATGAGCTTCTCAGTACTGAAAAAAACCCTTTCATACTTTGTAAACTGAATGCTATGCACTATGAAAGAACATCTCTCTGTTAATGCACCTGAAATTACTTTATTTAGTAATAAATCCTCCTCTGGAAAACATTAAGCTCTGCCATTGAAATGCTGGAGATCTTAGGTTTTGTAAGCCTTCATAACAGAAAAAAAATTCTGAAAGACCCAACAGAGATTCCTTCTCCACTCCCCTGGGGAAGTGATGTTTTTAGACCACCCTCCCATCCTGTCAGGCACAATCCAGCCCATCTGAGGGGGGAGTGACTAGGACTGAACTGTCATCAGAGGAAGAAAAGGTCCCTGGTATACTGAATAATTGTGTTCGGGTAGATGGCTGGGAGGGGGACGCGGGTGGCGCTGTGGGTAAAAGCCTCAGCGCCTAGGGCTTGCCGATCGAAAGGCTGGCGGTTCGAATCCCCGCGGCGGGGTGCGCTCCCGTTGCTCGGTCCCAGCGCCTGCCAACCTAGCAGTTCGAAAGCACCTCCGGGTGCAAGTAGATAAATAGGGACCGCTTACTGGCGGGAAGGTAAACGGCGTTTCCGTGTGCTGCGCTGGCTCGCCAGATGCAGCTTTGTCACGCTGGCCACGTGACCCGGAAGTGTCTTCGGACAGCACTGGCCCCTGGCCTCTTGAGTGAGATGGGCGCACAACCCCAGAGTCTGTCAAGACTGGCCCGTACGGGCATGGGTACCTTTACCTTTACCTAGATGGCTGGGAAATGGGAGTTGCAGGGTCTCTCTCTCATATCTCGGTTGGTAAGGGAAAATAAAGCCCTCTTGTTCACAAACACCAACCTCTTCAGCCTGGCTGGACATCCCAGTACAGTGAGCGGGGGAGTATTTGATCCCCTGCTAAATTTGCCCGTTTGCCCTCTGACGAAGAAATGACCAGTCCATAATTTTAATGGTAGGTTTATTGTAGCTGTGAGAGACAGAATAGCAACAGGAAAACCCCCAGAAAACCAGAAGACAAAAGTCAGAGATTGATGTGCATTATAATGAGTGAAATAAGTATTTGATCCCTTTTGGAAAAGATGACTTAGTACTTGGTGGCAAAACCCTTGTTGGCAATTACAGAGGTCAGACGTTTCTTGTAGGTGGCCACCAGGTTTGCACACATTTCAGGAGGTCTTTTGTCCCACTCCTCTTTGCAGATCCTCTCCAAGTCAGTCAGATTTCGAGGCTGATGTGTAGCTACTCAAACCTTCAGCTCCCTCCACAGATTTTCGATGGGATTAAGGTCTGGAGACTGGCTAGGCCACTCCAGGACCTTAATGTGCTTCTTCTTGAGCCACTCCTTTGTTGCCTTGGCCCTGTGTTTTGGGTCATTGTCTTGCTGGAATACCCACCCATCCTCTTATTTCACTCATTATAATGCACATCAATCTCTGACTTTTGTCTTCTGGGTTTCTGGGGGTTTTCCTGTTGTTATTCTGTCTCTCACAGCTACAATAAACCTACCATTAAAATTATGGACTGGTCATTTCTTCGTCAGGGGGCAAACGGGCAAATTTAGCAGGGGATCAAATACTTTCCCCCCTCACTGTACCTGTGAGTATTCCAGCATCCGTCTCTTTTTTTCTGTGGTCTCTGATATTTCCAGCAGGGATGGGAGCAAAAGGCACATCTTCTGAACTGTACATAAGTGAACAGATTGCACAGAAGTGCTTTGCGAGGCCAGATCGCTCCACACGACCCAGAAATTGAGGCACACGTGAATTAGTATCGGACTGGAGATACTATTGTGCCATTGTGCCGTGCGCGGCATTCCTTTTAATTCTTCATTCTTTCAGATGACCCTGAGGCACGAGGATGGCGATAACAATGGTGAACCCCCTCCCAGCGGCCGCAAAGATCGAAGAAGGTCCAGCTTTGGCTGCAATGAACGAAGGGGGCTGGAACGCAGGAGGAGCCGGAGGCATTCTGTCCAGAGCGAGAAGAAGACGTTGTCTGCCCCTCCCAGCCCCTCTCCTCAAGCAAGCCTTGCGGGGAGCCACGGGCAGGGCGTCGAAAGCCTCAGCGAGAAGTGAGTGCGGGGAAATTCTCCTTGTTTCTCCCTGCTTTGTACCTTTCCGTTTCATTCTTGTCCCGTAAAGATGGGATGTGGGAGCCTGTAGTGCACATTCAAATGATGCTTTTCAGGTGTCTGATTGCACCTGGGAAGAAAAGGTACCCCCTGCCCCACCCGGCTTTGCAGCTGTTTTCCAGGTCTCTCTCCTTCCTTGGCAGTTGGAAAATGGCGTTACATAGAAACAGCTTTCATATTATTAACAAAGCTGTCAGTTCCTTTTAGGAGTTTTGTCTCTCGACACCTGCTTAGGTTTTAAGGGGAAACAGCTATTTTTCGGCACACACTAGATAGTTTTCTTCATTATCTATTCATTTATGGTTTGTGGCCTTATCAGCACTGTCGCTTCTATACGTATCAAACTATCTCTGTCTTTGCCAATGTTGCTGCTGCTGCTGCTGCTGCTGGCATCTGTCTCTCTCAGGAGACACTGGAGGAATGTGCTTTTGCGGGTGAAGTCATCGTGTTGGAGAGTTACAGCGCCTGCTGTGGCTGTGGAGACCAATATGGGAGAGACATGTTTTGTTACAGCTGGGGCAAATGAAGGTGTCACTTGTGCTGACACAGATGCACCATGGCGTTTCGTCTCTCAAAACTCCTCTCAGCAGTGATTCTTCATGCTGTGGATATACAAACTTTGCCAATGAGAGTGTGAGAAACTGCAAAGTCTTGCGCATCTCCCGAGCTGCCAAGCATGAGTTTTTGAATCCACATAGTATATTCATCTAATTTTTCTTTTCTTTTCAGAGGACTTGTAGTTACAACAGAGTCTTTTTTCAGGTTTCCGAGTATAATCGGAGGAGTAAATATGCTTCCCTTTAAAATGAATGTGACAGCATAACATCTCTGCCTGGTGTAATATCATTACGGACCAAACTGGATGTGACACTTGCTGCTTTTGTTGTTCACAATTATTAGCAGAGGGGGTGATTTTTTGTTGTGGCCAAGGAGAGGGGGCTTTAACCTTTTCCTCCCCCACTACAGTACCAGTGAAAATTATTTATTGTTTGTATTACTTACTGAATTTATATACTGCCCTACACCCGGAGGTGTATGGGCCCTGCAGCTGCTATTAGCTTTGATTGTTCATTTCAGTGAGATGGAAGCTATACTTTCTGAAGGCGAATTCAGATATTGTGTCTTAATGACAGCCGATACAGGAACCACTCACGTGCCTCTTTGCTCACTTAATAACATACAAAGAAAACAATAATATAGCATTCAGATCAGCTCTCACTGTGGTTGGATCTAGTATATGTGAATCTGACTGTGAATGAGAACTCCTTAAATCAGGCTTCCTCAACCTTGGCCCTCCCGATGTTTTTGGCCTACAACTCCCATGATCCCTAGCTAGCAGGACCAGTGGTTGGGGATGATGGGAACTGTAGTCTCAAAACATCTGGAGGGCCGAGGTTGAGGAAGCCTGCCTTAAATACTGCATTATTAGGAAGTATGCATAGATGAACCCCAGAGCAGTGTGATGACTAATCGCTATGATATTGGACTTGGGCCAGTCAGATTTGCATTCAAACCCCAACTCAACTACGAAGCAAATGACTCTGCCACTAACCAGCTATTCCTGCAAATCTTCAACGTTCTTCCTCCTTAATCTCAAAGATTATTAGGATCTGAGGCTCCAGCGGCCTGGTACTCTTGGCTAAGCTTCTGTTGAGTCTTCTCCTCTCTTCTGTCCTGCTGACCCTGAGTTCACTGAGTCCACCACCTCTGTAATGCCATCCATTTACCTATTTCTTCAAGCGCTTGCCTCTCAATCAAATATTTTCAAGGCAGCTGGAGAAGACGTCCTCCAGCACCTCACATGCTTCTATCCTGAAGCCTTCTACTCCATTCCATGCTTCTAATAAGTAGTTGAGAATTCACAGAGAGGCTGTGAGGGATTTCCTCCATGCGTGCAGAGACGTATGTACACAGGCTTCATGCCCAAGGGAGGGGGCAGATTGTGTTCAAAGCTTTTGATCAGCATGTGGTCAAATTGCCTGCTTTTTCAAGCTTAGGCAATAAAACTATGGGCTGCAGCATTTAGACTGGGCAAGTGGAATTTCAGTAATAAATTGACGGCAGAAGCAGGCGCATTTGGAAGGAAATAAAAATGATACCTACTTATGACTTATAAAACCTTCCTTTTTGATGGAACATTTTCCACTTTATGTTTGTTCACCTGCAAGGACTTGAAGAAGACTGTTTTTCCAAGTGCAGCGCAAAGGAGAAACAGATCTGATATTAAAATATTGAAAAATAGGGAACTAAGTAAAACAGAAAGTGCCTAATAATCAGCTCTCATAAATATTATATATAATATGTAATATATAAAAATAGAGCTAGCAACACAGAGGCAGGTGTAGCCCCTGTTTACTTCAGTGGAATCAGGACTGCATCCAGCAATATTGAACAAATATTTCTGTGCAGTAAGTCAATGCATTGGTGCTTTAATTATTTCTATCCTTTTCCTTTCCTTCTCTCACTCCTAGTTTTATTTGGTTCTGCTGAAGGTATCTGCTCATCTCATTTTTCTCTTCTGTATTATGTGTTTCTGTCCATCTGCATGCCTCTTTCCATTGCTTTGGTCCTAGAGAGGAGGAGGAGGAGGAGGAGGAAGAGGAGGAGGAAGAGGAGCAACCAGTCACAGAACCTAATTCAGAGGAGGAGGGGGAGGAAGAGTCCTCTAGGCAGGTCCAAACCAGGTACTAGGGTGGTGCCCTTCCTAACACCTTAAAGAGTGCCTGAACTAAACATCTCACTAACTTTAATAGCTGATAACAGCCCTTCAGAATTTTTGCTCTGTCCTTGTTAAATGTATGATTGAACCCAGAAGCATAATATTATCTCTTCTTAAATATTTATGTTTAGCATCCTTCCTGTGCCCCCTCCCATGGGCGTAGCTGCCCCCCTCAATAAGTACAAATCAAGACAAATCAATACAAATCTGAGGTTCTGCCCCCCCAAAAAACAAAAGTCTGTCCCCCTAACAAAAATCCTGGCTACGCCCATACTGGTAGAAAGGTAGCTATTTAAATGTTTTATTTGTAAATTGAACATGCTTTATTTATACGATACGATAATCTTTATTGTCATTGCCCCATACAGAACAACGAAATTGAAAAATCTGCATAAGACATTCAAAACCCAACAAGCCTGCTATCCCCGCTATCCCAACCTGGTTAGCCCCCTAAAAACTCTGATACCCCATTTTTAAATACAATACACTTCCATACAGACTCCTTACAATGCGTTTAAAACCAAAATCGCATTTGGGTAGAAACTGTTCCTCAGGCAGCTAGTCCTAGTCTTTATAACCCTGTACCTTCTTCTAGAAGGCAAAAGCTGAAAGAAATAATTTCCGGGGTGCGCACAATCCTGCACTATCTCTGCAGCTTTCTTATGGCACCTGGAAGCATAGATTTGATCCAAGGTGGGAAGAGTGCACCCGGTTATTCTCTCCGTAGTCTTGACAACCCTGGACAGCATTGTTTTTTCCCTGGCCGTGCAGCTCCCAAACCACACACACAGACCATAAGTTAATACACTCTCCACAGTACAATGGTAAAATGCCATCAACAGGTCCTTTGAGAGATTGTTTTTCCAGAGGATTCTCAGAAAATATAACCTCTCCTGTGCTCTCTTCATCAGGTCTTTGCTGTTTTCTCCCCAGGTTAGGTCATCTCTCAACTCCATTCCCAGAAATCGAAACACCAAGACCTGTTCCACGCACTTCCCCTCAATAATAAGTGGCTGAATATTCAATTTACATTTCCTAAAGTCCACAATGGGACGCGGGTGGCGCTGTGGGTAAAACCTCAGCTCCTAGGACTTGCCGATCGCATGGTCGGCGGTTCGAATCCCCGCGGCGGGGTGCGCTCCCGTCGTTTGGTCCCAGCGCCTGCCAACCTAGCAGTTCGAAAGCACCTCCGGGTGCAAGTAGATAAATAGGGACCGCTTACTAGCGGGAAGGTAAACGGCGTTTCCATGTGCGGCTCTGCCTCGCCAGGGTAGCTTCGTCACGCTGGCCACGTGACCCGGAAGTGTCTGCGGACAGCGCTGGCTCCCGGCCTATAGAGTGAGATGAGCGCACAACCCTAGAGTCTGTCAAGACTGGCCCATACGGGCAGGGGTACCTTTACCTTTTTACCTTAAAGTCCACAATAATCTCTTTTGTTTTCTTTAAGTTAAGGAGTAAGTTGTTTTTCCTGCACCACTCCCCCAACTGCTCATACAAAATACATTTACATAAAATAATAGGAACATAATGAAATATTGTTGAAGCAGAAAAACATAGAATCCTGGAAGGGACTCAAAGGGTCATCTTTCTAGTCCAACCCCCTGCAATGCAGGAATCTCAGCTAAATCATCCATGACAGATGGCCATCCCACCTTTGCTTAGAAACCTCCAAGGAAGGAGAGTCCAGAACCTCCAGAGGGAGACCCATCTTCCATGTATTATAACAAGTAAACAACACTTATTTGACCCCAATTATTTCACACGGAGGGGGAAACCTACAGATACAGTCCAAAAGGTGCACAGGGAGTTCTGTAATTTGGGAGAATTTTAAAAAGCAATTGGTCCTCACTGACCTGGTGCAAAAAGATCTTGTCATCCGAAGGAGCCCTGGCTGCCTACATAAAACACTATAGCCCCACACACTAGTTCAATATATGGATAATTTATATTAAATTGTTTAGGGAAAGAAAGTATTTTAATTGAAACTGGAGATGATACAGGGTCTGTTTTCAATGATATACACCCCTTTAAAGCTTTTATTTGGTACATTCATCTTTTCTTTCTTTCTTTCTTTCTTTCTTTCTTTCTTTCGTTCGTTCGTTTTCCTTGACTATTACTGTGATTCATCTAACACAACATTAATTCCATCTTTTAATATAGAATAAAAATATTTATATTATAAAATTCACATGGAATGCTTTATTGTGTGGTTCCCCACTCCCTAACATTCCCTTTAATTGTCCAAGAGTTTGCTACTGGCATATTACACACCCTCCCCCACACACATCCATAAATATGTCAAATAAATTTGTCAAGTGATCAAATATTTCACTCTGCTATTTGGTAACATTTAAAATGGATGCCTTAAAATCAACCAAACATTGTTTCCTGATTGGCTGAACAAAAAGTTACCTTTTAATATTCCTTAGTCTTCAATCCTATTATAGTAAATTATCTTTTGAACGGGTAAAATTGTTACAGCATGATATTAGAGGCATCATTTCAGCATGCCCCCATGAAACATCTGGAGCTTTTGGATACCTGTTCTGAGAGGCATATAGCAAGCTCCCTCATCCCGAAATTCTCACTCTTCATCTGATCTTCATTCTGCAGAGAAGAGATTGAGGTGCCCTAGAAATTTCTTACAACGGTATTGCAGAGTACCATCTGGAGACACCTTGGGAAGAGATCCCAAGAGACCTCTCCACCTTCCTTGCCCTCTTGGGGAAGTTTATAAGCATACCAGGCATATAAACTTCTCTTTTGTGTTTTCACCATTAACCTATCTATTCCAATGCTTCCATTAACGCCATTTTCTTTCCTCTCCTGTTCTGCCTTTCCTCCTTTCCCTTCCCAGAAGACTTCCAGAAGGACAGGAGGTTGGACATGGTTCACAGAGTTCTGAGACTTCCGCCACCTCAGGTGTATTTTCTCAGGATGAGAGGCTTCCTGTGGGCTTTAGGGCAGAGAATTCACCCAAGAACTCATCATCATGCCCTGTGCCTGATCCATTTGCTTCACACCATTGTTCTCTCCATTCATCACCCTCATCTGTATCCATCAACTCTTCCCAGAATTCATCATCCGTCACACCAAAGGCATCCCCAACTGTCGATAAATTACCTTACGTCCCACACAGCCCCTTTCATCTGTTCTCCTATGATCTTGAAGCACCTCCAGCACCTGTTAAAGAGAAGGAAACAGAAGGGATTAGGGAACACAGGTAGCACTTCTCAAGAGTTTCATAAAATAGTCTGTGAGATAATTGGAATGTGATGTTCAAGAAATATTCTATATCCGGGACGTCCAACTCCCAAGAGACCGCTATCTACTCCCAGTATAAATAAAACTGGCATGGATCTAGCCATTGTTATTGGAGGGAGGATGGGGGGGGGGCGTGGAAGGGGAGAGAGGCAAAAGTTGTTGAGCTTTCTGGGGGGGAGGGGAGCCAAGAATTAACTACGGCTCTAACAAGTGCATAAAACAATAAGGCCAACTAAGGTCGGAAGCAAACTATTAAAAAACGCCCTTTAGACGCAACGTTGGGACAGAGCAAGGGCGGGAGCAGAGGAAGCAAACATTCATTATTATACATTGCTTTTATTCCTGCGATCGGTAAGGGTCATGCGATTGACCACGATCGCTCAAGGGTCTACCTGTCGATCGCGGTCGACCTGTTGGACATCGATGTTCTATATGAATGGTTACCATGCCAGGACATCATTTTGGGTAGTTTCTTACTTGGACTTCTCCTGTCATTATTTTGCCCATTTTACCTCCAAACTTTGTCCCAAGTAGACATTTCAGATCCTGTGCGCAGTGGGGGATTGGGATCAAACCAGCCAAGTGTGCCCCTATAGCATACCTACCCCTGTTCAAAGTTCATATGTTTGCATTGGACCCCACACAGATTCAGCTCAACACATGCTTCAGTATTATCATATATATACGTAAAGGTAAAGGGACCCCTGACCATTAGGTCCAGTTGCGGACGACTCTGGGGTTGTGGCGCTCATCTCGCTTTACTGGCTGAGGGAGCCGCTGTACAGCTTCCAGGTTATGTGGCCAGCATGACTAAGCCGCTTCTGACGAACCAGAGCAGCACACGGAAATGCTGTTTACCTTCCTGCCGGAGCGGTACCTATTAATCTACTTGCACTTTGACGTGCTTTCGAACTGCTAGGTTGGCAGGAGCAGGGACCGAGCAATGGGAGCTCACCCCATCGCAGGGATTCAAACCGCTGTACACCTGTAATTATACATAATAATAATAACTATAAACCTCAACATTTTGGCACTATCCAAAAACTAAAATAAAAGTTCAGTTCTCTCCCATAGGCACACAATATAATCTACCTCAGGGGTAGTGGCACAAAAGGAAGGATTGGAGATCAGTTGATTTGAGGTCATGTTATATTTATATGTGTAGGTTCAACGCAAGCTTTTCTTTCTCAGCCTTCCCTTACCAAGAGGTCTTTGGCTCTGTCTAGATAAGCAGTTCCTCACATGCTGAGATTCTTTTCCAACTGTTTCTCCCAAAATAGTGGAGGTGACAATTGGGAGTCTAGAGAGCCTCTCGGTGCAATTGTTCATGGTTTATTCCTTATTTTGTCATCATTCCTGCTTAACCTCCTCCGGACCATAAGCTTGATATCTGAACCATGGATTGTATTAGAATTCTGTTCTCCTTTTTTCTGTATGCCACAGCAATGTTAACCAAGGTACAACCGAGTATAAGTGAGCAAACTGTACTTCTTCCATACATATTTCATAGTTGCTCAGCGGGTATTCTTTTTCCCCCTGTCAAACACATCTGTAGTAATTGTTTCTCCTTTCTCCTGCAGTCCTTCTGAAAACCTGCCTGTGAACAAATTTTCTGACTCCTTCGATCCTTTTAATTTCCACTCTTTGTCTTCTCTTAGGTGGGTGATTCTTCTTCATACAATATTATTTCCTTGTTATGGGATGCTACTGAATTTAATGTCTTCCTTTCCTTTCCTTTCCTGACCTTCAGCATTTTGATTCCTTATACCAGAATACTGTCATATCCAGTGGTACCTCTGGTTACAAACGCTTCAGGTTACGAACTCCGCTAACCCGGAAGTAGCTGCTCCTGGTTACAAACTTTGCCCCAGGATGCGAATGGAAATCGTGCGCCAGAGGAGCGTGCGCAGTGGGAGGCCCCATTAGCGAAAGCACGCCTCAGGATAAGAACGGTTTCAGCTTAAGAACAGACCTCCGGAACGAATTAAGTTTGTAATCAGAGCTACCACTGTAGTCATGAAAGCCTTGCTGGTCCAATAAAAAATAATATCAGATAAGACCCCATGGTTAACACCATGCTTTATTCCCCCAATATCTGAAGCATTGAATTCATGGACACTAATAGCAAGGTACTGATGTACCAGGCCCATAGCCAGAAGGGGCGTTGTATAGTGAGCTTTCTTTTCTTTAAAAGAGGCAAGTTGCTAGGCCTCATGGGATAGAAGACGCAAAGCAAAATGTGCCAGCAAACCTCTAAGTCAGCGGTTCTCAACTTGTGGGTCCCCAGATGTTGTTGGACTACAACTCCCATCATCCCTGAGCTCTGGCCTTGCTAGCTAGAGGTGATGGGAGTTGTAGTTCAACAACATCTGGGGAGCCACAGGTTGAGAAAGGCTGCTCTAAGTGATTTCTGTGAGATGACCCAGCCTGTTTTAGCCCATAGGTGACAAGTGAGTTCTCTGGACACCAGGCGATGGGGAATCCCTGAGATCCCAAGAATTGCCGTTTTCTCCTACCCTTAAGTGCACATTTTTCTTTCCTAAAACCAGTCTCATTTTTCTAATCACTGGCATATCTGTAGTTCAAAGATCTACTATTTCCCCTCATCACCCTCTGCCCTTCCTATCAAGCAGGATATATCTTCTGTGTGGTGAGTTCATCTGAAATCAGATAAACCCTAAAAGTTATTTCCCCCCCCCCGAAAATACCACTATATCACCTGTGTGGCTGGATGTTAAAGGACCCACCTCTCAAAAAGGCAAATGGACAATGCAAAAACTTCCCAAAGAGGACTTACTTCCAAGTAAGCATGTACAGGATTGTTAGCATGTAAGTAGTTTAGAGATCATTTGATTGTGATTTGAGGTATGCCTTTAAAATATGTAATCTGATTGATAGTATTTTTATCCCACTTTGGCAGAATGCATGCATGATATTGTGGTGTTAGTACAGTGGTACCTCAGGTTAAGTACTTAATTCGTTCCGGAGGTCTGTTCTTAACCTGAAACTGTTCTTAACCTGAAGCACCACTTTAGCTAATGGGGCCTCCTGCTGCCGCCGGAGCACGATTTCTGTTTTCATCCTGAAGCAAAGTTCCTAACCTGAAGCACTATTTCTGGGTTAGTGGAGTCTGTAACCTGAAGCGTATGTAACCTGAAGCGTATGTAACCCGAGTTACCACTGTATAGTTCATGGGTAGGCAAACTAAGGCCCAGGGGCTGGATATGGCCCAATCGCCTTCTAAATCCGGCCTGCGGATGGCCCGGTTTTTACATGAGTAGAATGTGTCCTTTTATTTAAAATTCATCTCTGGGTTATTTGTGAGGCGTAGGAATTCATTCCTTTCCCCAAAAAAAATATAGTCCAGCCCCCCCACAAAGTCTGAGGGACAGTGGACCGGGCCCCCTGCTGAAAAAGTTTGCTGACACCTGATATAGTTCCTCAGTGCACCTGGGGGTAGAGTTCAGTGAATCTGACAATTCTGATTTTTCTCAGCTTTTGTTTTTTGTTTTATGCCCTTAAGTTCAGTTCTCCACATTTCCACATCAGTTTAGGATGTTTGTTTTTAAGTCCTCATGAAGATTCATCATCATTCAGATACACATTTTTGTTTGCAGTTTTCCCCAATAGACACATTCTTGCCCACCTTTCACCATAAGGTCTGAATTGATATAATATACGTGGAACAGGAAAATAGGTGCTAGTGCTGTTCTGCAGATACTTGTACACGATCTTACCCACTTGTGGAAAAAAAAAGGCTATACATAAGTAGGCTTTATAGTAATGGTGCTGGTTGTGTTTGTGTGTGTGTGTGCGCGCGCACATGTGCAAGCGCGCTTTGGATTGAGTTTCAGTTTTCTCATGCAACACACCATTGCCTGGTCTTACCACGATGATAAGTCCCCTATGGCTTACCTGGAACCAGACTGTGCGAACATATGGGCTCCCAGGGAGAAGCTTTCTTCTGTTTTGCTCCTTATTTCTCTGTGATTGTGCATAAGAGAATGCTGCGTATCACTTTTAGTTTCTCTCTGCATTAAAAACAGGGGGCTCCTTTATCCGCTAACCCAAGAGCACATTTTGAATCTTGAGAAACTTCTGTAGGCACCAGTCACAAAATGGCTTCCTTGGTGATGTGATGTAACAACACAGCATGGTTGCCGTAGGGATGTGGGAGGGGATGTGTTTGTAGGTGGAGGAGTAATGAGGGAAAGGGCAGAGGAGATGCAGTACTGGTACAGGAAGAAGGTCATCATCATCATCATCATCATTTTATTATTTATACCCCACCCATCTGGCTGGGTTTCTCCTGCCACTCTGGGCAGCTTACAGCACAGGTCTGCTTTCAGATGTCTTCTAAAAGTCAGATAGTTGTTTATTTCCTTGACATCCGATGGGAGGACATTCCACAGGGCGGGCGCCACTGCCAAGAATGTCCTCTGCAGAACCTTCACTTCTCGCAGTGAGGGAACCGTCAGAAGATCCTCGGAGCTTGACCTCAGTGTCTGGGCTGAATGATGGGGGTGGAGATGCTCCTTCGGGTATACTGGGCCGAGGCCATTTAGGGCTTTAAAGGTCAGCACCAACACTTTGAATTGTGCTCGGAAACGTACTGGGAGCCAGTGTAGGTCTTTCAGGACCGGTGTTATATGGTCTTGGCGGCTGCTCCCAGTCACCAGTCTAGCTGCTGCATTCTGGATTAGTTGTAGTTTCCAGGTCACCTTCAAAGGTAGCCCCACGTAGAGCACATTGCAGTTGTCAGTGCTAATCTGTGAGGGAGCCTTGAAGAAAGGCCATCGTGCCTTAAGATCAGGAGGGAATCCTGTCAAGGAGAAATGGAGAGAAGAGTACTGTGAAGGCTGATCAGAAGACACTATGGTGAAGGCAAATGGGACAAGGTAAAGTGTTAAGTTCTGGGTGAACATATCAGATGACACAGCAATTCTTCAAACAGCTCTTGTTTATTCACAGGCCAGAACAGAACTGAACTGAAGGGTTCAGTCAGCCTGCTTATATAGAGCTCCAGTACAATGTAACGCAGGTGGCAAGAGCCTAGGACTTGCTGATCAGAAGGTTGGCAGTTCGAATCCCCGTGACGGGGTGAGCTCCCGTTGCTCGGTCCCTGCTCCTGCCCACCTAGCAGTTTGAAAGCACGTCAAAGTGCAAGTAGATAAATAGGTACTGCTCTGGTGGGAAGGGGAACGGCGTTTCCGTGTGCTGCTCTGGTTCACCAGAAGCGGCTTAGTCATTCTGGCCACATGACCAGAAGCTTTACGCCGGCTCCCTCGGCCAATAAAGCGAGATGAGTGCCGCAACCCCAGAGTCGGTCATGACTGGACCTAATGGTCAGGGGTCCCTTTACCTTTGCCTTTACAATGTAACTGTAACAATTTTCTAAAACTATCCAATCACTGAACGTCACTTTCGATCCCTTATTTGCATAACTATCTACAGTATCCCCCTGCTGGCCCAGGGTGAGGACTTCAGTACATAACATAAAGTGTTGTCAGAAAAACAGGAACCTGATAAAACACTGGGTGGCAGAGAAACAAAATTGCAGCGGGGCAGAGATGATAGGACTGGGGCAAAAAAACCCACAACACCCTAAATAGGGTCTAGAGATGTGAGGGATTGTGCACTATTAGTAGAAATGATGTGAGCAGGAAAGCGAGAGTTGGAGGATGAGCGGTGGTTGACCGGACAGCCAAGGATGCATAGATTTGGCAGATTTAAACTGGAATTCTGCCAATTGTGAATTTTGTGACGGGACAACAAAAACCAAACAGTGCTGAATATTACAAATGCATTTGTACTGACTGGGTGGTTTGTTTTTCTCTGTGGACCTCTAGCACACTATTAACCGAGGGATCCTTTTGTAGTGCATTAATGAAAACAGCATGTTGTTGACCTGTTTATGAAGTGACCTTTTCCGCTTCTGTCAACTTCAGGTACAGTGGCTACAGCAACAACTCCTGTTCTTCCACGTTACCTCATTCTGGATTAAGTACACCTACAACACCCAATTCTCGCCATGCTGCATCGCCACCCGAAGAGGCCAAAATTGAGAGGTTGGTAAGAAAACAGCGTGAACAAAAAATAGATTAATTAATTGAAAATAAGTTAAATTTTGATGTGCTTTCCTTGACCGAATCTGGTTTCAAAGTGGTTTATAGAGTTACATTCCTAGAAGAGTTCAGCAATGGATCCAGGTTGGTCTAGATTTGGCTTTCCTGCACTAGGCAGTGAATTGGATTGGATTACCTTCAAGGCATCGTTCAACTCTTGCGATTCTATGAAAGATGTGGTGGTAGTGGCAGTGGAAAGATTTCAGACAGAGAGAATAATTTGCAAGTTGAGAGGGGGCTTGCCAGTGTATTTGATTGTTACCCATCCATTGCTGAAGGGTATGATATAAATAACAAATTAATTAATCATTACTGGCAGCCATTATCTTATTTCTTTCTTTTTTCTGTTGGATTTTTTGTTATATTTTATTTATATGCAAATGCAATACAGTAATACATAACTTTAACAGCATTACTATACAAGATCACTTTTGTCTAGGAGTTTGTTTCGTGGGCTATTAATATATTTTTTTTAATTAAAGATTTTCTTGATTTACAAAAGTCATTATCTTCTTTCTTGAACTTTTATTTTGTCACTGCTTAATAGAGCAGCAGCAAATCTCCTCTCACGTGCCCCTAGTGCCATGAAATGAGATCAGGATGTGGTTGCTGCTAGGAGGTTTTCCGCAGCAGTGAAACAAAGTTAACCTCAACTCACCAGAAAGTTCCCCACCTCAGCCTTTGAAATAATTTCACAGACACATACAAATTCTGGAAGAGCCCCCAAATCACAGAGTGTCAAATTGGAAGGTGGTATTTTCACAGTTCTAGGGGTATGTGAAAAGAA
Organism: Podarcis raffonei; assembly: GCF_027172205.1. NCBI lineage: Eukaryota > Metazoa > Chordata > Lepidosauria > Squamata > Lacertidae > Podarcis > Podarcis raffonei. The sequence continues at coordinate 5,593,498 of NC_070614.1, read as the reverse complement.
GAAAATGTTTTCTTATGCCAAAACTTTATTTTACAACATGCTGGAGTGTTGCTATTTTGCAAAAAGGTATTTACACAGAGAGAGAGGGGCGGGGAGAAAAGGTTTTCTCGTCCAGGGAAGTGGGTGATGTTATAATCTTATGAGTGTATTCTTGCAGAATAGGAAAACAAGATAATAAACATAAAATATAATGAAAAGAAAGAACATTGACCAAAAGGCCATAAAATGCAAGAGGAACAGTTCCCCAATTAGGAAGTAGCAAAGAGTTAATCGTTCTTTCCCCTCCTTCCCTTCCCCCCAAAATCCAATCCACTCCAATCCAAATCAGGCCACCTATTAGCCTCAGGTGGAGCCACTGGGAGAAATAATCCCATTCTTTGAGCATTGTAAAAGTTATTGTAGAAACATTGGAAGAATTATGCCTCAAAAGCACTTAAACCCATAATTGGAGAGGAACAGTGGTTAGTTGTTTAATTTATACTCAAGGTAGTATGTTAAGAGTTAATGAACTTCTGAAACTGGAAGTGGGTGTTATGATCACAGTGCAGATGTGCAAGGCTCCCAATTCAGTTTAAAGTGCTTGGTTGATCCTTAAAGCCCTTCACAACTTGGGACCAGGGTACCTGAAGAACTGCTTGGACTCCTTTACAGGTGGGGTGGTCCCTTTTAGGTGGCTCCACCTCAACTATGGAAGGTTCTCCCATGATGCTCACCTGGTGCCTACCTTGAGCCATTTGGTTGCCAGACAAATGTGTTTTAGCTTTCCTGAGCTTTTGATGCGGCCTGTTGTATCTCTGCCAGCTAAGTTTGCGTTTGCTTTATGTTTGCTGACCGCTTTTATACAATTCTTTTTAAATTCTGTGGTTTAAATATTTTGTTATTATTGTAACTTTTATTCTTTGTGGGGGGGAAATGCTTGTTGGGTTTTGTGTGCCCCAGAAAGAGACAGACAGACAGACACAGCCCAGCCCTCCATGGGTCCATGTTTTCCTGGAGACCAGGCCACAGTGGTCTCACCCTCGCCACCAGATGAGAGACTATTTACCAAGCTGCCACTTATCAAACAGCCTCCAAAATCTCCCTGGGATCTCTCTGAAACCTCCTTAGGCAGCATGATGTTGAAGCTCTAAGCATGGAAGTGTTTAGAATAAGCTGAGACCACAAAGGGATTATGAAACAAGAACTGCATTTACTAGATGAAAAAAAGAGTACTATTTCACTTTAATAAAATGTATGCACCACTTGACTAAAGAAGTAAACAGCCCCAAAAGCCCTCGAAACAGTATAATACATATAAATGTTAGAAAGAAATGAGATGCCCAATATAACAAAAAAACCTCAGATATTTCCTTTGGAGAAAAAGCAGAGTAAAATCGGTTAAAGATATCCACTTGCCCATATCTATTCAGACCCTGAACCTACCTAAGCTCACAAGTCAGCCTTTGTCCCTTGAAACCTTGAAATCCCAAATCTTCTCTATATCATGTAAGATACCCTTGATCTGCTCACCTCCTGTCTGTCTGTGTGTTTAAATGTCACCTGTCAGTTGCGCTCCTCCCTTGGGAAGCTTAGAGCTTTAAAATTTCCCACCCTCAGAGAGACATGTGTTGTTAGACACATCAGCAGTGGCAGTCGCCTATGCCTTGATGTCACAGTAGACTCAGGGCACATGCTAGAGTTTCAAGCTAACCATGCACTTCTCAACAAGCCATATAAGCAAGACATACATTCCCATTATATACACAAGCAGTCAAGGAGAGTCAAGGCCGATTCCTTCACAGTGCAAATTCAGAAACAGCTCGCACCAGCTGTTGCACTACAAGGCTGGCCTCATTTCTCTGCAACCTACCCCACTCCACGCCCCCCAAAAAAAGAAATCGTTGTGTTTATAAATGTGTTTATGAAATGTACTTGGGGGATCCTACCGGACAAGTTCTAAGTGCAGTGCAATCTTATGTTGCTGGTTGTAGAGAGATACTGGCACATTTACAGCTCCACCTTTGTGACTGTGACTTCTTATTAAGCAAAAGAAAAGGAAGCAATCTTGCCAGCCTGTAACTGGATTTCTACATCGCCAGGAGAGATGCATTTCTGGGGACAAAGGGGCAAGTCTGTGTGCAAACACTGTTTTCAATGATATCACTATGCCATCAGTAACATGTAGCGCCATCCTGAAATTAACAAGGGTATTGTAGGGTTCACAAGTTTTGCAAAACACTAGAGGTCCTGTTGTGTTTGTGTGAGGGATGAAATGGTTCCTGAAAATTACTTGGCTTTGCCTTTTTTCTAAGTTGTTTGTAGCCATTGTCTGCACCATCTGCTACTACTTTGGTACCATTTTTAACCCTAATCTTTCCGTTCCCCCTTATCATTTTCTTCCTGGGATAATCCGAGCATTGGTGGACCTTGGGATCTAAAATTTCAGCAGTGCCCTGTGCAAACCCTGTGCCCCCCCCTTGCATTCTACATCATCATTGTGGTGCCCCTGAGGCTCTAATTTTAAAAAAGGTAAAGGTAAAGAACTCCTGGACAGTTAAGTCCAGTCAAAGGCAACTATGGGGCCGCGGCACTCACCTTGCTTTCAGGCTGAGGGAGCCGGCGTTTGTGCACAGACAGCTTCCCGGGCCATGTGGCCAGCATGACTAAACAGCTTCTGGCACAACGGAACACCGTGACAGAAACCAGGGCAAACGGAAATGCCGTTTACTTTTCTGTCACAGCGATACCTATTTATCTACTTGCACTGGTGTGCTTTCGACATGCTAGGCTGGCAGAAGCTGGGACAGAGCAACGGGAGCTCACCCTGTCGTGCGGATTCAGACCGTCGACCTTCCAGTTGGCAAGCCCAAGAGGCTCAGTGGTCTAGACCACAGCGCCACCCTTTTCCCTGAGGCTCTATGCCCAGTGCGACTGAACCAGTCGTGCTCCCCTAAACCTACCTCTGATCCAAGTCAATCAGGAACCATGTACTTAGTGCAGTCAGAACAAATGTTGCTGAGCGAGAATGAGGGTTGTGCTTTCTGGACTGATCCCAAGGGTCCAACCAGTCAGAAGTGTGTTGCCTCGCTTTGTTGTCATTTGTCATTTATCAAAGCATGAGAGGGATTGTCTTTGGGGAAGAGTTGTAGAGCAACTCCTTTTATGCAGAAGGTCCTAGGTTTAATCCTCTGCCTTAAACCCAGGAGAGCTGCTGCCAGTTTGTGCCAACAATCCTGTGCTGGATGGACATACAGTCTAGCTTAGTATAAGGCTATTGGGATTATAGGGACATGGGAGGCACTGTGGGTTAAACCACAGAGCCTAGGACTTGCCGATCAGAAGGTCGGCGGTTCAAATCCCCGCGACAGGGTGAGCTCCCGTTGCTCAGTCCCTGCTCCTGCCAACCTAGCAGTTTGAAAGCACGTCAAAGTGCAAGTAGATAAATAGGTACCGCTCCGGCGGGAAGGTAAACGGCGTTTCTGTGCGCTGCTCTGGTTCGCCAGAAGTGACTTAGTCATGCTGGCCACATGACCCGGAAGCTTTACGCCGGCTCCCTCAGCCAATAAAGCGAGATGAGCTCCGCAACCCCAGAGTCAGCCACGACTGGACCTAATGGTCAGGGGTCCCTTTAACTTTACCTTTATTGGGATTATAGCCATTTCCCTTGTTCCTGTGCCAGTTGCCTTGTTTAAATGGTGTATTTGCAAGGTGGGTTTTTTGCCAATTTAAAGGAAGCAGCACAATTCTTGCCCACCCCCTGCCATTTGGAGGCAGTTTGCCAAGAGAGTAGAAGGATTCGCCTCTTTTAAGATGGGGAATCTCTTATAAAATGATGAGCAGGGAAGAGATTCCCTGCAGAAGCAGCCCCCTCATTCTTCTTTATGACCTTTGGAACTAGGCAAAGGTTTTCGCCCCCTTTGACAGTGCCACCTTGAAAAGCCAGTGATAAAGTGGGTTGCTTTTGTTGTCTGATGAACGTTTCACAACCTTTTTAGCTCAGACCTAGCTTGACAACAGTCGGACAATGATATTGCATCTGTAATTTCGTGCCAGAAACAAGGTTTACGGGATATTGGGTTTTATACCCCCTTATGTAATGTTTATCCACGTGGGATGTAACAGATTCGAATTCAATGCGCAGAAATTGTTGAAATCCTACTTGCATTGATCTGCTGCCAGTGGGGCAAAAGCTGTCACGTCTTGCGTAACTGAATATTTGTATGCACATCTACAAGCCAAAGTGTTTTAAAATAGTGGCAATGATCACCTAGCTTATTTTGTTTTTAGAGAAGGGGGCTGCAATTCCTCCTTTCTCCCCAGCTAACCCTTTCATTCCAAACTTGGGATATTGCGAATGCCTTGATGAAATAGGTCAGGAGAACCTCCTGGCCATCTGCTTTCACTTACAAATATCTGTAAAAATGCACGCACTAATTACAGGGGCAGCAATCTTGAGACTCCAAAGCAAGAATTTGATAAGCCCTTCTGAAATGGCCCATCTTGATTTCTTTTCCTGGAATTGGAGCTTTTAGGTAACGTCCTGTAAGGAAAAAGGGACCACCCTTGATTTCAGAGAGTACAGTTACATGTGGTCCTTTGATTACATTTTAACAGATGGCTGTATCAAAGTTCAAATCACATAGCCAGCAGTGAGCCTTTTATTCCACTGTTGATTCTAGAAAAAGAGCCTCACTTTTTTATTCTATGTGTCATGCAGCGACCCCCCCACCCCCCGGGGTTGCCCCTTGCAATTTCCTGTATTGGTCACATTGGGGGAATCCCACCCAATTAGGAATCAAGTACTGAAAGGATGATACCATGATACTGCAATCCGATTTAGCTATGTGATAATGTTACCAAAAGTGAGGCCAATTTAAATGAGTAAGCAAGCACGTTTAGAGGGAGGGCCAAAATTAATTGAAACAGGGATGTAATTCTCAGCACTTCAGAAAGTGGTCATGGAAAACATTTAGCAGTTTCAGTTCAGCCATAACAATAACTTCCTTCTTTGTCTTGCTTTAACTTGCATGTTTTGTCTCTGTCATTCCAGCGGGGTGCTGCTTTGCCTGAAAACTGCTAATAAGCAGTTTTCTTAATGGGCTTTTATCATTTTATTCTTGTGTTAGCTGTTTTGATTTTTTGGATTGCACACTGGTATGTGAGTTACGGAAGGGTATTAAATAAAAAAAAATACGAATAACATCAAGTTATGGCAAAGGCATAGATGTAAGAAAGACATCTGTGCGGCAGTCGCCACACCCACCTTTGCAAAGCAATGCCTGAGTCCATAAGGGCCCATCTCAGATGTTGCCTTGCAATGCCTTCCTCTCTGAGAATGGACATAGCTTCCAACCGCTCCCTAGAAGCTGCGAAGTCATAGTGGTGCCACTCCTAGCCAGTGGCTGACAACCAGTGCCGGATTTACGTATAAGCTAAACAAGCTATAGCTTAGGGCCCCACTCTCTTGGGGACCCCAAAAAATTTTAAAGGAAAAAACCCACTGGATGTACATTTCCAAAACATAAGATAAAAAACAAATAAAATAAAACCTAGATACAGCGGGTGGTGGTGTGGTCTAAACCACTGAGCCTCTTGGGCTAGCCAATCAGAAGGTTGGTGGTTCGAATCCCCGCGACGGAGTGAGCTCCCGTTGCTCTGTCCCTGCTCCTGCCAACCTAGCAGTTCAAAAGCACGTCAAAGTGCAAGTAGATAAATAGGTACCGCTCTGGCAGGAAGGTAAACGGCATTTCCATGCACTGCTCTGGTTCGTCAGAAGAGGCTTAGTCATGCTGGCCACATCACCCGGAAGCCATACGCCAGCTCCCTCGGCCAGTAAAGCGAGATGAGCGCTGCAACCCCAGAGTCGTCCACGACTGGACCCTAACGGTCAGGGATCCCTTTGCCTTTACCTTACATACAGCAACAGTGTTTTTTGTTGTGTAGGCTCCTAGAATGTAAGTAATGGCCCCTGCCTGCTAGCCTGCTTCCTAAAATATAATTTCTTAATCACTCTGATAAAATACATACAGTACTTTGTTACGTGCAAATGGCTTTAGATACCTATTAGGTCCATAAATTACCATATAGCATATATTCAACACAAAAAATAGCGACAATTTGTTGTTGACAAAGGGCAGCTGGACATATAAAGGGCCCCGTTACCTTCAGTAGCTTAGGGCCTCATCCAACCTAAATCCGGCCCTGCTGTCAACCTTTGTGCTGGAATGAAGTATGGCATCCAGCAGTTACAAAAGAGCAGCATCAGATTTAGGGCAGCGCGGGTGGTTCCCCCACACAGGGTGTCAAGCCGAGAGGGTGCAAAATTGGGAAGGTGCAGAATTGAGACGACCCATTTGGGGGAGCCAAACTTGGCCTGGCTCAGAGTGCCATATTAGCAAAGATTACCAAAGACCACCCCTGAAAATAGCTTGCTTCAATGAAAGAGAATGGTTTCCAGCGGTCTTTACTTTTGGGTTGATCAAATCAGTGAAATGGCTGGTAATCCTTTCCCATTGGCCCTTAGTGTAATACTGTATTGGGCCGTTGTTGTTGTTGTTGTCGTCGTCGTTGTCGTTGTTGTTGTTTTAATCAGAAGCCCTACCAGAGTATGTGCAAAATGGTAATTCACCTTTTAGCATGAACCAGAGTGGCTGTAAGTCACATATGGAAAAGACAGGCTGCTGGGATACAGCAGGGGTCAGCAAACTTTTTCAGCAGGGGGCCACTGCACTGTCCCTCAGACCTTGTGGGGGGCCGGACTATATTTTTTGGGAGGGGGGTGAACGAATTCCTATGCCCCACAAATAACCCAAAGATTCATTTTAAATAAAAGGACACATTCTTCTCATGTGAAAACACACTGATTCCCGGACCTTCTGCGGGCCGGATTTAGAAGGCGATTGGGCCGGATCCGGCCCCCCGGGCCTTTCTTTGCCTACCCATGGGATACAGTATATGTATTTAGAATGAGAAAAAGTAGACAGGTGAAAAGCTATTTTATTGAAAAATATGAAGCGATGTGGTCTTGGTTTCTCCTTGGTCTGCAGGCCATCCTTGGGTGGTCTACTTACATCGTCGTATCGGCAGCACCAGGAGTCTTTGGCAGCGGAAAGAGAGAGGCGACGTCAGGAGAGGGAGGAGAGGCTGCAAAGGATAGAGCGGGAAGAAAGAAACAAGTTCAAGTAAGACAGAAAATTATTTCACGATTTGTTATCTTGATATAAGTAGAGTTGAAAAGTCATTTGCCGTATTCAATATATGCACCCTTCCATCCGTCTTCCTAAATGGTAGTATCTCCACCCTGACCTCATTTGCACATGAAGAGAAATTTGGAATTGTGGCATCTTAGGCAAACTCGGACCTCCAGATGTTTTGGGACTACAACTCCCATCATCCCTAGCTAAGAGGACCAGTGGTCAGGGATGATGGGAATTGTAGTCTCAAAACATCTTGAAGGGCCAAGTTTGCCTATGCCTGTGATAAACCACCTATTTGTCTGGGTATTTCTTAGTTTCCATTCCCACAAGTCACAGAGTAGAAAGTATGAAGTGCATTTCATAAAATACTGCTCTTCATAGCTTTGACACATTTAAATCCCTGTAGCCTTACAATTAGCTGGAGTATCCGGAGTCAGTTGAAATATTATTATTATTATTATTATTATTATTATTATTATTATTATTATTAAAATTTGTATACCGCCATATACCCACAGATCTCAGGGCAGTTCACAGGGTAATACCTGAATGAATGAATGAATGAATGAAACTTTATTTGTGTCAGCCATCGGCCATAGCAACAAAAAAAACACATTGCAATATACACAGAACAAAATAAAAAGTCGATTATATATAATACCTTGTCTTCATAGTTTTCAATCCACCGACAATTTTCTTAGGTCTATTGAACCACGTTAATTACTTCAGAAGCTGTTTGTGACCACATACAGATAAATGCTTATTTAAAAACATGAAAAATCAGTTTTCATTGTGTGCTGCTGATTCCCCGCCGCCGCCCCAGTAATGGGATTTGCTTGGCAGAAAAATCACAGTTACATTGGTAGGATTAAATGTGTTCAACTGGTGAGACCTACTTCACCATCATTTCGTTATGAGATTTGCGTGTAAATTTGCTTAACATAGTGCAAGATTGTGCCCTAATAATTTCCAAAAGAGAAAAATAATTTGCTAGTTCTGTAATGAAACAGAAAAGCTCAATAACTTATCAGCGACTAAGAAGTCAGTAAAGTCAGAAGGAGACAAAAGAGTCCCCAGCCTCTGGGCTGTTAATGAAATGGTCATCTTCTATGTAAAGGAAATATTTTTGTACTGAGGTTATCTGAAGGGATGTCACCCGGACAATAAGTTAGTGAGAACTTGCCCTTTAACTGTCACCTATCTAAGAATGGATTCTCAAGACTGCCTCCCACAGTGCAATTTACATAATCTTTGGAAAGAATCTCAGATTGGTTTTAGCATCGCCTCATGAAATAAACATCTGAGTGTTAACTGTTGCCATTTGTATGGTGGCTGTACACCTGAACAAATATTTGTGTGTGTGATTTTTTAAAAATATTTTTTTCTTAATTCTTTTCACCTGAATAAATCTTGATACCTTTCACAAGACGTAGAGCTCAGGTCAAAACTTGATGCAGGTTGGAGACTTAATGGCATTTGCTTAGAGCATGGTGCTCATAATGCCAAGGTCACAGGTTCGATCCTTTGTCCCACGCCAGGATTCTGTGACATATTCTCCTATGAAAAACATCAGTTATCAGCGTAGTACCAAAGGTGTGTGTGTGTGACAATGTGTCCTTGACATTTAAAAATTACACCCATCATCACAGATTTCTCTTAGCAAAGAATGTATTTGAATCTGAGCTCTTTTGCTTTAGCTGCTTTCATTTCTTTCACTGCTTGCTATGTTCTTCTTTTCCTGCTTTTTATTTAAGTTATTTTCCCTGTAACTTTGTGCACCTCTGTTTCATAGTCGTAATTATCTAGACAAAAGAGAGGAGCTAAGACAAGCAAGAGAAGAGAGGTCGGTACTTTACACTGTTTTTGGCCTTTTTTTACATTTCTTGTGTCATTTATTGAGAGATGCATGGTTTTGTAAACATGCTTCCAGTTAGCCTTGTAAAGAATGGCTTAAATCAGAAATGCATGTGCTATTTCATTCTGGCAAGCACAGCCATGATAAAGGAAGATGTTCATTACTGAATAATGGGCATATAACAAATAATTGTTTGGATTGCAGAGAGGGAGAGAGAGAGTTCTGAAACTGTCAGCCAAGACTTTCAGCTACTTCACAAGAAGCCTATAGCAGAGAAATCTGCAAAAGAAGTGGCTTGGGAGATCTGCTGAGTTTGGAGACTAGGTTTGATTCAGAACTTCCACCAGACCTTCAGCTGGCTGTTGTATGGTTGGAAAGGCAAAGGAAGGACAGCACTCTATTTTGAGTTTTGAGAAACTAAGAATCCCATGTAGAGAGCTTCTACAGCCATAGTTAAAAGTCACATAGCCTCAATAATACGAGAGCAAAGTGCTACCTGCAATTTTTATAGTATCATTTGCAGTAAGACAGGCTAACATGACTGCCTCTTTAAACAGATAGGACATATTGATCATGTTGCACACGTTGCATATGTTCCCCATCCTTCAGTCCAAACATCACTTCTTCTAATAGTGAAGTCAGGCGAAGAGTTTTGGAAGGGTTACTGAGAAATAAGAGGTTTGGTATCAACGTGCTTGGGAGAGCCCCAGGGTTTCCAGAAGTACAAAACACCGTTTGAAAAAAATACCTAAAACTGCAACCTGCCAAAAGACAAACAGAGGCTGGATAGAATCAGTCAGGTCATGCATCCACAGCAGTGACCAGGGGATGAATGGCTGCTGGCAGGAGTGCAGAGAGAAGAACTGCCATGGTGCATCTTCAGCAGCACAAGCGGGCACTTTCATCTGCCCCAGCTGCAACAAAACATGTCTTTCACTACAAGCCTCTACAGCCACAGCAGGCACTATAGCCCTACAACAGTTTGACTTCACCCTCAAAGGCAAACTCATCCATTGTCTCCTGAGACAGATGGATGCCAATCAACCATTTCCTTGCAGCTAGCTAGCTGGTGGCGCTGTGCGTTAAACCACAGAGCCTAGGGCTTGCCGATCAGAAGGCCAGTGGTTTGAATCCCCGCACGGGGTGAGCTCCCGTTGCTCAGTCCCTGCTCCTGCTAACCTAGCAGTTCGAAAGCACATCAAAGTGCAAGTAGATAAATAGGTACTGCTCCAGCGGGAAGGTAAACGGTGTTTCCGTGCACTGCTCTGGTTCGCCAGAAGCGGCTTAGTCATGCTGGCCACATGACCCGGAAGCTGTACGCCCGCTCCCTTGGCCAATAAAGCGAGATGAGCACCGCAACCCCAGAGTCATCCGTGATTGGACCTAACGGTCAGGGGTCCCTTTACCTTTACCTTTACTTCACCGTGTTTTAGATAAACGATCCTTTGGAGAAATGGTGGCCAACCTTCTTGACAAATGTGTCAAAGCATATGCAGCCCTCCCTCTCCATCCCTTGGAATGGTTTTCTTCTAACCTACTAAGGGAGGGAACAGGTGGCAGTACAACACAGAAGAGTCAGATAGCACTGCAGCCACGATTCCAAGCTGTAGAGACCCACTGGTATGCCTGTTTCAATCCAAATAGGCTACAAACCCCTGCTACCTGTGTCACTTATGAATCCATCTACTCCAGGGGTTGTCAGCCTGGTCCCTACCGCCCACCAGTGGGTGTTTCAGGATTCTAGGTGGGGCAGTATGGCACAAGCTGAATCCTCCTTCCATCAAGCACTGGTGGGCGGTAAGGAAATTTTACCATCAAGAAAGATGCGTTAGTGGGCAGTAGATATAAAAAGGTTGACTACCCATAATCTACTCATTTGGGAGATAAAGCCTTGTTTAGGTAACAGCTTAGCTCTCATAGAAAATCACAATCTATTGAACGGGCTGTGTATACTGTAAATGCTAGAAACATTTCCTATTTTATAGCCATCCTTTGCAATCACTTTCCAAATTCTGTGGGCACTTTTACATCACGTGGAACCCTAATTGCTTAACATTGAGGAAAAAGCTTGACTGTGTTACTGAAAATGGTTTTGCACACCCTTGAAACCAGATCCTGCAACACTGCATGTGGCATAATGTTTATGAAAGAGATCTTCGTATCTGCAATGGCTGTGCCCTTGGAACTGCATGTGTACCCATGTATTGACTATATAATTTAGTATTTACTGAATAACAGGCACTGTTATTTTCCGGGGTTGGCGGTAACGCAGCCTCATCCTTACTGGATGCAATGTTCACTAGCGCAACCTTTCCTTGTTTATATCGGCTCCTAAAAGCATCCACCCCGAGGAGGAGACTGCATGCTGTGCACCTGCATGATTCACTCATCTTGCTTTCCGGTCAGCTTCCCCTGAGACCTGGCAATCTGCTCCATCTCTGCATTAGGCGCGATTGGATCATTCAATCCCTCATAATGCAAGATGCAGCAGAATCACCCACACTCAGGGGAGGCTTTCCATTGCATTTGCATTTCTGCATTCGTCTCTTGTCAGTGTGTACCTCTTTTCAAACAGTGACACGCGGGAGTTTTTACTCTTTCACACTGTAAACCATTTCAGGTGTAAAACTGAAGGCTGCTTCCAATTTTGATTAAGGGAAAAGATGGTGAGAATCTGAGAAATAATGCAGCATTGTACAGAAGGAAGATCTCTATCTTGCCCCATTTCGTATTGTTATGAAATGCTTAGTGCAGTCAGATTTTGGAAGCCAAACAGAGTCAGGGATGCAAGAAGTTAGTTCTGATTCACCTTTGTGAGCAGTTCACTTCTGAGTAGGGCAAACGGAGTTAGAAGCCTACTTTTACATCTGCATCAATTAATGTACTCCATGGGCAAATAATGGTGGGTAAAATTAGCAGACATCTGGAAGACACACATATTCCGAAGCTATTTTGGTCTGAACATATAAAGAATTGTATGGAGAATATGATTGGTAGCTGGTCTTAATAAACAGTTAGCAAGTCTTGCCTGCCTAAAATGCAAAACAGATGTATCTTTGTTCTTTTCAACTGACTTTGATGAATAAACTATATGTGACGTCATATCCAAGCTATTGAATGTCTTGAGTCCAGCCGAGAAATCTTTTAGAATAAAAAAAAAAAAGTTTCCATTGTAGACGCTCGAGAGAACAAAGTGAATTCCAGTGCACTGCTCTTGGAGCAAATAGAAGCAGGTTCAGAGACTCAGACAGTTTTTAGTCCAAACATTTGTAAGTGGTATTATTTTCTGCAAGATCTCTTTTCCTGCGAGGCACTAAAATTTCCTCCCCTTTCTCTTCAGCAAGACTGGGACTGGGTCTTTTAACATTTGGGGATCTGAGAGACATTTTTGTGAAGGAAAAGGGAAGAGCTGGTAAATGTTTCCATGGGGAAGAAGACAATTTTCTTCAAAGTGCAGCATCTGAGAACTTCTTAGTATTATCTTTTTGTTCGACATCAGCACTATAAACGTCGCTGGGTTTTGCTTGTTTTTCGTGCCCCCCCCCCCTGCTCTGGTGCCTTCCATCCTGGCCCCCCTCCCACCAAAGTTTAGCCCAGCAGTCAGTTTTGCTGTGTACCTCATGCGTCAGGAAGTCAGAACTTTCCTCGCAGGTGCTTCAGCTATAAACAAGCACCAGCAACCGTTTTCTCCTTCTTTACGAAATCCCTTTGGAATTTGACTTCCAGATACAAATACTTGGAGAAATTGGCAGCTGAAGAGTATGAGAAGGAGCTGAGAAGTCGGAGTTTATGTCGGGGCAAGAGTGACTTATCCTTGAACCTGGGCTCTTCTTCCGTCCCAGCCTCTCCCATTCCGACATCTGCGAGCCCCACTTCAACAGATTCTCAGGAGGAGCCAAAGTCCCCTGTGACAACTCGCAGGGCATCTCAGATCTCAGAAGGTAAGTGCCAATGAACTCTGAAGGGGAAATTGGCATCTCTTAATTGCTTCTCAGTTGTTTAAGCAGATGCACCAGTATAGATTTCAAGGTATCGCACTTTCATAAAATGTTGATATCTTTTGCTGTCAGTCCTTTCTCTTAGATAAAGGTTTATACCTTACAAACAAATGGCAACATTTGGTATGCTATTCTGATTTCACTGATTGCATTTGGTGTTGTGATCCTGGTATATCAATGCTTACAATGTCAAAACACTTAAAGTATGTGGAAAGTATGTGCTCCAGCTAAAATTAAACATGTTAGATGAATGGGCTTCAATGGGAGAGCTCAGCATGGGGGACCTAAAATGTTTAATTTTAGCTAGACTGCACCTTGGAATAACCATGCCTATGTTAGGCCATGTGTGTACCTTGGGTGGCTTTTAACATCTTGTCCCCTTGACCCCAAGAGCCAAGCTGCTTTTGAAACTCGTGAGAATTTCAAAATTGGTGACTGGAAAGTGGCAAACTCGCATGTACACATGCCAATTTGAATGTTTCTGAATTTGTATTTTATATGTATTAGGTTTACATTATTGTTAATCGTATTTTTAATTTTTAATAGGAAATATGGGATGAAAATATAATTGTAATTATTATTATTATTATGCTTAAGGAATCTCTGAAAGAGATGTGATGATTTGGTACCAAAATAAGTGGCAAGGCAATAGTGAATGGGAAAACAGAGATGAAAGTTTTTATTGGTGGGGGTGGCATGCATACAATCTTAGATGTATAGCAAACCTCTTAATAGGTTTATAGTACACCAAATGCAATTATGTGGGTAAAAAGTGAAGAAGAAATCAGAAGCATTATCTAACTCCCATTAATCACTGTTAAATCACATTTATTTCAATGATGAGTTAAAGCACATGCCTAAATCATTCCTACTGAGATCCGGGGGACAAAAATACTTATTTTGGCTGGTTTATGCACATGATCAGCATCTGACGTAGTTTCTTTGGAAATCTGATGATGAATGCATTGTCTATATATGTGACTTCTGTACTTGAAGGTAAGATTGTTCACTTCTTCCTCAGCGGGGATCAAATCCTGAAAATACTTTATCTGTTATGATGCATGAATATTTCTGGGGCTGGTGCATGCTGAATGCCAGTTCTCACTATCATAGTATCATAGAGTTGGTACATCAAAGGTCTTCCCCGCTGATTCAGGAAATCCACTACAACGGTTAGCCATCCAATCTCTACATTAAAATCTCTGGCAAAGGAGAGTCTACTGCCTCTTGAGGCAGACTGTTCCACTGTTGAGCAGCTTGCACCACCTGCAAGATCTTCCAAGCTTTCAGTCTAAATTCTTTTCCTTGTAATTTGAGCCCATTGGGTCAAGTCCTACCCTCTGGTGCAACCCAGAACAAAACTGCTCCAAGATCTATCTGACAGCCCTTCATGTACTTTGCCTTGATGATGCCTCTATGACTTGGGCTCTTTGGCTTTATTGGCTGCTATTGCTTGAAGCATGCTGTTAAAGAACTACCATCTGAAGGGAGAATGGATATTGTATGCTGACTTAGGGTGTGCTGCTGTGAAACTTGATTTTAGTTTGCATGGTTTCTATTTTTTCTCAGTATTGGAGAGTTCCTGCAAAGATTGTGTATCTGTGAAATCACTTTTATTCAGAATGGCAGTTATTCAAACCCAGTGTCAGGCTTTAAGAAAAACAAACACACACACACACAACTCACCTCATTTCCCCCTATGATTAGGATTTTTCAAATCTCTGCATGGAGAGCAACTATCTCTTTTATGATGATGATTTTAGCATATGTCTCTGGGATTCCTTCCAAACATTACATTATAAAATGGAGCTCTTTGGTATGTGTGGGGAATAGATTTATAACAGGTGCATAGGCTAACTCTCTGTGGTTGAGGTGTGGAGTTGCTTTCAGCAGATGGCAGGTGTTTAGGGCTTTTCCAGAGGAGCACCTGACGCAAATGAGCAAGGTTGTGGAAATTTGCACAGATGAATGAGATAAAGACAGCAAATGCTTTCAGTGTTAAGGGAAACATCCATCTCTGTAAAGATCTCTGAATGCAGATGGTCCATGCCTTGAAACTGCTGTCACAGGCATAATTACAAGGAACGAAACCCTGTTGATCTTAGTTTCCCAGCAAAAATTAGTCACTTGAATGAATGTGAATATTTTGGATTCAGAAAGGGTTACAAGTCCCATCTGAATGTTGGAGAGGTGCACTTACATTTCCATTGTTATTTTGAAAGGCCGCAGCACACTGAGAAATTAGGAGCAACCTTTCTCAAATCCGTTGCTTACCCATGAAGACAGTCTGTTTTCCAAATACCAAGAGTTCACGCAGGTTCACGTACTGCACATTACATATCTCCACCACACTTTTCAATAGCATTTGGATTATTTGCATTTCCAAAACTTTGCTTCGTTTCCTTAATGGGATTTTGAGAAACTTGAAGACTACTCAATTCACAAATCTGGCCAGATTGTTTATGCGATATATATATATATATATATATATATATATATATATATATCCCGTAATTTTTAAAAACCCTACAAGTAATGTGGAATCTTAATTTTCTCCAGGGAAGATGGGATGGCTTGGTACATGAGAAGGAAAGTCATGTTAGAAAACCAATATTCCCCCCAAATAAGGGGGAAATTACATCTTCGGTTGTTATGCACACATGTATATTTGACATGCACAAAGCAATTCCCTTTGTTTCCCCTTTTTCATACTAAAAGAGGCCACCTACGTTATTTATGGGAAATGATTAAATACAAAATCAAAACTGCAGATGCTTCATTAGTAGTCCCTTGTAAGTGGGTGTTCAATTCCAGATTAAGTGTTTTACTACGAAAATCCAGCAGATTAGTGAATAGTCTAAACTGTAGACTGAACCCTTGGTAAATAAAGGAAATAAACTATGTGAGGCAGAAGTTCCTAGAATGTCTGACTGACTAATCTAGATGCGAAAACTGTAGACTGCTTAGAATTTTTGCTACAGTTAAGCCGTATAGCTGGATGGATGAATGAATGGATAGACAGACCTATTGGATACAGCTGCTGTGTGACATGTTAGCAGTTTTTTTCATGGGGAAACTCCTAAAAGGATCTGACCAGCTTTCCCATACCTGGTCAGGTTAGGCAGCACCAATTGTGATTTCTGAGGCTGATGGGAATTGCGTGGCAAATCCCCTCCCCCCATGTGAAATGAAGACACTGGACACATTATTTAAGGTTAATGGGCATAAAAGGCCACAACTTTATTGATTACAGGAATTGAAAGGTATTGGCCTTAGGCATTGGCTCCTATCGACTACCTGGCATGGAGACCGGGAAGGGTTATCCACAAGCCGTGGGAGTCCTGTTGAAGTACGCCAACTAGGATCCCACGGGTGTCACCGCTCGGGGGCGTGCCGGAGGCCCTTACCTCCCTAGGTTTCGGACAAGGCAACGCCCCCCGGAGTCCTCTACCGGACTACCCTTTTCCTTGGGGGAAGGTGATGGCACTTCCTTCCCCCTTCATTTGCATAACAATTACCCCTGCCAATGCCTAACCGCCAATACCGAGGAAGTTGTGACGTTTGCTACGAGGTAGGCGAAAAAACCAAAAGGCTGGAAGAGCGCCAAGTTGGAAAAATTCCTACCAGGCCCCTTGCGGCGACCAACCGGAGTCCATAGCAAGGTCATAGCTAGCTAAGCCTAAAGGGTGGGTGGGATGGGAAAACCGGTCAGCTGGAACGGGGCAAAGAGGGCAGTCCCCGGGCGCGCCTGGCCTTAAATGGGCTAGGCCACGCCTCCCCCACCCACCGATTGGCGGGCAGGGTCGCAGGCACGCCCGGGGATTCCCTTGTTCTCGCGGGGGCAGAAGGCCAGCCCCCGCGTGTGTGGGAGGGGATGGCCCGCAACCCCCTCTCCTCTCATGTTCGGAAATGGCTTTGTAGGTGAAGGGTGGGTCAGACAAAAGATTATGTACTAACCCAACTTTCAGCTGCCTTTGGAAGTTCACAAGCAGGTTACAAAGGGGATAGTTTTCCATTATTGTTTGTCTCCAGCATCTGGTAATCCGTGGGAGAGTTTGGCTCCATTCATAGACTGTGAAACTGCTAGTGGGGAGGACTTGGCAAGTTTTGGGACTGTTGCATGTGGTGGAGACAGTGAAATGCACCAGAGGACAGAAGTCTAGATTTTTCTGCCTCCTGATTTGATTCTAGGGGGCAGAGAGAATTGAATTCCATTGTCCCTGTCAAGAAATGCCCCAAGTTTATAAAACCTCTCACTATTTTGAGTCAGACCCAACTCTGGTCTGATTCAGTTAGAGTCAGCCTGAAATACTAGTAATGTTGGCAAATTCTCATTTGGGGAATTCATATTCTAAGCTCTATTCAGTAAAGGGCTTTTTAATTTGAATTCCTCCAGATAAGAATTTGCCACCAATACTAGCAATCAGAAGTGTGCAGTTGGAATGGGGAACATGGGACTGTTCAGATGTTATTGACCTCTCGCTCCCATCAATCCAGCTCGCATGGTCAGTGGTCAGGGATGAATGGAGTTAGAATCCAACAACATCTGAAGAGCAACATGTTCCCCATCACTGATGTAGCTCTCGTGATCTGTAGAACTACCTTCTTTGTATCTTGCTAGAATCAGAAAAGCTTCAAGTTCTCTGTTCATGGGTCATCCCAAAAGCTTCAGCTGTATTTCAAATTGGCATTGTTATTTACATTGTCGTTACATGGTGAACTTGAATTTTGCTGATATTCTAGCTCATATCTATATCTATCTATGAATCAGTTCATTTGAGAGGTAGAAAATTAAGAAGATATGTCAAATCTCAAAATGTTTTTTCCTAATAGTCATCCACCTCTCAGGAGTTGATGCTGAAAAATCTGAAGATAGACTTTGTTGCATGGCATTAGAAATTCATGTTCTGACCTCCCTTTAGAGCAGGGATCAGCAAACTTTTTCAGCAGGGGACCCGTCCACTGTCCCTCAGACCTTGTGGTGGGCTGGACTATATTTTGTAAAAAAAAAATGAACAAATTCCTATGCCCCACAAATAACCCAGAGATGCATTTTGAATAAAAGGACACATTCTGCTCATGTAAAAACAAGCTGATTCCCAGACCGTCCGCAGGCTGGATTTAGAAGGCGATTGGGCCGCATCTGGCCCCTGGGCCCTAGTTTGCTTACCCATGCTTTAGAGATTCAGGACATAATTAATCAGAATGTACTCCTGAGTAAGTAACCTCAAAACAGTTCTCTTGCTCACTTCTAGTTCATCTCAGTGGGATTTGTGCAGGAGAACTTCCTAATACCTTGTGTGTCCCAACTGCCTACTAGTGGCTTAAACTAATTTTGTAGTACCTCATTTTTTTAGTGGTGTTTTTTTCAGATGGTCCCCATTTTTCCACTATAAAGTTAGACTGCTTAGGTTGGACTCCCTTTCCTTTTCTCTTCCTTTCTGGGTCATCTGAATTCTCATCAGAAAAGAAAAGATCACTGCAGTCTCCATTCTGACACTGTGTACACTGCAAAAATAGAACTGCCAGGCCGGTCAGAAGGAAAAATCTAGAACTGTATCATAGTTTAGCCAAGAGGTGATTTCACAACTACACAAAATTAACATACATATTCACATTTCTGTCACTTCTGCATGGCCATTCTGTCTTTGAGAACTGTGAGCTGCTTGACTGAATACCTGTGGGTGCCTTCTAGTTTCTTTACATTGCAATATAGAAATCTTGCATGTGAAAATCTGCTGGTTTAGCTGAAAATGATGACTAAATTTCACTCTGTCAGTGATCAAATGAGGTGGAGGAAATCAACTGCATAATCAACAATATGTGTCAGACGCCAGTTAAGAGACAAATTTATGCCACTTGCCATACAGCTAGAAGCTAGATTTGTGCCAGATGCCAAGCCAGTGTTTTATGTAGCTATTCCAAAATAAATTGCCATGAGGGAACATATGCTTGCTGTCAACAGTGCATGACACTGCCCTTTCCAAGCTGTGCTGCTCTAATAAAACTTAACACATGTGTACCTTTCTATGTGTAAACAGATGAAAAATCAGTCACTCTAAACATGTTTTAGGGATGCGGGTGGCGCTGTGGGTTAAACCACAGAGCCTAGGGCTTGCCAATCAGAAGGTCGGAGGTTCGAATCCCCGCCACGGGGTGAGCTCCCATTGCTCGGTCCCTGCTCCTGCCAACCTAGCAGTTCGAAAGCACATCAAAGTGCAAGTAGATAAATAGGTACCGCTCCAGCGGGAAGGTAAACGGCATTTCCGTGCGCTGCTCTGGTTCGCCAGAAGCGGCTTAGTCATGCTGGCCACATGACCCGGAAGCTGTACACCGGCTCCCTCGGTCAATAAAGCGAGATGAGCGCTGCAACCCCAGAGTCGGCCACAACTGGACCTAATGGTCAGGGGTCCCTTTACCTTTACCTAAACGTGTTTTCAACAACAGAGCATACAGCAACCAAAAATGATCTTGTCCTTTTCACCTGTTGCTCCCTGCTTTTAAAGAGAGAAAGAATAATTTGTTTGGAGTCATTTCGTAACCTTTTAGCACCCAGTGTAGATGGGATTATTAAATATTTGTACCTATATTGTTGAAATTTTACATACACACACACATTTATAAATGCCTTAAAGTTTGACCAGACTTTATTCAAGCAGGAAATGGCAGATTTCCGGTGTGTCTCATGAGCAAGGCCCTCCCTCAAGGGCTATTACATGAGCTCTGCCCTGCGAATGCCACGCTCAGCCATTTCTTAAAAGCAGCCTCCGATACCAAGACCCCTTTCTCTTTTCACTCACTTGGAGAAATGAAGGCTGATGGAACTCACTTGACTGTGCGAAGCACGAGGCACTGTTTTTAAGCGAATCTTTCTCCATTATTCTTTTCACCAGTGAGTGCCAGTGAACCTGAATGTGAACCAGAACCTGAGCCAGAGGCAGAAACAAAAACAGAGCAGGAAGACGGGGCAGACTTGGAGCAGGGGGCAGAAACACCCCAAGAAGTAGAGGTTGCAGAGGTGGAGCCAGGAAGCGGAGTGGCGCAAGGTCCAGAGCCAGAGGCAGAAGAAGGTGCAATACTAAGTGAAAAAGAGAGGCAGAATGAAGAAGTGAATGAAAAAGACAATTGTTCTGCATCCAGCATTTCCTCAGCAAGCAGCACTTTAGAGAGGGAGGAAAGGGAGGAAAAGTTGGCCAGTGACAATGAAACTGGTAAAGTGAAGTATTTTCTCCATAACAGTTGACCTTTTTTTTGTAATTTTAAAACAGCAGCTTCATTTTAACATTTGTTGTAAGAGAAGTATTGATCTGTTTTTGTTTACTGGTGTGTCCTCCATTGAAAGCCTCAGTTCCTAGACATTTTGGGCACAGGGTTCAGTAGAGGTTTTCTGCGCAGACTCACAGAAGAATCAGAACTTTAATTAAAAGGCATTATTCCATGGGGATAGTATTCTTGAAGTTTCCTTACTAGTTAGAATCTCGTTGCAAAAACAGCCATTATTCACATTTCAAGACTCCTTTTAAGTTCACCTTTAGGAGAGGGTCTAGACTTGTGGAAAACCTTCCCTGCTATTTCCCCCTTGCTGAAATGTGATGCTGCATGTTTGGGACACCTGTCTGCAAAAGAAGTTTTGCCATTTTCAGAAGCGTAGGTTTTTCTGAATTATCCGTTCACGTATTACTTCAGATCCTAGCATGACAGTTCACTGTTCCCCACTTTAAATCCCAGACACCTGGCTTATAATTGCATGTGGCTTCTGACTGAAAGGCTCAGAGATTGGTGCGCTTTTGCATATGGCGCTGGGGTAGGGTTCAACAATATTCCCTACTCAGTTGCTGCCTTCCTTGCTATCGTATATCTCTCCTGATTCCATGTTATTAACTTAATACAGAACATCTTGTGCATCAAACTCCCCCTTTTCCTTAAAATGACAACTCTGCAATGTTTGACAACTTATTGCTATGTTTGGAGGGCTTTTGTCCACACGATGCCTCTTGCATCCCTAGTGGTCACTCTTAGCAGGTTCAGAGTGAACTCACAATCACAGATGGCCTTGCTTCTCATTAACCTTTCTAAGGGGATAGGCAAGAGTGCTTATCAATAGTGCCTCTCCTTGTTTTCTCTGCTCTCCTTTTTATCAGATAATCGGATATTCACATTCACTTTTATGGGGCTGCAGTAACTAGGTGCAGACTTCCACTTTTCTCAATGTAGAATGTGTGTAACCTTGGCAGGCACTTCTCTTTTAATGTTTTCAGCATGCAGCATATGCAGCCCAAGAGGTATCTGGGAAAGAAAATATTTCGCTCTCTAGAAGCTATGCATGAAAATGAAAATCACATTTTGGACTCTAGTGTCCAAACCCACTCTACAAAAGTCCTGGACTATGATTAAGTTACTGCCCTTTTTAAAGGACTCTTTTTTTCTTGACACATACCCAAAGGATGCTATATTCTTATTAAAGTTTCGTTTTTCTGTACTTTTGTAAGGATATGAATGTATGAGAGGGAGTGAAATAGTAGAGAGTTGCTCCACATCTGCATCTCATGCAAGTTTCCGCATTTGTGCTGTTTTTCATGGGTCTGACCTTTCTAAAATCAAGGCCAGGCAATGGTAGGAGGTGCATGGTCCCCCAGATCTGGCCCAGGAGCCCAAGGTTTCCCAACCCTGCAATAAGGAAAATGAGATGGCGCCTTGGTTTTGCAAGAGAATTTTCTGACTCTTATTTCCCGTATTGTCCTTTGCTCACTTCAGTTCTGGAAAAGGATTAAAATAGATGGGCATGATTTTGTCATTTTTAGCAGATGCTACTGAGAATACTAAAGAAGACATTTATAAGAGCGCAAGAGGAGAGGTTCTAGAAAGGCATTTTACTCATTTTAATGAAGAGATGAAAAGGGAGATGGGTACAAAATTAATCTTGAGTTGCAAATGAATTGAAATGCCCTCACCCTGCACCAGATTGTTAGCAGGCCGAAAACTAGGGGCTTCCCCTCAGTGTGTTGGGGAGAGCCGCAAAGGGGAGCAAGATGTTTGCATCACTATTGTTGTAAGAACAAATACAGTGGTACCTTGGTTTAAGAACAGCCCTGTTTGCGAACTACAGTCATACCTCAGGTGAAAGTTGCTTCAGGTGGAGTGTTTTCAGGTTGTGCTCCACGGCTACCCAGAAGTAACAGAACGCGTTACTTCCGGGTTTTGCCACTCGTGCATGCGCAGACGCTCAAAATGATGTCACGCACATGCACAGAAGCAGCGAATCGTGGCATGCACAGACGTGGGTTGCGTTCTCTTCAGGATGTGAACGGGGCTCCGGAACAGATCCCATTCGCATCCAGAGGTACCACTGTATTCAGCTTACAAACTCCGCAAAACCGGAAGTAGTGTCCCTGTTTGCGAACTTTACCTCAGTCTAAGAACAGAATCCAAACGGTGGAAGGGCACCGGTGGCAGGAGGCCTCATTCGGGAAAGCACGCCTCAGTTTAAGAACAGTTTTGGTTTAAGAACGGACTTCTAGAACAGATTAAGTTCATAAACCAAGGCACCATTGTACTTGATGAGAGGCTTCCCTTCTGAGTTGATTTGAGGCTTTCATTCCCTTTGGGGAAGTCCTGAGACTTTTTCTTTTTACCAGATGCTGTCTGGGAACACATTCAGTTTCCTCTGTGCTTCCTCAGTTTGACATTTCAATAAACCAAATATAAAGGAAAAGGAGCTAATTGCCCATCATGGGGATTTTTTGGGGTTTCATGAACACAAATGGGTGTTTTGAGTACAGCTGAGCTAGAAATTCTCAAGCAAGCTGTTTTAGCTGAAGATGTGGGCCTTTGGGGAAGATGAAATGTTTCATGAAACAGACTTGCCTCCGCTTTTTATACTGCCTGTTAGTACCTACTCATGACTTTGATAGCAGTTAGCCTGCTTCTCTTGTTGCTGCTGAGAGCCATCCCCCCAATCCATTTTTACCCAGAAATTTCCAGATTGAGGGCACAAAGTGTTGCCCTTTCTTTCATGTAGCTTAATCTAATTGGCTGCATTGCATTGGCATCATTCAGCAAAACCTCATTGCACTGGCATCTAGTGAAATCGCATTAGCTAAAATGCATTGACCTAGAGTCTAGGACTTAGGCAAAGAGATTATAAAGGGAGTCTGCATAAAATTTGGCTTATTGTAAGTCAGGAAGCTTCCCAGAGTTTGGCCAGGCAGGCTCAGAAATTCAATAGCTCCCTTGCTGTCAAAGTTCAGAATTTCCCTGTGCTGGTAGCTCTGGAACTGTTCAGTAATACAGTGTTTTTTATTCATGTATATGAACTTATTGAAAGCCCAAAAACAGTAACTGGGCACAACAATAAAACTGAGCATACCATCTACTTGACTTGCCTTTGCCTCAATCAACAGTGCTCCTCTTTGCACCATCATACCTGTCCTCCCTAGGACTCTGGCCTGAAATTATCAATCCAGTTGAGAAAACCAGGCTTCAAATGTCCTTCCTTGCTTTTTCAATAACTTCACTAATGTCCAGAATCGTTGAGTGTAAGATACCAATCGGTTTTCAGTTATCATCCAGGTGATGATGCTTACTATGCGCAGAACAGTTACCATGGCAGTATGTTTAGAACAATATGGGTGGACATGGGTAGCGCTGTGGTCTAAACCACTGAGCCTCTTGGGCTTGCCAATCAGAAGGTCGGCGGTTCAAATCCCCCCAACAGGGTGAGTTCCCATTGCTCTGTCCCAGCTCCTGCCAACCTAGCAGTTTGAAAGCACACCAGTGCAAGTAGATAAATAGGTACTGCTGTGGCGGGAAGGTAAACGGCGTTTCCGTGCGCTTTGGCTTCTGTCACGGTGTTCCGTTGCACCAGAAGCGGTTTAGTCATGCTGGCCATATAACCCAGAAAGTTTTCTGTGGACAAATGCCAGCTCCCATAGCCTGAAAGTGAGATGAGCGCCACAACCCCATAGTTGCCCTTGACTGGACTTAACTGTCCAGGGCTCCTTTACCTTTACCTTTTACCTATGAGCAGAACAGTTACCATGGCAGTATGTTTAGAACAACACGTTGGCCATTAAAAACCTGGGAGGACATCAGAAGATTCAAAGCTACTGAAATTATATATATTTTGTTTAGTTTTGTTAATGAAAGCAAAAAAGCAATGTCAAATACATAGTTTTCTCTTTTTCGTTCCTTAACTAAGCTTTCACCTGAAAGATTTCCCAAAACCCAGATTATGTATGACCTAGGAATATGCTGTTTCATTTCCAACTCTCCCAGACAGCCCCATTCATTCCAAGTTTCATATGTTGTTGTGCATGTATTTATGAACAGGCAAGAGGGCCTTCTCGGTAGTGGTGCCCACCCTGTGGAACGCCCTCCCATCAGATGTCAAGGAAATAAACAACTGTCTTGACTTTTAAAAGACATCTGAAGGCAACCCTGTATTAGGAAAATTTTAATGCTATCCAGAATGGCTGGGGAAACCCAGCTAGATGGGTGGGGTATAAATAATAAAATTATTGTTATTGTTATTTGAACAACCTCCTGACCCAGTTCCGTTCAATGTGTGGTTTCAGGTCCATGGTTACAGACCATTCAAGATGTTGGTGTGAATGACCAGTGCAGCAACATTCTCAATAACAAGAGGTTCATGTTGGACATGTTGTATGCCCATAACAAGAAGCCCAAGGATGAAGAAGATAAAGAGCTGGAGGAGAAGGAGGAGGAAAAGGAGATGGTGGAGGCAAGTGAAGACTCTATCACTAGCCTGGCCAGTAGGATCTCAGTTCTGAAGGCTACCAAACAGGCCAAAGATGAAAGTGTCAAAAGAATGGAGATTGGGAATTTGGACAACCAGGGCAGCGTCAAGGCCTTTGCAGAAAGATTCAACAATGGGGAACTGGCCAAGACCTCCAACTTTCCTGAGAGTGATTTTAGTGAAAAGGTCTCTGAAAAAACACCAGTGCAGCCTAAGAAGGAATCTGACTATATCTGGGACCAGCTCATGGCCAATCCCAGAGAACTGAAAATCAAAGATATGGATTTTACAGATTTACGGGATGAGGATGATGTGGACATCTTGGACGTGGAAATGGGTTCTGGTGACTCCTTAGCTCCCCCTCCTCCACCCCCACCTTCCTTTTTAGGTTTGCCTCCTCCACCCCCTCCCTTGTTTTATGGGTGTCCTCCTCCACCCCCACCCTCTGGTAATTTATTGGCACCCCCGTCCCTCTTCGGCATTCCTCAGGGTTTAGGATCGCCCCCGCTTCCCAGAGGTCAGCCAGCCTTTATAAAAAAGAAAAAAACAATCCGTCTATTTTGGAATGAGGTGAGGCCATTTGAGTGGCAGTGTAAGAACAACAAGCGCTGCAAAGGATTCCTGTGGTCAAAACTGGAGCCTATTAAGGTGGACACTTCCAAACTAGAGCACCTCTTCGAATCTAAATCCAAGGAACTTCCTGTCACCAAGGTATTTCTCTTGATTTGCATTGAGTTTGATCATATTTTATGTGTCTAAACCAAATCTGCCAGCTCTTCATGATAAAATAATTCCAAGAATTATTGCAAAATTTCCCAATATAGTTAAGACCGTTTTGCTTTACAGCTTGCGGACCATGTTAGCTATTAAGAAATGCTCCAAAATAGGTTTGATTCCTTAAATGAAGTCGAATATTCTGTGCAACATCTGTACAAGTAGTTAACTGTAATTTTCTAGTTGATTTAAACTGGAAGAAAGGAAGCCTCATTTTCTTTGTCTTTTATCATTTAAGGCAGGCATAGCAGGCATAGGCAAACTCAGCCTGCCAGATGTTTTGGGACTACAATTCCCATCATCCCTGACCACTGGTCCTGTTAGCTAGGGATCATGGGAGTTGTAGTCCCACAACATCTGGAGGGCCAAGTTTGCCTAAGCCTGATTTAAGGCCTTTTGGGCAGACAGATGAAAGGTGCTTCTGGATTTGGGCAGAGGAGAGCCTGAATCTGAATTCTAGTTTTTGAGGCCTCATTGTGCAGATGACTAATTTTAATGCATGTTATTTGAGAACTGTTGTTTATTGTTTATGCTGCGAGGTGTTTGCAAATCCACCACATATTTTTACTTTGGTTTATATAAGTAGTAGAAGTAAAGGTAAAGGTAAAGGTACCCCTGCCCGTACGGGCCAGTCTTGCCAGACTCTGGGGTTGTGCGCCCATCTCACTCAAGAGGCCAGGGGCCAGCGCTGTCCGGAGACACTTCCAGGTCACGTGGCCAGCGTGACATCGCTGCTCTGGCGAGCCAGAGCCGCACACGGAAACGCCGTTTACCTTCCCGCTAGAAAGCGGTCCCTATTTATCTCCTTGCACCTGGGGGTGCTTTCGAACTGCTAGGTTGGCAGGCGCTGGGACCGAGCAACGGGAGCGCACCCCGCTGCGGGGATTCGAACCGCCGACCTTTCGATCGGCAAGCCCTAGGCGCTGAGGCTTTTACCCACAGCGCCACCCGCGTCCCCATAGAAGTAGATGAGTGGGGTATAAATAATAAAATTATTATTATTTATTAACTTCTACATAATTCTGTATAGTGTAGGAATAACTCTAGTGCAGGAAGTAAGTCAGATGTGTTGTCGTTTGTAAAACCTTCTGTGTCCATTCCCCATCTGTATATGCAATCTATTTATATTATGGCCTGGCCCACATGTCACATTAAACCAGGGGTGCCCAAACTTTTTTCAAAGAGGGTCAGATTTGATGAAGTGAACGTGTGTGAGGGCCGACCAAAGTTGTTGACCTTTTTTTTTTTTAGGATTTTACCCCAGGAAGTAAATTGCCAGAGGGGCTGGATTAAACTGACGGGTGGGCCGGATTAGGCCCCCAAAATGGGCTTTGGGAATGCCTGCATTAAATCATTGTTAAAGCAAACTATGGTTTAATGTGAACATTAAATGTGAACTGGGCCTTCCGTTGAAGCATTTCATTCCACTTGACAGATTTCCATCTGATGCGCTCCAGTCACTCACACACCCTGTTAGTAAACCGTGTCAAACAGCTACCTCCAGTCTTTGTCTTTCTAGACCAGTGACCGTGGATGGTGGGAGTTGTAGATCAGCAACAATCGGAAGCAGGCATGTCAGCTCTAGGGAGCTGAGGCATCTTCTTTGGCCCCCACAGTATTTGTTGGAAGGGAGCCAGGCCCCCTCCGGTTTGAGGCGGTGCAGGAGACTGAGCGTGGAGCTGAGCACAGGGCAGCTTCAGTATCTTACTCCTCCAGAGCGCTCAGCCTCTTCCAGACAATGCAACATCGCGCGTGCACATGACACGCAACACATGAGATGTCACACGTGTGATGGGCCCCCTCAAACTTGGGGCCAACTTGGAGCCTCTATCTGAAGAACCAAAGGTTCCCTGTGCCAGCTCTAGGCCTGACAACTTCTAAACATCAGAGAAGTTGTATTTTGTAGACCCTGATGCTGGGAAAGATTGAGGGCACAATGATAGCAGCCTGCCGCCAGGCGGGCGGTCGGGGCGCCCTGAAACAGAGCGCCCCTCGCGCCGGGCATACATCCACAGCGTGAGGAGCCCTGCAGGAGTTCCCCGCAGGGCTCCCCACTCTGCGGATAGCAGCCTGCCACCCGGCGCGCAAGGCACCCTGAAGCAGAGCGCCCCTCACGCCGGGCAGACATCGGCCAGCCCCACAAGCTCGGGGGACAGCAGGGAGGCGCAGCGCCGCCATCCCGCTGTTCCTCGACCTGGTTCAGTTTCCCCGACCTGCTTTTGGGGGGGAAATAAAGGGGAAATTTTTTTTCCTTTATTTCCCCCCAAAAAAACTAGCTGCGTCCTATGGGACGAAAAATACGGTATATTTATTTTTTGTACCCCACCCATCTGAAGGGGCTGCCCCAGCCACTCTGGGTGGCTTACAACAGAATATAAAAAATCATTAAAAAGACTGGCTAGCTTTTCAGATACCCTTTAATTCAGGGGTCAGCAACCTTTTGCAGCAGGGGGCCGGTCCACTGTCCCTCAGACCTTGGGGGGGCCGGACTATATTTTTTGGGGGAAATGAATGAACTCCTATGCCCCACAAATAACCTAGAGATGCATTTTGAATAAAAGCACACTTTCTACTCATGTAAAAACACCAGACAGGCCCCACAAATAACTCAGAGACACATTTTAAATAAAAGGACACATTCTACTCATGTAAAAACATGCTGATTCCCGGACCGTCCGTGGGTCGGATTGAGAAGGCGATTGGGCCGGATCCGGCCCCCAGGCCTTAGGTTGCCTACCCCTGCTTTAATTGAATAACTTTTTTGAAGAAATGCCTGAAGTAACTGATATTATTGTTTGAAGTCTTGTTTATTCTGTTAAATATTACTCCAAGAAGACCCTAAGTAGAGCACAATAAGGCCAACAATATACTGTATGTAGATTTTTAATGTGATCCCTTTGAGATCACAAGAAGAACTTTTGCAGGAAGCTCTTAGAAATAGGAAATAATCAATATATTTTTGTGGAATTTTTAATCATATTAATTTTTTTTAAATAGCCTTTTAAAAATATTAAATTATGTAACTTAAACTTCAAATTTAAAGTAAGTCCACCATATGCGATATCATATTAAAACCCATGAAGTTCTGAAGAGATTGGTTTTGAAACATTTCAATTCTGGGCTGAGCTTTTAAGGTTTTTGTGTAGCCCTGCAAGGCCAAAATTGACAATTTTTGGAAATTTCAAACCCTCATAACTCAAAAACAGAATGAGATTTTTTTTAAAATTAGATTTAGATTTAGTTCTGATTGTTCAACAAGTGTACAAAATTTTAAGAAAGTTGAAAAACATGAGGTTAAAAAAAATCATCCAAAATTGGACCACTTGATATGGAAAGACCTGTCACTCATCTGACGGAGCAGGTTTCATATGCCCCCAACCTAAGGTGTGAATACTAATTCTATTTAGGTTGTGTGTGGGTGTGTGGGTGTGCGTGGATGTATGGAGAGTCTGACTGTAGATTGTGACATCCAGGTTAGTATTTGAAATTCTCCGGTAGGTTTCCTCCTTTTGAGGTGGCCCACTCCTTGCCCCACCAATAGGAATAAGTGACATGGATGACCCACTCATCCTCTCCTTGGAAGACACTTTTTTGAAGAAGCCATTTGCCATACAGGCCCCATGAAGACCGTAGAGGAATTACCGTATTTTTCCATGTATAAGACAAGCTTTTTAGACCCCAAAATGAGGTTCAAAATTTAGGCTCATCTTATACAAGGGTAGTGTAGAGGGGGGCGTGCAAATGGTTTTTTGGCGCGAGCCCAAGATTGTAAGTGTGGTGATTGGCCGATTGATTGTTGGGCGGGGTGCCAAAAATCGCTCTCCCGCCAGAACACAGCACACAACCGCTCGCGTCGCAGCTGCCTGATCGCCGCCATTAGCCCTCTTATTTGCCGCTGCGGCAGCCAATAGACGCATTCTGTTTGAGAACCAAGGTACGACTGTGCTACCACAAGGGCTCCTGTTTAGGCATTTAGTTATGCAATGTTGAATGTTATCTGTTAACTCTGCTTTATCCTGTTTCCCCTTTGTTTCTGTCTAAACCAATTCATGAACCAAGAACATTGACCACTAATAATAGATCAAATGTTGCAGATATTACAGCAATCTTAATTGTGCTGTTTTTGTGATACGCAAATGACGTGGGAGGGCTTGGTCTATTTATTTGTATCGTTTATTACGATCCTTGTTTACAAAACCCAATAAAAAGTGACTCTAATAATATTAATAACTGTAATGGCAAAGTTTTCCATACACAGTGGCAAAGGCTACAAGCTGTTCTGAGCACTCTTCTGAAAATGCACAGATCCCAGCTATGTGTCTGCGCTGATGAGACACTGCCATGCCATCTAAGTGGCCTGTATTTCTTGGTTCAGTAAATCTGAGCAGGTGCTTGACAGAGGCATGCCTGCGGAAATTGGGATGGAGAACTCACACTCCAGTTAAGATCAGAAGAGGGAAACTGAGGTTTGCTCATATCTCGCAGCACGTATTCTGAAATACAGCTGCAACAAATCTTATTTCTGTTTCGGAGTCTTACTTTGTGATTGCATGTTCAGACCTTTAAACCTCCCCCTTAAATAAATTCAGACAAGACTCAAATTTTAGGTTTGGTTTTTGGCAGAATTTAGGCCACAACTTTATTGATTACAGCAAGTGAGTGGTTGCATAGGCTCTGGTTCAACTAGCTCCCTGCACCGTTGCAGGTAGCACTGACCCAGGGCACCAGTATAGGTCAGCCTAGGGTGAACACCTGGAACAGCGGAAAGCCGGGGTCAGGCTAGTCCACCACCCAGATGTCCCCCTGGACTCAAGCATGGGCACAACCCCCGCACATGGTTGACCAAACCATTGAGTCCTGGATTCCGTTAACGGAATACCCTTCACATAGGGTTGACGAGAGCATTCTCCCATCCCTATCACCTGAACCAGAGCCTATCCGCAACCTTACAAGTTGTGACGATTTGCTACACGGCAGGCGAAACCCAAATGGCAACAGCCAATCAGCCAAGTGGGGGAAATTCCTGCCATGCTCCTGTCCCAATGACAGACGACACACAACGGCATAGCAAGGTCAAGAGCAAAATGCCCTAAATATAGGGAGAGGTGGGCAGGTGTTCCAATGCACGTGCCAAAAGAGGAAGCTCTGGGTCACGTGCATAGGTATATATAGGTCTCTTGATCCGTTTAGCCTGCGTCCCATTGGCCTGATTGAACCCAGCGTCGAGGGACCCACCAATTGGGTGTTGTGGCTCTTCAATCAAACCCACCCACAACACAGGGTTTGGTTGCCAGGTCTCACTGCAACACAGGTCTCTTTAAGGGAGGACCCGATTTTCCACAACGTTTGACTCTAATGGTTACTCCCCCCATGCTGGCTGTCAATACATTTCTCATTAGCATTGCAACGAAGTCAAGCAAAGGTTGCTTCTGAAGGGATCTTGCAGCAGAAGTGATGCTTTTGAAGGTTTGGAAACCAGTAATGGCAGAGTCCATGGTTACCATGACTACTGTGCTGGCAGGGGCTGATGGGAGTTGTCGGCCAGAAATTGTGGCGGGTAGCAGATTGGAGGAGGCTAGCCTACAGCCTGACACAGCAATTCACATTTCACCTATTGAATTTCACCTATTGCTGGGCATCAAAAGAGAAAATCAGAGGTGTCTGACACTGCGCAGCAGCAGCAGCTAGCAGTTTTCCAGCATGACACATTCTGAGCAAGCCCAACCTGGGTACTGAGAATCTAGAACTTCTATAGCAGTGCTCTTAAGGGTCCACAACCATTAACTCACCCAAGTTCCTTTTTTGAGGGGAGGCTTAGAAATGGAACTATGCATCCCAAGTATAAAAATAACTAGTTAGATAGCAAGATTCCTCTCCCTTCACTATAGCTGCCCCTAATACCTAGTGCTGCCAGTATGGACATATGCCATAGTCTTTTGAAGCATCGACAGCCCTGGAGATAAGCTCTATCTATAGAGTGCATTTCAGGGGTCACCATTGTAGATTGATGTCCGTGTGGATAATGCAGTATAAAGTCATTCTGATGCATGCCCTTAAAAGTGTTAGAGGTTGCCTGCCGAGTGTATAAGCTTTGTTAAACAAATAAATAAAATAGCTTCCTCCCCATTTTCCTCCCTCAGAAAACTGCTGCAGATGGCAAGAGGCAGGAAATCATTGTGTTGGATTCGAAGAGGAGCAACGCTATTAATATTGGCCTGACGGTCCTGCCCCCTCCAAGGACGATCAAGACTGCAATTTTGAACTTTGATGAATATGCCTTAAACAAGGAAGGAATTGAGGTATTGAAGGGGAAGGGACCAATGAGCAGGGCTGGCACCTGAGGGAAACCACAAGATGGCACATGCTCCCATGACTAGGGAAGAAGGGGCAAGTTGTTAACAAGGGTGGACTAAAGATCTACATTGGGAACAAGGGTGAGAGGAAACCAGCAGTACCTCCTATTCGCCAAGAGGCCACTGAAGAGGCTCCCAGCCTTGGGGAGGCGGCCAAAAAGGAGGCACGTTCAGCCTCCAAGGAGCATGCTTTACCTGTTGCTGCCACCATGGCAGCAGGAGATGCATTCATTGGAGGCCAGATCTGCTGCCTCTGTGGATCCTGCCACCTGAGGCGATTGCCTCACCTTGCCTCACGGGTGGCCCTGAGGTTTAAGCTAAGAGCTTATCATTATTTATAGGTGTTTGGGGTTGGACGTATATCCACATTCTGCAGCAGTGCCAGTCATATGTTTGGAACAGGCAGGGAAGAGGACCTGTGTTGTATTCATTCCCCCTTGTTTCCTGACCTCCTGAACACATGGTTGTGATCTTTGCTAGCCCATTGACCGGGCTTGTACAGGTGTCGTCCCTCATTCTGCCCAGGGCCTGAACACAGAACACCTGTTCGTGCAGATCAATCCATACTCAACAACGGACATGCAGGCACAAACCCCCTTCCTCCAGATTGTGCTGGTGGTAGCCAGCAGTTGTAGGAAATGGTGTATAAATTTATTGTGTCAGCTGCTTTGAAAAGCATAGGTGGAAAATTAGGAAGATGGTAATGTGATGCTTAATATTTCTCAACACTTGGGGCTTTGTGTCTTCAGAATGTATAAAAAGAAGTATTTCAACTGTAGTGAGCACAGATTAGATTGGATTAGCTGCCTCTGATTTTTAGCCTTGTGTATGTAGTTGGTCATTTTTCTTGTCTTTCTAGAAAATTCTCACCATGATTCCCACAGAAGAGGAGAAGCAGAAAATTCAGGAGGCTCAGTTGGCCAACCCTGATATTCCTCTTGGCAGTGCTGAGCAGTTCCTTCTGACTCTTTCTTCCATCACTGAACTTTCTCCTAGACTTCAGCTCTGGGCATTCAAAATGGATTATGAGCTTGTGGAAAAGGTAATTCCTAGTTATCAGAAGCAGACTAGTTATATGAAAGTTACTACAAATTTGCTTCTGAGACAGTAATCACTCAGAAAGGTCTATTGACATAGAGTAAAACTCAAGCTACACAGTAAGGAAATCTGCAATTCTTTCCTCTCCCTTTTGAAGCCTGAGCAGGTTGGGAGTTGGGAGTGAAGAAAGGGGTTTGCAGAGACTTGGTTCCTGTAGTTTCTCTATATTTTCGCCTCCAGGTGTGAAAATGTAGCTTAGTGAGGGGAGGGTTAATCTGAGAAAGAACAGGAGGGGGAAAGGTAAACACACATTCTCCACTGCAACTCACAACTTACCCAATTTGATTCCACCCACCCTTTGGGAACACTCCAAAGAAAGAATAACAACATTGTTTATACAGTGGTACCTCTGGTTACAAACGGGATCCATTCCAGAGGCCTGGCCATATCCCGAAAACTTCGTAACCGGAGGCGCCCTTCTGTGCGCGCACGTGGCGCGACTGAGTGCTTCTGCGCATGCGCGTGCAGTGAAACCCAGAAGTTGGGTTTGCCGCGACCGTAACCCAAAGATTCTGTAACCTGGAGGTTACACAACACGAGGTACCACTGTAATTGGAGCCTAAATGTGTACACTTGGCTTCTGTGACTTGAGTCTCCCACTGAGATCCAGCAAATGAGTGTTGTCTTCTGGAAAACCAGTTTCTAGAACCTCAGCTGTTTGCAGAAGGAGCTGGTCTTTCTTGGTGAGAGAGGCATCCCCATATCTCTGGCCCTGACGCGGAGATTTGTATGTGTGGTGCCAAGCCTATCCTAAGCCTGCTTCTGCTTCTCTTCTTTATGGTTGTGGCTGAACTCAGGGCAGGTTTCCCCTTTTTCCTTCACACTGATATCTAGCTAATGGTATGAAGTGTGTTAATAATACAGCCCTTGTGCTTTTGATGTGGGGGGCGGGGGGGGCAGAGCATTGTCCAGTAGATTCAGTTAATGCTTGATGAATCGAAAGCAACTATTATTATAATTCATTGCTGGAGGTCTTTATTCTTCTTTCTCAAATGCTAAGAAGGAAAAAATAAATAAAAGAAGAATCATTCTCATGAGACCGAGTTAAGGAATTTGATGTGCCTGATTTCAGCTGGGATAAATTTGTGGACGTCTAGTAAATCGAGAGTGAAGATCAGCGCTGCACTGTTTGAAAATTCCAAATTCTTACGAAGTGTAGAACAAAAGGGGAAATGGGGCCTTAGGCTAACTAAACCATTCAGGGGTACATCCTATAGCAGCCTTCATGTTTCTCAGAATCATGCACCTTGCTCAAATTAAAAAGCAATTTAACGGGCATGTCCGAGTTTAAATGACTCCAGTTTACTGTTAAGGGTTGAAAGTGGCACTAACTTTGGGAACATTCAGTAGCTGAGGAGGGAGAGACAGCCTTGCAATTTTACATTCTATGGAGCATAGCTTGGGAATTTTTGTGATAATTAAAAGCGCTGAATTGATACACGATGTGCTGCATTTTCTTTATTTCCTGTTAATGTCAGGAGGTTGCAGAACCACTTCTGGATTTGAAGGAAGGAATGGACCAGCTTGAAAACAACAAAACTTTGGGATTTATCCTTTCTACTCTACTAGCCATTGGAAATTTTCTCAATGGAACCAATGTAAGCTTTACTTTCACTATTACCTAATTGTTATTGCAGCGGTTCTGACTGGATAGATGAGGACATATGAAGAAATCACAGGGAGGGAGAACTCTGAGAAGGAGGCAGCCTTCAGTTTGCTCTCTTTCTCCCTGCCTTGCATAGAACTGTTCTGAAGAGAAAAGAGAAAAGAAAAACATGGGTTGAGAGCATCTGCATTGGAACTGTGGTGCCACTGGAGGTGGCAGAAATGCTGGCTGTAGTAGCACCACCACTGGTCAGACTCGTCCTGCCTCTTTGCCTAAACTGGCTTTGCTTTTTAGTCACATGGAAATATGCTGTAACCTTGAAAAATACGTATACGGGTGTAGAGAAGTGAGGCCTTGCAACAGCAAACAATAGGTGTTTATCACAGTCAACCCCTCAGTTTGTTTATTTATTATTAATTATTACATTTGTGATCTGCGTTATCATGCCAAAGTGACCTAAGGTAAAGGTAAAGGGACCCTTGACCATTGGGTCCAGTCGCGGACGCCTCTGGGGTTTTGGCGCTCATCTCGCTTTAGTGGCCAAGGGAGCTTCCGGGTCATGTGGCCAGCATGACGAAGCTGCTTCTGGCGAACCAGAGCAGCGCACGGAAACGCCGTTTACCTTCCCGCTGGAGTGGTACCTATTTATCTTCTTGTACTTTGACGTGCTTTCGAACTGCTAGGTTGGCAGGAGCAGGGACAGAGCAACGGGAGCTCACCCCGTCGCGGGGAATCGAACCGCCGACCTTCTGATCGGCAAGCTCTAGGCTCTGTGGTTTAACCAACAGCGCCATCCGCGTCCCCAAAGCGACCTACAGCCATATGAAAGACAATCAACCTCATATAGATTAAAACCAAGAGGAAAGAGAAATACATTAAAAACATCCCACCCACTTCTAAAATTGTCCACAGATAGTTAAAGGCCAAAGGTCTGGTTATACTGAAATGGTTTTTGCATGGCGCCTAAAGATATGTAACAAAGGCCTGCCAGGCGAGCCTCTCTGGGGAGAACATTCTACCTCAGAAAAGGCCCCTTCTCTTGTTGCCACCCTCTCGTGGAGGACAAACCCTCCAACATTTCTCTGATGAAAATAGGGACCTCCTATTACACAGTGGGTGGCGCTATGGGTAAAACCTCAGCGCCTAGGACTTGTCAATCACATGGTCGGCGGTTCGAATCCCCGCAGCAGGGTGCGCTCCCGCCGTTTGGTCCCAGCGCCTGCCAACCTAGCAGTTCGAAAGCACCCCTAAGTGCAAGTAGAAAAATAGGGACTGCTTACCAGCGGGAAGGTAAACGGCGTTTCCATGTGTGCGGCTCTGGCTCGCCAGATGCAGCTTTGTCACGCTGGCCACGTGACCCGGAAATGTCTCCGGACAGCGCTGGCCCACGGCCTCGTGAGTGAGATGGGCGCACAACCCTAGAGTCTGGCAAGACTGGCCCGTACGGGCAGGGGTACCTTTACCTTTACCTTTACCTTTTTATTACATAACTACTACTACTACTACTACTACTACTTTACTATTTAGACCCCATCCATCTGACTGGGTTGCCCCAGTCACTCTGGCTGGCTTCCAACATGTATAAAAACATAATAAAACATTGAACATTAAAAAACTTCCCTGTACAGGGCTGCCTTCAGATGGCTCTGGGGTCGGATAACTCCATACCCTCAGAACATTTCTCCAAAAATAGGGATGTCCTAAGGACAGGCAAAATTAGAATCAAATTAGAAACTGGAATGGCTTCTGTAAATCCAGGACTGTTCCTGGAAAATAGGGACACTTGGAGGAGGCACACAGAAGGGGCTCAGATGATGGTCGCAGGGTCCAGGTCAGGTCATATGGGGAGAGGTGGTCTTTGAGGTATTGCGGTCCTGGGTCATTTAAGTATTTGACAAAATAAAAAGCATAAAATATGAAATCACAATATAACCTATTATTATTATTTCTTCTTCTTCTCCTCCTCCTCCTCCTTCTCCTTCTTCTTCTTCCTCTTCTTCTCAAACGGTGATAGAAACTGCAGCAAAATAACACAAAGGTTTTACCTCTGCATGACTGCAGGGATGGCAGCTATCTTTTAAGGGAACCATAGCAAATTTGCCATCTAAAATATTTGGAGGGGAAACAGTAAAATGGGACAGTATAATGCAACACAGTTAGAAGGGGTGTGTCTGTTTGTGTTCTCTAGCTATTCCTTCCTATTCCCAAACACATCTGGTTGGGGTTTTTTTGTCTCCCAGCCCCTGCAATACTCAGTCAGAGTGTACTCAGTCCTCAGTGGTCTGTTTGGGCTATTTTAGGGTGAGTGCAGCATTTAAGTCCTCACTGGGTTTGTTGTTTTTTGAAAAAAGAATTAGCTCCATTAACACTGATGCTTTCAGATGAATGTTAACATGTAAGCTATGTATAAATCTGATTTTGCAGCTGTTTAGTAACATGTTCCATTTTAACCAAGGGCCTCCTGAGAGCAGTCTTCTCTTTCCCATCAGACATGGTATATTAAAAAAAAAAAATTGAGGCATGTAGAAGTGAATGTAGCATGCTGTTTTTATTTCTTTTCTTTCCTTCACATAGGCCAAAGCCTTTGAACTGAGCTACCTCGAGAAAGTTCCAGAAGTCAAGGACACGGTGCATAAGCAGTCTCTCCTTCATCACGTCTGTACGATAGTGGTGGAAAAATTCCCAGACAGCACGGACCTTTATTCTGAGATTGGGGCCATCACGAGGTCAGCCAAGGTACATTTTTGTGTGCTAGGAAATCTCCTTTTCCTATGACAGAAGGGATCTTTATCAGTTTCTGTAAGGAACAAAAAACAGTTTAAGTGTAATATCCAAGTTTTGCTTTCATGCTGCTTTTCTCCATTCTTCCTTATAAACAGTGAGCTTAGAAATATGACTTTGTTTTATGTCATCCACTTGGAATGTTTAGGATATAGGAACTTTCTCTGGCGTTTTCCCTCATTTTTCTGTCAAATGGTTTTCTCATCAAGGGGTTTGTTGTTTTTTTAACAAGCAGTCTATTCCGAAGTGAATGCATTGCTTTTAAGCTATAAAGCAATTAATAGAATTGATATCTGTCAGAACTATGCCACCCCAGCAAGCAGCTGAGATAATCTTTTAAGTTTTGGCTTCTCTTTTGTGTACAGAAAGCAAAGTGTGATGCCTTCTCAGTTCACAGGGAAACAAGACAGGTTCTTGGAAACGGTGCAGTGCTTTTGCATGACACCCCCAGACTGTGAAATAAGCAGTTTAACAAAATCTGCCCTCCTACATCAGCTTCTCAGCAATATTACAACACTGTATATCCATAGATTCTTTTAGAAGAGGAGAGAGAAAGTTAGGCATTGAGATAGAACAAGCATCTATCAGTCACTAGCGGTATATAATGAAGAGCTGGGACTGTATAGATGAGAAAAGAGTAGGAGACTATATAACCCTATAAATGTACAATAGATTTTGAAAGAAGCAATACTCACGAATAAGCCTTTCACGGGGATGCTTCTTCAAGATTCACAACTGCGGACCTTTTAAAATGTCTGCATATTGTCACAAACATATCAAACCATTGGCAGGCAGACATTCAGTAGGTGGTGAATCATTATCTTGTTTTAGTTACTTTCGGATGTTTCTACATCAACTACCTTCTAGGAGGAAAAAAGTGAGTGTTATGGTGCAAAAAATACGGTATCTCTGACCCTGTCTGTATTTCCAGAGAGGAGAGGAGTTCCAAGACGGGTGTGTTCCTACAAACCTCTGTGGTCTGGAATACCCTGCAAATATCATTCAGCTTCTCAAAAGGGCCCACGCCTGCTTGAATTGTGTCACTTTGTCACAAGCGATTCTATTACACCTGCTTTTTGTTTTCCATAGACTTCCGTTTGCCTTCACCCATGGAACCTCTAGATATGATTTCCTCTATTATTATTATTATTATTATTATTATTATTATTATTATTATTTACGACACAATATCTTTATTGTTATTGTCCCATACAGAACAATGAAATTGAAAAATCTACATAAGACATTCAAAAACCCCTTAAAATTCTGAAACCCAATTTTAAAATACAATAGACTACTATAGAGACTCCTTATACTGCATTTAAAACCAGATTTGCATTTGGGTAGAAACTGTTTCTCAGGCGGCTAGTCCTAGTCTTTATAACCCTGTACCTTCTTCCAGAAGGCAGAAGCTGAAAGAGATCATTTCCAGGGTGCGCACTATCCTGCGCTATCTCTGCAGCTTTCTTATGGCACCTGGAAGCATAAATTTGATCTAAGGTGGGAAGAGTGCACCCAGTTATTCTCTCCGCAGTCTTTACAACCCTGGACAGCATTGTTTTTTCCCTGGCCGTGCAGCTCCCAAACCACCTAAGTTAATACACTCCCCACAGTACAATGGTAAAATGCCATCAACAGGTCCTTTGAGAGATTGTTTTTCCAGAGAATTCTCAGAAAATATAACCTCTGCTGTGCTCTCTTCATCAGGTCTTTGCTGTTTTCTCCCCAGGTTAGGTCATCTCTCAACTCCATTCCCATTTTATTATTTATTGAATTTCTATACAGCCCTATAGGGACGCGGGTGGCACTGTGGATTAAACCACAGAGCCTAGGACTTGCCGATCAGAAGGTTGGCGGTTCGAATCCCCGCGACGGGGTGAGCTCCTGTTGCTCGGTCCCTGCTACTGCCAACCTAGCAGTTCCAAAGCATGTCAAAGTGCAAGTAGATAAATAGGCAGGAAGGTAAACGGTGTTTCCGTGCGCTGCTCTGGTTTGCCAGAAGCGGCTTAGTCATGCTGGCCACATGGTCCGGAAGCTGTACGCCAGCTCCCTCGGCCAATAAAGCGAGATGAGCGCCGCAACCCCAGAGTCGGCCACGACTGGACCTAATAGTCAGGGGTCCCTTTACCTTTACCTTTATACAGCCCTATACACGTAGGGCGGTATAAAAATTTTGAGCATTTGCCTGAGCTGGTGTTAAGAGAGAAAGGATCCACGCCACCCACCTGATGAGGCGGGGGGGGTGCATTTCAAGCCGTTTGTGAGATAATGGCCTCCTGGTTGTGTAGCAACAGTTAGCATATCTTGCCATTGTTGTGACTGTGTCACAATGCTGTGCGACGTTGCTAAGCAGCATACTCGGTCTCAATCAGAGGGAAAGGAACATTGCTGCTTTTCCTTGCCATCCAACAGGAGAGTTTTGGCAGCAGCCTTTATCAGCTACAGACACTGCGGTTAAGCTCTCAGTTATCCAGATGTCAAGGTGGGATGAAGGAGAAAATGTAGATGTGGCGTGTTCTCAGGTGATTTAGTTGTTTGGGCAAGCTAGAATGTGAAGCAGGCTGTGGCTCCACAGCGCTGGCTAAGGGCAGACCATGGCTATGCCAGCCATCCTGTAGCCTTATGAGGCTTTGTCCTCGGGTGGGAAAAATATTGCGCCCGGGAAAGGGAAGTGGGAGTCAACAGACACTCAAGGAATAGTTTCGGAGAAAAGGCTTTTTATTTCTACCATCCATGAACTGGTAGAAGGAGCAAGTGTGATAAGTCACGAAAAGCATGCACGAGTTCACAATCATGTGCACAAGCATATATACCCCTTTCCAGTTCCCTCCTCCTTTCTCCTCCCTCAGGAGTCCTGCCCCATGTTGAGGTTCCTGAGCATGTACAGAAAGCTGTCTTGGGACTATTGTGGACTCTTGGCACCCTTCCCAGGAAAGGGGTTTCAGAGTGTTCAGATATGTTTCAATCTCTTGTTCTGGCATGGTTCCAGGACAGAAAGCAAGTTGCAATGTGGTTCTTTAGCAAGGCCAGAAGGCATGAGAAAGGCCTGAGAAACAATGGACTGTTCTCTACCTTTGTTACACCAGAGCGGAATGTTTCTGATGATTGTGAACTCGTGCATGCTTTTCGTGACTTATCACACTTGCTCCTTCTACCAGTTCATGGATGGTAGAAATAAAAAGCCTTTTCTCCGAAACTATTCCTTGAGTGTCTGTTGACTCCCACTTCCCTTTCCCAGGCGCAATATTTTTCCCACCCGAGGGCAAAGCCTCATAAGGCTATAATCCCTTTTGGAGTGCAGCTGTGCAGGGAGTAAGGAGGCAAAACTGGTGCTGTGTTGAAAAGGAAGATTGATTGATTGATTGATTGATTGATTGATTGATTATACCCCACCCATCTGGCTGGGCTTCCCCAGCCACTCTGGGCAGCTCCCAACTGAATATTAAAAACACAATACAGTGGTACCTTTGTTTACAACCATAATCCATTCCGGAGGTCCATTTGTAAACCAAAACAGGTTGTAACCCAAGGCGCACTTTCGCCAATGGGGCCTCCCCAAAAAAATTTGTTCATAATCCCCCCCCCCCAAAATGGGTTGTAATCCAAAAAAAAGGTTGCGAACCAGGACACGCACTTCTGGGTTTGACGTGTTTGTAATCCAAAACGTATGCAAAGCAAGGTACCACTGTACAGTATTAAACATTGAAAACTTACCTAAACAGGTCTACCTTCAGATGTCTTTTAAAAGTAAGATTGTTGCTTATTGCCTTGACATCTGATGAGAGAACGTTCCGCAGGGCAGGCGCCACTACCAAGAAGGCCCTCTGCCTGGTTTGGATGCCTGAGTCTGGGTCCTATAAACATTAGAATTTCCTCTCAGAAACATTTTGTCTTACAGTTCTTTCCAAGTCTTTCCAGTTGTTTTCCTCCATGCTGTCTAACCTTATTTCGTGTAGCTTTGTTCATTCCTATGATGCCTGAGGTCTTTTTCTTTGGAACTTTTCTGGACTTTTAGAAACAGAAGAGGCTTACTGTAGCAAGCCCCGTTCCCACTTCTCATAGCTGCCACAAATCAGTGTTCCTGAAGTTGGAAGCCATCCAGGCTGCTAAAAGGCACAGACTCCAAAAATAGGAGAAATCGTATTTAAGAGAAATTGGCATAAATAAGCTTTGGGCATTTTCACTGAGGGTTACGTTACAGTTTGGATTCCACGTGACCCTCAAAACTCTGAAGAAGTTAAACAACAGAGACATAGATGTTTCACCTGCATAACTTTTCCTATGTGAACTTCGGTGAGAATAAAAATTAATTATATCCAGGCAGCGAGGGAATTCCCAAGCCACAAAAGTGGTACATAAGCAGAACATTCAGAAACGAAATTATGACTCAAGACACAGAAATGTTGCAGGCCCAAGTGCGGACAGTTCCAATGAGAAATAAAAGTGGGAGGCACCCAAAGTAAATGGTATGGCTGCATAAGGAGCTTACATATGAGCCGAGAGTTAAGAATGTCAGGAAGACTAAAGCTCAGAAAGAGCTCAGGCTTGCAAGAGAGGTTAAAAATAATAACAAAAGGTTTCATTGGCTGTGTTTAAAGCAAGTGGAGGAACAACCTCATGGTAAGTTATCTGTGTGGAGAAGACGGAGAAATGCTATAGGGTGTCATAGAAAAGGCAGAACTGCTCAACACCTATTTTGCCCAAAGTGGAAAGGAAAGTGATGCCCAACCTGGTGATAAGAGAATAAATGATAATACAGTGGTGCCTCGCAAGACGAACGCCTCGCAAAACGAAAAACTTGCAAGACGAAAGAGTTTTCCGTTTTGAGTCGTTCCGCAAGACGAATTTCCCTATGGGCTTGCTTCGCAAGAAGAAAGCCCATAGGGAAATCTCCGGGGACCTCTTTTAAATGCTGGCGGTGGGGAGCAAAGCCTTTCGCCCCCCTCCGGCCTTCAGAAGAGGTCCAGGAAGGCCGGCGGGGGCCGAAAGTCTTTGCTCCCGATGGCCAGCATTTTAAAAGCGGTCCGGGACAGCGGAGAAGTCTCCGCTGTCCTGGGGGCTTTTAAAATGCTGGCAGTCGGGAGGAAAGCCCTCCTGTCCCCGGAGCTTGCGGGGTGGGAGGTGGGGAGAAGGGCTTTTCTTCCCACCGCCAGCCTTCAGAACAGCCTTCTGAAGGCTGGCAGTGGGAAGAAAAGCCCTTGCCCCCCCCCCAGCCTTCAGAAGAGGTCCAGGGACAGACTGTCCCCAGACCTGGTCTGAAGGCGGTTTCCATAGGAACGCATTGATTGATTTTCAATGCATTCCTATGGGAAACCGTGCTTCGCAAGACGAAAAACTCGCAAGAAGAAAAAACTTGCGGAACGAATTAATTTCGTCTTGCGAGGCACCACTGTAAATGGGAGCTGCAGCCCCAAATGGGAAAAGAGATGGCAAGAGAACATCTAAAGCTAAAGGTAAAGGTAAAGGACCCCTGACAGTTAAGTCCAGTCACGAACGACTCTGGGGTTGCCACGCTCATCTCGCTTTAGTGGCCGAGGGAGCCAGTGTTTGTCCGCAGACAGTTTTCCCGGGTCGTGGCCAGCATGACTAAGCCACTTCTGGCAAAACCAGAGCAGCTCATGGAAACACCGTTTAGCTTCCCGCCAGAGTGGTACCTATTTATCTGCTTGCACTTTGACATGCTTTTGAACTGTTAGGTTGGCAGGAGCTGGGACTGAGCAATGGGAGCTCATCCTGTCGCGGGGCTTCAAACCACTGGCCTTCTGATTGGCAAGCCCTAGGCTCAGTGGTTTAGACCACAGTGCCACCCGCGTCCCAAGAGAATATCTAGCTACTTTAAATAAATTCAAATCTCCAGGGCCCAATGAGCTAAAGGGTACTTTAGGAGCTTGCAGATGTAATCTCAGAGCCTCTGT
Organism: Podarcis raffonei; assembly: GCF_027172205.1. Lineage (NCBI taxonomy): Eukaryota > Metazoa > Chordata > Lepidosauria > Squamata > Lacertidae > Podarcis > Podarcis raffonei. Next base: position 5,550,188 of record NC_070614.1, on the reverse strand, counting down.
CTATAATCTTTGAGGATTCTTGGAGAACAGGTGAGGTCCCTGCACACTGGAGGTGGGCAAATGTCGTCCCCGTCTTCAAAAAAGGGCAGGGTGGTGGTGAGGAAAACCCTGTATGTTCATTTATTTTAAAGTATTTATAGACTGCGGAAGCAGAAAACTCCTAAGTAGCGTGCGTAATAAAATTATTGCTAAAGCAGTTAGAATCCACAAAACCTTTAAAAAAATAAAATAAGCATCCATCAATTGAATAAACTCTGCTTATACTCTGTTCACTTTATATTCGAAGTATACAAGTATCTTGCAGGCACAAAAGTGTTGCATCCAAAGGAAGCCCTCAGGCAGAGCTTCCAATTGTGTCATCCTTTTTAAGACTCTGAATCCTTGTTTCTTACTCCCACTGTCTCACCAACATCCCTGCCCCTGAAAGAAAAATACACACTGAAACATTTGGGCCATATTACATTGCTAAATCAATTATCTGAGAATCATTCCAAGGCTTCTTCTTTTGATTTTTAGTGTTGCTTGATCCTTCCTTCCTTCCTTCCTTCCTTCCTTTCTCTTTCTCTTTCTCTTTCTCTTTCTCTTTCTCTTTCTCTTTCTCTTTCTCTTTCTTTCTTTCCTTCCTTTCTTTCTTTCTTTCCTTCTTTCCTTTCTTTCTTTCTTTCTTTCTTTCTTTCTTTCTTTCTTTCTTTCTTGTTTTCTGCGTGTACATTCTGATCCACATCACCTTTTGGTATATTCTCCGAGTTCTTGGCAAAATATGCTCAGTCTGGAAAATAATATTATTCGGTCCCGTCATTTGTTCACAAAAGATCCCTGAAACTGCTTTTCTCCCAAGTAGGAAAACGGCTTAGGGTGGGATATGTGATTCTGAGCAGAAAAAATGGCGTCAAAGCAGTTGGTTTACCCACCAGCTCCTCCTGCCACTATTTCCCACTATTTGTTGCAGTATACAAGTCTGCTTGTCCGGGTTTTTTCAATAAAAAATATTTTTTAAAAAGCAAGAGATAACTGATATGGTTCCCAAATCTCCAGCGTGGCTCTGAGTCACAGCACAAAGCACAGGCTTCACAATTAGATGCTCCTTAAAAAACATCTATGCCAATGGTTTGACCCAGATTTTTGTCCTGAAGCACATATACAATTGAGCGAATATGTCCTCATTTTCTAAATGAGTCAGGATCTTGAAAGGGCTTCATATTTCACATTATTTACTATTCCTACTGAGGCCAAGGAATGAATTGTACTTTAAAGTTAGGTAGGAAAAATCCCATCACCAGACTGGCAAGTAAAGGAGACTTTTTAAAAAAGAAAGAAGCCAAATACCTTATATTACTCATTGTGCTTTTGGGAGGCCATAATTTGGCCCATGAATGATAGACACTTAACTAGAGCAAGAGTCACTTCCTTTATCATGTGGTTCGGTATTAACTTTCTGAGAGAGAAAAAATGAAGTTGCAGGAATTGTGGGGGAAAGGTGGAGCAAGTATTTTGTTGGTTTGTTTGTTTAATTTGTATACCATCCTTCATCTGTAGACCTTGGGGCGGTTCACAGCATAAAAATACAAGATAGAAAACACAAAATACATAATAAAAGCAATTTATAGCTAGTCCTTGTCACATTTCTGCAGCCTGTAATATATTTATCCGGTGTCAGCCTAAATGCAAGGAATAAGTGGGGTTCTACCTGGTAGCAGGACGCGGGTGGCGCTGTGGGTTAAACCACAGAGCCTAGGACTTGCCGATAAGAAGGTCGGCGGTTCGAATCCCCGCAACGGGGTGAGCTCCCATTGCTCGGTCCCTGCTCCTGCCAACCCAGCAGTTCGAAAGCATGTCAAAGCGCAAGTAGATAAATAGGTACCACTCCGCGGGAAGGTAAATGGCGTTTCCGTGAGCTGCTCTGGTTCGCCAGAAGTGGCTTAGTCATGGTGGCCACATGACCCGGAAGCTGTACGCCGGCTCCCTCGGCCAATAAAGCGAGATGAGCTCTGCAACCCCAGAGCCAGCCATGACTGGACCTAATGGTCAGGGGTCCCTTTACCTTACCTTCTTGGCGGCCCTTCTTGCCACTTACTAGGGTGGGGCCGCGGGAAGGTTGGGGCTCTGTAGGTGCCCATTGCTTTCAACTTTACAGCTCACAGCCCCAAACTCACTGCCCTAGAAAGCAGCAGAGACCATTGTGTTGACAGGGCAAGTCTATGTCAGCTGGTTCCTTTTCTACAGAAAGAGAAATAGCTGGGATTTGCATGTTCTTAACTGAACCTGGCTTCTATTCCATTGTAACGCAAACGGTAGCAGTTTGAGCATATGTGTTTCCACTCAATTGAGCTTTTGTGTAGTTAAATCGCACAGAGCTCCCTGTTTGTAGCAACATAAACCAAGCTGCAGGGCTCTGCCACTTAAACACCTTTTATGGTTAATGAACAGGAGAACCTTCATCTCGTTTACTTTATTAAGGAATTTATTGGCTTCCCCTACATTAAGCTTTACTAGCACGATTACACTGTGTTGACACAAGACTTTCAAAGTTCAAAAGATATCTTCCTGCACGGATGTGCAATTGCACTTGTTCAAAAGGAGCTGTAAGGATTGACTTCCGTAAACAAAACTGAGGTCTATTAGGGCTCCATTGCTCCCATTGTCATTAGGCCAGGAAAGCATGAAGCAAAAAGGAGGAATGGGTCAGGCAGCCATAGACTAGAGGGATTGATGGAGACCATTGTGGTCTGCTGGGATACACTTGGGTCCAGAGCTATCAGCACAAGTTAGTCTTAGAAACCAGGGCCACTCAGCCATGAGGCGAGTTGAGGCAACAGCCTCAGGTGGCAGAATCCACAGGGACAGTGTCAGATGCTGGTGGTGGTTGCTCGTGAGTAGCCAGGCAGGACTCTGACCTGTCTTTTACAGGTTTTATTGTGCAAGCTATTTACAGTGCAGATCCACAAAGTTCATGTCCGTCTTAGTCACTTGCAGAATCCGGGAGTGGCCCCTTCCGGTTTCTCCCCCAACACAAGAACTTCGGCACCCCAAGGCTCCTCCTCCCCTCCTTATGTTTCACCCCTCTGCGCAGGCTGGGCGATGGAAGGGGCGTGCGTCCCTCCTGGCCAGCCTAGCTAGGTGAGGCGCTGGGGCTCTCAGCAGCATCCTCGAGCCCTTTCCTCGCTTGACTGGCCCCTTCCCCCTCTTCTCCACTGGAGGTGTGGCTTTCCCCATCGCTGGAAGAGGAACTGCTTCTCAGGAGCTTTGGAGGCTCTCTGTATCCCAACGGCCCCCCTGCCTCCCTCCCCTGTTTCGATGGCTGTCCCCTGACAGACAGCAAATCGGCCACTAAGGAATGCATCTCCTCCTGCCGCAGTGGCAACAACAGCTTCTGCATGCTCCTTGGCGGCTGGATCTGCCATCTCCTCAGCAGCCCCCTGCCCATGCTGCCTCGGCAGCCGATTCTTGGCAAATAGGAGGTGCAGCTGGTCTCCTCCCACCTTTGTTCTCAATGTAGATATTTATCCCTCCCCTTGTTCTGCTGTAGAGCTTCACTATAGAAGCCAACTCCCAATTTCAACACACACACCCCAAGTTGATGGGCATTGCCATTCACATGGGGTGCGCATGCCCGTGATCAGTTATGTGGGGTAGGGCTTACCTGCCTCCTCACACACAATATTTTATTCAAGTTCGTATCCCTGATCTTCGCTCACACCTTCTCTCCTGCCTGGAAGTAGGGGCCACCATTTTGTGGTTTGCCTCAGGTGCCACAATGTCTTGGACCGGCCTTGTTAGGAGCACAGCACAACTGACCCAAAGGTGTTTTCAAATTGGCACCCCAGGTGTTCTTGGCCAAAAAGCAAGCAAGGCTCGAAGCCTTCAGGAAATGGTCGGATGGAAAATGAGAAATTTATCCAGTTCTCCAGGTGAGGGAAGCAACAGGGAAGCCAGTCAGGTGGTCAAAACAGGAAGAGCAAGACCAAAGAAACAGACAAGAAACAACCACCCAACTGCACTCACATCCATGCAAAACCTGCCTGGATTTCCCAGGTGACTTGCTCAGCAACCAGCCAGACTTCCAACTGGCCACAAACAACAACTAGGACTGAGGACTGAGGAACAAACAGGGCCAGAAAAGTTCAGCCCAGGGGTCCAATTCTTACAGTTTAGTAGCAGCTTCTTGTCTACTGACGTTGGTAGGCAGGCTGCAACCACAAGCAGTTAGCAAAACAGGGTGTCATTGAGCTCTAGTGAGCTGTCATATATGACTAGTAGACTGTTTTGTGTCTTGGGTCATATAGTGTGGACTAGATTTTGTAGGATTTGTATGTGACGGAAAACAAGATGCTTCCTCAGTTAAATTATTAACTAAGGATTTGTTAGTGGCGCTGTGGGTAAAACCTCAGCGCCTAGGGCTTGCCGATCGTATGGTCGGCGGTTCGAATCCCCGCGGCGGGGTGAGCTCCCGTCTTTTGGTCCCAGCTCCTGCCCACCTAGCAGTTTGAAAGCACCCCTAAGTGCAAGATAAATAGGTACCGCTTTATAGCGGGAAGGTAAACGGCGTTTCCGTGTGCTGCGCTGGTGCTGGCTCGCCAGAGCAGCTTCATCACGCTGGCCACGTGACCCAGAAGTGTCTCTGGACAGCGCTGGCCCCCGGCCTCTTAAGTGAGATGGGTGCACAACTCTAGAGTCGGACACGACTGGCCCGTACGGGCAGGGGTACCTTTACCTTTTTTACATATACAGCAGAACCTCGACTTACCACCGCCCCACCCGTGAACAATTCGACTCACGACCGCGGCAAACCCGGAAGTAAATACTGGGTTTGCCGCAATTCGCACACACGCAGGAGCGGCTTCTTCCATCTGCACATGCGCAGAACAGCGCTTCTACCAGCGACCCAGATCGGCTCACGAATGGACCTCCGGAATGGATTCTGTACATGAGTAGAGGTTCCACTGTACACTAATAATTGTATATAGTGATGATGATGATGATGATGATATGTGTATGTGTGTGTGTGTGTGTGTGTGTGTGTGTGTGTGTGTGTGTGTGTAGAAATATATATAAATCTAATCATTTTTTCCCTTCTTGTTAGGTTGACTTTGAACAACTTCGGGACAACTTATGTCAAATGGAGAAACGGTGCAAAGCATCATGGGATCACCTGAAGGCCATAGCAAAGCATGAAATGAAACCAACTCTAAAGCAAAAGATGTCTGAGTTCCTTAAAGACTGTGCAGAAAGAATAATAATTTTAAAAATTGTCCACAGAAGAATAATTAACAGGTAGAGTACCAGGGAATAATATGGATGGTGTACCATTGAGATGTCTCATAAAAAAATGATGATACTCGTAAGTTGTCTGGGCAAATCTGCTGAGTAGTAGCGAGTTTTTAGCAAAGCTGAGGTGAAGTCATCACAGAGAGAGGCTCATAATTGAGCCTGAGAGAGTCAGCTTGATTTACCCCTGCTATGAGCCTAAGAAGATCCTGTTGCTTTCTCAATGACAATTTCAGAAGTGCAGCAGAATCTACTTCCTCTTCAACCCCAATGAGCCTCCAAACTCCTCCAAATGAGCTCGACCCACTAGTATAAACAATAAATAAAACATCAAATAGTACAAAATCAAATTGAACAATTTCCACATAAATCATAAGAATATCTAATATAGAGATACAAAAACTGTATCAACAGGAGCTACCAAAAATCCCCAACCAAAACCCAACATGGTACTCCAGTCCAAGAGTCTGTTCAACAGACAGAGCTTTTGTAGCTGGAGTCAGTCCTGGCCCCTCCCTCCCAAACCAGGTGGGGAAAAGGCCTGCACGGCAGGGAGCAGGTCTTCCAGGACTCACGGCCTAGATAGTCTCTGGCCTCTTCAACAACTTCAGCTTTTGTAGTTGGAGTCAGTCACAGCCCACCCTCCCAGCCCTGGTGGGGAAAGGGCCTGCAAGGAAGGCTGGGAGCAGGTCTTGCAAGAGTTGCAGCCAAGATAAATTCATACTTCAAAAGCAGATTATCCACTGCATGCTCCTCTGACATACTCTGTCCTATAAACAAAGGCATTTCACCTAGATCATGCCATATTCCCTAAAACACCACCACTACAACAATTCCTTGGGGGGGTTGAGGGGCTTTCCCTTACTTGTGGGACGAAAGCTACAGATCACTCCATTCTGTTTTTCTAGGTTCCACTCCTTCTTGTTATTTATGGGATACCCGCCTTACGCAATCCGTGAAGTCAACATCAATAAGTTCTGCAAAATTATTAGTGAGTTTGCCCTGGAGTATCGCACCACGAGGGAGCGCGTTTTGCAACAGAAGCAGAAGCGAGCCAACCACAGAGAAAGAAACAAAACCAGAGGGAAAATGATCACAGACGTAAGTGGCAAAGTAAAATCTCATTCAGCGAAAGTACGTAGAGTTTTGTTGCCGGCAAATGACATACTATAAGATCCATTATCCAAACTGCTCTCTTTCATTTCTTCTTATTCAAGGAACTCTTGTATGAAAGTAGAAGGTTGTGCTGCATAACTCGTCCTCTCCAAGCAGCAGGACCTAAAGGAGCTCCTTTAGCCTACTCCTCTCCCAGAATTAGGGTACCATGTTCATACATCGACCCACTTAATCAGTACTCAGGCATATGTCATCTCATGGCTGCATCCAGCAGTAAGATCAGGCGTGAGCCACAGGATCACATGCCCTCTTACCGGCAGCCCCTGACTTCAGGGGCATACAAAGGGGGGGAGGGGGTGGGCCACCCTGGGCACTGCCCTGGGGGGGGTGACAAGATGGCCCACTGCCTCCCCCCAGCTGTAGAGCGGTGGAGGGCGCACATGCAGTCAGTGTGGGCGCCGCTCACGCCGCGTCCGTACGGGCTGCCACGCCTGTGCAGTCCGCACTGGCTGCCACTCGCGCACGCCGTCCATATGGGCGTCTGTACGGGCTGCCACACACACAGCGACCGTATGGGCTGCCGCACATATGCAGTATGAACAGATGCCGTGCATGCGTCATCGGGCGGTTCTTCCCACCCCTCGGTGTCCCGCCTCGGGTGACGGAGAGGGTTCCTCCGGCACTGCCCGCACATGCTGCTTCCCTTACTGGTCTTAGCCATGTTTAGACTTATACCAGTGACATTAACTACTGTTATTGTTGGTGCTGGTGTAACTGGCACAAGCCAGCAAGGGAACTGGGAAGGAAAGGTGCTGGCAAGGCAGGAAGTACATCGACTCGCAGATGCTCCCAGTTTCTTAACAACAATTACAGTGGTACCTCGGGTTACATACGCTTCGGGTTACAGACTCCGCTAACCCAGAAATATTGCTTCAGGTTAAGAACTTTGCTTCAGGATGAGAACAGAAATCGTGCTCCGGCGGCAGCGGGAGGCCCCATTAGCTAAAGTGGTGCTTCAGGTTAAGAACAGTTTCAGGTTAAGTACGGACCTCCGGAACGAATTAAGTACTTAACCCAAGGTACCACTGTATCAGGAATAGGAAGGTGTTCACATGCACGGTGGCACTTCTGTGGTGGAGAACAGGAAGTGTCCACTTGCACATGGACTGGATTATGGTGCCAGGCAATGGCTAGTCAATCTTATATATTCTCTTTCAGTGCAATTCTATTTCCCAAGCACCTAAGTCAGCCAGAGCTGCACTTCCTCAAACTTGACAACACTAACCTCTCTCCTTCAATGTCATAAAATACTAGCTAACCACTCGTTAAAGGGTGGTTTCTGATGACTACTTATGTCATCTGATAGGAAGTGCCTATAGAGGGTGGTGAATACAGCACAAGATATTATGGGCTGTCCCGTGAATCCGCTGGATGAAATAGCGGAAGAACGTTGCCTCAGGAAAGTGAGGAAAATTCTCAGGGATGATTCACACCCTGGCCGGCACTTTCTTGATCTCCTGCCCCCGGGCAGAAGATACGGAAGCATGATTAGCCGCACCAACAGGGTAAAGAACAGCTTCTATCCGTGGGCTGTTAGGCTGCTGAATGAAAAGATAACAACAGGGCAACTGACTTTCGGGTTTGGCGGGTGTGCGTCAGTAAACGAGGGGAATTAAGACTAAGAGAGCTGAGTGGGGGGTGCTTGCGTAATCTCACTGTATACAAGTTGTACAAGTGACAATAAAGTATTTCAATTTCAACTATATGTACTGATAACCATAAATGCTATTTAAATGTAATGGGGGGGGGACTGTGCTGGCACCAACCAAACGTTAAGTAGCAGAAGTACAATTTTTGCGGGAGGTTGCTTGCACTCAGTGGTACACGAGGTTCACCTCTGAATCAGAATCTGACGTAGGATGGGGAGGCTGGAGAGACATATTTTAAATAACTGACCTCTTATTTCATTTTTATAAACACTACAATTCTGATTTTCAGTTTTAACGATTAAAAATAGGTCTGTGCGTTTAGCTTTAGAGTTTTAAGGTTGAAATTAAAAAAAATTCTATGTGAGGCAAGTTCTAATCGGAATTATTAATTTGAGATTGGAATAGATGTTACCTAATAAGGATTGCTAATTGGGCTGCAGGGAAAGGGATGCACAGCCTACTTTTATAAAAATAAGATTACTTTTTCTCTGTCAAGTGACCTTTAAAAATCCCCCAGGACTTTTAAATCTTCTTTTAAGTTGATGCGGTTTTATTCAGTCCAAAAAAAGTTTAAAGAAGTGCCAGTACTTAATAAAAGTTTCCAGCTGTCTTCAAAATCCAACTCTGGAGTCTCCATTAGATGTGAATGTTTTGTTGCATATGGAGCTACCTCTATCTGGGCTTTGGCATGGGCAGCACTGCTCTGATTAGCAGCGTGGCCAAAATCTCGGGCAAGCTAAGTAAAAGAATACAATAAAAAAAAAACACCACTCCAGTATTATGGATCCAAATGGGCATTGGTTTAGATCACTGCCTCCCTATCATTTGTAGATCTTTCCTGGCAGTGATCTCTCAGACACTGGAAATTTGACTCATATTGAATAACTTTCAAACTGTATTGTTATTACACAAGGATTGTTTTCTTTTAAATCTGGCACCCCATTAAGAAAGTGGACGTTCCTCCCCCCCCCAACAATATTATATGCTTTTGGCAAAGCATAGCACTGCACATATTTTAAGTGCAAGGCAGGGGTCAGTGGACAGTCTGTTGTGTGACCAGGCGGCAACAGCCGCAGCCCCCGGGGATTATAAGGAAGGAATAAAGACTCGGACAACGTATATGGAATTAAAATTAGGCCACAACTTTATTAAACTTCCAAAAGTAGGAAGACCTTGGCTTAAGCCTTGGGCGTGTACCCCTCCCAGCCCCCCAATCGAGGGAAACTGGGGCTCATCAGGGTAAATGGGATATGGGGGTGCTCTGCGAGACGTAAGTGTAGCAGGCAGCCCAGCCCAGGGTCGTTCACTGACAACCTTTCAGTGTATGGCCAGTGGCACCCATATATATAACCTCTTTAAGAGGGGGGGCCTGGAATCGCCACCGCAGGGGGGTGAGTCACCACTTCACGCCCACCCCCCATATAGGGAAGATAGATGATAGATAGATAGATAGATAGATAGATAGATAGATAGATAGAACTTTATTCGGCTATAAGCCCACAAGGTAAAACCAATCAATAAATAAAATAGCATTTTACATTCTAAAATATCAACTAAAATATTTCAACGCATAATCTCCTTCACGTTACATACAGTCTCTAGATGTACCATATTGTGGCCTTGAATATAAAGATGGTGGATAGAGTTTACTAGATTTTAATAGTCATGCAGCATTCCATGAAGTCTTTTATATGAAAGAACTGAATTCAGGAATCTGGCAACCTGTAATGTTCTATAAGAGTCAATGTCCTGGAGTAGATAGGCTAGATGTAATTCAGGTGGTTTAGCAACAGTTTCCAAAATGATTGAATTCAGAATCCTTGATCGGGGAACAATATATGAAGGACAATTAAACAAGATATGATAAAGGGATTCTATTGATTTGTTGTCACATGTGCATAAAACAGAGGTTTTACCGTTAGAAAATCTATTGCTCAGCACATTTGAGGTGAACACATTAAATCTGGCTCTAACAAAAGCGAATCTATGCGACGCAACCGATAAGGTAGACAGATATCGAGGTATCTGGGACCCCATATAGGGAAGAAAAGACTAAAAGATTCCACCCAAGGCCATAACTGCCAAAGTTGTGATGAATTGCTACGGGGAAAACAAAAACCTGCCAATGCAGGAAAATTTCTTCCCAGTCCTTCAACAGCAACCAATCAAAGACCGCAGCAGCGCCAGCTAAACAGGAAGAAAAAGTTAACCTGCAAACAAGAAACATTAAACCAAGGGAGGGTAAGGAGGGTGAATCTCCAGAGACGACTGCCTGGCTATTGTTGGCTCCACCCCCTATTTATAAATGGGGCTGGCCCCATCTCCCAGCAAGAAACCTGATTACTGAAGCCGGGCATGAACCTCCAAATAACACTGAAAGGCAAGTCTTACTCTTTGCCAGTAAGCTCCCTGGGAACTGTAGCACCAAGCGCGATCCCACAAAGGGCACCCACAATGTAAAGTGTGAGTGCTCATTATCTTCAGAACCTTCTGCATTCATGAGACATGCTTATTCATAATCTCTTTCTTTATACATTTTATATATGTATTATCTCTCTGTGTGTGTACACATAGATATGCAAGTATGTATGTATCGTATAGTGCTGTAACGGCTCCATCAGCAGAGGATATTGGTTCATGCTTTGAAGCAACGGCAATTGGCTTTTCCATGGATTGCCATTTGTTCCGATTTAGCACTAAAGAGCGAGTTTTCCAAGGGAAAGTGGTGAGGCAAAGGCAAAACCACTCCGCCCTGTGTCTAGTGGAAGGGTGGACAAGCCCAGGGACAGGTTATTGAGGGGAAAGCAGAGCATGAAATCAGGTGAGGCAGAAAATGAATGGGAAGCAACTTGTTAGATCTCTTAATTACTGTTACGACTTTAAGTATTATTGGCTAGTAGAAAAGAGTCCCAGGGGAAAATATTCATTTTGTTTCATGGAGATAGTCTTTTAGCCTTAATAAAATAAGCAAGCTGGTGGAATTATCTCATGTGTGGGATGTGAAGGTGCAGTCAACATTCTGACAGAGGACTCCATGTTCTAACCGGTTGCTGTGACAACCAGTTTGTCGGTTGCTGGTAGTTTTGAAAGATAACAGCTCAGTTGCAAGTCACCTCAGGACCAACTTCCCTCTAGTATAGTTTATTTGCTTGTTATGCAATCTAAGCCTGCCTTCAGGTACAGTTCTGTAAACCTGAATGAATCTGAGAGTAAAATAGTTTTCTATTAACATGAATCAGATTTGTGTGTGTATTCTTTAAGAGGGATTCAAAGGGATTTTTAACCAGGAAGGAATCTTTCTTAGTAGAACTCAGACGAGTCAGCAACAAGCTGATCACTGCATAAACTTAGAAAGGGGATTGTTTAACTTTGCTAAAGTAAACCTTAGACAAATACAGTGGTACCTCGGTTTAAGAACAGCCCTGTTTGCGAACTATTCGGTTTACGAACTCCGCAAAACCGGAAGTAGTGTCCCGATTTGCAAACTTTACCTTGGTATAAGAATGGAAGCCGAACGGTGGAAGGGCACCGGCAGCGGGAGGCCTCATTAGGGAAAGTGTGCCTTGGTTTAAGAATGGATTCGGTTTAAGAATGGACTTCCGGAATGGATTAAGTTCATAAACCAAGGTACCATTGTTACCTGTAATGTTGTTCCCGCAAGGGGACACTCAGATTTGGGACACTACTGCCATCGTGCTCCAATCTTTTCTTTTTTAATGAATCATACCAAAAATCCTGTTTAAACTTCTAATAAAAGGTCTCCGGTGTGAGCCAGATAGGCAGAGGGAATGGTTTATAATTAATAACCTCACCAGGAGGATCAAGGATCTTAGTGGGATACAGTGCATCACACTTATTTCTATTTACATCTGTTTGCATCACTTCCACAGATGTAAACTGAGACTGCCTAGTCCCATCTGGCAGTTCCCCTACCTCCCGAGGAAAATAATGTGCAGCCAAAATAGAAATGTTGCCTTTAAAATTGATGGTTGGATCAAAAAACATTTGTCTATACTGCAGCCTTTCTGTATCTGCGACACAGTATATATCCAGTCTGTCATTAGAAAATTTTATTATTTCCATTACAATCTGAAAAGATAGAAAGCTTTTCCTGAAATTCTGTCTAAATCTGCCTCCCTCTTTCTTCAGGCAATCCCTTTTTGTCTTGAGAACTATGGCAAAAAGACTACTGCTTTTCTCTTCTTTGTGTCCAGCATTTTTGCACTAGACCAGATTGAGGTTAGCATAGATTGAGGTTAACCCTTCCTTTAGTGGAAGAAAACTGATCACGTTCTGACACTACTCAGCTCACTGACAATACTGAAGCTGGTCTTAAGAGTGTTTCCTATATTATATCAGGATGTCACAGGAATCCCCATTCAAGATATATCTGGACAAAAGTCATAACACAGGAAGGATGTATGCCCATGTCTACTTTATGATACGTTTAATCCGTGTGGCAGTTACATTAAAGATCAGAATTACAAACGAAAATTGTAATATGGACTACGAAGAAATAGTGTCTGGAGTTTGCCTTTTTCCTCCTCCCTCCAAAGTCCGTTTCCTTGTGTCATGCCTTTCACATTATAAGTTTCAAGAGGGGGACTGTCTTGTTACTATTCTGGGAGTGTTTGTCAGCTGAAGAGTGGGTTAAGAATGTTTTAAATAAATGTATCTAATCAAACAATAATGCAATATTAGAAACAAATATGCCACACTATAATCCACAATCCATTTTTTTTTATCAAGCATCCCCATTCATTTTGAAGGATTTACTTGTGGCCCACTCCACCCCAAAGGTATCATGTGACTGGCATTAATATTTACATTCACTTTGCCACCATTTAGTCAATAAATAGCAAATGGCCGTTGCAGCACACAAAGGCCCAACAACAGTACAGACCTTGTATGGTTTAAATCTCTTGACAGGATGTACAGATGATTAGAAGTACAAATATTTTACCTGTCCCCAAATGACCTTTTAGATTTCTGTCATTAATGCTAGGGGGTTACTTATATAGTATTGTTTTCTGGAGGGATATATTTTTACTGGCTTGCCATAATGAGAATAAGCAATCAGAGCATACCTACAGAGGTTCCTTTGGATAAAGGCTGGCTATCTTTCAGTGTCGCTAGGCCCAAAGCAAAACAAACAGCTCCCTCGTGGAACAAAACATACCCTTAAAAAGCAATGCTAGCCTGCTGTCGTCCGTCTCTCCCACAGCTAATCTTTCTTGCATTGAGTGTGCCGAAAACACCATGAAAGACAAAACAAACGAGTCCTTCATTTTTCAAATGCGAATGTTTCTGGAACAAAGAAATGAAAAGAAATGGATGGATTCAGATAAAATAATATCTGAGAAAGACTTTTTGTTAATGATTGGGCGCAATTCAACTAAAGTTAGACATAACTGATGGCCAAACTAGATGCGATATAGGAGACACATTAAGTGTTTCCCATCTCCCTGCCCCCTTAATTTTTACTTTTTTACTTTGCTGCAGCCATAGGGTGGACAATCCACATCTTATTGCAACAGTGCCACAGTGCAAGGGATCTTTTAACCACCCCCTTTGGGCTAATTTCACAGTCAAAACAGATCAAAGCTGCTTGGGGGGAGAGACTGCCCAGGGGTGAATGTTGCAGCACCAGGCCACTGCCTCCATCAAACTTGGAGCCCTCTGCTGCGGCAGTAAAGCATGAAGATCTGTAAGGTGCAGAACCAGTTTCCTCTGCCAACTGCCATGGTTACAAGTGACCCAGAAGGGCCTCCACCCCCACCCCCCCACTGCCCTGCAGTTGGAAGCAGTTTCAGCCATTGCTGCCTTCTTTCCCGGGGCGGCCATGACGATAGGACCCAACTACCGGTCCTTTGCACAGAGGGTGCTGGCAGGCCCTTGCTGCTGAACCAGGCTACTATGTCTTGGCTGTTCATCAGAAGAAAGAACTTCTACTTCTCAAGTGCACACTAAGACACCAACAAGTGGGATGTCACTCTCCACTCGCTTGAAGAGGCAGAAAAATGTCATCACTCCAATCTGATGCTTGCTGCATCCCTTCCTTCGGACGAGCAGTTCATATTTCTGCCTTGCTTGAATCACTATGATTCTATTATCTGTTCTATTTGTATCGCCTTCCACAATACAAACTGGGCATCACACAACGAGGTCCTAACACTTATTAGGGAGTGTTGAACACAGTGGAACTTAAGGTAAAGGTAAAGGGACCCCTGACCGTTAGGTCCAGTTGCGGATGACTCTGGGGTTGCAGCACTCATCTTACTTTATTGGCCGAGGGAGCTGGCGCACAGCTTCCAGGTCATGTGGCCAGCATGATTAAGTCGCTTCTGGCGAACCAGAGCAGCGCACAGAAACGCCGTTTGCCTTCCCACCGGACCAGTACCTATTTATCTACTTGCACTTTGACGTGCTTCCAAACTGCTAGGTTGGCAGGAGCAGGGACCAAGCAATGGGAGCTCACTCTGTCGTGGGGATTCAAACCGCCGACCTTCTGATTGGCAGGCTCTAGGCTCTGTGGTTTAGACCACAGTGCCACCCTTATTAGGTGCTAACACTTATTAGGGAGTATTGAACACAGTGGAATTTTCTTCTTTGTAAACATCCGTAGGGTTTACGGACACTCCAGCAGAGAGAAGCAGAGTCGGAACAGCACAAAGCCAGTCAGATAGCTCCTCCTTTGTGGGAGATAGTTAAGGTAGTCAAGTATTTTGCAGGCTTTGCCCTAGATCAAGATGTTAGAGAAACTGTCCCATCATCCTTTAATGTGCCTCAGATTAAATTCCTACCGCAGTGTCTCAGTTTTGACCCATTGTATCAAGATAGGCAATCAGCGATCAAGAATCGATGCTTTTGAATTATGGTGCTGGAGGAGACTCTGGAGAGTCCCATGGACTTCAAGAAGATCAAACGCATCCATTCTGAAGGAAATCAGCCCTGAGTGCTCACTGGAAGGACAGATCGTGAAGCTGAGGCTCCAATACTTTGGCCATCTCGTGAGAAGAGAAGACTCCCTGGAAAAGACCCTGATGTTGGGAAAGATGGAGGGCACAAGGAGAAGGGGACAACAGAGGACGAGATGGTTGGACAGTGTTCTCGAAGCTACCAGCATGAGTTTGACCAAACTGCGGGAGGCAGTGGAAGACAGGAGTGCCTGGCGTGCTCTGGTCCTGGGGGTCACAAAGAGTCGGACACGACTAAACGACTAAACAACAACAATCAAGAAAGGCTTTGACCTAAAATCCTCAGATTCCTCCTCTTCCTCATCATGGGCACCAGAGATTTCCACAACTGTATTTTGACCAGTGGTCGTGCATCCCAGTAGAACATTCCTTGAGGGCTGAATGTCATGCTAAGTCTCTCACAAGGAGTTGCATTGCCATGACAGCAGCTCCTACAGAAGCTTTTACCATCCGATTCCCACGTCACACTTTTCTACCAGCGGCATGAATATTCTCCACCCAATCTGCATGTTGAAAGATATTCTGCAATCACTGACACACAGCATTTCCTAAATATTTTCATTTGATAGCTTTAACAAGAGCCAGTTCCCACTGGATGAGTTTTGCTTAGATTCTAGCATTTTCTCCTACTTTCTGCAGTCCCTTATGGTGGAACTCTTATTATTTCAAAGAGAAGGCTAGAGAGCCACTTTCTGAAATGGTAACTTGCTATGTGGAAGTGATTGTTATGTGAGATCACTTTCACACCGGCAGTTCTTCATGTAAAAAACAGAAAGTATATGCAGGGTTGTGCTAAATGTTTGAGCCTGCAAGGAAGACTCAAAGGCTAGTAGCAGTAGTTGGTTTTTGCTTTCTGTTGCAGAGTAGCTTGTTTCCTTGAGTTCTTTGGAGTTCTTTTTCTCTTTGCAATTATGTGTGATGTGATTATGGCTGGATCTAGACACATAAAAAAGGCGTTTCAGTTTAAAGCATTGTAAATTTAAACAGGGAAAACAGGTAGAGAAAAATGGGACTCCTGGTGGCACAATGTTATATTGCACATACAGTGCATATAAATCACTTTTTCTTTACCAGTCTAGCTGAGTCCTTGGTTTCTTCCAGTCTCTGCTGGTGAAATATTGAACTAGTTGGACTAATACTGCTCCAGGGGCTGGGTGTGAAAGGCTCATGAATAGATGGTTGGTTGTGCCTTGATGACCTTCTGGTCTGCTGACCCAACGTTTCCAAGAGGTGGCACTTAGCTGATATCATAGTGGGAAAGTTTTTTACATAATCTCATTAAAAAGAATTCTAGGAGAAACTGAGATAAGCTGTAGCCATGAGTCCTTGCAGAAAAGCAAGCATGCCAAGAGTTACGTTGTGCTCAGAGCTCTCTATCCATCAAACCTCCAGGTCAACTTCTAACCACCCAAATCTGACGTGACTGTTCCTGGCAAAGGAACTGCCTGCTTTTTCCATGTAAAGGATTTATGGTGCCACGATAAGATATATATTCTCATTTTGCCTCTGTCATGTCAATGCTTAAACAGCCCCACGATTGTTCATGTTTTGTCAGTACTGTACTTCCTAAATGCTGCTTTCCGTCCTTTTCTACCCTGTCCTTTGCCTCCCTCTGGTAGACTGATGAAGAAGATGACACTGAGGTATGGTTCTGTGAAAAGAGCATGCCCTCTGTGTGCTGTGAGATCTGCTAACAACAAAAACAGTCTTTCATTATCATGCATCAAATATTCCATAACCCTCTAAATATCCGTACTATCTTTAACATGAGATATTTAGACCACAGTGTGTTTGGTTTATAGTCCACCGTATGCAGTTTTTCATAATGGCATTGATAAAGAACATGGCAGTGGTGAAGCTCAAGTCCAGGGTTGCGCAGCTCGAAAGCTCTGCAAACATCCATCCAGATTGTGGCAGATGATGCGGACAGTGGCATGCCAAAGCCCAAAGGGGCTTGTTAATTCAAGATTCTAGTTGTGGCTAGTGCATACCATTCTTTCATTCTTTCTTTCTTACCTCCTTTTTCCCTGAGAAGGGATCCAATGTGGCTTACAGATAAAATAAGAACAGCTAAAAACATTGGGGAGGGAAACAAAAATTAAAAAGCCGTTACACAGTAAAAGAGTTAAAACTATATATCTCTGTGTAAAAGGTAAAGGTAAAAGACCCCTGGACGGTTAAGTCCAGTCAAAGGCAACTATGGGGTGGTGACGCTCATCTTGCTTTCAAAGGCCAAGGGAGCCGGCGTTTGTCCACAGACAGTTTTCTGGGTCATGTGGCCAGCATGACTAAACCACTACTGGCACAAAGAGGACCGTGACAGAAGCCAGAGCGCATGGAAATGCTGTTTAGCTTCCCGCTGCAGCAGTACCTATTTATCTACTGGCACTGGCATGCTTTTGAACTGCTAGGTTGGCAGGAGCTGGGACAGAGCCACGGGAGCTCACCCTGTTGCGGGGATTCGAACCGCCGACCTTCCGATCAGCAAGCAGAAGAGGCTCAGTGGTTTAGACCACAGCGCCACCCGCATCCCTCTGTATGATCTAATAAAAACATACCATCACAACAAAAGCAGCACAACACCATCCCTTTCATTAAAATCAGTCTGTCCCCCAAAGACTGTTGGGAAAAGAAGGTCTTACTTAATCTGCTGGCGGAAAGACAACAAGGAAGGAGCTAGTCTAAGTCTGGGAGCAGCTACCAAGAAGGGCCATGCAACTTCAGCAGAAGGGAGGGGTGCCTTTTTGACAGACGTGTGGAGAACAGGGAAATCTTCAACTAAACTTCCACAAGTAAACTCCCTCACACCTAGCTAGCCTATCAGAGCACATTTTGCCACTGCAATGTTGCTGTGCAACACCTTCACCGCCATCCTGCTTGCTAATTGACTATAACCCTTAGTTACACACTGAATGATTGCTCCCGCTGCACTTCAAACCATAATTGCATTGACAAGAGAAATCAATCAGAATAAGTAGCATTGTTATAATAATAATAATTTTTATTTATACCCCGCCCTCCCCAGCCAAGGCCGGGCTCAGAGCGGCTTACAAGCAATAATAAAAACAAGTTGAATGATTACAACTTAAAAACAAAATTAAAATACAACTTTAAAATAATGAAACATTAAAATATTAAAATGTAGCCTCATCGCAGGAGGAGAAGGAAAAGAAAAAAGAAAGAGAGGGAGGGAATCAAATTGGCTCCAAGCCAAAGGCCAGGCGGAACAACTCTGTCTTACAGGCCCTGCGGAAAGAAATCAGATCCTGCAGGGCCCTGGTCTCATGAGGCAGAGCGTTCCACCAAGCCGGAGCCAGAGTTGAAAAGGCCCTGGCTCTGGTTGAAGCCAATCTAACTTCCTTAGGGCCTGGGACCACTAGGGTGTTGCTATTTATGGACCTTGAGGCTCTCCGTGGGGCATACCGGGAGAGGCGGTCCCGTAGGTACGAGGCTTCTAGGCCATGAAGGGCTTTAAAGGTCAAAACCAGCACCTTAAAACTGACCCTGGACTCCACTGGGAGCCAGTGCAGCTGGAAAAGCACTGGGTGAATATGCTCCCATGGCAGAGACCCCGTGAGGAGCCTCGCTGCAGCATTCTGTACCAGCTGGAGTTTCTGGGACAGCTTCAAGGGCAGCCCCGCAAAGAGCGAATTACAGTAGTCAAGCCTGGAGGTGACCGTCACATGGATCACTGTGGCCAGGTCGGGGCGGGAAAGGTAAGGGACCAACTTAAAAGAGTTAAAAAGAGTCTCCTTCTAATTTCCTCCAGTTCATCTAACTGATTTTTTTTTTATTATTATTTTTTGTAACCTAAGATGCTAGGGAACTTGGGGGACAAAAACCACCCAAGTTGCCTAGCATCTTGGGTTAGAATAAAATGCATTGTTGCCAGTCCAGGGCACTGTGGCCTTCAACTGGGTGAAAGCACACAAAGCAGGGCAGGAAGCTGTGACAGGAAGAAAGAGAGAAAGCACCATTCACTAGAGTTTGTGCTCTTTATTAGCAGATGTAATATGATTATTGGGACCAAGAGAAGAGAAATGAATGAATTAATTATAATTGTATGGACTATTACCTTTTTACCTTTGAATCCATACCAGAGATACTCCAAAAAGGAGAGGGAGTGAGAGAAACTGGATTGAGGGAAAGTATAGAAATTCTGCGATTTGTACTTCATACAGAAAATAGAGAATGAATGGAGGCACTGGAAGCTTACTTACCACATTAAACATCTGTAGGGTTGAGCATGCAGAAGCAGCCTAAACCATTCCCAAAAGCCTTCTGAAAAGGCTAAATCTTCCTTGAGATTTCAGAGCAAACACCCAGTGCCAGGTGGGCCTCCACAAAGTGCCAGGTGGGCCTCCACAAAGTGCCAGGTGGGCCTCCACCGCTGTCAAAAGAGACTCCCACCAAACTTCAGTTGGTAAAGGCACTTAGAGAAGAAACTCAGATGTTGAACAAAACTCACACAAGGGAAGATGGCATGGGTGTCTGCAGAAATTCTTCGGGGTAGGGTGAGGAATGTAGATACATACTCCAAATTAACAAACACAGCTCACATCAGGATGAGAGGTCTGCCATTTCTGGTATATCGCATGACTTAACTAATTGGTGTTGATTGTAAAATAATAATAATAATAATAATAATAATAATAATAATAATAATAATTGCTAAACTCTGCATTTTGCTGCCTGTAAAATATGAATGTGAATTATGCACTCCCTGTGGTGGAAACGGAGGGATTATTGTCTGTTTGCTAGAACTGCAGCCAGAGTAAGAGAACGTCTTTGAAGGACTGGTTTCTTATATTTGCTAATGTTGTGTGATTTTATAAATTAAAACTGGTGGGGAAATTCTTTCCACAGACTGGGAAATTCTGTAGCAGCAGCTCTCCTCCACCTCAGAACCAACCGCAGGGGCTACAATATGCGGAAGATGCAGTGGAACATGAGAATATGAAGGCCGTCTTGAAGACTTCCTCGCCAAGTGGGGAGAACACCACCGTGCTAGGAGTGCGCACCCGAAGTCGGGCAAGTCGAGGTAAATACTTCAGTTTTGCTTGGGATACTGGGGCCATATGTTACTGTTTCCTACTATTATTCCTGCTGGAGTGTGCTGGTCCGGGGGGGGGGTACCGTGCGGCGTGGTCTGAGTCCGGTCCTAGGTCGAGGGTATGGAGGCTGTCTGTCAGGGGCGAAGCGAGGTCCAAAGCGAGGAGTCGGGCGCGGTCAGGAACTCCGGCAGGAGAGCAGGTCAGGGTGCCGGCAGAAACAGGTTACCAACGATGTTGCTCCCGCAACCTAGGACCGGGCTGGCTGGCCTTTATCTCCTCTGAGGCATAGGGCGGCCCCGGTCCACAGGTGACTCTTCTGGCCTGAAGGCGAGCACTTCTCCTGCGGGGACTTAGTTCCCTCCGCCTCTCTGCCCTGAGCCTCTGCAGCTCCGGAGAGGCTGGAGGGTTACTGGACCCAGAGGCAACCTCACCTTCCCCTGACGGGGCTGAGAGTGGAGCACCTGCAGGCAATGGGTCCTCAATCACCTCTGGAGCCAGAGTGGATTCAGCTGGTGTCTGCTCCTGAGGATCTGGCACAGGTGAGGGCCCTTCAGATTCAAGCCCCTGCCCCGGCTCAGCTGGCCCTGGAGGCGGGGACTCCTGTGCAGGTTAGGATTCCTCAGGTTCAGCCTCTGAATCCGATTCCCAGGCGATCACACGGAGGCTCATATTTGAGAAACATAAGATATGCTGTGTACAGGTTATTGAGAAAATCTATAGAAAGCTATTGCTATTGGCCTTTGAGGAAAGTAGATATGAGTCGATGAAGCTTCAAGGCTAGGAGATCCATTGTCAGATTTCCTGCTGTTTCTTTAAAAAAACAAAAACCTTGAATAGCAGCTTTCTTGGGTAAGTACTATCACACAGACACACACACACACACACACACACACACACACACACACCATATCACTCCTGGGTGAAGACTCCCTTCCCTGCTACAAATAAAATATACCTTGCTATTTGACTTGTGTGGTGCAAAACATAGTATGTTTCACCCAATGAGGCTGCTTGGAGGAAGTTAGTCTATGGGATTTTCTAGTCCATGGGATTTATAGGAAGAGGGCAGGGCCAGCCCATCCATGAGGCAGGCTGAGGCAGCTGCCTCAGATGGTGGAATTCAAGGGGTGGGGCCCCTTCAGGCACCCTGCCCGCCCACTGGAGAAGCGAGGAGAAGAAGCAGTGGCTTCCTGCTTCTGGCAAGATCTCACAAGGCTCCCACGAGATATTGCTTGAAGTCATCCCAGCCGCCAACACCACTTTCTCCCGTGAGGAGAAGCAAAACGGGATGAGGCACCCCTGGAAAAGCAAGTGTGCACATCCAGTCCAAGGTCTTTGTGGGAGGTCCCCATTGTGGAGATTGTCATTTCTTCAGAGGGTGCTGTCTTGAGGACTTCTCGGTTTGGGGGCTCCATATTGGGGTCCCGGACTAACCGCTCTGAAGCTTGAGTCACTGGCTCTCTCAATCCAGTTGTCTCTTCCCGCTCTTTGTCATGGTCCTGTCCTCTGTTCAAAGTTGGGTTCATGACCCAAGTATTTTATATTGTGTGGCTGCCCTGGGATCTGTTGGAATGAAGGCTGGGATATTCAGTAGGCTGCCATAAATAAACCATCTGCTTGCAACTTCAAGGAGCAATTTCCACTGTGGAAGAATTAACTCCCCACCCCCAGTGAGCTACAATCCTGATAAACATCTCCTCCTCTGGCTGCTATTAAACATTTGAAAAGCAGTGGTAGATCCAATCAAGAAACTTGTCTCATTAGGTTTAGCTCCGTTACGCCCGAGATCCCAAAGCAGACCTAGGAAAAGAAGCCACAAATCTCCATTCAGCTGCACATGTAGACGGACTCACTTTCCAATTCGGTTTGGTGTGCCATGACTAAATCCACTCAAGAATGATTTGTGATATTCATACAAAAATGAAAAGATTTCCCAAATAGTTATTTTAGTTATAACCAAATATCCACATGAGTTTCCACTAAAGGATTTCAACGTATTGGGTAGCTGCTTCAAGCATTCTAGGCCTTTTATACTGAAGTGGGGATGCCAACCAACAAAGATGAGATCATGATCCTGCTTGTAATTTGAGTGAAGTATTACAAGAATCTTGAAGCCATGAGGAAATTCTTAACATCAGATGCTATTTTCAAAACCCAAAGCCAATTTAGAAGAGGACTGTCAACAGTCTTTGTTGCTGATATATCCATCCATTTTTGTTTCACATTTTCACTGCCAAATAATGGTTTTGAAATTCAAATGAGGGAGCACATCACACTAAGCCAAACCATGTCTCGGCACACACCCGCTTGCTCTCGAGGAGACCAAGATTTGGATTAGCGTGTGAGCTGAATGTGAGATTTTGGTTGAAGTCTGTTTTCCTTAACCATGATCTATATAACCTTTGCCTCGTTGTTAAAGGTCATGGTTAAACAGGAGAGAACATAATCTTGGTCCCAGATTTGGGCAACACATTTAGGCAAGCCTTGCGTAGGTGCTGTCCTGTGCTGACCTGAGAAGTGGGCCTGAGCTCCTTGCTAGGAACTGCTATCTTCATGCAGCCATCCTGAGGTAAAGTATGGCTTATGTGATGTGCAAACCACACTCTTGCTGTGTGGTGCAGACTAGCCACAGAGAGAAAGAGAAATAATTGTGGGGAAGGTTGTTGCTTTGTGTGACCATTCCTTGTCACAAAACAATCCCAGAAATTCAGTGGCTTGTGCTCAGTGGGCTCTGTCTTTCTGAAAGCTCACCATTACAGGTATATTCCTGCTTAAATCTTTATCCAGTTATATCCTATTCAATTGTAGCAGGATTAATGGAGAATGCAGATATTGTGTGTGTAGCAGAGATTCATAATACATGCATGGGTATACCTGAAAAAACCATACCTGTGGTTTGTGAGTTCACATTTGTACTCCCATCATTTCCCAGCTATTGTTGCCTCTTCAACCTCTAATACTGTACACACTGGTTTAATTACATAAATTACAGTTTAAAAATCTTTTGGGTGATGGTGCTCCTGGGTAAGCCCCGAACCAAATTATTATGTGGCATAGAACCAACCTGATGAAGTATTACTCTCATTTGACCTAGTTCTAGGCAGTTTTCTGGTGCTCTGCAAAATTTGACAAGGCATTTCACAGACCAGAGGTTAGTGAAACAGAACCTGAATCTTGGTGGCCGATATTATAAAATATTAGGACATGCTCTTACTTGTCGGAACCATCAGAACAACGTGGAATATAAAATCATGGTGTGTTGTCAATTCCATTTTCCAGGTCGCGTTGGCTCGTGGAATGCTGGCAATGATGATTCGCCTAACGCTACAGATGATGCAGCAGACGAGATCATGGATCGCATTGTCAAGTCTGCCACACAAGTGCCAAGTCAGCGAGCAGTGCCTAGAGAAAGGAAGCGGTCAAGAGCAAACAGGAAGTCATGTAAGTACACCTGATGACCCAGTAAGGACAATTGATTGTCCTTTTTGTTTTGTTTATGTACGTGTACACAGGTGCGTTGCATATGCTGTAGAAAAGATCTCTTGGAAGCCAAAAGTACAGGAGGGACAGAAGTATCGTGCTCCCTTGAGCTGCTGATTTTAGAAGGCTGCTGGGGTGGAGGGGTTGGCTAAAATTGCACAGAGTCAAGGAGTGAGACATGTGGATTTCATTAAGCGTCCTCCAACTTTGTCGCCCATGGTTTGACTACTGCATTTATATGATAGTTGAATGAATGTTGTTTTTTAAACTGTCACAGGCATGTCTGTATGCAAGATCAAGATAAGACCTTTTATTCAGACAGAACTCTATGACAACTGAAGAAGTCTTCATATTAGCATTCGAACTAAGAATAAAAAAAGTCATTGCCCAGACCCTGCTGCCCCCTGTCCAAGTGCAAAGTTCCATGCATACAGTAGACAAACCCTGAGACTGGCAACTCCACAGAATAGAATTCTTATTTTTGATCCAGGGTTAAGTAGCATAAGACAGTTGTGTATCCCCATACCTCAGTGTCCTCACAAGTCAATAGGGCATCTGCTCAGAAGTACACTCAAATTTGCACCAGCTTAGGCTCCGCGTTAGAAGAAAGGTGGAAATATAACCGTAAGAAAATAAAAATAAAATAAAAAACACATGTGAAGTGTTTATCGTCCTGTATTGTTGGCCCTCGGAGAAGTTTCAGACATTACTGAAAAAGTGCTGCCTGCCAAAGATGCAGTCATTCCTGATTTTGGCGGCACTTCAGAAGTTCAAATGGGAACTTGCTGTGGCTATATTTGTACCCGCAGCCTGCACATTTTTCTTGCCCAGTTCTTCTTTGGGACTTCTCGAGAAGCACCACCAGCTGAATGCAGAAGCCAGTGGACCATTTGGCTAGCACCTCTTAAAATCCAGGGCCACTCTGTAAAACTGTGTGCACATTTAATTGCTGTATAAATGAGTAAGAGGCATACAGTTAGTCCTTCAGCTTTTTGATTTGATGTATGTAAAGACACATTTTTAGAGGGTTTTAAAGGCATTGTAACCTTCCCCGAGCCACTGAGATAGGGCGGAATAGAACTCCAATCCATAAAAACCAGCTTTCTAATGCCCTCTTCATTCTTTTAGCATTTTTGTGACGTTAGACCAAAGGAGAGACAGCAACAGAGAGTGAACAAAGTGCAATGAATTGGCAGTCAAGCTGGTTAATGCTGTTGCAGATTAAGATTGCCCTTGGTTCTCATTAGCTGGCATCAGCATAAGAGCACATTTACTTTCCCCAAAGTGCTAAAGGAGGAGATCCTGCATGTGGCCATTTCCTTGGAAAGGTAACGCAGACATTTGTATAGAGCGG
Organism: Podarcis raffonei; assembly: GCF_027172205.1. Lineage (NCBI taxonomy): Eukaryota > Metazoa > Chordata > Lepidosauria > Squamata > Lacertidae > Podarcis > Podarcis raffonei. The sequence goes on along the minus strand of NC_070614.1, from coordinate 5,525,233 downwards.
GCAAACCTCCCAGCAATGCAAATGAGCTGACACTGGCTTTCCTTTCCTTTCCCCTGCAATTCTCAGCAGTCCTTCCCCCATCGTGGACTTCTCCATACGTTGGCATCACTCACTTATAATTTGCCCGTGTGCTTATTCCTTGCCGCTTGCCTTGCATTGGACATTTCTTCTGTAGCTGCTGTCCATTCTTATCCGCTCCTCTATATCAAGGCCCCATGTGTTTCTCATCTTTGCCAGGCCTCCTTTGCTCCTGGGGAACTGGGGAGCAAAAAAATGATGGTAATGAATATGCTAGATATTATTCCATGGTGCTGTTTCTCGTTTGTGTTCAGTGGAAAACATCAACAGGGAATGAAGGCAGAAGCCCCTTTCCACTAACCTAATAAATCCCAGCTCTCTCACCAGCTTGAGGTTCAAAATCTCAACATGACATTGAATTGAACCAAAGTCAGCTTCAAAATGGATCCATTCCTCGAGTATTTTAGAATAGCTGCTCCGGAATGAAAGTTTTATGCAGCGGAACCACATATACCTGAAATGCTAGGTTAGCGTCAATTAAGCCTACAGCTCTTAGGCTTTTTGCAAGAGCGCTATTCACAAAGCCTACATTCTTATCCATCTCACAGTCTTAACAAATAGAGATATGTTACACTCATCAACCAATCTTGATAGTGCACTCTTAATGCTGGTGCAAACCTGCCTTAAGTAATCCAAATTTATCCCATCCATTTGAAACCGTGGAATGACTTCTCTCTTGAATATTTAAGCTCACATGAGAACTTGGCCGATTCGTTATTCCATGGGCACATTTTGTGGTGCATGTGTATTTCTTTTTATATATATAATTTTTATTAGTTTTTTTTAACATACCATTTTCAACAATAATTAAACATACTTTTACATCTTATTTGATTTTTTTGAATTCCATCAGTCCTGTCTGAAAAATTTTCAGTCTAATCTCTTAGTATGTATTTCTTATTTTCCCTGTTACATTTCAAACTCATAACCAATATCTCTATCTTTTTCTACTTTGTAACACTTTGTATATTTCTCCTTACAAAACTTCTTGTAGTCCTACTAGCGTAATTTGTTGATTACAGTTGCTCGTCAAATAATTCATATACTTCTTCCAATCTTCTGTAAATCTCTGCTCCCGCAGGTTTCAAACCCTTCCTGTCATTTTGTCCAATTCTGCATAGTCCATTAATTTTGTCTGCCATTCTTCTTTCGTCGGAATTTCTTCTTGCTTCCATTTCTGGGCTAACAATACTCTTGCCGCTGTTGTTGCATATAAGAACAATTTAACATCTTGCCTATTAATGTCTTGGCCTATAATACCAAGTAAAAATGCTTCTGGTTTTTTTAGGAATGTATATTTCAACATCTTTTTCATCTCATTACATATCATTTCCCATAAGTTCTTTACTTTCTTACATTCCCACCACATATGATAAAGTAGTACATGTGTATTTCATTTGTAAATATCTTTCATGAATTCCCACATTCTTAAACACACAAAGCAGTCTGAGATTGAAGTACTTAAGAATGTGGAAGCAGAATCATAGAATCTTTGAGTTGGAAGGGATCTCGAGGGTCATTTAGTCCAACCCCCTGCAATGCAGGAATCTTAGCTAAAGCATCCATTTAATAGTTATGCTTGAAAAATTGCACTGCGTGATGGGATTTTTTTATAGTATTCACAACATATATAAAAAAATCTATGATTTGGTATGACAAAATTAAAATGTCTCCAGAATACCTTTAAAATACCAAATATTGATGTAAAGGTAAAGGGACCCCTGACCATTAGGTCCAATCGTGGCCGACTCTAGGTTTGCAGCGCTCATCTCGCTTTATTGGCCGAGGGAGCCGCCGTACAGCTTCCGGGTCATGTGGCCAGCATGACTAAGCCACTTCTGGTGAACCAGAGCAGCGCACGGAAACACCGTTTACCTTCCCGCCATTATCTACTTGTACTTTGACGTGCTTTTGAACTGCTAGGTTGGCAGGAGCAGGGACCGAGCAACAGGAGCTCACCCCGTCGCGGGGATTCGAACCGCCGACCTTCTGATTGGCAAGTCCTAGGCTCTGTGGTTTAACCTACAGCGCCACCCGCATCCCCAAAATATTGATGTGAAGCACAATAATAATTAGTAGTCCTGCATGGATAAACACATGCTGGATTGCTGAAAGCAGTGTAGATGATGACCAGCTTGACTGAATTTTGAGGACAATAGTCAGAGGTTTTTTTATCCGGAGTGTTAGACCTGAATTCTACTTTAGTCAGATGTTGGTTCTGTCAGCTTCATTTTGTCCATGTTCCTTCATCCCTAAATTGCTTGATAGAAGCATTGTGATACTTTGGTATTATTAAAAATATTTTCAGTAGCTTACAGTGGCTGCCAGAATATTGGAAGAGTGAGGAGATTCCCTCAGTGTTAGAGTGGCAAACTAAATTTTGCCAATATATTGAACTAGCCAAGATGACAGCGTCAATCAGAATGCAATCAAAACAAAAATTAAGAAAGGAATGGAAATGTGTTGAAGAACATATTGTACAAAATCATTCTATTAGAAATCTCTGGATACAGTAAGTATAGATTGAACCCATTAAGTTAAGAAGCTATGTTTTAAATAGATGATCATTCTAATGAACAAAAATGAAGACAATATTAGAGTTGGGTTTTTTTAAGTAACAAGTTGGATATCACGCATGTGGGTGAAGGAAGTCACATGGGTATTTGGGTAAAAGGGAAGGTGGTTATAGGGTTAGGTGTGGGGAATTTGTAGAAATAATATATGTTATGTACAATGTTGAATGTGTATGACAATTAACATGTAACGTGAATTGATTTAAAATAAATAAATAAATAAATATATTTTCAGTAGCTTATCTGCAACTGGCATCCACAGGGTAGGATATCACTCCGGGCTATATTGATATTGCCTAAATGTGTCTGTTAAAAACAGTCATTTCCCAACATTTGGGAGCTTGAGTAAACATGGGAAGGTCTTAACACCTGTTAAATGGAAAGGCTTTTCGTTTATTGAATTTGATTAAGTTTTGAGAAAGCTGCACTTGCAACTTTCTCATCCGTTTGGGCTGCCAACTTTTGCTAGTCCATTACCAAGCCCAGGCACCAGCTCAGCACATCTCTTTCCCTCACCTGCCTTCAATGTAAAGGAGAAGTCAGGTGCATGTCACCAGCATATTGATGACAACACACTCCAAAACTATGGCTGACCCCACTCAGAGGTTTCATGTAGATCAGGCATAGGCAAACTCGGCCCTCCAGCTGTTTTGGGACTACAGTTCCCATCATCCCTGACCACTGGTCCTGTTAGCTAGGGATCATGGGAGTTGTAGTCCCAAAACAGCTGGAGGGCCGAGTTTGCCTATGCCTGATGTAGATGTTACGGTGGCGGTGTGATACCAAACCCTGAAGAACCTCGCACCAGAGGCTCCATGGGGTCAAACAATACCTTCATTTTTTGGAGCCGGCCATCCGAATAGGAACACAAACCCTTCAAAGCAGTCCCTGCTGCTCTAAACTCCGACAGTAACTCCCAAAGAATACCATGCTGAATAGTACTGGAAGCTGCAGAGGTCGAGGTGTATCAACAGGGACGCATTTTCCTCTCTCTGTCCCGACACAGTCGTCATACAGGGTGACCAAGCTGGTCTCAGCACCAAAGGCAGGATGCATTCCAGACTGAAATGAAACAAGAAAGGCAGGGTCATCCAAGAGAATATGGCAATAGATGGTAACGACCCACTGAAGAATCCTGCCAGTGAAAGGGATGTTAATGACCAGATCTTCCAGGTCCAGGGAGACCTTCCTAGTCTAGTCTCCTTGCCATCTTTTTCAGGCAATCTGGGACAAAGCTGTCTTGCAATGAGGCCATCACTTCCCAGGCCACCTGCTCTCTGCCAGATTTTACAATTAATAATAATAATAATAATTTATTTATTTATTTATACCCCGCCCTTCCTGGTTTAAAAATAGGGCAGCTAACAGCAAACATAAAACATTGATTAAAATGTGACTTTAAAACAGCATAAAACAGCATGGAATACAACATAAAATGCAGCATCAATATCAATAAAATTTGAAAATTCAGGGGGGGTCATTTTTGGGGGGGGGGAGAACCCAGTCAGTAGATCTCGAACGATCCCCAGGGCTAACTGGCCAAGTTGGTCCTACTGGGGCCAGCAAGGGGGCCAGGGAAGAATTTAAATGTGGGGTCCCAGAAAGGGATTCTTCATAGAAGAGGAAAGGAAAAGGGCAATAGAGGATCAGGCTAATTCAAATTGAAGGCCAGGTGGAATAGGTCTGTCTTACAGGCCCTGCGGAAGGAGATCAAGTCCTGCAGGGCCCTAGTCTAGTGGGACAGAGCATTCCACCAGGTCGGAGCCGTCACTGCAAAAGCCCTGGCCCTGGTGGAGGGGAGTCTGGCTTCTTTAGGGCCTGGGACCTTTAAGCTATTATTATTCATGGACCTTAGGGTCCTCTGTGGGACATACCAGGAGAGGAGGTCCTGTACAAGCCACCTTGGGCAAGGGACAAGAGCACAGGTGGTCACCCTCACCTGTCCAAGCACCTTGTCCATATCCTTGAGCTGTGCTAATTGAAACCAGTCCAGACAGCGGATCAGAACTGGAGCAGACAGTGTTGTGGGCAGGTCTTGGTCTTGATTTTGTACATTGGGATAGTTCTCTGTTAGAATGCACAAATCACTCTTCAGGGAGGGAAAGCTTTGATTCTGTACTTGTAGCTGTGTTTGGCTGGTTATATTTTTGCATTTAGTTTAGTAGCACCTTCATCCTTTCTTTCTCTCTCTCTCTGTTTTGTGACTGCTCAGTAAGGAGGACACTTAAGAGCGGACTGACACCAGAAGAAGCCAAAGCACTGGGTCTGATGGGCACTTCAGAGATGCAGGTGTGATAACAGCATCCGTGTCAACTCCAAGAAGAGTCGTTGTCATATGCAGGCACAGGCACACAGGCTGCCAACAGTCTTTCAGTTTAGCATTCTCCCGTCGGTTCCATTTGCTGCTTTCCCCATCTTCTTTTAGATTCATTTTCATAATATTGAAGCAGGTTTTTAAAAAAAGGCAACACAAAGGGCTATAATAAAAAAAAGTGTGTAACAGACCAGTAAAATTAAGTCAGGGCTGTGGGGGAAGAGGTGATGTGGAAATTGCCTAATGCTGTTCTGTCTTCTTCATGCTGCATTGATGTGGTCTCTAAGAAGGTTTTCCGTATTTTGTATTTTGTGAAAGGTGTTTATGTTCATTTTCCTCGTGACCTTTTGTAATAATTGTAAAGTACTATATGTTGTCAGTTCGAGGGCAGTTCTTTAAATAGGCAAACAAACTTCTGTCACAGTTGCGATGACCTCTCTGAAGACAATGTTGTGAAATAGAAGCACGCCATGGATTTTTATCTTTCCACCAAAGAATGTAAAAATGTATGTCTACTTGTGTATATACCGAGTATGTGTGTGCATGTGTGCGTGCACACACAGCGTGCGCACGCACACGCGCGCACACATGCGCCTACCGAGTCCAGGTGCCTTCAACTTTCAAGCATTCTGTCCTGCATGAAGGGAAATCCTTTTTACAGGAACTCATTCCACTAGGACATTTTTATACCGGGACCTCTCGCAAACATGTACATGCACATTCAACATAATAGCACAGGTGCGCAGGGATAGCACAGAGTACCTCTTGTCACTCAGCTGTAGAGATGTATATATAAATTATAGCAGTATGCCAGCAACTAGCCGGAGACAAAAGAGGATTTGCTGTCAAGGTCAAGTAGGAGTTTTGTGCACATGCGTGGGCTGATTAGGCTATTTTCTTAATCTGATGTAGCAAAGCATACAGTCAAGCCCACTGGATACAAGGGTCCTGCTACACTCCTTTCCAGTTACATTTTCAACACCACCACAAACCATGTAAACAACAACGGAGAACGCAAGACAACAGGGAATAGAGACCGTTTCCGGCCTTGCACATGGAAACTGTCCCCCATCCCCCAAAATGATGGGGATATTTGAACATCCAGAGACTTCCTTTCCGAAGTGTACAGAATGTAGTTTAAAGAATGTACTTGAGAGAGGTTTCTTCTGCTTATTTCCATGGCTTTCATGGAGCAGCTCTTTAGAAACACCCTATCGTGGAAATATTCAAGAATCAAACACATTCAGTGTTTCCCCTGTTCTTGAAGACTGGTATAAAAGGGAACTTTTTACACTTAAACATACCTCTAAGCTAGTGGTACTAAAGAAGGCATAACGATTGCATCACTGTTACCATGCCAGCCAATGGCTCAACACTTGAAAAACAAACTTGAGAGAAGGTTGTACATCATTCTGGCGGATTCCAGTCACAGCCTTTACGCAGAAAGCCAAATATACTGGCCATACAACTATAAGAAAGGAGTGTGAGAAATTCCATCTGTACGTTACTTCTCTCACTCAACCGCTGGATTTTGTCCCATGAGTTACTGTTGCTATTAACTTTGACCTTGCCCCTCTAAGGGGATGTTTGTCTCTTGTAACAGCTACCGTAGGGCTCCTGGATAATGTGTACTCCCTCAGTTTTGACATACTGTTTATTTAGCGATTCTGCAATGATATGGGAGGGTTGTTGTGTTTTAATAAACCCAGTCAGTGTGCATTTTTTACTAAAGAGGGAAAGGCATTGGCCAGTAAACTGAAGGAAATTGAATGTATTTAATCAATATTTCATTTATTTCAGGAGAATGAGGTTAGTCTCTGGCAGAGGGGTTCCTAAATCCTTGCTATCAAAAGCATACCCCCCACCTCCTATATCAAAGGATCTTCTTCCATAATAAAGTAGTAAGTTATTGCAGATTTCCAAAATGGTTTGAGAAATGGCCTGAAACACAGCTGGTAAACTGGTTGAAATGCTCAGGCACAAAAACAATAATTATGTTTACAATTGCTACAGATTTTATGCTCTAGAAGAGCACACACAGTCATTTTACATTAACCAGGATTTTTTTTTTTGGGGGGGGAACCATCCTAAATGGTTGCATTTACCTGTCTGCTTAACAACATCCATTTGGCCATTTTTATGATTACTGAGATTTATACTTACTTTTCAGTCAAATTCCCAGTGTAGCTTATGAAATTTCATTTCTTAAGAGGCACTTGTCATAAGCACTTCTGGTACTTATTGAGCCAGAACATATTAGGATTATACAAAGATACATCTATATATTTTTTCTAGAGAGCAGGGGTGAGAGGTCCTGCTTCCCTGTTCCTGTAAAATATGGTGTCCTTAACTGCCTACTAGTTAGACAGTAGCCCAGTACTCCAAAAAAGCACATTTTATACATGACAGCAAACAAATGTACAACTGGTCCTTCAAGGATTGCCATGTTGCTCTTTTTATTTACCATTGGCAAATAAAACCCTCTCAGATATTTCGCCAGAATATTTTTATAATGCCAGTGGAGTTGTCCCACAGGAAATGTTTTCTAGGTTGCTGGTATGAGTTGGGATCCAAACGGCCACTTGAGCTCACGCACAAGGATTTCACTGGCCCAACCAGAGTCGTGTCATTCTCTTTGAAAATCCAGTATCTATCCCAAACAACCATCTGTTTTGAAACTACTGTTTCCAAAACAGTTTGCAATGCAAAATAGTGGTGGGCCGGCCTTCTTTTTGTATGGAAACACTAACATATACCAATCCAGGAGCTCGTGGAATGAGTTTCATTGAATCCTCACTACGATCACCCATTTATTAAAAGTTTGGCCATAGGTACTCATCTGGGATTGACAGATCTCCTCCTGTGTTCCGAATGAAATGTGCTCATGATTCTAGTTTGCATGCAAGAAAGAGACACCACCAAGCGAACCTATACCTTCGTTTTGTTTGCCTTGAAGGTTTTCAGTAATGTATTCCAGTTCTGTCTTGCTGCCAAGGGACTGTTCACACATCTGCATGATGTTATGCTGTTCCTTTGATAAGGACATAGACAGATACGAGCATTTATCAGGTGCTGCCAAAAAATCTAATTGTTTCAAGGCTTTGAAAGTGAACAATATCCAAGTCAATCCTATCTTCAAACTGAAGGATAATCGTCAGTGGCAACAGTACATTTCAAGCGCAGTAGCTTCTGAGCCATGCAGCAGAAATGCCCAAAGGAATTCCATGCAACATGCTTCAAAACGTAATATCACAGCAGAACCTACATTTTTCACTCACCGCTGCTTTGTTGGTTCAAACATCTACATAACAGATTTCAGATGTTATGTAACAAGGGAATATACTTGTCCGCTGAGCCCTACCTGTCATTTTCCCACAAGCCTTAATAATTGTTTTCTTGAGTTCAAAAAGAACTCTCAGCTAAAAATGGCAATGCAAAGAATTCCTCAGCGTGAATAGTGTAACATTCAAAAAAATGCACCAAAAGTAACCATGCAGTTTTCTTTAGAAGCAATGTCTATTTTGAAGTCACATGGTTCAGTCTCCCCTCCTATTCTGAATGTTGGTTGTAGTTGGTGAAAAGCAAAAATGTTGAAGGTGTGGCATGTCACAGTGACTATTCAGGTCACAGTGCAAAGCCTGGCAACATGATCAAGGCTATCCACTGCCTTTAACTCATACAGCAGTCTGCAGAGTTCATTCTTCAAAAACGTTGCTAGCTCTTACTAACTTCAGCTGAACTTCTAAATCTGACCCCCGTTTATTAAAAAATGTTTTCAGTCGATGGCCTTGAAAGGAATTGCTTTAGGTTGAATATTTGCAGCTCTCCCCATCCCCATGTACACTTTTCATTCGTCCATTAACACTCAAAGGTTTTCTAGAAAGCCATACTCAGGCAATTATTAGCCAGGAATGCAAATACCATTTTAGATTTGTAAACTGATGCAGTCCTGTTGCTGGACGCAAGAACATGGCAAGTAACATGCACAGCCTATATGTCTTCTCAGATGTAAGCCCCTTTGAATTCAATGGACTTACTCCCCGGTAAGTGTGTTTAGGCTGGCAGCCTAGGTGGGTCAGGTTTCTTAGTTTTCTATATATATTGTTGCTAGTAATATTCAGGGAAAGTCATGTAACGTTAATGAGACTTGGATTTTGGACACGATCCACTTGGAAGTTCTCCTGTGCAAGTTCCATTTGAGTGCTCTTTCCCATGCATTTCAGGAGCACATTCATTTGTGCAGGAGAGTCTTGCGGTGAATTCCCTATCCAGTCTTCTACACCTTTCAAATAGTTTTGGATTCCTCCTCCATCCAGAGTGTAAAGCAAAAGATTGCACTTTCACAAATAGCCTCCTTATTCTGTAAAGCACAGAGAGCTTTGTGTTTTCCTGGTCAAAATGAAGCATTTCTTTATTAGAAGTTGTAGTAAAAATAATTTCCACATTCATCAATTAATGTGAAGTGGGGGTGGGGTTCACATGTAGTTACTTAACAATTCACTTAGATACATGACTAATTCAAAGGAGCATTCTAAAGACTGTATAATTTACACACATGCAAGGGGAGAAATCCTTTAATTTTGAAATACTTTACTTTGCTACCTAAAGCATAGGTATGGATGGCTTACAACTATCCATCACTAAGTTTTAACAGCTGTGAAATACAAGATTTTTGTGTGAATGAAGCCCATTTGTGATGTTGGGTTACATTTCCCTTTTCAAAGGACTGGCTTTGGACTTCTTGTGTCTTATCTGTGAACTGGGAATTTAAAAAAGATATAGTTCTAAAGTAGAAAAGGACACGTTTCTAGACAAAGAATTATTGTAAAAATGTGTAAATGTGACTAGACTTTGTTTTGTGTGTAGCATAGTGTAAAATAAGCTTTTTTTCCAGCAGTGTTATTCTATGAATTGTAATTTAAGAACAAGCCATGCATGGTCAAATATATATCCTGCAGGGAACACACACGCACACCATTGTTCATTTTGTTGTTTTCCTGGCTGTAGGCAAAGACCTGTAAAATGTTGAATTTAATATTGCATCCTCACAGTTTTACTTAATGAAGAACTTGAATTAACTCCCTCCCCCCCAAAAAAAAAAAATTTCCTGCATCCCAGCACACTGATAATTTGTCGCAATCTTCATCCAGTTTTGGCACTACATTGAGTATAACAGGAGTTTCCTTTTAAAAATACTCAACACCTATCTCTGCTCCCAAATTAATCTTCTGTTTTAGATTTAAAAAGTTTGTGCCATGCAGGCTTAGAATATTGACCATTGACCTGTGCCCAGAAATCTCTGATATAATTTTAAAGTTCACTTCTACCGCATTATGTAAACACATCATGCAATAAAGCTTTCTAATGCACTGCTTTTTCTTTTTGTGGGAAGGGGGGGCGTGTATTTGTATTAATTTTAGTCTTCATCCAGACATCACTGAACAGGCATGGTTTCACTTTTCTGCTCCCCTTTTCATGACGCAAAATGTTAAAAAGGAACTCTTGGTCTCATTGGCTGTCCCTGGTAAGAAGGAGGTCACCACAGAACGGTCACAGAAAGGTTGGGAAACATCTAACATATTTTGACCACAGAAAAGGGAATGGAATGGAAGAAGCTGCTGCTGGCATGAAGAAGATGGAGACATTGCACTTGATGTAAACAGACCACAGAAAAGAAAGGAAGGCTCACAGGTAGTGATGGATAATAAATTTATCAGTGGGATGAGGTGAGCAAAATATGTCCTGGCCACATTTTGCTTCCTCCTAAATAAGTGGCTGCCATAATTGCTTTGCCCTAGTATGCATGGAATAACATGAATCCTGTCATCTCAACTAGGGTAGAGTTTTCCCTTTCCGCTACTACGTTTTGTTCACGTGTAAATGACATGGTTGCTTGGTGCTTAATACCCTCTTCCTTTAAATGTGCCTCCACTTCCTTTCCTGTGCATTCGCTACCCCAATTTTCTGTGCAGAATATTGACAACTTCCATTGGAACTAGTTGCTGGTCTCTGCCATAAACTCTAGTTCTTCTTCTGCTTCTTGATATATGTAACAGTGTACCTGGAATAGTAGTTTTCCCTGCCTCCATCTAATGTATTGCCCTGAGGGGCTTTGAAGCAACCATCCCATACTTCATTTGCAAACTCACCTGTTGCAACTTTGACTTGTTATTTTTGTGTGTCTGTTCTCTGTTTCTGCTTTCCAGATTTCCAAATCAAACTTTTTTAAAATTCCGGGTTCTTACTTTCTTTTAGCAGAAACACACACACACACACACACACCCCGGTTTCTTTTGTTTTATCCCCTTTTTGACCTTTGAGAGTTGCCTCTGATTTTTTCCATTGTCTTTACCCCCTTAAATTTATTTTCTATAATTGCATTCATCCATTGGCTTGCCTTTAATGTATTCCAGCATTAGATCTGACCGGTTTAATTAATTTCAATGGCTTTAATTAATGTACGAAGCTGAGAAACAGCAAATCATGCCACTGTACTTTTGTCCTTCATTTTCCCCCAATCCCTTACAGCTGTTTCACTATCTCTAACATGACATTTAAATGTTTGTGCATCCCCTGTCTTCTGCTGAGGCTTACCTTGTACAATGTATGTAACAGGAATCATTTAGGGTTTTGCTCTGAGTACTCCTGTGATTTCTGGAGTGCAATCTACATACCTTTTGTCATGTCTTCCTTTCTTTCATGGATTAGATGATCATCTTCCAGCAGCGGGTTTTTGGCTACTCCAGAACAATGTTTATTCAAGAATTTTGTGTCTCAGTTAGTACCTTGTTCTGTTAGAGAGATATTTTGAGGAGGGGGGACAGAGTTCAAACCAGGCACCCAATACTATTTCCCAAACTAGACTGGTGGCAAATACGAGAACCACAACCACCACTCCCTTCATACCCCATTGCTTCTGGGTTACCAACTGAGTGGTTAGGCTACCAGATTTAGCCCAGGGATCTAATGTGTTATCACTGTGTTTGATATGATAATAAAATACACAATACGTTGGCAGATGATTTGTCCCCCCCCCCCACAAAAAAAACCCACACACAGTAGCTTGCTATTTAAATACTCCTTTGTGGGTGGGAGTGGGAAATTTGCATTCCAGTAGGCCTCAAGGCATATGCACTGAGCCCCTATCTGACTGTTTTAGCATTCCAATTTTACTGGTGCAAAGTTAAGAGAGCAAAGGACTGTCTGCCAGCAATGTAGTAATGCTCTTTAACATATGAGTTGGTTGGCTAGACACCTCTCCCTTCTCTTCTTTCACAGCAGATCCATTAGCAGTTCTAAATTCCAGATGTTCACTGACAACACATACATAGATTTTACTAACTCGAAAAACCCAGTCAGAGCTCATTTTTTGGTCTTAGGGAAGCCTGTGGACTCCAGCCAGAGAATAACTATGTCTGCAGATTAATGCATTAAACAGCTGTGCACTAGAGCGGTGGCCTCCTCCTCTGGTAACTACGTATCTTGCAAAAGCAGTTGAAATCACAGTTTCTCTTTCCCATTTTAGCATTTCCCCTAATGCACTTTAACTTTTGAAATTCACTGTCCTTCTGAAGGAAGGATTATTACGGCCTAGTGATGGATATACACCTAAAATGGGGGTGGGGAACCTCTGGCCTTCCAGGTAGCGTTGCACCAGCTAGCATGACCAATGGCGAGGGATGATGGGAGTTGTAGTCCAACAGCATCTGAAAGGCCAAAGTTTTCCCATGCCTGCTGTAAGAGAAAACCATTTTGGGGTGTTTTGTTGTTTATTAAATCACAGATCACAGGGTGGTGTTATGTGATCTTCTCTTACGGAATTTGGGCAAGAACAGAAACCAAGAGTCTCTTAACACAACTCACCTCATCAACAGCATTTGCACATGATGCTCACCTCCACGTTCCCAAGCTGATCCCTTTGCCTCTCAGAATCTTCTTTCACCCTTGGAAAGAGCGCTTTGATTTCTTTCAGAATCCCCTTCGCAATTCTCCATGTCCTCGCAGAACCAGTATAACAGACTGAAACATGTCCCTTCCAAACCTAAGCCATAGACAAATGTTAACAGTAGTAGTGGGAGATTACATTAACAGACCCTTTTCACTTAGTCATGCGCACCGCTTGGTTGCTTTCATGTGTAAATGAGCAACCAGGGGTCACATACACAAGGTGGAATTTTCGTAATTCCCCAGATTATTTCAAGCAATACTTTCAATACCGTCAGTTCACACAATTCAGCTTCAAATTGTCAAATGTTTAGCAGAGACATGATATGCATGAATGTGTGAAGGAGGTTATCTCTGCAGATTTTCTGCGCTACAAGAAACCTGCCCCAAGGAACATACGCTCTAAATTTAGATGGGGAAGACAACAGAGGGAGATGTTAAATAGGGAATTAACAGAAGCACATACACTTGAGTCACAGAGAAAGCTGGCACATATGTGTTCAGAAGAGCAGTTCCAGGCATAAGGGGTGGCAAGTGAAAGTGAGCAGAGCAGGAGACCCTCAGATGCCTTAAAAGGTAAAGGTAAAGGTACCCCTGCCCGTACGGGCCAGTCTTGACAGACTCTAGGGTTGTGCGCTCATCTCACTCAAGAGGCCGGGGGCCAGCGCTGTCCGGAGACACTTCTGGGTCACGTGGCCAGCGTGACATCGCTGCTCTGGCGAGCCAGAGCCGCACACGGAAACGCCGTTTACCTTCCCGCTAGTAAGCGGTCCCTATTTATCTACTTGCACCCGGGGGTGCTTTCGAACTGCTAGGTTGGCAGGCGCTGGGACCGAGCAACGGGAGCGCACCCCGCCGCGGGGATTCGAACCGCCGACCTTTCGATCGGCAAGCCCTAGGCGCTGAGGCTTTTACCCACAGCGCCACCCACGTCCCTACTCAGATGCCTTAGGATGCTACAGTTAGAGGTCACAGGCAGTGAGACACAGTTTTGAAAGATAAAAGTGGAAAGTGAGTCTATGCAGAACCTCAAATATAACAAGGAGAGAAGTTTATGCTGTCATTTCAGAGCTCACTTCTAAAGTCCAGACTCCATCAAATGCTAGGCTAGGCTAACTGTGCCTCTATCCAACATTGCTTTCACTACATTTATTTTATTTCTTGCCAAGACGTTGCAAACTGCTCACAGGTTTGGAATGCTGGAACTTGCCGTAGCAGAGATAGGGATGAAAGCAGGTGATCACGAGGCAAAAGACAGACATGAAGTCAATGCTGTGTCCCTTTTGGTCCCACACAAGAAGAAGACATTCCAATAATGCTGCGAAGTCTCCTCCAATCTTAAAACTGGCCACCTTAAAATGAAGCAATGCTTTGATAATTTAATAAGCTACATACGCAAAGCACTCAAAAGGTACCGCAGTGAAAACACTGAAGTTGAACAAAATTATGAACATTAACTTTTAGAGAACTCAGAGACTCCCTTGTGACCCTTTAAGGTGTGTTGCTCCTGCCTTCATATGTGTAAAGAGGGAGTTCTGTAATCTTGGCAATGGAGTAGCAAAAGAAAATGATTGTTAGAAAGAGACCCTGTATATCTTTTCAGTGACTGATTTCCCCCCACATAAAATTCCGGAAAATTACTGACCTCATGGAGAAAGTTATTTTTTGCAAGACAGCTGTACTGTGATCTCTAGGTAATATGTCTGTCTTCATCTAAAATATAAATTTCATGTGTCTAGAACAATTCAGGAGAAACAATTTGCCCAAATCTGAAACCAGTGATTAACCATCGTTATTTATTTATATAAAACATTCATTGTGTCGATGGCGATTCCCCTGAGGGTAGAATGGAAGATCCCTTAACCCAAAATATATGCTTTCAAAAACAAACTGATCTGTTTGTTTAGTATGGAAGATACTGAGAAACTCTTAGGTGATTTAGCTCAAGGGTATTTTGGAGCTCTAGGAAAATACCCAACCATGCACAGTCAGTTCACTTTTACTTGCAGCATTGCAAAATAATATTTCATGCTCAGCAGGCTATGTTTTATGCAGAGAAACTTAAAAAAAAATTATAGCATTACCTAACATTTTATAGCATTACCTGACATTTTCAGAAGGTAAACTTTTTCAGAAGGTAACATTAAAATTCTTTGGCTTTCCGAGAGCAGTTTACATGCTTTTTAATTGAGCATAGATTTGCCCATCTAAATGTTGTCCAACCACAAAAATAATAGCAGATTTGAATTCCTCACACCCAAAAACATATTTTTAAGACCCCTTGCTGAAGCAATTTGCAAACCTTAGGTTTCACCACCTAAAATGACACACCCTATTACAGTAAGTCACAGCAACCCATTAAGAGATCTGTGGTGGGTAGGTAGAATTGTGCAAGGCAACATTCCTGTAGTAAACACATGACTCTAGGCTCAAGATCTTAGGAAGCACGCATCCACTGAAGATGCATAAAGATGCATGTGTTAACCCTTTCTTCTGCCCAGTTCAGAAGCCAATAGAGCTCCTGGAGCAGGAACGGATCATGCTATCCCTACACTGGCTTGTTTGTTCAGCTTCCAGGTGGGAAGGACCAGGCTGACCCATCCCTTATCTCTTGGGGGGGGGGTGGAGGGATGAAGGAAGCTGAGGCAAAATCCCTCCTTCTCATAAATCTGAAATGGTTCTGGAACAAGCAGATGGAGACAGCACCAGCCCACTCTTGCCTCTGCCTCTCCTTCAAAAAAGAAAAATAGAATTCTGTGTTTGTGTTCAAGAGGTGTGTGTGAGCCCAGTGGGGAAAAACAGGCGGGAGAGTGGGTCAGAGGGGGAGCTGGAGCTGGACGTGGAGGAACCTGCAGGGAAAAGTTCGATTTAAACATGAGTTTGTGTGGTGTCATTTTCTTTCTGCTTTCAGTAGCTGTGTTGAATAAGGTCTTGACTTCTTTCCAGGATGAGATAGCCAATACAAAATAGCTGGCTAGTTCAATGTTGGCTGATAAATAACAGGAAAACCCCATAAATGGGTACCCTTTCCCCTGACATCACATGTGTAAGGATGGCCAATCACTGAAATCCACGTGGTTACATGCTCTTGCCCAAATCCATCCCAATTCCGAAATCAATGCAAAACAAGGATAGCCCAAAGTTCTTCCCCTTATTTAATCCTGATTCCCTCCCCTTTTCTCTCCTTCCAGTCTTTCTTTACCTCTGCTTTTTGGCAGATGGTAACAAATGTGTTTACTTTTAGCTGGACAAGAAATGGCTGCTTCATCCAACAGTGATGTCAGAACAACAGGTGGTCCTATTTGGAGAAGGAAAGAATTGATCCAAGCTTCTGTCTCTGCAATGATATTTTGTCTTTGTCTTTTCAAAATTGATATTCCATTCTGTAATTGGAGAAATCAAGAGTGATTGCATTCCTCACCTCCATATTAGTGTTTCCCACTCCTTTCATGCCTGGGATATAGTACTGGTATTGATAAACACTGGATGCAGACATATTACACTCTATTTTTTTCCACTCAGTCAAAAAGCTTTCATGATCAAATTCCAGAACAAAGCAGGCAGCATCCTCACAATTTTTGGGCGGCACCACAGTGTCCTTCGCTTCCCTTTGACTACTCCTAGGTTGGAAAATGTATGACCTGCAGACTGGGTGGAATCTGCTACTTCCATTCATCCAATTGCAGCAGGCTGGAGTCTGTGGCAATATTTGGGAGTATCCATTTACAGCTGTTCTCTTGTGCTGACAGTAGGGTGGAGGAGCGAGACCCTGGAGTCACAGTAGATAACTCAAGAAAGGCATCGACCCAGTGAGTGATGGCCATGAAAAGGCAAATTCCATGCTAGGGATCTTTAGGAAAGGAATTGAAAATAAAACTGCCAGTATCATAATCCCATTATACAAATCTATGGCGTGACCACTTTGGAGGGATGTGTACAGATCTGGCTGCCACACCTCAAAAAGGCTATTGTCGAATTGGAAAAGGTTCAGAAAAGGGCCACCAAAATAATCAAGGAGCTGGGAGGACTCCCCTATGAAGAAACAGCAGTGTTTGGGACGTCTTGATGCAGAGAAAAGGTGAGGAAGAAGCGCTGTGACAGAAGTTTATAGAATTATGTATGGCATGGGGAAAGTGAATAGAGAAAGGGTTTTCTCCCTCTTTCATAACACTAAAAGTCATGGCTATCCAATGAAGCTGAACACTGGAACAGATAGAAGAAAGTGTGCCGGTCCCGTGGGTTACCAGAGAGGTGAGGTCCAAGTCCGGTCCGTGGTCAAAGGTGCAATGTGGAGGCAGTTGGTAGTAGCTGAAGCTGGGTGCAGAGCAGGGAGTTAGGTGAAGTCAGGAAAAAACAGGGAGCCAGGTCGGGTCAGGAGCTCAGGCAGGAAAGCAGGGCAGGGTTCAGGCAGGAACTAGCAACCAACAATATTGCTCCCGCAACTTGGGACTGGGGCTGGCCGGCTTTTATCTGCCCCAAGGCATAGGGCGGCCCCGATCCTCTGGTGACTCACCTCTCCTGGCCTGGAGGCAAGCACTCCTCCTGCGGGAACTTAGTTCCCTCCGCCTCTCTGCCCTGAACCTCTGCAGCTCAGGAGAGGCTGGAGGGTTACAGGACCCAGAGGCAACCTCAGCTTCCTCTGACGGGGGCTGGGGGTGGAGCACCTGCAGGCAATGGGTCCTCCATCACCTCAGGAACCAGAGCAGACTCAGCTGGTGCCTGCACCTGAGGATCCAGCACAGGTGAGGACCCTTCAGGCTGATGCTCCAGCTCAGCTGGTTCTGGAGGTGGGGAATCCTGTGCAGGCTGGGATCCCTCAGGTTCAGCATCCGAGTCCAAATCCCAGGCCATCACAGAAAGTTTGGACTAAACACCAGGAAGAACTTTTTGACAGTAAGAGCTGTTCAACAGTGGTTGGGATTCTCACGAGAGATTGTGAACTTTCTTTCCTTGGAGGTTTTTAAGCAGAGGTTGGAGGGCCATCTGTCTTGTATGATTTAGCTGAGACTCCTGCATCGCAGGGGGTTGGACTAGATGACCCTTGGCGTCCCTTCCTGTTGGGATTTCATTCTCTCCACTGCTGATGTGTGATTGTTTTAATCACATGTCTGTGTTGACATTCCATACTATCGGAGTCATGAGAATGGAAGTTCAGTTACGCTGTTCAGTCTTTGTTGTACTTTTGCTTTTTCTGTTCTCTCTCAGAGAAGAAGGAGAGAGGAGACATGTTTCCTTTGTTCTGTAACACTGGATCCTGAGTGCCACCAACACTTCCAAGCCTACAGTTATAAGATTCTGCGATACTTCTTCAAGCAACACAGTCAAACTATGGGACTTGCTGCCCATAGTGATGGCCACCAACTTGGAAGGCTTTAAAAATTGGACAAATTACTGGAGGAGAGGCTAGTGAAGGCTACTAGCCATGGAGGCTATGTTCTACCTCTACAGTCGGAGGCAGAAATGCTTTCAGATACTCACTGCTGAGAACCACGGGAAGGGAGAGGGTTCTTGTGTTATGTTAAAGCCCTTCACGGCCTAGGAACCTCATACCTACGGGACCGCCTCTCCTGGTATGCCCTAGGAAGGACCTTAAGGTCCATAAATAGCAACAACCTAGAGGTCACGGGCCCTAAGGAAATCAGATTAGCCTCAACCAGAGCCAGGGCCTTTTCAGTACTGGCCCCGACTTGGTGGAACGCTCTGTCTCATGAGACCAGGGCCCTGCAGGATCTGATTTCTTTCCACAGGGCCTGTAAGACAGAGTTGTTCCACCTGGCCTTTGGCTTGGAATCAACTTGATCCCCTCCCCCTCTTTCCTTTTTCCTTTCTCCTTCTGTGATGGAACTCCTATTTGGGGATCTCACTGGCTTTTTTCTGGCCCACGTAGGACCAGTGGATAGTTTCTACTGAAATGAGGCTGCATTTTAATGTTGTACTTAATCTTGTTTTTAAGTTGTATTTTAATAATTGTTTTTATACCTGGTGTCAGATGCCCTGAGCCCGGTCTTGGCTGGAAGGGCAGGGTATAAATAAAATTTATTATTATTATTATTATTTATTATTATGTTCTGATCTCTAGTTTCCCACAGGCATCCAGCTGGGCGCTGTGAGAACAGGATGCTGGACTAGATGGCCCAATGGCCTGATCCAGCAGGCTGCTCTTATGTTCTCATGGTCAGAGCATCCTAGTTTGGTCACACCAATGTGTGTTTCACCACACTTGGAAGGTGTGATGAGGGGAAACCAAACACCAGCAGCACTCAGCATTTGGGCCTAAGTGCGCTGGACCCGGGGGGGGGGTTACCGAGAGGCGTGGTCAGAGTTTGGTCCTGGGTCGAGGGTCTGGAGACTGTCCACCAAGGGCAAAGCGGGGTCCAAAGCAAGAAGCCAGGTGTGATCGGGAACTCCGGAAGAGCAGGTCAGGGTGCTGGCAGAAACAGGTTTCCAACGACGTTGCTCCCGCAACCTGGGACTGGGCTGACTGGCCTTTATCTCCTCTGAGGCCAGGGGTGGTCCCGGCCCACATGTGACCCGCCTCTCCTGGCCTTAAGGCGAGCACTCCTCCTGAGAGAACTTAGTTCCCTCCGCCTCTCTGCCCTGAGCCTCTGCAGCTCAGGAGAGGCTGGAGGGTTACTGGACCCAGAGGCAACCTCACCTTCCCCTGACAGGGCTGGGAGAGGCGCACCTGCAGGCAATGGGCCCTCAATCACCTCCAGAGCCAGAGTGCATACATCTGGTGTCTGCTCCTGAGGATGCGGCACAGGTGCAGGCCCTTCAGATTCAAGCCCCTGCCCCGGCTCAGCCGGCCCTGGAGGCGGGGACTCCTGTGCAGGCTGGGACTCCTCAGGTTCAGCTTCTGAAACAGATTCCCAGGCCATCACACTAGGGAGGGTAGGCAGTTTGCAGTACCAGCCTGCTGCTAGCGCAGCAATCCATTTCCAATGGGGCTTAATGCCATCACCTGAAAGTCATGGGGCAAGCTCCAGTGGATCTTGGACAGTCACATTCTGGAAGAGAGAGGATGCCTGAGTGGCAGTGAGCAGAGAGGAAGAGAAGGGGTAGCAGAGACGAAGATTTGAAAAAGCCATTCAGCCGCCACCTCTAAATGATCTCCATCCTTTGCTCTCAGGGCTTCCACCTCGTTCCAACCTTGCGCTGCCAAACTGCTTGGATAGCATTCCCTCTTGATTCACTTTGTTTAGCTATTTCTGCTTGTTAACTGTGCTGAGTCACTTTTTCCCCTTGGAGTGGCGCTGATGCGGAGATCTGTTTCCATGCTTCAGGAATGATTCCTCCCACAGGGGGCAAAAGGTATCTGGTCTGTTTTCTAAAGGTGGGCTATGAGCTAGTCTGCCTTGAGTTGTCACATTTCATTGCCTCGTGATAGAGGGTCTGGAATCCTTTCCCCAGCATCCTCAAGGAATTTGCTGCATGAGGTTTTAGTACCGATCCCAGCTTGGGACAGGAAAAGCCATAAGGCATTTTTGTAAACCATGTGATGACTCAGTTATCCATTGCCCTGATCAGTGTCAGCACTGAAGTAAACAGGCTGTCTTGTTCTGCTCTTGGAACATACAGGCTATAGGTAAAGGTAAAGGGACCCCTGACCATTAGGTCCAGTCGTGACCGACTCTGGGTTGCGGCGCTCATCTCGCTTTACTGGCCGAGGGAGCCGGTGTACAGTCATGTGGCCAGCATGACTAAGCCGCTTCTGGCGAACCAGAGCAGCACACAGAAACGCCGTTTACCTTCCCGCCGGAATGGTACCTATTTATCTACTTGCACTTTGGCGTGCTTTTGAACTGCTAGGTTGGCAGGAGCAGGGACCAAGCAATGGGAGCTCACCCCGCCGTGGGGATTTGAACCCCAATCTTCTGATTGGCAAGTCCTACAGCACCACCCACGTCCCGTATACAGGCTAAATTTATACAGGCTAAATTTAGCACTAAATTTAGGGTGGTGTGAATGGTTCGCCCACACAGGGTACTGAGCCAAGGGGGCACAAAATAATGCATTTGGGAGCATGCGCAGAACGGAAAGCAAGACTTTGCTTGAACTCTGTTCCAAAAGGAATTATTGTGAAAATAAGGAAGATTTGGGGGTCGCCCAGTTTTGTGCCTCAGGGTGCCAAAGTCCACCCCTGCTATAAGCCATAGCAAACGAAATCCCAGTTGGCCCACATTTGGCTCTGTTCTGCACTCGGCATGCCCTGTGGGCTAACAGCTCTTCACAGTGGAAAGGTCTTCTGCCCCTGGACCAGTAGGTCAGTACTCTAAAGTAGGACTATGGTCTCTGGGCAACGGTGATGATTCTGGGGTGCCCCCCCCATGCCTTTCAGCCGTGTTCCTTAGCTTCCTCTCTTGTGACGATTTCACTGCTCATCTGCTGGCTCTGCAACAAGGAAGGGATCGATCCTGCACTGGGCCACCCTGATCCAGTGGCATAGAATAGTTGCCTCCACCACGGCGCCTTAATTTTTAAATGCACTCTAATTGTATACGTGTTGAGGATCACTGGCCAAGGCCAACAGAACAGCTTGCTCTAATGTTTACTCAGAATAAAGTCCCATTGCTTTCAGCAGATCTTCCTCCCAAGGAAATGTACTTAGGACTGCAGCCTTCATTGATCACTGGCTGCAGAATGGGTATTCCAGCAAAGGACAGCAGCTGCTGTCCCCTAAGCTGGCTCCAAAGTACTGAGAAGCATGGAGTGGGATGGAGAGGGAAGGTGAAAAGGAGGGGAAATCATATTGTCAGGAAAGCACTATTTAATGTCTGGATAAGATATAAAGATTTATTTGAAAATAAAACCCCAAGGTGGTTATCACCAATGGAAGCAAAGGCCTTGAAAAAACTCAATATGGAGGCCAAATGGCCGAAATACTGGGAAATTTTGGAACAAGCAGGAGACAAATTGAAATTGCAGAGTTATGAAAAACTAAAGAATAAAGTGCGAGATTGGCTTCATTATTGTCAAATAATGGAGGCATATAATCAGGACAAAAAAATTGGATTCCAGGTGGAAACATCAAAATTGGAAACAGAACTGTTAGAGCCCAAAACTAAGATTTTGTCAAGGATGTATAACTTGCTGTTGAAATGGAATACTCAGGATGAAACGGTGAAATCTGCTATGATTAAGTGGGCACAAGATGTTGGACACAATATTATGTTTGCTGACTGGGAACAGTTGTGGACCACAGGTATGAAGTTTACGGCATGCAATGCCTTAAGAGAGAATATTATGAAAATGATATACAGGTGGTATATGACCCCAGTCAAGCTAGCAAAAATTTATCACTTGCCCGATAATAAATGTTGGAAATGTAAAGAAACAGAAGGTACATTCTTTCACCTTTGGTGGACGTGCCCAAGGATTAAGGTTTTCTGGGAGTTGATATAATGAATTGAAAAGGGTATTTAAATATACCTTCTTGAAGAAACCAGAGGCCTTTCTTCTGGGCATTGTTGGCCAACAGGTGCTAAAGAAGGACAGATTTTTTTTTATGTATGCCACAACAGCAGCAAGAATACTTATCGCAAAGTATTGGAAGACACAAGACCTACCCACCCTGGAAGAATGGCAGATGAAGGTGATGGACTATATGGAATTGGCAGAAATGACCGGCAGAATCCGAGACCAGGGAGAAGAGTCGGTGGAAGAAGATTGGAAGAAATTTAAAGACTATTTACAGAAATATTGCAAAATTAATGAATGTTAGAATGATGTTGGATTGAAAGTTATGTGGTTTTTAGCTATAATGCTATAAGGAGTATGAAAAAATGGACTATTAATAAGTAAAAATCTAATGTTACATTATTTTAAGATTAAAGATTAGGATAAGCAAAGAGGGGAAGGATTTGCTGAACTGACAAATTAAACTGGAATACAAAAAGGGAGGTTAGAGGAGGTCCGGAAATTAAGTAAATGAAAGAATGTAATGGAAAGATGGAACTGTTTTTTTTTATTTGTATTTTTCTTTTTCTTTCTTCATTTTGTAAAACTTTAATAAATATTTTATAAAAAAAGAAAAGAAAAGGAGGGGAAATCTGTGGATTTTTTTCCTGTGGATCCACACACAAAAGCTGAAAGCGGTGCTTAAAATCAAACAATGCTGTATTTACCATAAAAAGAGGGGGGGGGGGAGAAAATTGGGGGAAGGAATTTGAGATGTAACAAAAAAAAAAGAGTAGGTTACAAAACTGCAAACCCCCCAATGTACACATTATTATTTTTCCCATTTATCGCACAAGCTGATGTTCAATGGAACTTGCTCTCAAGTAAGAGTGCATAGTTCAGAAATAGTTATGCTATTTAGTCAGCAATAGGCTCTCTCTTTTGGTTTGGAGCTAAATGTACCATATTATATACTGTGGATTGATGAATTTATTCACTCTTTCCAGCTGGGTCAATAGCAGAAAGTTGTAGCTTTTTTGTGCCAAAATTCAAACTATACCTTTATAGGGAAAATATCTTTCCTTCTGAGTTTTATTAGACTCTTTCCCAATTAGAACAGCAGGCAGACATAAGGCCAAGAAGTGCAGCTGTTCTGTGTCATCTGAAGGCACCAGCTACCCTCAGCAAACCTCCATAAGCTTGCTATTTCTCTTGTAAATATCACCAGTAAGGTTAAGAAGTAAAGAATGCTTTTTTTTTCAGTTAGAACGATTGTTTCATCCTCTTGTTGAATGCCACCCTCCATCTCCAATACTGACACAGAAATAATATGCACTGGGAAATTACATGTCATTACGTATTCTTCATTACCACGAAAGAAAAAAATGTACAGTGGTACATACGCTTCAGGTTACATACGCTTCAGGTTACAGACTCTGCTAACCCAGAAATAGTACCTCAGGTGAAGAACTTTGCTTCAGGATGAGAACAGAAATCGTGCTCCGGCGGCGCGGCAGCAGCGGGAGGCCCCATTAGCTAAAGTGGTGCTTCAGGTTAAGAACAGTTTCAGGTTAAGAATGGACCTCCAGAACGAATTAAGTACTTAACCCGAGGTACCACTGTATATAAAAAGAGCTCAGCTGTCAATCCAAGAACCTTAACTATGACCACAACAATTTATATTTCTACACTGTCAGCTATATCACTATGGACAATCTGTATCACTCCTGTTAAGATTAGGCCAAACCTCCTTCGCTTTTTTGTCACTTTAGGACTGCTATTTGTTTTTCCGTTCCAAGCCCAACATGGAATGATAGCCAATGTGTCAACTTAATTACAGCGAAGAAGTAAATTCTAGGCACAACCACGTCACCTAATCACAAAAAGTTGAAAAATTAAAACACATTTTAATACACACATAAAAAGCACTCTCTTTAATATACATAAAAAGCACTCTGGTTCGCCAGAAGCGGCTTAGTCCTGCTGGCCACATGACCCAGAAGCTGTACACCGGCTCCCTCGGCCAATAAAGCGAGATGAGCACCGCAACCCCAGAGTCGGTCACGACTGGACCTAATGGTCAGGGGTCCCTTTACCTTTAAAGAAAGAAAATCTGGAAACTTAAGAAGGTTCAGGATAATATATCTCTCCAGGAAGAAAAGGAAACAGAAAGTGGTCTATTGTTATTAATCAATCAATCAATCAATCAATCAAATTTGTATACTGCTTTTCATCCCAACAAATCCAAAACAAACCAATAACTCACCCCCCATTTAACACATTTAAAAGGCAATAGAATGTTAAATAGCTGGTTATAGAGAAATGTTTTCGCCTGGCGCCTAAAGATATCTAATGAAGCCGCCAGGCAAGTGGAAGAGGCTACACAAAGAAGTGTCTCAGTTGATGATTGCAGGGTCCAGGTTGGTTTACGTGGGGAGCAGAGTTCTAAGTTCCTCTGGTGAGAAATTAATGAAAGAAATGAAGGGAGACCAGAACCTGACCATTTTCATAAACTGGAGCCAGAAAACGGCTGCAAATTTCCTGGTAACATACTAACAGCAAAGTTGTTGATCATAAAATTTTGCTTGTGTTGTGTATTGTTTGTGACAAATGTTCCTGGAGCCTATTTAAATATTTGCAGTAAATCAAAGGATTTGAATAATTGGAAGCATTTGAACCCAATTGGATCCAAAAGTGGGTTTTTTTAATGGAAGAACTTAGAAAATAAAATCGAAAGCGGTAAACTTATTGATGATTCCCTATAAAAGGCAATTCAGAAAGAAAAAGAGAAATGGTCACACATTTTGAATGTTATTTCGACATTCTGTTTGTGTAAAAAATAATATTACTCTTAGGGGAAGTACAGCAATTGCTGGCAGTCCAAACATGGGACTTTCTCTAAATCTCATTGAATTGATTAGCCATAATTCAGTGCAGTTGTCATAAAACGGACTTTCTACATATTTTACATAAAATACAAAATTATTTCCTCCAATTGTTGGGGGGAAGTGTTCACGGTGAGATAATTTATACGATCAGAAAAAGAGTGTAATCATTGCTACCTGATTGTAAATCCAGATGTTTCTTACCATGACCATATTTGTCACATTATCAGCTACGTCCATCTTTATCCTGGAAACATTTCAATCGAGGGACGTTTTGTAGAGTTAACTGAAACAAAACCAGAGTCAGGCAGTGGTTTAAGTAGACAAAACCATGAACAGATTAAAGCAAGACATCAATATTAAAGATGCCCAAAGACAAGGATACAATAACGGGGCAAATGGCAAATATGTGCACAATGGTATTGAAGCCCTTATATTAAATGATTATTCAACGTAAATTGTACTCCAGATCCGCTGAAATTAGTGGCATGACTAAGTTAGGTTCGTTCATTTCAGTGGATCTACTCTGAGCAGAACTTACGTAGTTTGATGCCACACAAATTTGGCAATATTTATCATTTTGGTTCAACTGTTTATTTTATTTTTTATTGCATTTTTCTCCTTAGTCTCAAGGAGATATATTGTTTCATATAATTTCTAGGCCATTGACTCTAATAAGTTTGATGGCAATGATGAAGTCATAACAAAATAAGTCACAAATAAATAAGCATTGAGACAAAGAGGAACACTTCGGCACAGAGCAAATTTGATCACACAGAATTCTGTTGCTTCTTCACATATGGGAATCAGCATTAGGAAACTGCATCAATTCTTGCAAACACTGCTGTGCTGAAGGAAGAGAGTGTATCTCCCCTTCTGTTTTTATAAGGTACATATGCAAACCTTCTTGCTTGTCTAATATTTGAACTAAAATAGTAAATACATGAACAATAGTAAACATTATAGTGAAGTAGAGAATGCTTTTAACAGTCACAATGACCTCCAATTTTATGACTTGAATAAACTTGAACGGAGCATAAGTAAGGGAATTTCAAGAGGCCTAATAATGCAGTAGGTATCTTGCTCATTGGAACTTTTATTATTATGCCACTGATTAAATACATGGTGAACAAAATAGATTTACGGAAAGTAAATAGCCGGAGGCAGCAATAAAGAAGCAGAATAGCATCAGATCATTTCTCTGATACATGGCATAGTATTTTGACAGATGAGAAAGTGAAGCGGGGGTTTTTCCCCACAGTGATCTTTAAACCAGAAATCAGTGGAATTTGGCCTGCAGTTAAACGGATGAAGGGCTCCAAGATTCAACAAAGGAAAATAAATGTTCCACTTTCATATTAAAGCAACTATCCTAAACATATTGATTTGGCAGTAAATTTAATTAAAACCAATGGAGCTTATGTCTGAGTACATGGGAGGGCAGTGATGGGTAAGCATTTGAAAGAAAGCATTTCCTTACATCCCCCAACTGGGATATTTATGAAGCTTATTTTATCTATTTTCATATTATATCATACAATCGTCATTTTTTATTATTCAGTAAACCAGGAAAATTTCAACATCTATTCACTGTCATTATTTTATTGTATTTATTACCGTATTTTTTGCTCTATAAGACTCACTTTTTCCTTCCTAAAAAGTAAGGGGAAATGTGTGTGCGTCTTATGGAGCGAATGCAGGCTGCGCAGCTATCCCAGAAGCCAGAACAGCAAGACGGATTGCTGCTTTCACTGCACAGTGATCCCTCTTGCTGTTCTGGCTTCTGAGATTCAGAATATTTTTTTTCTTGTTTTCCTCCTCCAAAAACTAGGTGCGTCTTGTGTTCTGGTGCGTCTTATAGAGCGAAAAATACGGTAACTGCATTTATATGATGCACGGTCCTCATTTAGACAGTTCCAACAATTAGTGCACTGTCATTGCAATTTATATCTTCCAATATCAACTTTAACCAACTGGTCTATTTTTTTCCCCAGTGAAAGGGTCTTGGGAATAATATTTATTGGCCAGTGTTTGTGACTCAACGTTTTATTAGAAAGCCCTGCTGTCAAATGATTTTTCTGCTTTCCTCAAAGCCCCCAAAAGAAAGGTAGGTCAGACACACAACATTATTTTACTTTACTCCTTTGTTACTACAACTTCTCAGATGGGTACATTATATATAGCTAGTGTGGGAATTTGTAACAAAAGGACGTACCTTAATTCTCAAACCTGAGCCTTTGTAATTTCACTCCCAAGTCCCCCATCTCATATCTTGGGGTGGGGTGGGAAATAACTACCTACAATTAATACAAGAGTAAAAAGCTGAAACATCTGGAATACAGATGCTTTTTATAGACATTATTATCTGAATACTCTTTACCAAAGACCTTGTGGTCATGGTCTTCTTACCATTTCCTCTACAATGATAGTAAGACTACTGTAACGCTAGAATAAGCATTTTGAGAATGGCACCATTGCCACTATCTAAAAGCAAGTTGCTGAGTCAACCTTATGATTTATCCTAATTTCATGGCAAATTGCTTTGGCCCTTTGGTAACCTAATAACTTAAAACAAATAAACTAGGGGCTTCTGTTCAGAAAGCTTCTGGGCATCCATTTGCAAAAATGTGCTGATGACTTTGTTCTTCATAGCTATTTTACAGATAGAATCAGCGTGTTTAGGGGTGAATCCAGACTTAGTACACCTGTAGAAATCAAGGGGACTGAAGTTAGTTACTGTGTGTTTTCCTCTCAATAAAACTAGCTGCTTGTTTAAAGATTACTGGGTTACACCAGTATGCTGGTTTGCTTATTCTGCATTCTCAAGTAAGGATGGTTGAAAAACTTTGGAATGAAAATTCATGGGCTGCGGTTGTCCTTCTCAGGCTGCATCCAACAAACCTATATGTGAGCATGGAGAGAAATTTGCACAGTGATGAAAGACCCTTTGAATTTTTCTGCTGCAGTTCCTTGCCCTGGTGCTGAAGGGGCAAGCTATTCTTCGATTTCTATCACAAAATGAAATCCATTTATAAATACACACTAAGTCTGGGGCAGGATTTCTAAAACTGAAAGTGGTAGGCTGCGGCGTGCTTTTTGGTGAATCTGGAGGCCATGATGAAAATAGAGAATAAATACCACAGTAAAAAATAATATATAACTTTTATTAAAGCCATTAATTTAAATACTGCTGCAAGCCACCGCAGGGGTTCCAGGTGCTTACCCAGGGTTCATGTTTACTTTTGTGAATAAGGCACAGCAGAGACTGTGGCGTCTTTACGATATATGGTTTATTTGCATATATATGGAGGGGTTCACAGCATTAACATCCCAAAAGGGTCTTGCTACTCCCATATCAACAGTTTGGGATTCCAGCAGAGGTCTAGTCTCTCTCTCCCTCTCTCTCTCTCTCTCTCTCTCTCTCTCTCTCTCTCTCTCTGCTTGTTGCTTTGCTTCTAGGTTACACTGCTGCTTCCCCCTCCACACTAAACTCTGGCTTTTTTCATCCTCACTATCTGCAAGTTGTATGCATAATTTCATGTCTAATGAGACTCTGCTATGAGCAACTGGTCTAGTTGAGACCTTTGGGTATAGGGCGGTGTATAAACTGAAAATAATAATAATAATAATAATAATAATAATAATAATAATAGTTCTAAAATAAGTTTGCCTAGGATTGTAGTCTAAAGCACATACTTTTTTCTCCAGCTGAAATCAAAAGGACTTAAAGGTAAAGGTACCCCTGCCTGTACGGGCCAGTCTTGCCAGACTCTAGGGTTGTGCGCTCATCTCACTCTAGAGGCCGGGAGCCAGTGCTGTCCGCAGACACTTCCGGGTCACGTGGCCAGCGTGACGAAGCTGCTCTGGCGAGCCAGAGCCGCACACATGGAAACGCCGTTTACCTTCCCGCTAGTAAGCAGTCCCTATTTATCTACTTGCACCCGAGGGTGCTTTCGAACTGCTAGGTTGGCAGGCACTGGGACCGAGCAACGGGAGCGCACCCCGCCGCGGGGATTCGAACCGCCAACCATGCGATCGGCAAGTCCTAGGCGCTGAGGTTTTACCCACAGCGCCACCCGCGTCCCTATCAAAAGGACTTAGACATGCCTAAATTTAGCTGGATTGCACTCAATAGCTCTATTACCAAGAAAATCTGAACACTGAAGGCAAGCATTAATAGTGCAATTTCACCATTCCAACTTCTGTTAAGAGTTTCTCTTCATTCATGTCCATTTAATAAATTATCACTGCAATCCCATCCTCCTTTAGGGGGTCCCAGGATTAAGCCACAAAACTCTCAGCAATGTGTCAGTCACGTGACTCATGCACTGCACAGATTAATTTGTGACTTTCCCTGGAGCTGGGAAATGGTTGTTAACTGCTGTCTGGGTTATCCAGTTCTGGAGAATTGTTTCCTTCATGCAGTCTGATTTCCCAATAAAAGGTCTCTTTCTCTTTTATGGGTCTTTTAAAATGTCTTTCCTGCAAAATGCAGCAGATGCCATTTACATGTGCACAGGAGATGTTTCTTGTTTAAATAATGTTTCAAAGAGCTTTAAAGGGCTCTTTGGATATGAGGCAGGCCCACCAGGGACACAAGGTTTGGTCTTGCACACTGGCATTTCTGGTGCTTTTTTTGTTTTGTTTTGTTTTAAAAAAAGAGGTGCCAGAATCCACCAGGAACGCCTCACTTGTTCTCTTATAATGGCAATGGCACCCATCTGAATGGTGCTGGACCTGAGTTTTGGCTGGAAAAAAGTCCTGGACACTTCACACATTGTAGTTTGCTAAACTTTCTGCTATTAAGCATTATTAATAATTACATTAAATATTGTAGGATTTCTATCTGTAAAATGAGTAAATGTGTTCTAAATAATAATAATAATAATAATAATAATAATAATAATAATAATTTATTACGGTCAAAGACCAGCTTGTATTAAAATATTATTAAAATAGAAATTACATAGAAGGGGGGGCCAATAGGCACCCTTGCCTGACTCCCTTAAAAGTTTTAATGGGGTCTGTTAGGTGTCCTAGGAGGCTACACCTGACTCTAAGAGCCGTATTTGCACGAACTGCCTGGATTAAGAACAGGAGCCTTCTGTCTACGGTGGTACCCTGAAGTCTATCCCAGAGTCTAGTTCTGGGGACTGTGTCGAAGGCTGCTTTTAGATCTCCGAAAGCGGCGTAGGCCTGCCCTCCTGATTTATATTTTTCTATGAGGTGTCAATAGTGTTAGGCAGTGATCTATCATGGACCTTCCGGGTCTAAAGCCCGCTTGTTCTATTGCCAGAATGTCTTCATTTTCTAACAATTCAGTAAACTTTTTAAGTAGGTGCTTTGTGTAAAGTTTACTAATCACACTTAGTAAGCTAATCGGCCTATAGTTCGATGCGTCCCCTCTATTGCCCTTTTTATAGAATGGAACTATTATGGCTGTTCCCCACTCCCTTGGGATGCAGCCAGTCTCGTCTATGTGGGCAAAGAGAGAGGCTAAGAAAGGTGCACACCAAATCCACCTGTGATTTTAGCATTTCTGGTGTAATGCCATCTGGGCTGGGGGCTTTGGAATTCTAAGTATTTTATTCCTGAGTTATATGCTGCCTATATATGATTTATAGGGATGCGGGTGGCGACTAAATGACTAAACAACAACGACAACGGGTGGCGCTGTGGGTTAAACCACAGAGCCTAGGACTTGCCGATCAGAAGGTTGGCGGTTCGAATCCCCATGACGGGGTGAGCTCCCGTTGCTCAGTCCCTGCTCCTGCCAACCTAGCAGTTCCAAAGCATGTCAAAGCTGTACACCGGCTCCCTCGGCCAATAAAGCGAGATGAGCGTCACAACCCCAGAGTCGGTCATGACTGGACCTAATGCCACCTTTGGTGGACGTGCCCAAGGATTAAGGTCTTCTGGGAAATGATTTATAATGAAATTAAGAAGGTGCTTAAGTGTACCTTTCATAAGAAACCAGAGGCTTTTC
Source organism: Podarcis raffonei (assembly GCF_027172205.1). Taxonomy (NCBI): domain Eukaryota; kingdom Metazoa; phylum Chordata; class Lepidosauria; order Squamata; family Lacertidae; genus Podarcis; species Podarcis raffonei. The sequence continues at coordinate 5,494,057 of NC_070614.1, read as the reverse complement.
TCCTGGGCATGGTAGGCCAATTGGTGTCAAAGAAAGATAGGACGTTTTTTATGTATGCTACAACAGCAGCAAGAGTTCTACTAGCAAAGTATTGGAAGACACAAGAACTACCCACGCTGGAAGAGTGGCAGACGAAGGTGATTGACTATATGGGACTGGCAGAGATGACGGGCAGAATCCGTGACCAAGGGAGAGAGACGGTGGAAGAAGATTGGAAGAAATTTAAATTTTATCTTAAAAATTGTTGTAAAATTAGTGAGTGTTAAAATGTCATGGGTAAAGCATAGCAGATTTGCAGAGATAAATGATTGGACAAGAGGAAAGAAAAGGGTTTAAAGAAAGGAATTTATAAGTAATTTAGATCAGGGTTGCTGAAAAAGTTTAAAATAGGGATGCAGAAAAGGGAGGCATGGGGAAGTCGTTGAAATTGGGTACATGAAAAAATTCATGAAATTATACATGTTTCTATGTTTGTTTGTTTGTGTTTGTTGTTTGTAATGTCTTATAATATATGTTGAAAAGCCAATAAAAATTTTATATATATAAAAAAAATGACTGGACCTAATGGTCAGGGGTCCCTTTACCTTTATATGATTTATACATGTAACCTGCAGCTAGGTACACCTTCTTGGATTATTCACTTCTGGAGTCTTGACAAAATAAACATGATCTATGTTGGTCAGGTATCATGTACGTGTTTACTGCTATTTTTAGATAGATTGGGTGGTTTCTATAGGCTGCACCCCTTTACTTATGGGGTTTGCCTCCTGGTGCATGAGCTAGATCCCTTTACCGCTGCTCTTTCTGGGATTCTGTCCTTTGTCACAGGTTTGTACCCATATGCAGCTTTATTTATCACATTTATAGCCTGCCCTTCCCCAAGTCATCCCAGGATAGGTTTCAAAAACATCAGAAAAACAAATACAGGTCACATTAAAAAATATCTCATTTTATATTAAGGTAAAACAAGAGCATAGCAAAGGCTTGCCAAATTTATTGTTTATTTTGGCTCCAATCCAGCTAACATTTGTTGCGACTAATTCTTATTGAAATGCTTGCAAGTGATAGGCTTGATTTAGTTGCAACAACTTACCTTGGTTGTAAGTCTATTGAACACAGTGGGCCGTACCACTAAGTAAACTTGCTTAGGGCTGTGCTAAACCTTGTTGCATTGATATCAATGGGACTCAGTCATTTCAGGTGGATTATGAGCTTTTCCTTTACAGCAAAGAGCCCGGGGAGAATAACATTCATGAATAAAGCTTGAGAGGCTTGTAACACCCAGAAAAAGTTGAGTATCTTCATGTGAGAACAATAAGGAAGGAAAAACTGACAAAATAGTAACCCGGTGAGGAAAGCAAAACAGAACGTACTGTTCTTTAATAGTACTCTATGTGCATTCTATGGATCTGGAGATCTTGGCACCTGGCGACTTCAAGAAATTTACAGTCTAGTGACATGTTGTACAGACAGGTAATCTGGGGAGCATGCACATTTTTTTCCATTTGATACAGTGCAAATGCTCCCAACTTTCTGACAAATTTCCCTTCAGCAAATAAGACCTTCATGGACTTTTTTTTAATGGTAGGGTGGAAAACTACCATCTCCCTCTGCAGAATTCTCTGCTTACAGTATTACTTTTTAGATCCTCTATTTTCCATCCATCTGTTACAACTGCCCGGGAAACAAATGACTTTGAGCAGGTTTGTGGTGCTGTGACATCAAGGAGAAAGAGGTAAATCTCCTGCGCAACGAAATAAGACTTCTCACACACATGAAGGGGGACAGAGTAACTAAATCTCCTGCCACAGGGACTTTTCCCTTATACTAGTCTATAGCAGCTTCTCTCAACCTTGGGTTCCCAGATGTTACTGGACTACCACTCCCATCATTCCTGAGTGCTGCCCCTGTTGGCTATGGATGATAGTTGTAGGCCACCAACATCTGGGAACCCAAGGTTGAGAAAAGCTGGTCCTACGGGGGGCCACCAGGTGGCGCATTGGAAGATGGCCGACAATAACATCTCTCCGACCCACACGAGGTAATTAAGAGGCTGCTATGGGAAGTATGCAGCCTTCCCGGCCCCCCCAAGGAGATGGGGGGGACTGCCTTGCCAGCGGTGTCCATAATGCACCCCCGGATTCGAAAGAAGGGGGTGCCCGGACACTTGGCACAAGCCCTCGGTGAAGTCGGCTTTTCCTGATGCTGTCTCCAATCAGCGCGCTGGTTCGCTTTAGCTCGAAATATATAATTGGAAATATATAATTGGAAAGAAGCTAAAGCACATACATCAAGCGAAGTTCGGGAGTTAAGACTGCTGATTAATGGATCTCTGTGACCAGAGCGACGGGCGGGACAAATAAATCAAATGATGAATCACCATTAAGAGACTGGTATGTTTGGAGTGAAACGGAAGGGGGGTGGAGGAAAAAACTTTTCTTTTTTTTGCCTTGTGTGAGTATTAAAAACCCTCCACCCCAGAGAGAGAAGAATCGTTGCATTTTATTAACCACAAGCAGGAATTCAAGAACTGTGTGGAGTGAATTATCGATCAAAGAGAGGATTGGTAAACATCGGAGAACGGAGGAAAGTTTTATGACGCAGTTTTAAATGGCGTCTCGCTAAGACAGGCTTGCCTAAGAAAGACGGGGGGAGGAGAACCAGGATCATCGGAATGTGAATGATGATTGGAATGTGATCTAGACCTGGCAGAGCCCTTCTGTGATATGTTTGGCAAGCCTGGGAAAATTAAAGGGCAGACTGAGGAAAAGTTCTTTACGGAGGTGTGGAATGGCGTCTGTCCCTATGTGATATGATTTTTGGAGAGTGTAAAACCCACACAGAGGATGTTTGTTTTCAACCCGCTTGTGAAGAGTATCAGAGATCGCAAAGAAAGGAATATATGATAACAACAAGAAGATGAAGAAAGTAATAAAGAGACTATCTGGAAAGAACTGGATAGAACTGTCTAATTAAAACAGCAATATAAGTGATGCTTGGACCCCTGTTCGGAGCTTGAAGTATGGGTACCCCCAACAAAATTTAAAAATCTGGCTGTATAATTTGGAACTAATGTGATTTGGAAATAATGTGATTTGATTGGCCTGTTAATAAAAATTATATTTTTTTTAAAAAAAGAGAAAAGCTGGTCCTACAATATCATAGCTGGGAGTGTTGTTGGGGTTTTGTTTGTTTTTTTGCTTGATTTTTGCCTGCTGAAATGGAAAGGTCTTCGCCGAGTGCCTGAAGTTCAACGGGGATGATTACAGAGGGTTGGTAGTTTTAAATACCTGGGCATTTATATCTCTGAGGACCTCTCATGGACTGCAAATATTAATATGGTTGTGAGGAAGGTGCAGGGGAGGTTGTATTTCCTGAGAATGCTCAGGGGACTGAATCTATCTCAGCACCTACTTCTGTCCTATTATCACAGTACCATTGAGAGTGTCTTAACCTATAGTGTATTATCGTGGTATGGGAGCAGCTCTGAAACGGATAAAAAAGCTTTACAGAGAATAATTAAAATTGCCCAGAATGTTATTGGGCTCCAACTACCAACCCTGGATGAGATCTTCACGTCTCGCACTTTGAAGAAGTCACACAATATCCTGAGAGATCCCACCCATCCTGCTCACAACTTCTTTGAACTGTTGCCTTCGGGCAGAAGATATAGGACAATGAAAACACGAACCACACGCCTTCTGAATAGTTTCTATCCAAGAGCTCTGATTGCACTAAATAATGATCTTAGGGCCAGTTGCAAGAAATAGCAAGCAGGAAGTAGGAAGGAATGAGATAGGTTTTAGGTTATGTTATGCCTTTAAATAGGTTATGTTATATTCTGGATTATGTTATGTTTTATAGATTATGTCTGAATAGGATGAGAATGTTGGAGATACGTGCAAATGTGTATGTGAACCCGGTCTTTGGGTGGGTGTTTGATTTTCGTTGTTGTGTATACTGTGTATATATGGACAATGACAATAAATTTATCTTATCTTATCTTATCTCTTATCTCGTAATGCTGCCATATCATTTGCAGGGCTGATGTTACAGAGATGATGTGTATGTGGTCCTCTTTGGATGCTGTAAGCCACTATATAAACATTAAAATTACATAATAAAACAATAATAAACTATCTATAAAAGCACAATTATCTCATCCTTAAACTCTTTTCTAAGCTAGAAGACTATAGCAGTAAGAACTAACTAACTTGCTGATAGTTAGTTAAACTCTTTAAATGTGAATGAGCAAGAGATTGTGAAAATAAAGCACCCATCAGTAGAAAGAACAAAGACTAGGGTTACTGTTTGTACAAGTAAGAATATGTAAAGGAAGTATGGTGGGTAGCAGCAAGTTAATGGAGTCTAACAGAAGATTAGAGTCAGGCTTCATGTTAAGGAATCTCTCCAGAAGGCTTGTTCTCCAGAAGGATTCCTTAAACTCTTTTCTAAGCTAGAAGACTATAGCAGTAAGAACTAACTAACTTGCTGATAGATGACTAGTCCTCCCTCCCTTTATTGTCTTTATTGTCTTTCATTAACTCTTCTGTCGATGGTATTTGCATCCGCCAGGATATCAGGAATCCTTCTGGAGAGATTCCTTAACATGAAGCCTGAAGGTATTGGCACCATTAAAAAAAAAACTACACAAAAAACCTGCTGAACCCTCTCAGGTTTCTCTGAATCTGACTGCATCAGGGTGCTGAGAAAAGTGAATTAAAACCTGTTATTAATTCTATCTAATGCTAATAGTGACCTCTGCTGTCTGTAACTATAACAACACCATTGTCCCATATTTCTGTCCTTATTCAAAATGTAAAAAAACGAAAGACAACTACAGTTCGAGGCTCCCTTGGTACTTTCCAACACAACATTCTTCCCATCCAGGCCCATATGCCGCCAAATCTCCCTACCTGTGTAAACCCTCTTCAAGCATTGTCACTAGAAGAGGAACCACGGATAGAGCAGGGCTCCTGCTAGGCTTTTGCGTGATTAGTGAACTTCTGCAGTGAGGAGCTTTGTATATCCATGGCGATTCCCCACATAATTGAGAACAATGACATCTCAGGGTTTTCAATCATGCAAGGAGCATGACTTAGCTTAGGGCCGGCCCAAGACCTTTTGATGCCTGAAGCAAGATGTGCCACTGATGCTTTACAGATCACTGCTGAGGCTATTCCACACCCTTAAGATAATTCAGATTCAGTCCTGGGACAATCTGTTATGCTATTTTTGCTGCAGTAACTATTGCTCATGTAATTTGTATAAGCAGCACCAACAGTTATAAAAATTAGCAATGCATAGTATCTGTGGAGTAATCATACTGTTACTCACAGTGGTATCTTGGTTCTCAAACTTAATCCGTTCAGGAAGTCTGTTCCAAAACCAAAGCGTTCCAAAACCAAGGCATGCTTTCCCATAGAAAGTAATGCAAAATGGATTAATCCGTTCCAGACTTTCAAAAACAACCCCTAAAACAGCAATTTAACATGAATTTTACTATCTAACGAGACCTTTGATCCATAAAACGAAAACAATAATCAATGGACTGCACTATAAAATAAATAAGACAGGATTGTAGATGATAAGAATTAAAATTTAAAAAAATTCTTACCTGCACTGATGATATTGTTTGGATGGGGGTTTTTTAATCCATTTCCGCAGTCACACAATCAATCAATCAGTAGCTGAAATGAGTTCCACACAATCACAAAAACAAATTAACTGGAAAAGCCTCAAAAACAAAAACGCAAAATAAATAGCAAAAACAAAAGGGCCAAACTTAATCTGTTTTGGAAGTCCGTTTGACTTCTGAAATGTTCGAAAACCAAGGCGCAGCTTCTGATTGGTGCAGGGGCCCGGGAAACAATAGCTGACAGCCACATCGGACATTTGGCTTCTGAAAAACGTTCAAAAACCAAAACATTTACTTCTGGGTTTTCGGTGTTTAAAAACCAAGGCGTTTGAGTACCAAGGCATTTGAGAACCATGGTACCACTGTACTATCTAGAGAGGAAAGTGCAAGGAGCTGGAGAAAGTACTTTTAAAAACATTTCACACAATATCCACAAGAGGGTTTCAGCTTGCTCCCAAAAGAGAAAAGACTAAAAACAAAAAAAATCCCTTTTGATCCTTTCCCAATTTTCAGAGGACTCATATCGCTAGTGCCACCCTTTCACTGCTTGGCCATGCTCAACTCACATACCAAATATACTGTTTCTAAGAGCTGGCAGCTCTATGGCATAATCAGGTTCTAGCCCATGACATCACTAAGCCCCAGTGTGTGACATCACCAAGCCTAATCTCTTGCATTTAAGGCTTTGGGATGCTGGGAATCTGGGGACACTATATCCAGCTGACTTAAATACGCCAAATCTGTCACACAAGCAAGACAAGGTTTTTACAAGAACAAAGGTGACTGCCATGAAGGTAACAAAACTACCATGGAATCTCTCTGCTGAGTACTGTGAGGAAAGCCTTTGTCTGTGTACTGCTCAAGGGATTAGTCACTTGCTCGCAGGGTCTATCCCAGGTCAAAATGCAACTTTAGAACTCAGAGGTCAACCTCACCAGCCAAAAAACCCCTCTTTTTAATATTTTTTGTGATTGGTTTTTTCATAATTTTATACATTTTAACATAACCATTTCGAACATTAAAGTACATGGATTCTCAGGATTTTTGCATTGGGCTACCCTAAACTCACCGTCAAATCACATGCCTGTGGCCACAGCATGAACCACAAAAATCATACATCCACTGTTTCATTCAGATTATTTTTTTTCTTGTTTTCTTCCTCTAAAAACTAGGTGCGTCTTATGGTCAGGTGCGTCTTATGGAGCGAAAAATACGGTAAGTCACATCTGCAAGGCCTTCCCAAGGAGTCATGACTGGTGACATCCTGCCCCAAGAGTGTCAGGCAGATAACCATCTCAGTCACAATGCCTACCCGCCCCATAGTGGAACAAGACAAAGGGTTGTATTTGACTTAGGGTCCAGGGAACTGCCAATGCCTTCCTTTGTACTGTGATGGAGTAAGTGTGAAAGGCTATACTTGAGTGACAGGGCCATGCCTGTATCTCCAGTTCTACCTGAGACCACACCTTTTTCTGTGACATCTCTATGAAGTTTTGATGATGCACCCTGTATTATGGGGAACTTTAGGGAGCTTTAAAATACGGATGTAACTGTTGTCTGGGGCTTCCAGCTGCTTCGTCTTTGCAGCAGCAGGAATTCTTGTTGCAACAATAAAGATCAGGCCTGCAGGCCGTTGTCTTGCTTCTATCTCCTGGCAGAAGTCTCTTGCTTGTGACCCCCGACCTGAAGCTATGGGAGCCAAGGTTAGGTGATTGCAGGGTGCTCCAAGGACTTTCAACAAAATGCCCACCGAAGTGCCGCACGATGACCATCTCCTTCCACAGAAACATGGAATAGCAGAGTCCTGTATGATGGCTCGTCCATGGATGTCTTACCTTCAGTATTCTGCTCTGGTCAGACCTCACCTGGAGTACTGTGTCCAGTTCTGGGCACCACAGTTCAAGAAGGACACTGACAAACTGGAACATGTCCAGAGGAGGGCAACCAAAATGGTCAAAGGCCTGGAAACGATGGCTTATGAGGAACGGCTAAGGGAGCTGGGCATGTTTAGCCTGGAGAAGAGGAGGTTAAGGGGTGATATGATAGCCATGTTCAAATATATAAAAGGATGTCATATAGAGGAGGGAGAAAGGTTGTTTTCTGCTGCTCCAGAGAAGCAGACACGGAGCAATGGATCCAAACTACAAGAAAGAAGATTCCACCTAAACATTAGGAAGAACTTCCTGACAGTAAGAGCTGTTCGAAAGGGGAATTTGCTGCCAAGGAGTGTGGTGGAGTCTCCTTCTTTGGAGGTCTTTAAGCAGAGGCTTGACAACCATATGTCAGGAGTGCTCTGATGGTGTTTCCTGCTTGGCAGGGGGTTGGACTCGATGGCCCTTGTGGTCTATTCCAACTCTATGATTCTATGATTCTCCTTTCGGGCACCTACCCAAACCATAATGCCTTACTCAGAGGCCCTGGGCGGTGTTCTTTTGAGCGTACTGTACTTCCCAATTTCAGATATCGAAAGTGAGGGAGCTATGCATGCCGCCCAGGGCTGGATTTAGATGAAGAGAGGCCCTAGGCTACTCCACTTGTGAAGCCCCTCCCAATCCCCCACCCTCATGACTAAAAGAAAATGGAAGTGAAGCCAAGGATGATGAAGGGTATTTAAAATTCTGCAATTCACAATTTCATCAGAAAACTTAATCAAAATTTATTTGTCTAAGTTTGCCACTTTCAGTGTACAGAATGCTCAGTACAGAACACTCTTGAGACATTGTGGCCCTTAATTCATTTTTAATTCTTTTGAGTCTTGAAAAATTCCTCTCTCCCAAGCAGTTAGTGACCATAAAGCTATAGCTGCAAGATTGCTTCCACATTAGGAAAGGCCATCTGAATTTTTTCCTTGTATATAATTTGATAAAGGTCTGTATGAGACAGAGAGTGCTCTGCTGTAAGCCTATGGCTTTGTGTCACATACAGGTGAAGGTGCAAAAGTTCATCAATAAGTTTCAGGTCAATATCTTCTGGGTATGCTTCCATCAACAGTTCAACACCTTGCTGAATTCCTTGCTTAGAGGGTAGCAAAAATGGAAAGCAATTGTGCGATATCACTGTACATGGTACTACTTCTTTTTAAATTGGCTTCAAGTGCATCTAATATAGGAATAAAGGCTTTTCTCCTAAACTCATCTCTTGAAGAAAGTGCATCTAAGGCAGGGGTGTCAAACTCAAATTCATCGGGGGCCGCATCAGCAGTTTGGTCACCCTCAAAGGGCCGGTTGTATTGGCCTAAAATATTTGAGCAGGCTGAGACCCCCGAAGTTGATGGGCTTTGACATTTAAATGGGGTGTGTGTGGCATGTGATAAATTATGTGAGGTTCGAGCTGGTCTTTGACCAGTAATAAATTATGATGATGATGATGATGTGAGGTGGGGCCTACCTGCCCCCCCCTCAATATTTTATTCAGACTGACACCCCTGTTATGAAAGATTACTAAAGCCTGCCCCTGTGGTGATCATAACATTGTGCAGGCCCAGTCTGAGGGCACCTTTACTGGACTGCGTCTTGTGGCTGGGGCTTGTCTGTGCCTTCTCTTCCTTCTCCGCCTGTTGCTGCCTCCTCCCTGTGCCAGGCGCTGGTGGGGGGGGAGATGTGCCAGTTGCACCCATTTCTGACGGGGGCCAATGGTGCTTGTTCCTCCCTCTGCTTTTCAACACTGCAATATATCGCTACCGTATCACAACATCACTATCACAATGTTGAAAAGTTGGTATCGTCTGCTTTTAGGGGCTGAGGGGCTTACTCAGTACGGACAGGGGCACTCCTAGGAATTTATTGGATTTCAAATCCCATTGAGGGGGGACAGGGGCGGACTTTGGTAATATGGCACCCACCCTGAGTGAGGACAAAATTTGGTGCCCCTCCAAAAAGAATAAATAGGCATCGTTATCATTATTTTGTGCTCCCTTGGCTTGGGGCAGGTGAGGCGCCCACACGGCCCCAAATCTGGCGCTGGTGGAGGAAGTACATTTCCACAACCGGCCGAACTGCCCCTGTGGATCCTGCTGCCTGAGGCAGCCGCCTCCCCTTGCCCTCCGTGGCAAGCCGAGGCTGAGGGGGACGTTTGCTTGCCCAGGCGCCGGGCTCCCGTCCACTTCCTCCGGCGCGCCCGCTGCAGCCCTGCTGCCAGTAGCCATCGGGGAAGGCGGCCGGCCGGGCTCCGGGGCTCGGTGGGGCCCGCCGGCAGAGTGTGGCGCTGCGCCTCGCCTGGGCGTGGAAGCCCTGCTGGCACGTTGTTTCCCACGCCGCACGTCCGCGCCGCACTCCCGCCTCCATCTCGGCTCGCTCCCTCCTGTCCTCCGCCTCCGCGCCTGCCTCGCCTGCCAGACTTGCATCCCTGCCCGCCGGCGGCGGCACAGCGGAGACCGAGCATGGTGCCAGCAGCGGCTGCCGGGGCGCGCGGAGGAGCGTCCGGCCGGGCAGAACGCTCCGCTTGCTGCTGCTGCTCGCGCTGGGCGCCTCCTGGGCGGCGTGCTCGCCGGACCGGGGCGGCCGTCAGAGACGCGGCAGCCCGCGGGACGAGGCGGGCGGCCTGCGGGGTCGCGCCGGCAGGGGACCTCCGGAGGCGGCCTCTCTGCTCACCACCTCCTTCGTGCTGAAAGGCGACACGGCGCACAACCAGGCAATGGTGCACTGGACGGGCAAGAACAGCAGCGAGAACGGTGGCTACACGGGCCACATGACGAGGTCTGGCGGGCCGGATTTGGCCCGCGGGCCTTGGGCTTGACACCCGTGATCTAAGGCATCAGATCATTTCTTTGCCGTTCACTCACTCTTTGCCTCCTTGCTTTGTAGTTAACATTTGGCAAGGTGGCTTTTGCTTGTTTCTCAAGCTCATCAAAATCTCCTCTCATTTTCCTTTAAAAATCCATAAGTGAACTGTACAAACTTGCACAGGAACTCAGTAACAGGCCTGATTTCTGAAGGGCTTTGCTGACCTTGTGAAAATGACCTAGCATATATCTCTTAAGATTTTGCAAACTTTGGCTGTGAACTTGTTGTTGTTTAGTCGTTTAGTCGTGTCCGACTCTTCATGACCCCCGGACCAGAGCACGCCAGGCACCTCTGTCCTCCACTACCTCCCGCAGTTTGGTCAAACTCATGCTGGTAACCTCGAAAACACTATCCAACCATCTCGTCCTCTGTTGTCCCCTTCTCCTTGTGCCCTCCATCTTTTCCAACATCAGGGTCTTTTCCAGGGAGTCTTCTCTTCTCATGAGGTGGCCAAAGTATTGGAGCCTCAGCTTCAGGATCTGTCGTTCCAGTGAGCACTCAGGGCTGATTTCCTTAAGAATGGATGCGTTTGATCTTCTTGCACTCCATTGGACTCTCAAGAGTCTCCTCCAGCACCATAATTCAAAAGCATCAATTCTTCGGCGATCAGCCTTCTTTATGGTCCAGCTCTCACTTCCATACATCACTACTGGGAAAACCATGGCTTTAACTATACGGACCTTTGTTGTCAAGGTGACGTCTCTACTTCTCAAGATGCTATCTAGGCCTGTCATTGCCCTTCTCCCAAGAAGCAGGCGTCTTTTAATTTCGTGGCTGCTGTCACCATCTGCAGTGATCATGGAGCCCAAGAAAGTAAAATCTCTCACTGCCTCCATTCCCTCCCCTTCTATCTGCCAGGAGGTGATGGGACCAGTGGCCATGATCTTCGTTTTTTTGATGTTGAGCTTCAGACCATATTTTGCGCTCTCCTCTTTCACCCTCATTAAAAGGTTCTTTAATTCCTCCTCACTTTCTGCCATCAAGGTTGTGTCATCTGCATATTTGAGGTTGTTGATATTTCTTCCGGCAATCTTAATTCCAGCTTGGGATTCATCCAGCCCTGCCTTTTGCATGATGTATTCTGCATATAAATATAAATTAAATAAGCAGGGAGACAAAATACAGCCTTGTCATACTCCTTTCCCAATTTTGAACCAATCAGTTGTTCCATATCCAGTTCTAACTGTAGCTTCTTGTCCCACATAGAGATTTCTCAGGAGACAGATGAGGTGATCAGGCACTCCCATTTCTTTAAGAACTTGCCATAGTTTGCTGTGGCTATGAACTAGGGCCCCACAAAAAAATTCAAGTTGGGCCCCAGTTTCAAACTGGGCCCCACTGGCTGGCCCTGAGTCTCATAATTACTAGGCCCGAGTTGCCCTGCCCTTGCATGAAGTCTTGGGTTTGCAATTTGGGGAGATGTTATGTACTGAGTTGAATAGGATCCAAAATACAGCAGTCTGATTGGTCCACAGGAGCCACCCAATCCAGCTCCAGGTGAAAGTGAATCCGCAACCTGATTGGCCTACAGGAGAATCCGGGGAATTAGCCAATCAGGTGGGGCCCATTGTGTAAATAATGTATATAAAGCAGACATTCTTAGGGAACTTCCATTCCTCCTCACCACTATGAGCTGAATAAAGAGCATGAAATATCCACTCTCGACTCCAGGTGTATTTCAGGAGAGAGACTGCCCGCTGTGGGGTGGGCGGGCTGGGGAGGCCCCTTAGATTTAGAGGCCCTAGGCTTCAGCCTACTTAGCCTATACATAAATCTGGCACTGATGCCGCCCTTCCTAATTTCAAATATAAAGGTTAAGGGACCCCTGACCATTAGGTCCAGTCGTGGACGACTCTGGGGTTGCGACGCTCATTTCACTCTATAGCCCGAGGGAGCCGGCGTACAGCTTCCGGGTCATGTGGCCAGCATGACCAAGCCGCTTCTGGCAAACCAGAGCAGCGCATGGAAACGCTGTTTACCTTCCCGCCGGAGTGGTACCTATTTAGCTACTTGCAGTTTGACGTATCGTATTTTTCGCTCTATAACACGCACCCGACCATAACACACACATAGTTTTCAGAGGAGGAAAACAAGAAAAAAAAATATTCTAAACAAAACAGTGGATGTATGATTTTTGTGGTTCATGCTGTGGCCACAGACATGTGATCTGACGGTGAGTTTGGGGTAGCCCAATGCAAAAATCCTGAGGATCCATGTGGATCCATGCTTTGTAACCACATTTTTGCACCACTGCGGCCCCAGGCAACAGTGGGTGTGTGATTTTTTTGGTGCAAGCTGTAGCCATGGACATGCTATGTGATCTGCTGGTGAATTTGGGGTGACCCGTGTAAGCGGCTCCTCTCCTCTCCCGCTTTGCTCCTTTAAAGCAAGCAGGCTCTCTGTCCCTCTCTCCTCCCCACTCAGCGGCTCTTCTCCCGCTTTGCTGTTTCAAAGCGAGCCACGGAGGAGGGAAGGAAGGGGAACCATGGATCCTGTGCTCACGACTGCAGCGGATCCCCCCGCCATCCGTAGGCATTCGCTCCATAACACGCACAGACATTTCCCCTTACTTTCTAGGAGGAAAAAAGTGAGTGCTACGGTGCAAAAAGTACGGTACTTTTGAACTGCTAGGTTGGCAGGAGCAGGGACCGAGCAACGGGAACTGAAATATACTCAGAGTCGCAAAGTGATTTCGTGCTCTTTATTCAGCTCATAGTGGTGAGGAGGAATGAATGAATGTCCCCTCAAAGTATCTGCTTTATATACATTATTTACACAATGGGCTGCACATGATTGGCTAATTCCAGAATTCTACTGTAAGCCAATCAGGTTGCGGATTCACTTCTATCTGGAGCATGATTGGGTGGTTCCTGCCAACCAATCATACTGCTGCATTGTTCTAGGACCAATCAGACTGGTGTATTCTGAATCCTATTGTTCTAGGACCAATCAGACTGCTGCCTTTTGGATCCTATTGTTCTAGGACCAATCAGACTGCTGCAGTTTGGATCCTATTCAACTCAGTACATAACAGGAACTCACCCTGTTGCGGGGATTCGAACCGTCGACCTTCTGATTGGCAAGCCCTAGGCTCTGTGGTTTAACCCACAGCGCCCCCCCCCCCGCATCCCATAATTTCAAATATAAATACGGCCTAAGAGGATACCTGTGTACTCGCATCCAGGTATATATTCCCCCACATATATTCACACCCACCCACGTACACGTGTCCCAAACACGCAACTCCATATACACATCCACCTGCACCCGCCCCCCCCTCAGGTGAGGCGCCTCTGAGGCGACACACCTGCCGCCCCTCCCCGCCCCCACTCCCGCAGCAACCGTCCTTCCCGCGCTTTGTGGCGTCACGCGGAGGGGGCGTGGCCCTGCGGCTGTGGCGGGGCGTGCGTAGCGGCTGCTCCGCCGCCATTTTGTCTCGGTGAGGCGTTTCGCGCGCGCGGGGAGGAGGAGGAGGAGGGGGAAGGCGGGAGGGGCGGCGGCGGCGGCCTGCTTCTGGCTCCTGCTCCCGCTTCCGGCGGCGGGTTCCGTTTCAGCTTCCCTGGAGAGGCGGGCGAGGCGATGTCGGCGTTCTCGGAGTCGGCGCTGGAGCGGAAGCTGCTGGAGCTGAGCAACTCTCAGCAGAGCGTCCAGACCCTGAGCCTGTGGCTCATCCACCACAGGAAGCACTCGCCCCTCATCGTCGCCGTGTGGGAGCGGGAGCTGCGCAAAGGTGAGGCCGCGGGGCAGAGAGGAAGGTCGCGCAGGTAGGCCGCGAGCGGGATGTGAGGGGAACTGCCAGGTACCTCGGCGGCGGCGGCGGTTCCCTCCCTCGCGCCGGGCCTCGGAGGCCGCTCTCGCCTCAGCAACCGGCCGGAAGAAGGAGGGAACGGGGACCAGCCGCCTCGAAGGCTGCCCGCCGCCGGTCTCCGTTGCGGCCCGGGAGGAAGAGGCTTGTGGGACGGCGGAGGGACCGGTGCCGGCGGCCCCTAACCTTTATTTCGGTGGGGTGGGGGGTAGGAAAGGGGGCGCGGCGAGGAAGGGCTGCAGAAGCCCCGGCGAGGCCCGTTTCCCGTGTTAGGAAGTACTTTGGAACTCCCTGCCACTTGAGATCGAGCAGGCGCTCTTTCCGGCGCCTGCCGAGACCGCATTCCCGTTTCGACGAGCCTACCCGTCCAAGAGGGTTAGAGGTCATTTTACTCTGTTTTGGCATGGTGACTTTTGCGTGCTTTAAAGTCTTTCTTGGTTTAACCTTTCTGTAAACCACTTGAGGGTTGGTTTGTTTTTTGCTTTAACAGTCAAGAGGGATATAGATTTTTGTTACTTGTTAAGGTACTGTGCACCACAATCCTAAATTAAGGCTCACACCAGCCTTTCTCGACTTTGGGTTGCTATATGCTCTTGGACTACAACGCATCATCCCTGGCCACTGGTCTTGGTAGCCTGGAATGATGGGTGCTGTAGTCCAGCAACACCTGGCGAGCCAAGGTTGAGAAAGGCTGGTTACACTCACTGGTGGAGGAACGGGAATGCGGAGGGAGCGGACCGCCCCCGGCACCACTATTCCAGTAGGGTGCCATCACAGTGGGGCCCCTGGACACACACCGCTCACACACACACACCCCAGCGTGCTGGGCGCACGTCACGCCCCCAGGATTCACATCAAACGGGGGGGGGGGCAGCCACACCCCCGTCTGCTTTCTGCCCCCTGTAGTGGAGCATGCAGCTTCCCAAAAGTGGGTCTCCAGCTGTTTTGGGACTACTGTCATCCCTAGTCACTGGGTCTGGTAGCTAGGGATGATGAGAATTTTAGTCCAAAAACAGCTTGAAACACTTTTGGAAACCCTGCACCAAGGTCCTCCCTGTATGTCTGTTAATTCTCAGCCACTGTTGATTACAGTATGTTACTCCCAAATAAGCATGTTTACCCTCCAGGGACAGACTGGGAGGTTCCACCCAAAATTTAAGATGGTTTGGAACCCTTGTAAGGAGGGTTTCCATAACAGCTGTTGATGGGGGTATGAAAATGACATTGTGGGTCAAGGTGATTGTCTTTTATGGGGGGGGAGGATACAAACAAAAAAAATCAGTTGTTGCTGATGTTGCAACGTTACCATTTTCTGATATCTAATTATAATGTTTTTGTTGTGGGGAAGGGGATTGGGAAGAATGGAGCAATATTCAGTTCAATCTCTATGCAGCAGGTAGCAATACAAAAATGCTATTTTCTAAAAATTTGAATCGCTTGATCTAAATGGTGGTACGTAAATATTACAAAGTTACAAATTTTGACTGACCCTTGTAACCTAGACAATTCAAGGCAGATGTACTGTACATGGGATTGTTGTACTTAGCATTGCACTTCTGTGGGAATTCAGGCAATGTTCATGCTCTCATCTGTGGCTCCAAATTTAGGGAAGACAACTGGGCTTATTTTGGGCACAGTGCAACTGGGATGCTTTGAACACCTTCGCCACACCTGCTTGCCAAAATGGTCAGCTGCAACATTATCCCTTGGAAGTAGCGAGAGAAGCTTGCACTTAAAATATACAGTAGTAGACAACTGAAGTGTTTGGAATTCTTTGGTTGCCTGAACAGCTAGTCCCAACCTTGCTCTCGCTTGAAGATATAGGTGGGAATTTCTCTTGTCATTGCACTTAGCACTCTGAACTACTGTGAGATTATCCCAACTTCAAGCTATTAGAGGACAATTTGTTTTTTCTTACCAATTTTGCCAGTGAAACCAGTGGTGAGTGGAAATGTGGATGCCTGATCAGGGTGAGGTCAGATTAGATTTGAACTAGGAATTCCTTGGTTACCATTAGTTGCATGCCATAATATGTATTTCAACCATAGTTTTGCAAAGTACTAGGAATTCCTGGAGAGACTGTTGCCTCAAGTTCATTGAGATGCTCAGAATCAGAAGTATAAGTGAATCTGCAGGTGGTAGATGAATTGGATTTTATGCTAGCCAACCAGTCGTGAAACTTCCAGCATTGCTCAATTATCAACCAACAATGAAGTGTACTTGAGGTAGTGTTTTTATTAAGAAGGTTGAGACTGGGAACACCTAGCAAATGTACTAGTGTGGTGGTGATATAATTAAAACCTAAAAAGGGGCCAAATCCCAATATTTTAAAAATACATTGTCACTGTCAAAGTGGTCTTCTGAACCTTGGTTCACCTCAACAACTGCTTTATACATTTTCACAAAAAGAAATAGATGTAATACTGGCTTCAGACCTTGTTTTAATGCTGGGGTCAGCAAACTTTTTCAGCAGGGGCCGTTTCACTGTCCCTCAGACCTTGGGGGGTGGACTATATTTGGGGGGGGGGATGAACAAATTCCTATGCCCCATAAATAACCCAGAGATGCATTTTAAATAAAAGGACACATTCTACTCATGTAAAAACATGCTGATTCTGGATTTAGAAGGTGATTGGGCTGGATCCGCCCCCCGGGCCTTAGTTTGCCTACCCATCTTTTAATGGATGTGAAAAGCTCATGAAATAACTTATCCCTCTGGGGTTTTTGGTTCTTATATTTTCTTCATTTGGGGTTTAGTTCAACTGTTGTACGTTTTTGTGCATCACTTCCATCTTCCTTTAGCAATTATATGCCCTACCGTATTGTGGCAAAACTATGTGGCTATCATTTTAAAATGTTTCTTGTTGGCACAAGTTTTTTTTTATGTCAAGTGCAACTTTGGAGTTATCCCCCCTTGCACCTTGGAGTGTGTGTGTTACATTAGGGCCATATTTTATACATTTGCTCCATTTTACTTGATTACTTGGAACAATTGTATTTATTACTGTTGTGTGTTGCCAAGAGCATTTTTGGAAAGGCACCTAATTTTAATCATTTTTAGTATTTCATATAAATATGTTTCAAAAGCTGTATTCCAGGGTTTTATTTCAGTATTTGAAACTAAGAATTCCTAAATAAAAAAGTACTGTAGCTTGGTTTTAGCATTATAATGACTATGGGTTTTATCCAACCTAACTTAGTTTATTTCGTTCAGAGGTATGTGCAAGTAACTTAGGTGGAATTAAACCCAATATTATTAGAATTTTAAAAAAACTATAGTATTAAATATAGCCTTGAATCTGAATTGCCTATGTATTTCTGACGTGGGTGTCTCAATTTGGGTTGTGGTAATTCATGATTATCAACAGGACCGAACTGATCCAAGTGTGTGCTTATTTTCTTAATGCTTTTATTTCGGAAGGCAGAATATACCATCATAATGACCAGCCATCTGGCAAGTTTTCTCTTGCCAGAGTATTTATAATTATTTGCTTTTTAGATTCACCTTACCTTGGCTTTGTGCACTCTCCAGTTCTATTTCCAATCCTCCACCTGTGCAGCCATGAGAAGTTTGGGGATTTATACTTCAGATTTCAGTTATCCACAACTTAGTGTGCTTAATTTTAACAATGTTTTGTTTGCATGTGGCAGCTTCATAAATGATGGCCTAAAGCTCCTTGCTTTCAAACAAGCCATCATTGATATTAAAAACAGTTTGCTGGGTTCAGATGACACAAAAGCTTTCAATCTAATTTTGGTCATCCTGCAAGAGGCCTGGGAAAAGTTAGGTTCAGTAATGAACCACAAAAAAACCCCTTCATTAATTGTCTGGAGCAAGACAAACAACAAGCCTATGTTTGGACGCAACACCTAAGTAAAAGTGCGGCTTGGTGCAGCAGAACTGTGCAGCAGAACAATAGTCTTAGCCTTTGTTCCATGAAACTGCATGTTTGGTTCAGTGTTAGAAACAGAGATATGAAAGCTAGGAGCTAAATGGCACCTTCAACCTAGGTTGTGGGCACAACAACAATGTATAGGCACAGTTTTTTATAACAAGACTAGAAAGTTGAAAATGTATGAACTGCAGCTAAAATATTATGTTCATTTTCCACATGGTCTAGTCCTTCCCCTGCCCACCCCCCTAATATTCTAAAGAGGGTCTGTTCTTCAGTCTGTTCTCCAGAGAGTAGCTGAAAGTGGGGAGGCAGAAAAAGGTCCTCCTTTCCTTCCACTTTTTAGTTTTAATCTGAATTTTTAGGTTCAGTACTGCACCCAGAGCTCAGAAACTGCTCATGCTAATGAAATTCCCTCTCACAAAATGTGCCTAGAACAACGGGAGTTTCAAACACTGGTTTGATCATCTGTGCCAAGCCATGATTTTGTTTAGTGTTTTGTGTGAACCAGGTCTGCTTACTTTTCTCTACCAACTGTAATGTCCAGCTTCATCTCATAAAAAATCCCAGCCTTCCTTGCTCAAAGCTAGTTGATATCTGAGTGCGACCCTTTAGTGAGTGCATGCAGATTTGTACTTAGTGGATTTCAAAAACAAATATTTGAAAAGCCCTCGGACTAAGGGCCAGAAGCCTAGACAAAATGTTTTTGTCTGGTGCCAAAAGCCGGACAAAGAGGATGCCAGGAGACCATTCTGCAAGCAGGTAGCCAACACTGAAAAGGCCCATTCCCATGCTGCTACTCTCTGGACCTCCTGTGGAATGGGCATACAGAAAAGGGAAGCGCCTGAGATGACGATTGCAGGGTCTGGGTCTATTCCTATAAGGAGAGGAGGTCCTTGAAAAATAAAAGTTATCAACATTTCAGTAGCTGTTCATACAAATTGCAGTACTTTGGCTCTGAATTAATATTTCATTCTTAAAAATGAATTCACCTGGTGTATTTCTTAATTTTTATTTAATAAGATACAGTCTATGTAGTGTAACACTTAGCTGAGGAAATCATCATTTGATCAATAGCCAGTTTATTTTGTTTTAATTTTTTTAAGGTATGGCTGGGGAAAGGAGAGAGACACTTTGGGGAATTAGGATTCTGTTTCTGTTTCTGCATCTAATGTTAAAGTTGAACACAGAAAAGCAATAGATAAAGGATAAAGACAATAGGTAAAGGGTAAAGACAGTGATTCCTCCTCCCCAAATGCTAGACAGCACAGAAGAGTTTTTGCACTTTATCTTGGATGGATCTGAACACAGTCATACTTCACGTAGTTTCATTGAAAGGAATAGAATTTGTTCATCATGAATTTATTTTCATTGAATTTATAACATTCCTACCACTCTAGCAGTTATGCTAATCTTGGGCAACAATCTCACACAGGTGTAAGTTCCTGCATGTGAAAGAAATAATTTGACAGTTCTGATCACTGTTTCCATCCCACCCCCTCTGACTGTCACTGTGGGAAATGGGAGTGATTTAAGATAGTGCCTTATGATAAAAGAACCATAATATATATGTGCTGCTGCTAATCCTACAGCCAGTTAATATTCTTCTGTAATGACTAACACAATGGCTTAAACAGTCATAACAAATTTGTTGTATGATATGTTGCTAGGGCTGTGAAACTGTTTATGCCTCCTTGAGTGATTGTTAGCTAATTAATTTTGCACTGAAGGAAGTATCAGTTCCTCAGTCATCAATTTTGCAGAATTTTTCAATATACAGCTCATTATATGTTGATACAATGTGGCCTTTGAATAGTTTTCTTGTATTTTTTCAGAGTCTAAGTGCATAGTTAACACAGAGTTAAGTGATCAAGTGTATGTCCGCATCCCAGAGGAATTATGGCTAACGTTCAGTTGTTGCAGACAGAATGGTAGCCATAGTTAGTGCTGATGAGGGAAAGAAAGTTCAAGTAGGAGAGAGGAGGATCACAGAAGCCTGAGGGGTTTTCCAGATCTGAACATGCATCTTCACTGAGCCTTGGAGGGGCAGGGAAGTAAATAAAGGGGCTTGGCTTCTCTGGGAAAAAATGTATGGCATAGGTAATTAGAATCATAATTAGGCTGGAATGTAAGTTCACCACTAATTAGTTGATTCTATCTTTTCAGCAGAATTTGGTACACAATTCAGATTTTTTAACAACCGTCATGCAGGGTAGAAACTTTTATCTGATAGTTATTATTTTACAGTTACTAACTTCTGCATCTGGATTCTAAAGAGTTGTCAAAAGCTTGTAGAGTTTGGAATCCATCAGTGCTTGCTGATGTCAATACAGAATTTATATTCCTTCAACATCTGCCAAATCAAACTCAGTGCCGAAGGTCACCTCAATTCCAACATCCCTAATACAAAATGGGTGTATTCTTGTCCCTTTTCTTTTTAATTTATTTTTTTCAGATCTTCCAGAGCATATTTTTTTAAAAAATATCACATCCCCCCAAAATCAGTCAAAATCCAGTTGCACTTTTACTGTACAGTCATACCTTGGTTATCAAACAGAATGCATTCCGGGAGTCCGTTTGACCATTTGACTCACGGAACCATTCAAAAACCAAGTTGTGGCTTCTGATCGGCTGCAGGAATATCCTGCAGCCAATCAGAAGCTGCGGAAGCCGTGCCAGACTTCCGAAAATAGTTCGAATACTGGAACACTCACTTCTGGGTTTCAACCAGGATCTGGTTTGTTCAGGACCCAAGGTGTTTGAGATCCAAAGTACTATGGTATACGGATGATGCAGCCTTATTATCACTGATGAGGATAGGTCTGAAACGTCTTTTACTGTCCCTGGTTTTCTATTGTGAAACCAATAAACCTTGAATAAATTATGAGAAGACAAAAATTCCCGGAAATTAGAGAAATGGAATATAAGAGGATAAGAAATCCAGCAAGTCAAGATGCAGATACTGTGGAATTTTTTTCCAGAGCAACTCAGGTTGGTCCAACCATCGCACAGGTGCTATAAAACAGGCAAAGTGTACCTCCTCAGCAGTAGCTCACTTTCATTTTCAGAAAGGTAACCAATTTATACCAGCTGCTATTCAGATTTTTCAAACTAAAGTGTTGTCCCAGCTACATTTTGAGATCCCAATATAGATACAAGCATATAATAGTCATTTAGATAAGATACACTCAAGTTTCTAAAGACATATCCTGGGGCTCCCAAGTTCAATCAAGTATGAGACAATGCGTGCAGAACTAGGTATACAGACAATGGAATATTGGGTATGGGCTAGCACTATAAAATACTATTTGCGTTGCCATTTTCATTGCCAGCCTTTGAGTCTGCTTTCTGACTTACTAAAGGACTCTTATAAATCCAGATGGTTCGAACTCTTACATAGCAAAATTAGATCTATTAGTATTGACTTGGAACTGTTGTATAATTCAAATGAGCAATATATTTATCACAATATTCAAACCAGATTAAGGGACATTGAAAAACAAAACATCGGGTCAGCTGTAAATAAAATTTGCTTTTATATGGATTAAATGCAACAGGATCACTTATATTTCAAAATAAATAATTCCAGTCCAGCCTTTACATTAGCCCAACTGAACATTTTCTCCTCAGCTTTTTCAAGGGCAGACATTTAAACATTTCCAGAAATAATAGACATTGCAGATGTTCTTTGAATGTGCCAAACACTGTAGAACATATTCTATTCTACTGTCCATTGTACAACTAGCTACACAGATGTGTGCTATCCCCTTTTTGAGGAAGTGTAACATCACGGCACAATGAAAATATCAGATTCTATCTGTCTGACGTTAACCCGGAAATAACTGCAAGGGTCCTAAGTTTTTGTCAATAGTATATCTTAGAGTGGTGAATGGCACTATTTAGCGGGAAGAAATCCCAATGAATTCCTTGTTATTATATATTTTAAATGTATATATTTTTAATTTTTATCTATGGATGTTTTTATGATGGACTATATTTGTAATGCCTAATAAAGGTTTGGCGAAGTAAGTAAAGTAGAGCTGTCAAAACAAGCAGAATTTTGCTATATAAAATAAATGAATTTTCATATAGTTGCTGATCTTATTTTGCTTCTGCTAGTCATGGGCAAGGTGCTGGAAATACGTTTATTACTGTGGTTGCACTCACCCCCCCCCCCCCGGTTATATTCAGTGTGACGTTTGCATTGGTATTCTTCAGGGCAGCCTTGTAAATAAGCTTCACAAAGGTTATTTGCTGCAAACATGTTACTATCCAGTGTGGTCGACTACTCTATGCTGGGTATGTAAGAGGATGCTTCTTTTCCTTGGCACCTATTGGTTTCTGTGTGGAGCAAAAAAGAGTGCAGAACATCCCATCTCCTCCTACAAAAGTTGGAAAATAGAAACTTTTATGTAAACAAGCTTGGACACCCAATATACAATCCACACCTCTCTTAAGGTATTGAATATGCCCTCTTAAAGAGTGTTTCTCTGGAGGGTGTAAAGTACAGCCGGTGCGGGTAGTAGCCTGCGGACATGGTCTGGCCTTTTGAGGAGTCTGGAGGGCACCACCCTCTTGTTTAAGAGAACAATAAGAGAGAGAATGAAAAGTCTGAATACACTGAATTATAACTATCAGATATTCCTTTTGTAATCTCTGTTCTCTTTTCAACATCTGGTGAAAAATTTTATATTTTCCCCAGATTCTTGTGTGTCTCTTATGCTGCAAATTTTAACTGCTAGCTGTGATTTATTTTTATTGTTTAGGTGAGGGGCTGTATTGATAGGGGTCTGGGGAATGAAGTGAAGGAACCATTGAAAGCCTGCTTCACAGTTTGCTTTATATTTTGCCGATAAATACACTCACATTTGCACTAACTGGCATACTGTAGTTTTAACAGTTGGATGTAGCCAAGACACCATCTAATCATGTTGGAATGGAAAGGCAAAGCACAGGAGACTTGCAAAGGAGTTTGTGAGTGTCCCCTCACTTCCGCCTTTCACCTCTGTTATCGGAGATGGAAAGAAGTAGTGCAGGGAAACTCACAAAGGGCAAGGGATTTTGACAGGTGAGTTGCCCCTCCCACCTGTCAACGTTGGCCAAAAATATTCCCCACCATTGTCTAAAGCTTAGACCTAGTGATCAGGGTTAATTAGTCCAGTCTCTAACCTTTCCCCTTTTGAGTAAATTACTGGAGAATGAGGTAGCTTTTTCAGGTTTTTTCTAAAGAGGATACTGATAATCTGGATTCCAACCTGGTTTCAGGATGGATACATATGTTAGGGAATGAATTGGATGAGTCCAAGCCAGTTGTATTTTCTAGAACTCTTGGTAGCTTTCAGTATCATCAGCTATGGTATAAATCTGAGTTTAGGAGGCACAATCATCTATATCAGGCAGGCATGAGGAGCTTCTCGGCCACGGGTCAAACATGGACCACCAAGGCTCCTCATAACTAGAGATGGGAAGACCTGGAAAAAACCGGAAAAATTGGGGAACCAGGTTCTCCCCCCCCCCACACACACACTGCCTTTTTTCATGTTGGGAGGGCGGGGAAAAACCTGCCCCCCAATTTTCCCACTTTCCCCCCAGGCCTTCCCATCTCTACACATGACGTCAGATGTGGAGCAGGTAACACTGGGGAGAGGCACACTCCCAATGGCTGAGCACAGCCCTTTGCAAGTGTCCTCACACTTCTCCTTTAAACTTCTGGCACCAGGAGTTTAAAGAAGTGTGGGATGCCTTGCAAAGTATGAAGCTGACAACTCCCCTTGCATGACAGCCAGCTGCTTTGGGACCCCACACAAGCGATGTTGACAGGGCAGGAAAACCCAGGTACCAATCATGTGAAGTCATAATGGCATGTGATTGTGACTGTGAGTTCTGGAAGACATGCTCCCTGCATTGCAGCCATTTTCCCACCTGGCCTGAGATGGCAGTGGCTGGACTGACTCCAGCTACAAAAGCTGAGGTTTCTGAACAGACTCTTGGGCTGAGGTATTGTTGTAGGGGGCAGTGGTTATTGTTTTTATTATTAATTTTTTAAGATCTTTATTTTAGTTCTTAGTATTTACAAGGAAATGGTTCCGTTTGGTTGTGTACTTTCTGATGTTTTATTTATTGCTTATGACCACTTTTGTTATGTTTGTATTTTTTCACATTGTAAAGCACTGTGAACATGGAAAGGCGGCATACAAATAAAATGATGTAGGTATGTATGGAGCCAAAGGGTTCCTCACCCCTGATCTATAATAAACCGCTGGGGGAGGTCATCTGATGGTTTGGGCTGTGCTGTCAACTTCAAGCCATTTACCTGTACCTAAACTTCTCTTTCCCATGTAGAAATTTCTAGGAGCTTGTGGAACTATTGAACAGGCCTATGAAAATGGTTGTACTGGGTGAGGGTGAACAAGATGGAACATATTTCAGATAAAATGGAGTCAGTGGGGGCTGGAAAGCCAGCTAGACTGAGTGGAGGTGTACAACTGGTCCTGATTGGCGTTGCACTACTAGACTACTGTGATATGCTGTATTTGGGACTGATTTTAATGGTGTTTCCGAAACTTTAATAATTGCTGCAAAATTTAGTAACCTGGATTATGTTGGCAGTTGGAATACTGGTTGTTCGTGCATTTTGAAGCTCAGCACAAAGTGCAGAGAAAAATATGGCCTCACACAGAAACAGAGGTTTCTGATACACCTTAAGAGAGCCAATCTGCACATCAGATCCTAAGGAAGGGACACCCCAGAGCCTTTGACGATTTGAATCACAAACACACTATGTTCACTTTTACCCCTACCGTGAACATGGTGTGTGTTGGATGCGACATGGGGCATGTGTAATCGTTCTTGTAGTAGCATTTAGGCTGCGGAACTACCTCCAATGAGAGAGCTGTTTGTTCTCATTGGGTGCTGTAAAAATAAAACACACAGATGACAGATGGATAAATATCTCAAATAAATACAATTGCATTGGTCAGTAATAAGCTTTTAAATATTCCACATAAGTACATTAAGAAAAAACTAACCTTAATGCCACATGTTAAAGGTTAATGCCTCTTGTTAAAGGTACTAGGGGTAGGTTAATTTATTTATTTTATCTATGGGTAAGTCAAGGAAGTCAACACAGTGTGTGCCCAAGGCTATTATCTTGGCTTAGGATCCTTATTTGGGTACCTGCTTTTAAATCTTTGCTTACTTATAAAGTTCAGAGGGTAGCTGTGCTGAAGTTCCTGTTTCATATGGAAGCAGGGTTATAATTACGAATCAATGATGTGAAGTTTCTGGAAATTAATGAATTGAGATATTTTCCTATGCAAATTAGGATAAAACATATTACAAAATTTTCAGTTTGCTGAAAACTCATACCTTTACAGGGTGATCTAATTTACCATGCTTATTTCCCCTGTATTTAATAAATTAAGCTAAAGTAGTTGAAACTGCCAAGCTCGTCTAATGCTATATTTGCAATTGGCATCCATTCATTGTCAATGAACTTACAAACGTATAAGAATAATAAAGCACTAGGGGGAAATCCACCCCACATCACTGATACTAACATTGGGAAAATCCTTATTGTCATTTGCTTCAGTATTGTTATAACATCCCTCTCCCCCGCCCTTTCTTTTCTTCTTTCAGCAAAACCAAACAGGAAGCTTACATTCTTGTATCTGGCCAATGATGTAATTCAGAACAGCAAAAGAAAAGGTCCTGAATTTACAAAAGACTTCGCACCAGTCATAGTTGAGGCCTTCAAACATGTTTCCAGGTACAATTGTTCTCTTCCCCAACCCCATGGAAATTATTTTTATTGGAATATTTGGGAATATTTATTACAGCAACTCAATACCGTACGCTACCCTTTTATTAGATTTTTTGAGGGGATGAAACTACTGAAAACTGTTTGCTGATTTTTAGCATAACCCAAAAGTGGCATGAATAACAGATGTACTTTGCTGCGATAATAACCTGAAAAAAATTAATTGACTTTAGATTTGAGTATTACTGTTTATTTAGCTCCAGTTGTCCACTTCAATATGTGTTTTATTCATTCATTATGTTTCTAATCAAGGCAATGAAAGATAGCATTTCTAAAAGTGGATTTTCTTCCATACAAAAAAGCAGTAGTAGAAAAATGGTTTGCAAAGCCTTCTAACAATATCATACATAGTATGTTAACATACATAGTAACATACATAGTAAGTTAATTAGAATATTGAAATGAATTTTGATGACAAGGCTCACAAATTAGTCTCTGTTAGTGTCACCATTGGCTTATAGGAATGAGATGTCATGGTGAGTCTTTTGTGTTGAGCAGTAGTTGTAACAAACTTGAATGTAACTCTGCATAAGTGGAGCATGGGTGAATTGAATATCAAATAATCTTTGTTGTATTGACAGGTTAGAGGTTTATAATTCACCATGTAGGAAAGAGGAATGTTTTAGCTGTTACTACTTCTTTGGCAATCACTCGTAGCTGAGTAAGATTGTCTTACAACTGTTTCCAAACAAATAAAAAGAGTACATTAATATGGGGATTTCAGTTTAAACTTCGTTTACACAGATCTAGTATCATGGCCACAAATATTTAGATTGGTAACAAGTAATCAAGGAACTGTTCAGTTCTGTGAAGTGTTTTTTGGAGATACTTTTTTTCTCTCTCTAGACCTTTATGAGAATACCCCCCCCCCAAAAAAAAGCCACAGAGTGCTTGGTCTTATCATGCTTTACAGGTTTTAGTGAGCTATTTGAAACAGGATTGTTGTATCTTAGTAAACTGGGAGATGAAGTCTGTTTACCTAGCTGAACATTCAGCTGTTTAACTACCCCAACATTCTATTGGGATGTGGTGACTTGAAATTTCATACATGGCTTGGTTTGAATTCTGGTATCTGTTAACTCTGCCTTACCTTGCCATGTATTAGTGCTGTATTTGCTTTTTCTCCCTACCACAGCGAGACTGATGAGAGTTGTAAGAAGCACCTGGGTCGCGTGCTGTCGATTTGGGAAGAAAGATCTGTTTATGAAAACGATGTATTGGAACAGCTTAGGCAGGCTTTGTGTAAGTAAATTTCAGCTCATGCAACTTTACTTTTTATGGTTCACATATCTTTCGAGCAGATTTTTTATGTCTCTAATTTTATTCTCTCTAATTTCTAGATGGCGATAAAAACCCAAGAAAACGCCCATATGAACAGATAAATGTGGAAGACAATAATTGCTCAACACAAAGTTCTCCATGTGACCCTCCACAGGTAGAAATAATCTGTGAAAGTAAAAACGTAGCTGGAGTGTTGCTTCCAAGTGTTGGATTTACTATCTCCAAACATTTGATTTGGTTTTTTTAAAGCAGGTGTGTGGAATCTCCAGCCCCTGAGCCTAATTATGTCTGGCACAGTTCCCATTTTGACCCATGTAGCAATTTCAAAAAAACCCCAGTGCTACGAGAAGGACTTTGAATCCAAGTTGCCTCCCCTCCAGAGGGAGAAATGCTCAACTTAAAAGGGGCTCCCTGTGACCTCTGATTGGCAGTTACATGTTGACAGGTGTCAGCCAACTGACATTATGATAGCAGGTGATTGACAGGCTGATCCTACCCAGTTGGGTGGTAGATGGGGAGATTTAGAAGTGTATCCTGAAAGGGACTGCATGTGGGCACATTTTCCTGCTATGGTGACAGTCTGGGTAGAAGTAGCTAGTAATAATCTTTGCTCCTTCAGTATGAAGCTTTCCTCCAATATCATTGCTGGTATTGAATAACTGCCTTGTATAGAGCTTTGCTGCATAGATGGATATTGTTGCAATATTGCCCATCTAATATGTGTATTGTACAGAAATGAGCCTGGATATGGGGGGCAGGGAGAATGTTTCGTCACACTATCTTGTTATAAATTTATAGGGCAAAATGTTTTAACCTTTCAGCAAAAAGCATGATAAATAATGTATGAAGCCTTTGCAGTAGTTTAGATGGTATCCATCTTGTGAATAATACAGTTTCTTAAAACATTTGAAAATATGAATAGTAGTAAGTTACTTGGGGCTGAAATTCTTAGGAGAAGAAGATTTACTTTCAAATCAATCTCTGTTAATCCTGGGTATTCTCAAAATAGGTTCTTCATTGTCATTGCCATGGACAAGTAGATCTAGGGAAAATTGAGAAGCAGGAGTCCACACAGTTGTAGGGAAATGTTTAGTCTATTTTGTATTAAAATGTTATGTTCTCACAGAGGTCATCATCGTTCCCTTTGCTTCCGATGTTCAGGCTGTAAGTGCTGCTGCAACTTGGGGGAACCCTGAGATTTGCAGTAGTGCACAAAAATGTTTCAAGGAAATAGCCTAAGTGGCGGGTGGGCATCAAAACCAACCTAATAAGGACTAAACATATTCAGTAACCACAGAATGCTGTCTATCTGGGAAAGAAAACCTGCTTTTTGGTATAAGAATGACATGGAGCATCCAGGAGAAAGCAGTGACTGGTTTGATGGAACCCTCAATAGGAGCACTCCACACTGCAATATTTTGATGCAGGTCCCGCTGTCTAAAAAAGAAAAACCAGTGCTTTAGGTTCTTGTCTCCAGTACTGTTGCATTATATGTTGATACTTGATTGTTTTTTAAAGTATACTTTCTCCCTCATAGACTGCAGATCTCATAAGAGCATTGCAAGAGTTAGAAAATGCGGCCTCTGGGGATGCAGCAGTTCATCAGAGAATAGCCTCATTACCTGTAGAGGTTCAAGACGTGTCCCTGCTTGACAGAATAACAGGTAAGGGAAGTAGTACTATTGGCAGACATGTAGCTCATGACAGAAGGTTAGGGCTTGCCAAGATGATTTATAATGTGTTGAATTATGAATATTGTTTTTCTTTCTAGACAAAGAATCAGGAGAGCAGCTTTCCAAGATGGTAGATGACGCATGTATGTTGCTGGCGGATTACAATGGCAGGTTGGCAGCTGAAATAGATGATAGGAAACAGCTAACTCGGATGTTGTCAGACTTTCTGCGATGCCAAAAAGAAGTCCTCTCAGAGAAAGAGCAAACATTGGAAGTGCGTGACTTTGTTGTGGTAGTTCTATTCTCTAGCTTTTCTTCATTAAAATGCTTGACCATGTTTAAACTTCCCTTAAAGTTTAGATCTAGGTATTAGATCTGTTTTCTCTTATCTTTTTCTTTCCAGCAGGTGACTAGGAGGGCTTCTGTCACTTGAAATTTTATTCACCATTTAATGATTAAGTATTTACCGATAATCTTATTGTATATACCAGTCCGGGGGGTGGGGGGAATAGGCGTGAAGATTTGGCATTTAACATTTTATAAATTTCAAATGACTCCTTAGACATGTTTGATATTAGTAGATATATTTTAGGTGTATATATTTAGTGCATAATTTCCCAGTGATTTATTTCCCAGAATACATTACAGTGCAGTCCTAACCATGTTTATTCAAATGCAAGTCCTATTTAACTCCATGGAGGTACAGTCCCAGATTAGGATTGCAGCCTTAGTTGCACTTTGTTCCCACCAAAAACAATGTGACTTTGTTAGGACTAATTTTTCCCATTGATTTCAGTAGGACCGAAGTTGAATTCACTTAGCCTAGATCCAACCCATAGTCTCCACTAGCAAGTCTGCACAAGAAAGCTTTTGGTGAATTAAGCTAGATGCATATTTGTGAATCTTAATAGGATACACATATGACTTTTGAACTTTACATGCTAGTTAAACAGGTTTATGAAATGAGGATTATTTATTTTAATTTTCTTTCCTCAGATGTAGATAACTACTATTCAGAAGTTTATTATTATTATTATTATTATTATTATTATTATTATTATTTAAATATATTCTAATGAATGTTCCAACAGCCCTAGATGACAGCTCTGTGTTCCTACTATGGTGGTGCTTGTTTTTTGAGGGGTGGTAGTGGAATAGCATTAGGATATTACCTAAATTAAGGTAGTTTGTAATGTTGGGTTATGTGCATACTTGCTTTTTTCCCTTCAGTTAGGGAAGTAACAATGTTAGTTTTAGCAGAGAGCTATTTATAAGAGTTGCATCTATACTGACAATTTCTGTTTTGGTTTAATAGTTTAAAATTAGATCCGCAGTACATAATGACCCCTTCCTAAGATTAATTGTGCCTTAAACATAACAGCAATAATTTGTTACAAAGTAGAACAAACCCAAACATTGTTCATTAAGGTTCCTCTAACCTTCATGTGGGTAAGTATTGTCTTATAGATATTTTTTTTAATCCAGCTTCTTTAACGTCTATCTAGCTTTTGTTTCAGGTGAGGAGCATGGACCATATCTTCTAATGGTGGCATCTTCCATTAGTAATGCATCCTGCTAAAAATAAAATTCAGAATCAAAATCCTGCTTTGTCTCATGTTTTTGAAGATTGACAAAACATACCTGCAGATACCTTTTGATCATATTAGGCATATGTTGCAGACACCATCTAAACAAAATGGAATACCTAAAGCAAGCCACATAGCTGCCAATTTAATATTAATTTGCTGTTCATTTTTGCTAGAAATTTGAAGGCTCAATTTTATTGAATTTAAATTACTAATTCCTCAAGCATTCCTGTTTGGAATTAAAATATGCATATTGAGCCTAAGAGCCTTTAGCAAGAATGTTTGAGTTCACTTATTATTATATTTTTATCTAATTCAGCATTCTTTTAATAACAGCAGCTGCTTGAGTTTCGAGTAGTGCACAAACGGCATGAAGGCAATGCTCCCTCCTTGGTGGTTTCTCCCCAGATATTTAGAGGTGCATTGCATTGCAACAGGGTGGTTCCATTTGGCTTCCATTTTTAAGAGTCATTGGCCTATCTTCATGAATTTAATCCTTTCTAAAGCCGTCACCACATCTTTTGATAGTGAATTTAACACATGATGTCCCACTATGCTGAAGTTAGCAGGTCTGAGCCTAATCAGTGTTCGGATGTGCACTGCCTTGAGTTATATAATGGAATAAAGGTGGGGAGTGGAGAAAAAAAGGCAGAAGGATCTTTTCCTGGCTAGAAATTCACCACATGTCATGCAATCAATAGTTGCCATTATCTTAATATATGGCCATATGAATTTGCCCTTGTTGCATGTACCTTGTTGGCCCAAATATGTCACACCTGAATATAAGCTGCACCTTTAAAATTCAAGGGGGGGGGGAGGAGAGAGAATACCCCAAAATAAGCCGCTCCCTTAAAATTCCGCAGGCACTCACACCCGTTCCGTTTTACTGTATGTCTGTTTCAGCAATGATACCATAAAAGCCCATTTTTGTAAGGTCGCAAATTTAAGCCGCACTTCTCACGGTCAGAATTTGGAAAAAAAAAGTGAGGCTTATATTCAGGGCAATACGGTAACAAACTGCCACTTGGTTTTTTCCAACTTTGGCTCTATTGTGGTACATATACCAGGAGTGGTAAGATTGATCTGATTTGCATAGCTGCAATTTGTGTCAAAATCTAACAATGTTAAGTGTGCATGCATCCATTGAAATAAGTCAGCCTAATCATTTGTGCTCCCATGTGAATAGCAAGCTGAAACCATTCTTTCACAACTTAAACCTGTGAAAAAGGATTGTAGTGCCTGTCAGTGAAGCGTGAAGAGAGGGTTTGCGTAATACAGGGTAAAGAAGAAATTCCATCTCTGTGGAGGGCCCTTTGTGGAGTGACTTTAGTGGAGGTTGGGCCACCCATGTCAGAGTGACGGCCAAATTTTGCAGCTAACACAGCAGTTGTGATGGAATTTAAGTTCATTGTGATTAAAAAATAGAAGTGAAACTTTCAAATCTAGTAGCTCTCTCAGTGCGAGCAGAATAACTTGGGAGGTTTTGATTGTCTGCAAGTGTGGCATGACATAGGAAAATATAAATTAATGTGAATGGCTATTAGCTATTAACATTGGTACATTTAGGGGCAACATTGGGTGGAAATGAAAGCTGCCCGGTGAAGCCCACCTGTACCCGGATATCTCCACGTTGGAGGCAGTTTTCAAGGGCCAAGTGGGAACTCTGAAAAATGGCTGTTAGTAGGCACATGCACATAATTAAGTAAATAAGTAAGTAAATATACCACGCCCTCCCCGGCCAAGACTGGGCTCAGGGCGGCTAACATCAAATATCAAATACATTAAAACAAACAATTGATTAAAAGACAGCTTAAAAATTAGAATCAGAATAAGATTAAATGACTGCCCACGAATTACAACCATAGGCGTCAGCTATCCATGTTGGTCCCACATGAGCCGATAAAAGGGCTAAAGAGGTAACTTACAGGGTCCCATAGAGGGGGGTCAAACGGCCCAGACCGAAGGCCAGGTGGAACAGCTCCGTCTTGCAGGCCCTGTGGAAGGATGTCAAGTCCCACAGGGCCCTGGTCTCCTGTGATAGAGCCGTAAATATACATTAATCAGGTGGTGGGAAGAAAAAACAGAATCTTGTGCTGATAAATCAAACTTCTGTGCAAGATAGATTATGTAACTTCTTAAACAATTAGTTTTGCATGCTTCCTTCCCCATTTTCCTCTACTTTGGATTCTTGTGGCTCATGTCTTGTCATAGATTATAGGAAATGGAAAATTGGAGCAAGTAGCATGCTAGGGACGCGGGTGGCGCTGTGGGTTAAAGCCTCAGCGCCTAGGACTTGCCGATCGTATGGTCGGCGGTTCGAATCCCCGCGGCGGGGTGCGCTCCCGTTGCTCGGTCCCAGCGCCTGCCAACCTAGCAGTTCGAAAGCACCCCCGGGTGCAAGTAGATAAATAGGGACCGCTTACTAGTGGGAAGGTAAACAGCGTTCCGTGTGTGGCTCTGGCTCGCCAGATGCAGCGATGTCACGCTGGCCACGTGACCCGGAAGTGTCTGCGGACGGCGCTGGCCCCCCGGCCTCTTGAGTGAGATGGGCGCACAACCCTAGAGTCGTGTCAAGACTGGCCCGTACGGGCAGGGCTACCTTTACCTTTACCTTTTAGCATGCTAGGGACAGAGGATGTAGAATTCCTTACAACCCTTCCCAGGATTTCTGTATCATGTGCAAGTTCATGATGCATGGTACAAATCTGTTTCTTCTGGCAACACATCTGATTTTTGCCACCTCCAAGAAAGGCAACCTATTTTTTTCCATCTTGTCCTTGATTATCATCTAGACAGACTTCAACTGCCCTTCCCCGAGCCCACATCTTTCTGTAATATCTTCAGATTCCTTGTTTCACTGGGTGGTATTCCATGCTTCTGCATGTAGTGATGACTCCTTCCAAATGAAGATATTGCACTATGTAGGGTAGTTTCAGGTAGGTAGCAGTGTTGGTCTGATGCAGTCAAAATAAATAAATATAAAAAATTGTCCAGTAGCACCTTGGAGACCAACTTAGTTCTGGGTATAAGTTTTCGTCAAAACAAACTTAGTTGGTCTCTAAGGTGCTACTGGACAATTTTTTTAATGTAGGGTAGTGCTTGGCTTCCAGGGGTTGTGTGTTGTCATATCAAAGCTCCAGCCTAAAAAGTTTAAATTCAGGTTGGTAAAGGCTGACAACTGGTTCAGTATGCTTCTAGATTCAGGTCAGTTCCAGTCTATATAGGGAAGTGTACGATTCATACTTCAAGTTAGTGTGAACCACTACAAGGTTGGAACAAGTTGCCTTTTCCCCAGACCCACCCTCTTCTTCTGACCATAATTTTTTTAAACTGATTTTTATCATTGCTTTTACACAGTTGTAACTGCCCTTGGTATTCATGGTAAAGGTCAAATAAGAAATTAATAACAATTTACATAATTTTGTAACTCATAAGCTCCATGAAGCATGTATGAAATAAAAATAGCATTCAGTATTAACAGTTGTACTAAATTCCAGTAAATTATACCCTTAACCCTTGAAATGGCAGGCCTTCTGCCTTTTACTTCTCATTCTCTTATAAGGAACTAATGTAGAAACCAAATCAATCCCAAAGTACAGTCGTACATTGGAAATTGAACGGAATCCATTCTGGAAGTCCGTTCAACTTCCAAAACATTCTGAAACCAAAGCACGGCTTCTGATTGGTTGCAGGTAGGTTCTGCAGCCAATCGGAAGCCGCGGAAACCCCGTTGGACGTTCCGGTTCCAAAGAACATTCGCAAACCAGAACACTCACCAGTTTGTGGCGTTCAGGAGCCAAAATGTCCGAGTACCAAGGTGTTCGGGATCCAAGGTACGACTGTATAGAATTGTAGAGTTGGAAAGGACCCAACCCACAGGGTCATCTGGTCCAAATGTAAAACAAACAAAAAAAATTACATATGAGTAGGAATAAAGGCACTTGGTCAGGTTGAAGCACACGAACCCTTTAGTCTGGTAACAAATTAATCTTTATGGTTCATAGAATTGTAGAGTTGCATGGAAAACAAATTTCATCTGTTCCAACCCCTTGCAGGATTCTTTTCTCCAACATGAGGGCTGGAACCTATGCCCTTTTGACATCCTATGCCCTTTTAAAATGTGGGGGTTTTGGGGGGGGAGTTATTGGGTTGCACTGATTACAGTGGTACCTCGGTTTTTGAACATCTTTGTTGACGAACATTTTGGTTTTCGAATGCTGTAAACCTGGAATTAAATGCTTCAGTTTTCGAACACGCCTCGGAAGTTGAACACGCCATGCGGCTTCCACTGAGTGTAGGATCCTGAGACCTAGCTGTCGGCTATTGAGGTTTTGGTTTTCAAACGTTTGGAACAGTCTTCCAGAATGGAGTACGTTCGAAAACCAAGCTACCACTGTATATATTTTGTGGTTTTATATTTTGATTTTGTTCTGTGAACCGCCCTGAGACCTCTGGGTATGGGGTGGTATATAAATTCAAATAATAATAACCCACGACCTTGAGATTAAGAGTCTCTTGCTCTGTTGACTGAGCTATCAGGGAGATCTAGCCAAATAATGATTCAGGCTTTCTTCTGGCACAGGTTTTTGGTTCATTTTAGCTCCCCACATATACTTTGCTACATATACTTTCCCTGTGAAGGGAATAATCTCATCTTTTTATAGTATAGGGCAAGTAAGGTTGCATTTGTATGTATACTGTGTTTGAGGTAGATTATGCCTTGTCACTGATTATTGAGCAGTTGTAGCTTTAGCCTCTACTCTCTTTCCCTTCTGAGTCACTTCGCTATGGAAGGCTTTCAATTGTATCTAGTACAGTGCTAAGTAACCATCCTGTCAGCCCAAGGATTTCTTTTTGTGCAGCCAGACTTCTCCCACTTGACTTCCCCATCCCCTCCCTAAATCTGTTTTAGGGGTTCGCCCAGTCCCCCAGAGCAGATTTGTGAAGAGCATGGCAGGAGGGAGGAAGTTCTGCTCAAGCGGAAGCCCTTGTATGATGGGACACTGGATTTCAAGCCTTGGAGGTCATGGGAACTGGAGGCCGGGAAGAATACCTGCACTTTCTCTCTAGAAGTACAGCAGTGGCTGCTTACCCAGTCACAGGGTGGGCTGTAGTTGTAGTGTAGCCTTATTAGACTTTACCGACTGGTGGGGAGGGAGGGAGGAAGTCAAATGACACCGAGGTTGATTCAGAGAAAGAGTTTATTCTGCTCTCCAGATAGCAGAAGGCACTTGCGTGGTCAGCTCAC
Source organism: Podarcis raffonei (assembly GCF_027172205.1). Lineage (NCBI taxonomy): Eukaryota > Metazoa > Chordata > Lepidosauria > Squamata > Lacertidae > Podarcis > Podarcis raffonei. The sequence goes on along the minus strand of NC_070614.1, from coordinate 5,458,333 downwards.
AGCAAGTCCAAAGAAATGAGAAATTTCATGCAGTATATATATCCTCCAGGCACCCTCTCCCCCCTTCCCCAGGAATTCAAGCACGTCAGCTTATACACGTAAGTTGACATCCATGACCATAAACAGTTATTCCTGTTCCGGTACTCTTGACCATAAAAGGTTGTCCCTGTTCCTATACTCTTATCTTGGGGCAGGAGGTCACCAACTCCTGGCGCCGTTCCTGGGTCTCTTGTCAGACTTGACAAGGTCTGTGCATCTTTGTGGTCAGGATGTAAGATAAGACCCAGACGCGTCATCCGTGCTCTACTGGAACTGCCAAGGCCACTCATTGCCGTCACGGACTGATAAGAGAGCTTTGAGCACTTGTTTATACAGCTGGGTTTTGGCTCAAGAGCTCAAGTTAGAGTATTTTAGAAATGCTCCCTTGGAGGAGGAAAAATGGGGATTTTGGGTCAGTTTCAAACTGATTGCACAGAAACCCATTCCTTCAGTAGCCCATCATGGTTATCCCTTTTGCCCCCTTGTGGGCAAAAGGCCTTGTACCATCCCCTGGCTGGCCGCTATGAATTGCCCTATAGCCTACTATCCACAAATTTGAACTGCCCTCTTGGGCAAGTTGCGGGGTGGACCAGAGTGGGGAAGTCTTCAGTCCGCTGCTACAACACTGCCTCCTTTGAGGGCGGCGGGTGCTCAAAGTGACTGCAGTCAGTCTGCCATGCTCCGCCAGGGGCACTCTGGAATGGGGCTGATGACCCTTAAGCCAAAAAGGCGAGTGCTGTCTGTGGAGCATGATATGGTGCCAATTTTATAGCATCATAGAATTGTAGAGTTGGAACAGACCCCAAGTGTAATCTAGTGCAGCCCCCTGCAATGCAGAAATCTCAACACATAGTCCCCCATCCAATTTGAAACCATTCTGGACCCTGCTTAGTTTTGCAAATGTGATAATAGTTTTATTGTGCTACTAGGAGGTTTATCCTGCTTGTTTTTTCTCTAGAGCCCCAGATGATAAGACATGGCATAAACCTGAGCGCATAATAAGCCCCCTGCTGGATCAATCCAAAGGTCCATGTAGTGTAGCAGTCTGTGCTCACAGTGGATTACTATATTCCTGTTGGAATCCCATAAGCAGGATACGAGTGCCCTAGCCCTCTTCTGCATGTGATCTCCAGCCATATTGCCTTTGATACTGGACGTTTTGCATAACCATCATGAGCAGTAGCTACTGATACGCAAAGTCATGGAGAATAAGGCTAATCCTCTTCTAAAGCTGACCCAAGTTGGTGATTATCTTGCAGTAGCGAATCCTAGCATGGAGGCAGTTGCATACATGCCATGACCTCATGCGCACCATTGAAGGGTACTGACCCTAAAGTAGAGGGGGAAGCATGTGTGCCCTGGATGTAGAACTGCCATAGCATTGCATTTGTTTGATACCCATGTGCTCATCCAGGAGTTGTCATTACTTCTTGCTTTTGTAATAGAGTGACAAGTTGCATGCTTGGTTTGCTCTTCTCCATAAGCACCTCAGGGTATAATACTAGATACAGCTCACTAGTAGCTGGCACCTCTATACAAGGGATTAATGCACGGATACCCAAATTTCTGGCTCTGAGATAGACATATATTTAAGTTCTTTCAAAATATAGCAAAGAATTATTACTATTATTATTATTATTATTATTATTATTATTATTATTATTATTTTAAATGACCAGAGGATCAAAGCTGATAGGATGTTGCTAGAATAAATTTCTTCCCAAAAGACCAAATAGCCCATTGCATATTTATCTTTTAAGTGTTATTAGTACTATATACAATCTTGAGCATCTTATAGAATGTTTACCAATAAATTAAATAAGCATAAAAGAGCACCCCCTGAATAATAGTACTGGCATTTATCTCCATGATGGCAACACATTTCTGGTATTTGGGTGTTGACCGCAATCCTATTTTTGACTAATGCCATTTCCCCCAACATTTTCCACTCAGGCCCTTAAAATGTATAAGAAAGCAGTGGCCCTTCAGATGCTGTTGAGCTGTGTCATCCTTCCCTGACCAAGCTGACTGGGGCTTCTGGGAATGCAACAACATCTGGAGTGACACACGTTGACCACTCCTGCTTTAAAAATACTCTGAATTTTGTCACAAAGCAAATACATTACAATCTCAGTAAATTGTACATGCTGAGTGTTCCAGATTTATGATTGGTGGGTGGTTTGCGGCCTTCTTACAGGTGGCCTGAGAGACCCCCACAAGGATAGACTGTTGAAGGCTCTTTCTAGAGTAAATAAAATTTAAAATCCACCTCTGGACTCTGGTGTAACTATTAAAATGTGTCAGAGTGAAGAGAAAAAAGGAAGCATTGTCAGGTAAGGGATAGGAGTTCCTGGATTTCCATTTCTATGAGCTATCAGTCAATTCAATACTATAGCGAAATTGCAAATTGTAGCTCTTCTTGGAAAGCAGCTTTTGGTTTTGATCAGGACTGTTCTGCTTTCTTCCCTGAAGGCTGTTGCATCCTGAGCCTTTCCTCCATGTGGTTTCTTAGCAACAGCAGTCTTGTATCCTAGCACGAGCTGCCCCTCATGCCATGCTTTCTACAGCTATTGGCCTTCCCTTTACTAGGCCACCCCACCTGTACTTATGGAATCATGACCTCTTCCCAACAACAGGATCAAAAAATGTACCCTGCACATGGCAACCACTCAGATCCATTCCCTGCCACCTGTCCCTGAAGCCACATGTGGTGGGTTGGTAGAGCCTAGCAAAAGCTGCATTGTTGTTGAGCACCTTGCTGATCTCAGTGGTTGCCAGAATTGCATTTATGCCCACCACTTCTAGATTTGTAGAAATGATTAAATTAGTCTACCCTGTCTATTCAAGCCTAGCTGAGTCAAAGAGCCAGCAGTCTTTCAAGCTGCCTCATGTAGTCAGTGGAGGTCTTCCGAGAACAAACCAGAATAGTAAACTTCATTGCAGCAAAATGTAAGAAGTGCTGGTTTGAACACCGAAATATGGCTTCAGAAGCCGGATTCTTTTAATGCAGTGTCTTTCAATACTTTTATCCTGTTCCAGTTTGTCTGTCGTTGCCTCAGGGCTGCTTGAAGATTTTAGAAGTATGTGTGAGGGGGTGATCTTCATTAGTTGTCATTAAAATACTAGGTGAGAGCCAATATAATTTAGCTCTTTGAGTTAATTTCTAAAGCTTTCAAAATATTTTAGATTGGTCTGTAAAAGAATGCTTTCCTGATATTGGACTTCCCAACTCTCATTAGTCCCAGCTAGCATAACCAATGGCCAAAGATGGTGGCAATTGGACCACAGCAACATCTGCACTGCCACAGCCCCACTCTAAAAGTATTAAAAATATGTACTGTACAGCCTGCTCTTCGCTACCAAAAAGGCATCCCACAGTGGGTTTCAACCATAAAGCATTAAAAACAAGCATAGTAAAAGCAAATTAATAACATCAGTGAAATTTCATCACATCAAACTGAGTGGACAGCAAATCGCCCAGAAGCCTGAGTAAATAAATAGGTCTTTAGCTGGCACAGAAAACTAAAACCTTAGCACCAGCCTTCTAGGAAGGGGTTGCACAATTGGGGTGCTTGCACTGGGGGTGCCCTCTTCCATGTCACTGCATACTGAATTTCAGGCACCACCAGAGGGATATCCTTTACAGATCTTTAAAGCACATTCAGGACTATATGGGGTGGTTCTCTGCCAGGTTTCTATGTCCTAAGATGTTTAGCGGTTTTAATGTCAATACAAGCACCTTGAAGCTGATTCAGTAGCAGTGGTAGCCAGTGCAGTTTCTAGCAAGCTAATGTGTTCTGCACCATGTAGAGTGCATTGCAATTGTCCAGAACTAGGGTTGTTAGTGCATGGGACAAACTATCCCCATCCAGGGGCAGTAACAGTTGCTGCACTAACTGAAACTAGTGTAAGGTTCTTCTCACCAAGAAAGCTACTTGTGCCTCCCATACAATGCTGAATCCAGGTGGACCCCCAAGCTATGTTCCTGTTCTATGAGAGGGAGGGTGGCCCAGTTCTGAACAGGCAATATTCCCAATTTCCAAACCTGGGAATGCTCACTTACAGTACTTATCAGGATTCAGCCAGAGCTTATAGGCTCTCATCCAACTCAACACTCTGTCAAACCACTGACCAGAACCCAGACAGTGTCTCCTGACTAATGAAACTGAAGGAGCTGTATCGACATGTTCCCCCCTCCAGCCCCTTGCCAGAGGAGCTGAGTCAGAGTGGAGAGGCATAATTTTTGTGCCCTCTCCTGGGCCTTCGCCCTTAGCAGGGAGTCAGCCTGTCCAACCCCTAGGTATGCCCCGTATCAGCATCTTGGTGATATCTCACTCCAAATCTAATGAGCAATCCTAGTAGCTTCAAAGAGATATTAAACAGCACTATGGACAGAATGGGACCAGGCACCCTGCAGCATAACTGCCATGGAGCTGAGGTACAGTCTCCCAATGCTATTTTCTGGAAAATGGCCCTGCAGGTAGAAATGGAACCACCACAAAACCAGCAAGGTCACTCTCTCCAACCCTCTCAATAAAGGACTTCCGTCAGGACAACCAGAGCTGATCTGGTTCCCAACCTGGAATGAATCCAGATAATTGGTTCCATCCAAAAGCATTAAAAGCTACCACCCTCTAGAGCAGTGGTTCTCAACCTGTGAGTCCCCAGATGTCATTGGACTACCACTCCCATCATCCCTGAGCTCTGGCCTTGCTAGCTAGGGGTGATGGGAGTTGTAGTTCAACAATATCTGGGGACCCACAGGTTGAGAAAGGCTGCTCTAGAGCACTTGCCCTTAAAAAGGAATTCTTGCAACCAAGCGATGATTGTCAAACGCTTGCTCTACTTGGGTTTCTTGGGGATCAGGCAAACTGTAGCCTCCATGAGGACTGCAGGCACTCTCCCTTCTTGCACAGATGTATTCACAGATTGGGATCACCTGGTTAATCCCCTCCGGCTGGATCTAAACAGGACAAAGGTTCAGAGGATGTGGTTGGCTGAACAGCCTCTAGCATCTTATGCACAGCCATTGTTCGTTTGCTATGTTTATGTCCCACCCATTCTCCAAGGAGCTCAAGAAGATGTACATGGTTCTCCCTCTCCCTGTTTTATCCTCATAGTGACCTGTGAGGTAGGTTAGGCTGAGAGACAGTGATTGTCCCAAAGTCACCCAGTGAGTTTCATAGCTAAATGGAGATTCGAACTTTGGTCTCCTGGGTACAATATTCTAAGTACTACACCACATTGGCTCACACTGTTGTTCTTTGTGACCTATTAAGTGATTATACAAGTTAACCAAACCATCAGTTAATCATTGTACACAAAGGTCCCGATACAGCTCTAGCTGTGCATAAAAACATATTGATTTGCAACTAGTTTTCCCAGAATGTACATGAGGATGTGCATTCAAATGCTCAACACATGGAATGTTGCATTGTGGATGGACACTGGGTGAGCATTTGGATCAACATCCAGTTTTCACCTGTGATTTTTGACCAAATGAGTGAAAAGTTGGTGAAAGCAAAAACTGGAGGCTACTATGTTATGTCATAGAATAGTTTCTCTTCCTGCTGTTATCTCTGCAGTTTGAATTTGTTTACTCTTCTTCACTCGCAGCTCTGGCTTTGGGGCAATGACAGCTCCTGAAGCCACAGCTATGGAGGAGTGTGAGTTCACATACAGCACTAAACTACGGTCAAAGTTCTCTAGTGTTTAAAAAACCAACTATGAATGTGGTTAATGAGCAACCTTTAACCATAGTTATTAAACCATAGTTAAATTGCTGGGCTGGGTTTGCACATAGCACTAAGCTATGGTTTAATAAATCATGGATTAGCATTATGTGTGAACCATGCCACTTTGCGGGGCTGCCTTTGAACTGTGTTCAGATGTTTCAACTGGGAATAAAATGTAAGAGTTTCAAACGGAACCTTTAGCAACAGATAAAACAAAAGTCTACTGGCTTCATGTTTGCTTCTGGAACCAATTCAAAGTGCTGATATCCTTTAATGTTCTATATGACATGGACTAGGATATTTAAAGGACCCCTTCCACACGTACACAGTTGCTCTTTCTTTGGTCTGCACAGATACACATGCTACTGATCATGCCTTTAGAGACTAACTGGGTGGGTACTGAGGACTGACCTTTTCTATTGTCACAGCCAGATTATTGAACTCTCCTTCAGGCTGTCCACCTGACACACACACACCCCATGTCCACCTCTTTTTTCCTCTGGTTTAGTTTGTAACTTCTCTGCCGATATAAATTCTGCTAGGATTACAATTATTTTGTACTGTATTTCTTTGCTTTATATGCATTTTTTCACTGCTTTTGTATTCAGAGAAAAGTGGGCTTATAAATACCAATTGTTGGGCGTTGTGAGTAGAAGAGTAATATTATGCTCCTGTCTTGCTTGTGGGCTTTCCATACTCATTGTTAGCTCCTGGAAGAACAGGGTGCTGAACTAGATAGGCCTTCTGATCCAGCAGGGTTCTTCTTAATTTTTTTTTAAATAGAAATTTATGCTCATTAGATGAGGATAGCACTTAAACACATTCTGCTTAAGGTAAAAAAGGGACGCGGGTGGCGCTGCGGGTAAAACCTCAGTGCCTAGGACTTGCCGATCACATGGTCGGCGGTTCGAATCCCCGCGCCGGGGTGCGCTCCCGTTGCTCGGTCCCAGCGCCTGCCAACCTAGCAGTTCGAAAGCACCCCCGGGTGCAAGTAGATAAATAGGGACCACTTACTAGCGGGAAGGTAAACGGCGTTTCCGTGTGCGGCTCTGGCTCGCCAGAGTAGCTTCGTCACAATGGCCACATGACCCGGAAGTGTCTGCGGACAGCGCTGGCTCCCAGCCTATAGAGTGAGATGAGCGCACAACCCTAGAGTCTGTCAAGACTGGCCCGTACGGGCAGGGGTACCTTTACCTTTACTTAAGGTAGATATTGGAGAGCAAAAAATTGCTGCGTTGGACCAGTACAATGAAAAAGGGACATGTAGAATGATGCAAATTTATTCTAAGCATTATGTGCTGTGAAATATCCATGTGATCTGCCAGCCACAGATGTCAGGACATAAGTGGAGTGAGAGAATATACTAATGATTTTTTCCAATGGCAAGTAGCATGGCTTTATTTGGAAGCCTAGTTAAATAGTTGCCTAGTTGTAAGCCAAGTATTGTCTAAAGGGCTTCTCAACTGAGACACCATCCAACAAAGCAGAAAGACAGTTGGATTATTGCAGAGTTTGTATAAATAAAAAGATGCAGCACATAGTGTGCAGTCTACAACCCAGCTACCACAGAGACGATTCCTTGTTATATAAAATTGTCCTGGAGGAAATAGCTTCCAGACTGAAATGTAATATGAGACTAATTCATAAGGCATTAAGTTGGAGTCTGATTACTTTTGCATCCCTCTTGTTAGTAGATATTTGGCAGAACAACCATAAACGTAACACTGTCCATCGCAAAGTCCTTCCAGATCATTCCAACCTGTGCAGATCGTGGACACCGTTGAAATAATTCTAAGCATAATGCAGTATTTTTTCTTTTAAAATTATTTGAATAAAATGTCATATTTAGGGGAGAGGCCATAGCTCTGTGGGAAAGTACATGCTTTGTATGGAGAAAGACGGTGGGGTTCTCACCATTTCCAGTTAAAAGGTTCTTGTGTAGCAAGACTGGGAAAGACCTCTGCTTGAAGCCATGGAGAGCTGCCGTAGACATCATTGCATCAGTTGTTTCAGTCAATATAAGGCAGTGTCCTATACCCATGTCAGTTTTCAAAATAGACAAAATCAGTACTGACCACTTATATCCTCTTTCTTTAAAAAGAAAAGAACATCGGAGCAGCTTAGGTGGAGATCCAAGTGGTATCCAGTCCAGGCACTGAGTAGGCCCATGCCTGCTTTACTTCAGTAATGCTTCAGTATGACATAGTCCCAAATTACAAAATAAATTCCAGATTGCTAATTTGGAATTCCACTTAGTAAATCTGCTTTTGAATTTACTTGGAGCTGTCACTCCTGCTTACTTTGCTCAACAACCCTACCTACCAGTCTACCCTTTGCCACCTTCCTTCTCCCAAAACCTGACCATACTCTCCTTCCTTTACACCTGACTAATCCCTGCTGTCTTATACCTCACCCACCCCCTTGCCTCACAGTTCACCCAATCCTTTCACGTTCACCTGGGCCACCTACCACCCACTCTGCTCACTTGCTCACCTGCCTGCTCTTCAGTTATGACGCTGCAGTTGCCGTGGCTGCCTATTGGCTATGAACTACAGCATGGCAGCCTTACAATTTTATTATATAGTAAGAAAATTGTTACACTTACTGTGCTACTTATTCTACTTAAACCTATTTACTTCACTAATTTTCAAAATATAAGCATAAAAAGATGTTAGAAGGTGAAGGGCCTAAGAGGATTCCTGCCGCTTTAAAAGTTGCACAGAAATGAGGATGTGCTGGCAGAGGCAAGGACAAGTGACACATATATTCAGGCCTGCATCAGGCTCCACATACATATAAATCTGCTATGAAGGATGCAAAGAAAATCCATGCCCAATAGCTATACCTTGTTATTTCAAGGTCTGTGCCAGAGATAGCCAGTGTGGTGCCGTTCATATATTTGTGGATGGCAGCTCCCATCAGCCTCAGCCAGAATTGTCAGTGCTGGAGAATCTTTATCAGATCTTGAATTGTGCCATTGGGGAATATGACAGATTCATTTCCAGGAGAGCAAATTGCAGATTGTCTCTTTCAGCTCTCCACTAACACAAGATGGTGATTTATAATAGCCAGACATTGGCTATTAAATCACTCTGGAAATAACAACCTCAAATGCTCTGATCAAAGCCGTTTTCTTGTGTCTGCACCTGGGGGCTGAGTTGTTAATAACATCAATAACATCAGAAGTATCCAGTATGGCACATTGGATCTCCCATTGACTGTTGGTATTGTTCGACAGTTGATCACTGAACAATTTAAAATGATCAGATCAACATTAGATGAAAGGGGGGGACAAAAATGAATCATAGAGATAAGAAATGAAAAATGGAATGAGCTTACCTAGAGATTTCAGACTAAATTGATGAAAAGCTGACAGGACTGGATGATGAATCAGCAAAATTGGAGAAAGCAGATGGTGAAATGAAAATGCCTCTTATACATGGGTTTGGAGAAGAGAAAGATAAAATCATAAATGGAGAGATGGAGAATCATCTGGATTTGGTATTGATGAAATTGAGTGGGAAAAAGCTTTGAAAAAGCTTCAGGCCTGGCTTCAGTTCCAGAAGAAAGAAAGTATCCTGCATACTATTTGGAGCAAATTCAGAGAATGATGCTATAAATTTATGCTACTATCTCTGGAAAAGACTGGAAGAAACAGAAATGCCCTGGAGGAGCAGATCAGGATAAATGCAGCAGGAAATGGAAAAACAACAAGAGATGAAATTTGAATATACAGAACTGGGCATGAATTAAAGGATATATAACAAGAAAAGAATTATGGAATATGATTCCAATATGTGATGGCAGTGGAGAGATTTTAATATGGGCATGGAAGGAAGAATTTATTATTAATGAATATGGAGGCATGGTGGTGAGAATTATGGAGGGAAAGTGGATTTTAAAGAAAAGACATGGTTGATATTTACCTCCACCAATAATAATAATTCAGGAACCCCTCTTGGACTTTTCGTGGGGAAAAGAAATGAAACGTTTTTGAGAGACTTCAACTGAAAAGAAACATTATTTAACAGAAAGTAGAGAAGACTGGTTTTATCTTGGACTGAATGTCTTCTTCTTTTTTTTATGCAGCTAGCAGATAGAAAATTGGAAGTCCTTTTATTTTTATTTTCTTTCAACTTGCTTCTTTCTCCTGCCCTTTTCTCCCTCCCTCCCTCCCTCCCTTTGTATCACTTCTTCATTTTCTTGTATTTTCTTTGGTATCCTTCTGCTCTGGGCCTTTATTAATGTCCAGGGATTGTATAGCCAAGCATGTGGTAGATGGTTAAGGGAAGACCCTGGGTAAAAGGCAGGGAAATGTTGGTCTCCCAGGGTGAGAGGCTGGAAGGAGAAAGGAAAGATCCCAGATAAGAGCTACTACCTTCTGTGGGTGGTAACAACTGATTGGTTCAAAATGGGGAAAGGAGTACGACAAGGCTGTATATTTTCTCCCTGCTTATTTAACTTATATGCAGAATTCATCATGTGAAAGGCTGGGCTGGATGAATCCCTAGCCGGAATTAAGATTGCCGGAAGAAATATCAACAACCTCAGATAGGCAGATGACACAACCTTGATGGCAGAAAGTGAGGAGGAATTAAAGAACCTTTTAATGAGGGTGAAAGAGGAGAGCGCAAAATATGGTCTGAAGCCCAACATAAAAAACCCTGAAGATCATGGCCACTGGTCCCATCACCTCCTGGCAAATAGAAGGGGAGGGAATGGAGGCAGTGAGAGATTTTACTTTCTTGGGCTCCATGATCACTGCAGATGGTGACAGCAGCCACGAAATTAAAAGATGCCTGCTCCTTGGGAGAAAGGTGATGGCAAACCTAGACAGCATCTTAAAAAGCAGAGACATCACCTTGCCAACAAAGGTCCGTATCGTTAAAGCCATGGTTTTCCCAGTAGTGATGTATGGAAGTGAGAGCTGGACCATAAAGAAGGCTGATCGCTGAAGAATTGATGCTTTTGAATTATGGTGCTGGAGGAGACTCTTGAGAGTCCCATGGACTGCAAGAAGATCGAACCTCTCCATTCTTAAGGAAATCAGCCCTGAGTGCTCACTGGAAGGACAGATCCTGTAGCTGAGGCTCCAATACTTTGGCCACCTCATGAGAAGAGAAGACTCCCTGGAAAAGACCCTGATGTTGGGAAAGATGGAGGGCACAAGGAGAAGGGGACGACAGAGGACGAGATGGTTGGACAGTGTTCTCGAAGCTACCAACATGAGTTTGATCAAACTGCAGGAGGCAGTGGAAGACAGAAGTGCCTGGCGTGCTCTGGTCCATGGGGTCACGAAGAGTTGGACACGACTAAACGACTAAACAACAACAACAACAAGGGTCAAGAACTCCCTTTAAGAAATGACTCTGTATTCCGAGTGGGCTCTCCATGCCCTCACCATAGCAAAAAGACTGATACTGATGAATTGGAAAAATAAAAATGTGGCTCCCTTCTACGATTGGATTGAAGACTTATACAAACTCGCAAAATATGAACAACTTGCATATAAACTTAGACTTGCCATGGACAAATTCAATGAAATTTGGAATCCATTCTTATAAATACTGTAATACGTAATCTGGTGAAGTACAATAACAACCTTGTAAAGTATACAGTTTTGGGTTTACCCCTTCCCCGCTTTATTTTCCCTTCTACACAGTTTGTGTTTCTCTTTTTCTTTCTCTTTCTTTTATTTACGTCTCACAATGTTTAGTGCACATATAGTTCTGTGCTTTTTGAACTTCCAATTAAATAAGAAGAGAGGACTGTATTCTACTTAGTCTAGTTGTATTTTTTGTAGCATCTCTTTTTGTTTTTTAGATTAGTCTTTTATATCTTATAGTATTATGAAAAACTTTTTTAAAATTATTATATTTCACAGCTCCCCAAAAAAAGAAATAGACAGCTTCACCTATCCCTACTTCTCAAAGAGTTGATGTGTATTTTAACCCAATTTCTAAGCTTTTACAAAGCATTTTTATATGCAGATCATTTTTTTAATTATTAAAAGCCACATTGAGGTAACACTCCACCTTTTTACGGGTCCTGTTGTTTGTCGTTAGCTTTCTTGATGAGCAAAATGTCAGAAAGTGGTATTTTTCTCTCACTTGTGCTATGCAGTTTCACTTGCTTAATTTCTGCATGCTAAAGACACAAGTACAGGCCTAGCAAAGAAACCCATTGCCTCCGTAACGGCTGAATTTTCATATAATGCAGTGGTGGCCAAACTTGGCCCTCCAGCTATTTTTTGGGACTACAATTCCCATCATCCCTGACCACTGGTCCTGTTAGCTGGGGATGATGGGAGCTGTAGTCCCAAAACAGCTGGAGGGCCAAGTTTGCCCACCACTGATATAATGCAAGACCAGGCTAGAAAATCACTGTGAGAGCATAAAAATCCACCCTATCCTGAAAAAAAATGTTGCTTTTTTGCGTGAGGAAAAGACAGTCTGAGGACAGAAGGTGAACAACTAAGAGAAGCTCTGGGAGGTTTGACAGGCAGCCTATATGAGTCTGCACACTGGCCGTGAAGTAGTTAAGGGGGAAATTGCATTTTGAGAACAAGTAGTGAATGGGATAAGTGTGGAAGAGAGTCTCTCAAGTTCTTCTTGTCTTTCAGGAATACAAGCGCAAGTTAGCCAGAGTCTCTCAGGTACGGAAAGAACTCAAGTCACGGATCCAAACCCTTCCTGACCTTTCACGTCTCCCCAATGTCACAGGAAGTCAGGTGCACCTTCCATTTGCAGGAGATGTCTATAATGATGATTGACATTCAGATGTTCCACTGGAATGAGGAATTGGTCAGATGGATTGATATTATTTTTGTATATTTGTTGAGAGTAGCACTTCAGTGTTTTAATTTATAAGAAATGTCAAATGTTGCTTTGTTTACTATGTTACTGAAACTGTGGTGAAGCAGGTACTATGTAAGAGGCAGAATCTCTGTGTTATTATGTTTAAAAGAAAGAGTGATTATTACAATTTAACTTTTGTACTCACTTTGATTAGATCCAGGAGAACATTGTTTCTATTTTGCTTTTTCTTATGTGATCTTTATTGGATATAGGTCTAATAATTTAAACTAATCATATAAGACTCTGCACATAGTAAGTGAAGAAATGCAAAAATAGGTCTTTTGACTCCTGCAACTTGGTTTGAAATGTGACAGTAATTTTTTTCTTCTCCAAAAAAGTCATTGTCTTAATGTCCTTTTAAAAACTTTTGAATACAAATTATATTAAAAACAGATGTTGAATGACCAAAAATGACCGTAGTTAAGTGAATTAGAATGCTAAATGATTTAGAATTTTAATAGTAATCACTCCTCCTCTCTGAAGGTTGATTTTTTTTTATATAGTCAGCAACCATATGTTTGCATTGTAATCATTTTCTACATAAATCCAAATAGGAAAACCTCATCTTAGAGGACAAACAGGCCAGTGAGCGTAATCCTCATCTGGAAGAAATTGGAATGGTTATATAGGACTGAATCTATACTTTTTTACAATTAACTGTGCTTAGCGGTAAAAAAAATGTTTAGAAGTTCAATCCTATAGCTGTCTACTCAGAAGTAAATCCCACTGTATTCAGTGGCTTAATCTAGATTAAGTGTGCAAATGATTGCAGCACAAAAACATAATTCTGTAGTGTGCTATATTCATTAGCTGGAGCTCTGAGCATCTTTTCTCTAATGGGGAACTCATCTGATGAAGTCAGCTTGGAAGGTTACCGCCATGTTAATTGCAGAAAAGCTCCAACAAATCACTCCCAAGCCTGGAATGTTAACATGGGGAAAGTTTATTCCTGACTACTCATGGTTAGGAAGTTCACACTGATATATGGCCACTGCCTTTCAGCATATTTACCTATTTGCTTGCACAGACAGCTTCCCATTTAGTCTATGGGCAGTGGAGTCTAAAAATGGGCTGGTTCTTACCATCTGGGGCCAGTGTGCACATTTGCTGGAGTTGCTAGTCACAAAATTGCAGTGCATGGTTTAGGAAAATGGTTGCGGGCATGGCCCCCATCAGCAGGAAAAAGGCATCTACTATTTGTTTCATTCTTGTTCAGTGATGCTCTCAAAAATTACTTTAATACATTAAGGATGTTTTCCAGTTAATTTGACCCGCCTTAAAAAGGTAAAGGGACCCCTGACCATTAGGTCCAGTCGTGACCGACTCTGGGGTTACGGTGCTCATCTCGCTTTACTGGCCGAGGGAGCCGGTGTACAGCTTCCAGGTCATGTGGCCGGCATGACTAAGCTGCTTCTGGCAAACCAGAGCAGTGCACAGAAACGCCGTTTACCTTTCCGCTGGAGCGGTACCTATTTATCTACTTGCACTTTGACGTGCTTTCGAACTGCTAGGTTGGCAGAAGCTGGGACCGAGCAACGGGAGCTCACCCCATCGCGGGGATTCGAACTGCCGACCTTCTGATCAGCAAGTCCTAGGCTCTGTGGTTTAACCCACAGCACCACCCGCGTCCCTATTTGACCCGCCTTACACCACCCAATTAGGTCAAAGTTGCAAAACTTAAAAGCCCCAAATTGGACATTATGTATATTTGGCAATTTATTGTACACATTTAATGTACTTTTCCACTGTCACTTATTTTTTACCAGCGGTCGGCATGGCTGATCATATTCTAGGGTCATTGGCAATCTGAAAAGGCTACCTCATTTATTCACCTGGGTGGTGAATTCATCCCACCCCTCAAAGACATAGATTTTATGTTGCAATGTCAGATACAGAAGTGATTAGAAGGTATGAGCACTCCTTTCTATGACTATATTAAAATTTAAATATAGGAAGTGGCCTTAAGTGACACCGCCCTGCTACCTGGCAAACATTTAACTCTTAATCATCACCTCTAAAATTAGACCAGTGAAGTTAATCACATTTCCACCACTGAAAAAATGTTGAATGCTAGTGGCAGATAAAACAAATTATTTCATAGGAAAAATGCTATTTTGAATATAGCTACTTAAATACAGTGGTACCCCGCAAGACGAATGCCTCGCAAGACGAAAAACCCGCTAGACAAAAGGGTTTTCCGTTTTTGAGTTGCTTCGCAAGACGAATTTCCCTATGGGCTTGCTTCGCAAGACGAAAACGGCTTGCGAGTCTTGTGATTTTTTTCCGCTCCCCCCCCCCTTTTTCTAAGCCGCTAATAGCCTTTTAGCCGCTAAGCCGCTAAGCCTTTAATAGCCGCTAAACCGCTAATAGCGCTAATCCGCTAAGCCGCTAATAGGGTTGCTTCGCAAGACGAAAAACCGCTAGACGAAGAGACTCGCGGAACGGATTATTTTCATCTTGCGAGGCACCACTATGTGAAAATATAATTCCTCTTTCTGGGGCAAGACCCTAATGGTCCCTGCACTCAAAACAGTTTGATGCAGCTTGCTGCTGCTGTGTCTGCCTTATTGTAGCAGTTTTGGATTATACATAAAAAGCATTTCATTGTCAGTTTGAATGCTAAACTGAGGTGCATCCACTTCTGTTAACCTATCATGTGCTGTTTGCAAAGTTTGATCCAGCAGAGGTAAGCACATCTAAGACCAATTAATTTGAAAGGAAAGGAAGTATATGCTTAAATTTGAGCCAGAGAAATTAGTGGGGAATAAAATTGCTCAACTTTTGCATCTTGCTGTAATATTTATGGAAGATAACGGCAAACTATAAGGGGGGAAAACACTTTGCTTGTATTTTGAACCGCTTGTGCCTGATAGTTTGAAGTTTTATTGTATTATCATAGTCCTAAAATACTGACAGACACATGTCAGAATGCAGCAAGATGAAAGGTGGTTGGTAATCTCAGTTTATGTTTCACATTTAAAAAATGAGGGGAAGGAGAGGGATTTCATGGAGTTAAAAATTCTCTATGCTGTTAGGACTTTTCATGGTTCAGACACACTGTAATATTTCTGCTTTTTCTAATCCATTCCATTCCAGACATCAGGAGGTTATAATATCCAGATTTAACAGAGTATATAATTATAATTTCTTTTTCTCCAAAGGACACAGGAAAATTCCACTCATACCACGCAGAATTTCATAAGTTTAAAATATAAACCTCAATTTGTTATGCATCTGCTTTTTTGCATGCAATGTTTAGCCACAGATTAGTGTTACGTATATGAGCCCTTGGCTAATGCACTCCCAACCCTTAATTGGAACAAGCCAATTTGTGACTAGTAATGATGCCTGCTGGTTTCACTAAACCATAGCAAACCGCAGTGCTGTTTTTCTAGAACTTCTGCCTT
Organism: Podarcis raffonei; assembly: GCF_027172205.1. Classification (NCBI taxonomy): domain Eukaryota; kingdom Metazoa; phylum Chordata; class Lepidosauria; order Squamata; family Lacertidae; genus Podarcis; species Podarcis raffonei. The sequence continues at coordinate 5,442,295 of NC_070614.1, read as the reverse complement.
GCTCTTTTAGAATGGCAATAGTGTCCACCTGAAAGGTGCTGGAGCTGAGCTCCTGTGAGCTCCGGTTGAAGAAAAGCCCTGGTAGACAGTAAACCACAGTTCCGTGTTAGAACATAACAAGAAGCTACATTTGAAAAGGGAAGTGAAAGCTACTAATTTCCCATTCCCTCCATTAGCACTGCTTTGATGAGGAGGGGAGAGCAGTGAGTCTGAGGCTTGTGCACTTAATTCTAACATACAGTGGTACCTCAGGTTAAGTACTTAATTCGTTCCGGAAGTCCGTATTTAACCTGAAACTGTTCTTAACCTGAAGCACCACTTTAACTAATGGGGCCTCCTGCTGCTGCCGCCGCGCTGCCGGAGCACAATTTCTGTTCTCATCCTGAAGCAAAGTTCTTAACCTGAAGCACTATTTCTGGGTTAGCGGAGTCTGTAACCTGAAGCGTATGTAACCCAAGGTACCACTGTATAGTTTAGTGTTCTGCCACTGAGTCTTGCTGAAACACTTACTTGTAGAATTCATTTTTCTGCATGTAAATATTTTTGTTGCAAATATGTGCACCCTTCTTTTACCAAAATACAGAAATTAATAAGTTCTTTGGGAAATTTTGCTCTATTCTTGGCAGGTAGCTTTCAGGCAAATGTTTACATTTCAGCTTAGTTTTGCCAACTTGAACCTTGTTTTATTAGGAGCCATTGATCCTAGTCACATGCCGTGGAAGTACATAAAACACAGCTCACTGTGAATAAATATTGTGCTTCGTGTATGCTGCTGAATCACTCCTGTTTTACTCCCCACTCTTAGGAGCACCGAAACAATAACCCTGGTTTACTTACTATGACATGTGTACTCAAGACATGTGTGCTCATAGGTTTGTTTCTTCTAAATAAGGAAGCCAAGAACAAGCCTTGAGGTCCAGGTTTCAGTAATTTGCTGCCTTACCAAAATTTGAGTTGTTGAAAACACATCCTCAACATTGAGTAATTAGGCCAAACATTCATTACACTGAGCACACACCCAGAATTAGAAACAAATCATGTTTATATTTGCAACCCCTTACTACTGTGTCCAATATAATTTACTTAAAATGAACAGGAATCACCACTAAATCAAATACTGCAGGTACAAGCATTTCCACTTTTAAAACTTGGTTAATATTTTCATTATACAGTGGTACCTCGGGTTAAGTACTTAATTCGTTCTGGAGGTCCGTACGTAACCTGAAACTGTTCTTAACCTGAAGCACCATTTTAGCTAATGGGGCCTCCTGCTGCTGCCGTGCCGCCGGAGCACGATTTCTGTTCTCATCCTGAAGCAACGTTCTTAACCCAAGGTAATATTTCTGGGTTAGCGGAGTCTGTAACCTGAAGCGTATGTAACCTGAAGCGTATGTAACCTGAGGTACCACTGTATTACAATTTCACACACCTCACTATTTTCCTTTGTGTGTTGTGGGGAACTCATTTATAAATAAGCACTGGCTGAAACAAATTTTTCCACCTATTTGGAAGTCAGTAATTACTGACTTCTAAATGTTACCATGTTGAAAGTTCAGGCTTTCAGCTACTCCGTTCCACCTTATTCCATCCACCAGCCCCAGTCTCCTCCTACTGCCTTCAACAGCCAGTACAGAGCATGGTAAGTCCTTTCCCCACCCCTTTATTTAAGGGATTTTTGAGAGGGAGTGGACCCACTTGTGCCTGGTCCCACTGAATTCTTTCATTGCTCTCTCTGGGGAGCACTCTCTTCCACCCCTGGGCACATTTAAGTGACCTGCCAGACAACAGGACACCATTTATCTATGTTTCTCTGTCTTCCATTAAAAACTTCCCTGAACTAAGCCTTCAGATGGTTTGTAAAAGTCAAATAGTAGTATCTGTTTGACATTTGATGAGAAGGTGTTCCACAGGGTGGGCGCCACTACCAAGAAGGCCCTCTACCTGGGTCCCTGTAGCTTCACATCTCGCAGTGAGGGAACCACCAGAAGGCCTTCGGAAGTGGACCTCAGTGTCTGGGCAGAACAATGGGGGTGGAGACACTCTTTCAGGTATATAGGCCAAGGCCGTTTAGGGTTTTAAAGGTCAGCACCAACACTTTGAATTGTGCTCAGAAACATATTGGGAGCGGACTGGTGTTATATGGTCCTGGCGACTGCTATCAGTCACCAGTCTAGCTGCTGTATTCTTGATTAGTTGTAGTTTCCAAGTCACCTTCAAAGGTAGACCCACATACAGTGCATTACAGTAGTCCAAGCGGGAGATAACCAGATTATGTACTACCCTGGTGAGACAATGCACAAGCAGGTAGGCTTTCAGCCTGCGCACCAAGTGGAGCTGGTAGACAATCGTTCTGGATGCAGAACTAATCTGTGCCTCCATGGACAGCTGTGAGTCCAAAATGACCTCCAAGCTGCGCCCCTGGTCCTTTAGGGCAGGCATGGCCAAACTTAGCCCTCCAGCTGTTTTGGGACTACAACTCCCATCATCCCTAGATAACAGGACCAGTGGTCAGGGGTGATGGGAATTGTAGTCCCAAAACAGCTGGAGGGCCAAGTTTGGCCATGCCTGCTTTAGGGACACAGTTACCCCATTCAGGACCAGGGAGTCCCCCACACCTTCCTGCCCCGTCTCTCAGAAACAATACTTCTAACTTGATGGAACCATTCCATTCTATTCCCCCTCCCGCCTTTTTGCCAGGGTTTTATTTTATCCTTTCTCAATATTCTGTGTCATGGTTATTACAGGGCTGTTTGCAGGGTCTCTCTCCTCCCCTAAGTTTCTTTTCCTGCAATTCCCACTTGTGTGTACCTCAGGATTACTGTGAGTCTGCTGGAACTTCTCTCTTGTTGCATTGGTGGTAAGCGCAAGAAGACACTCAACGTTTCTTCTTAATGTATAGGTGCTGAAATGATGCTTCCTCAGTTTTATATTTGAAAACTTAATACTTGTTCTAATGCATGTAACATGGTTGCATTAGTTTGTGTTTAGACCTCTTAGTTCCTAAAATTAGGATCACGAGTTACTCCTACAAAGTGGAATTCACTCTTATATTTGGAGCAAACCTGCTTTAAACAAGGACCAAGGCTTTCATCGTTCAGTCACTGATTCCCAATGGAGAAGAAATTACACACATGCCGAAGACCATCTTTTATAGTTGGTGACTGACAAGTGTAATTCATGACACTGGCCCGCTATACCACTCAATTGAGTCGATCCAAATATGTGTAATAGTAATCCGCTACCAGTTATCTGAGCTGTTTAAACCACCACAATAAGTCTGTCTTGGCTATCTTACTAGTTGCAAGTCTAGATCTTTGGACAAGTTCTAAAGAGCTGTTTAAACTCATGCAGTGGGTTTGCAGTAGCCCAGTTAGTTTGATTTCCCCACTTTGAGTAGCTGATCCCTATGCAGTACGAATAAATCTGCTTCCAAGACTTCCCTCAGTTTCAAAAACAGTTTGCTGTGTGGTGGTGGGAGGGGAGTTAGTGCTCTGCAAGAAAGAAAAGTCTAAAGGTATTTTTGGCTCACCGAACTGGTTTCACAGTTCTTTGAAGCCTAGCCTGTCTTCATTTTTTGTTCATTATGAACATTATAGTGGACATGTGTTTATGTGAATATTACGAACTATTAGCACTTTTAACTTGTGTGCAACAATTCAGCTGTTATATGTTAAGCATAATTCGTTATTGAACATTGTTGACTGAATTTGTAAATTCCATCTACTAAGAGCACATGTTTTCATATTGAAAATAAAGATTAAACACGCTATTTGTACTGTTTTATTCTGTGCTACAGTCCATGTGATTTCAAGCCCCCCTCAACATACACTTAAGAGTTTTAAACCCAGACCCTTAATATATTTTGAGAAAACTATTTTGGGTTACTTATTATACTTTTTAAATAAAGTATACGGTGGGTTGACATTTTCAGAATGGTAGGGGGGGAAATATTATGAAAAGGAGGTGGCTTAAAAAGTTTTGCATCTCAAAGAATGCCATGCCCGCCAACTTGAAGGAAATGAATTTGCCAAACTCCTCCCCTGGAAGATGAGGAGAAGTAGTATCGCCTTGGGGGAGGATGCTATGGCCTGATGGGCAACTTCACCCAGTGGGTAGAAGTGGTGACAGGCTATTTAAGCTTGCTCTGCTCCACAATCTTCCTTCTTTATTCAGCACCCACTCTTTTACAGTACAGACTAGTCACCTGTTTTCCAGAGTCTGAATAGGACTTTGGGGGGAAACCCTAATTGACTGGGGTCTTCTTCTTTTTCACCTACTCCATACTGTTGGGTGATGTTTTTTGGAGTAGTGTTCCTTCAATTTGGCTAATTGGCATGTGGGCCGAGCAGGTGAGAAGATTTCAGAAATAATGGAACACTTAACTGAAGCAGTGTTGGGTTGTGGCCATACCTTAGTCACTGTTGTCAGGCATGGCCTGTCGGTTCTGGGGGTGCCCTTTGACCTGACAGAAACAATGGAACCATGGTGACCTGACAGGCACATGATGTGCCTGTTGGACTCTCATACCCAAGGTCCATGCAGCAGAGAGGATCTTGGGAAACCTTGCTGTGTGTATCCAGAACGCAGCTGTTAACCTGCTCGGGTGATGGGGGTAGAAATTACCTCCATCTATTAATGAATAGATGGATATTAATGAATTAATGAATAAGGGACGCGGGTGGCGCTGTGGGTTAAACCACAGAGCCTAGGACTTGCCGATCAGAAGGTCGGCGGTTCGAATCCCCGTGACGGGGTGAGCTCCCGTTGCTCGGTCCCTGCTCCTGCCAACCTAGCTGTTCAAAAGCATGTCAAAGTGCAAGTAGATCAATAGGTACCGCTCCAGCAGGAAGGTAAACAGCGTTTCCGTGCGCTGCTCTAGTTCGCCAGAAGCGGCTTAGTCATGCTGGCCACATGACCCGGAAGCTGTACACCGGCTCCCTCGGCCAGTAAAGCAAGATGAGCGCTGCAACCCCAGAGTCGGCCATGACTGGACCTAATGGTCAGGGGTCCCTTTCCCTTTATTAATGAATACTTGTCCGGACTAAAGTTGATTTGGTTACATTGGTTGAATCCAACTAGTTAATTGTTTTTGCAGGTCCTCAGGTTGTTATATTTAAGAAATAGAACCTATTTTTCCACATTTGGTTGTCCTGACCACCTTCCTGGTGTGCTGGCAAATGCCCTGTTTCCTACATTTAGTCAGGAGAGAGGCACTGAAATAAAAAGCAGAGGAATCCCAGACTCTCCATGGCTTTCACCCAAAGCCAAAAGTTTACAAGTGAGCAATTATGTGAGTATTCAGTTTGCATCTATTTACCCACTAGTGTTCTTTTCCTTTGATATTTTTCAGGACAGACTATTGATACTGTCCTTTAATTAGACACACTTATGGTACACCAATTCTTTAAAGATAGTCGAAGTGACAAGCAAGTGTGTGTGTGTGTGTGTGTGTGTGTGTGTGTGTGTGTGTCTAGCTTCAGGGCTAAGCAACCTTTTCAAATGAGTGCAGTTGAAGTTGGCACTTGGAGGTGGAAATCAGTGTTAATACTTCAGATGCGGAAGTTCTGAGATGGAAGATTGCATACAAGAGGAGCTATGATTATAGATAAATGCTGTGAAATTTATAAGCCATATTAAGTGCTGAAACAATCCAGATAAAAAGCCCCTTGCATATTTTAAAGAAACACATCTCTCTATGCACATACTCTCATGTCTGAAGACTTTCTTGTTCCCAACAGGATTTTGGGAACTGGCTGATTTAACGAAAGGGCTGGGTGCTGTGCTGTTTTTATTGTAATTATTTGTATGGCTTTAATGTAGATAGATATAAAATACTATCCATGTTCAATTGTCATTGTCTCGCCCCCCCCCAATGTTTTAACTGTTCTTATTTTTAGCTGTAAGCCGTCTTGAGGTCCTGCCAGGGGAAAAAAGGTGGGGTATAAATAAATCACGTCTTATTATTGTTTATTATTGAAATAAAAATAAAAAATTATCCAGTAGCACCTTCTAGACCAGGTATGTCCAAAGTCCGTTTCGGGGGCTTAATCCGGCCCCTGTGGCTGTTTATTTCCTGGGGTAAATTCTGAAAAAAAGTTTGGACACCCCTGTTATAAACCAACTACCGTATTTTTCGCACCATAGGAAGCACCGGACAATAGGATGCACCTTGTTTTAGAGGGGGGAGAACAAGGGAAAAAAATTCTTCCGCTCTCTGCCCAGCGCCCCTTCAGTGAAGTGGCAGGAGGTGCTGCGCAGAGAGGGGGAGAATTTCCCCCCTCTTGTTTTCCCTCTCTAAAACAAGGTGCCGTTTAAGGTGCGTTCAGACGGCTACCTTGGAAGCCTGGAGAGCGAGAGGGGTTGGTGCACACCGACCCCTCTCGCTCTCCAGGCTTCAGGTTCCTTTCGACCTGCTCTTTGGGGCTGGCGGGGGGAAGCCCACCACCAGCCCCAAAGAGCAGGTCAGGGAGCAGCGGAAAGGCGCAGCGGAGAGGCTGCTGCCATAGTCACGCGTCACTTCTCCAGCTGGGAGAGGGTCGCGGGGGGCTGCCTTAGCCCCGCGCGCGCTCTCCCGGCTGGAGAGGCGACGCACGGCTATGGAGGCTCCTGCCATAGCCGCACGTCACCTCTCCAGCCGGGAGAGGGTTGCGGGGCTATGGCGTCTTCGCTCCATAGGATGCACACACATTTCCCCTTCATTTTTGAAGGGGAAAAAGTGCGTCCTATAGAGCGAAAAATACGGTAAGTTCCAGTATGAGCAGAAGTGGGCATGCACATGAAAGCTTATACCAGAACAAACTTAGTTGGTCTATAAGGTGCTACTGGACAATTTTTTAAAATTATTATTTCAACTGCTTCAGACCAACACAGCTGCCTACCTGAAGCTAATAATAATAATAATAATAATAATAATAATAATAATAATAATAATAATAATAATAATAAAAGCCATCCCAGTAAGTAGCCTGGCTGCAGCATTCTGGACTTGCTGAAGTTTCCAAACCCTTTTCAAAGGCAGCCCCACACAGAGCACATTGCTATTTGCAAGATTTCAGCTCTGTTCAGTCATATGTGGGTGGCGGCGTTATTTTTAAACTTACAAGAATGACTTTGTCTCTAACCCAATAAAAGCTCGCTGCAAATTTGTAACCTTTTTACTAAAAAAAAATTGCCGTACCTTTCCCCACATAGACAATTAATGTGCCGGAAAATCAAATGCACATGTGATGCCACTATGGAAGATACACCTGGAGGAGGCCAGGATTTCATGCATCGTCCCAGGCAACTGTTGCCAAGGAGACAGGAATGTTGTGCAGGGAGGCGGGTAGCAGCTAACCTGTAGGGAGGCAGGGCAGTTGGGCAGGAGAGGAAGAGAGATGAGGTGTCCAACGGGAAGAGAAATAAGTGTTGCTAAGATCCTATGGAGAGTATTCACTGAGAAGAACCTGTGATCAGATGTTGGAATCTGGCATTGGTCCAACTAGGTAGTGTTAGATCCGGGAATTAGGGATGGGGGGTGACTTTAGACAGCACTGTGTCTTCTATTACCATTATTACACCTCACCTTTTCCCTTGACAGGGACTTAAGGTGGCCGACAGATAAAAATAACAACAGCTGAAATCACAAGGAAACAATTAAAAAACCATTAAACATTGATTGGATTAAAACTACACACACACACAAACACACACACACATTTATTAAAGGTAAAGGGACCGTTGACCATTAGGTCCAGTCGTGGCCAACTCTGGGGTTGCGGCGCTCATCTTGCTTTATTGGCCGAGGGAGCCGGCGTACAGCTTCCGGGTCATGTGGCCAGCATGACGAAGCCGCTTCTGGCAAACCAGAGCAGCGCACGGAAATGCCGTTTACCTTCCCGCCGGAGCGGTACTTATTTATCTACTTACACTTTGACGTGTTTTCAAACTGCTAGGCTGGCAGGAGCAGGGACCAAGCAACGGGAGTTCACCCTGTTGCGGGGATTCGAACTGCCGACCTTCTGATCGGCAAGTCCTAGGCTCTGTGGATTAACCCACAGCGCCACCGCAAAACCATACAAATACAATAAAAACAGCCCATCGCACAGTGAAGCACACGACTAGATTTCTGTTCTCCTTCCTGCTCTCTTCCCCACCACTGTTTTCTGTTTCTGTGTCTGTGTTACGTACGTCAGAGCAACAGGCAGCAAAGAACGGTGTGCCAACCCCGATTAGAAGCAGAGGAAATGCTCTCGAACATGTGCCGCTTCACATTTTAATCTCACTTGAACCTTAGCACCTTCGTGACTACAGGATTAAAATAAGAGCTTGCTTCTTCTGCCCTGATACTAAATGCATCGACCTGCAAACAGAAGAAGAACGAGGAGTATATTTTCAAAGTGAAGGTAACAGCCATGCGGACATGCCAAGCTATTCAGTCAAAACCTCAAGCTTGTGACACTTGTGGCACTAAGCGTACACCTTGCTGATCCTCTCCTACAGGTGAACAGAACATGGATTTCATATGGAGGGTTTGAACAGCTTACAGTTCACCTTCATTCTCTTGTGTGCATTTTCTACTCTTTAGTCTGTGCCTTTAAGCTTAACGATCGTTAAGTGTTGGGTGAAATATACAAAACAATTCACATTTCACTACGTCTGTTTTGACATTAGTCTTCTTAAGTGTATTTTATAGTTCAGCAAAGTAGCTGTAAACATCATGAATGCTGGAGGTGGGGGGATGCCAAGGATCATTTGACGGCACATTTGGGAAGGAGGACGAGATAAAAAATTAATAATAATTTGGATGGATGTGAACTGTAGGGAAGTTATGGAGAAAAAGAGGGGAAAGTATTGCTTATATACATCTGCCAAGTTCACACACTGAATATGTAGCACTTTCTGATTAGTCAAAGCACCTCAGTTTAGTAACTTTGCGGTGGTTTTTAATTATTACTTCTAAAAGGCTTGTTTGTTGTTTCATTTTTTCCTCCTCAAAATCAGTGGGATTAGGTGTAACTTGAATCCATTGGTTTGAGTCCTACCCTCCAGAGCAGGGGAAAAACAAGCTAGCTCCATCTTCTATGTCACAGCCCTTCAGATATTTGAAGGTGGCTATCATATCTCCAGGGACGTGGGTGGCGCTGTGGGTAAAAGCCTCAGCGCCTAGGGCTTGCCGATCGAAAGGTCGGCGGTTCGAATCCCCGCGGCGGGGTGCGCTCCCGCTGCTCGGTCCCAGCGCCTGCCAACCTAGCAGTTCGAAAGCACCCCCGGGTGCAAGTAGATAAATAGGGACCGCTTACTAGCGGGAAGGTAAACGGCGTTCCGTGTGCTGCGCTGGCTCGCCAGATGCAGCTTGTCACACTGGCCACGTGACCCGGAAGTGTCTGCGGACAGCGCTGGCCCCCAGCCTCTTGAGTGAGATGGGCGCACAACCCCAGAGTCTGTCAAGACTGGCCCGTACGGGCAGGGGTACCTTTACCTTTACCTATCATATCTCCTCTTTTCCAGGCTAAACATAACCAACTCCTTCAACCATTCCTCATAAGACTTGGTTTCCAGACCCTTGATCATCTTGGTCGCCCTCCTCTGCACACGTTCCAGCTTGTCAATAACCTTCTTAAACTCTGGTGCCCAGAACTGGACACAGGATTCCAAGTGTGGTCTGATCAAGGCAAAATAGAGTTGTACTATTACTCCCCTTGATCTAGACACTAGACTTCTGCGGATGCAGCTTAGAATAGCATTGCTTTTTTGGCTTAGATCTGTTTCATCATCTGCCAACGTGGAAATATGTGTACTATGGGACTTTTTTATGTAGCACGCAACAGCTGTTTATATCTCAGCAATTAACTTATTTGTTGTTGTTGTTTAGTCATTAAGTCGTGTCCGACTCTTCGTGACCCCATGGACCAGAGCACGCCAGGCCAGGCACTCCTGTCTTCAACTTATTTAGTAAACCTTATTTACCTTCCTTGCATGTTCCCTTTCAAAGTTAATGTGTCTCGAGAGGGGTAGCCCTATTTGCAAAAACTGCAAAGAGCATTGAGACACCTTAAAGACAAAGGTTAATGAAGATCATCACAAAGCCATATATGCCGGCAAACCTAACCATGCCTGCTCAGAAGTTAGCCTCATTGGATTCAGTAGAGCTTACCCCCTGGTAAGAGGGGTTAGGAATGCAGCAGCTCTCACTAACTTGACTTCACAATTCAGTATAACTGACATCCCCAACCTTTGGCCCTCCAGATGTTTTGGACTACAATTCCCATCATCCCATCAACTTCGACTGGTCCTGTTAGATAGGGAGCATGGGAGTTGTAGGCCAAAACATCTGGAGGGCCGAAGGTTGGGGATGCTGCAGTATAACCTTGTCATCCTCTCTCATTTCCCTCACAGAAGAATCAATGAGGGACAGTTTTGAAAATAACAATAACAGCAATAATAATTGGAAGCCACTCTGAGCTGCTTCCAACATCATAAAAACAGCAAAACATCAACCATTAAAAACTTCAAAATACAGGGCTGCCTTCAGAAGGTTGTGTAGTTGTTTATGTGTTTGACATCTGATGGGAAGGCATTCCACTGGGTGGGCACCACCACCAAGAAGGCCCTCTGCCTGGGTCCCTGTAGCCTCACATCTCGCAATGAGGGAACAGATAGGAGGGCCGAGGTTGTTTAGGGCTTTAAAGGTCAGCACCAACACTGAATTGTGCTCAGAAATGTACTGGGATCCAAAGTAGGTCTTTTAGGACTGGTGTTATATGGTCCTGGTGGCCACTCCCAGTCACCAGTCTAGCTGCCGCATTCTGGATTAGTTGCAGTTTCCGGGTCACCTTCAAAGGTGTCCCCACATAGAGTGCATTGCAGTAGTCCAAGCGGGAGATAACCAAAGCATGTACCACCCTGGCAAGACAGTCTGTGGGCAGGTAGGGTCTCAGCTGACATACTAGATGGAGCGGGTAAACAGCTGCCCTGGACACAGAATTGACCTGTGCCTCCATGGACAGCTGTGAGTCCAAAATGACTCCCAGGCTGTGCACCTGGTCCTTCAGGGGCACAGTTATACCATTCAGGAGTCCCACACACCTGCCTGCCCCCTGTCCCCCAGAAACAGCAATTCTATCTTCAACCTAAATCCGTTGACCTCTATTCATCCTCAAACCACCTCCAGACACTCACTCAGGACATTCACCGCCTTCACTGATTCTGATTTAAACAAGAGGTAGAGCTGAGTATCATCCACATATTGGTGAACACCCAACCCAACCCTCCTGATAATCTCTCCCTGTGCCTTCATATACATGTTGAAAAGTATGGGGGAGAGGATGGAGCCATGCTGCACCCCACAAGTGGGTGTCACAAGAGTCCGGACAATCATCCTCCCCCAACTGGAAATAAGTCTCACTGAATTCAGTGGGATTTTCTTCTGAGTAGGCATACTTAGGATTGCAATCTTGATGCATATAATTTGCCTTTAGCTGCCCCCCCTTTAGCTGTCAGAAATCAGAAGAGCAAAGAGGCACCTAGAGACTGGGGGAGTCCCTCTCTCAGTCAAAGGCAAATACCTTGTGTTATTGACTTCCCTGTGTGTTCTCTTTCAAAGCAAAAAAAGTAGTTAAAGGCAGATCAATTAGCTATCTCCCCACAGGGTTCTAAACCCCTTTTCATCTTTATAACAGCATCGAAGAAACATGAAAGAAAGACATTAATTACGCATAATCTGCAGGTTTAAATTAAAATGCCGTGGACAGATGTGGATGGCATTCACTTCAAGGAATCCCATCCCTGAACACTGAGTGAACACGCAAACACGGAATTTCTGTATCTGTGTCTGCTTAGAGCAGAATTCGCCAATATCTCTACTCCCGTATTATCCCTCCCCCCCATTGTTAGGTGTGGGACTGGAGAGGAGTCCGCCAGCTGCAGGAAGTTCAAATTGCAAGTAAACCAAGTACATCCTTCTCTGTTGTGGCAACACATTTTTGGGAATGATCTTCAAATAGTAGCCTGCTTGGCCTAGTGTTTTCTAGAGGGGTTTTTTTTAAATAATAAAAAAGATTTATTTCACCTGCTGATGGAGGATCTGAAATTTCATGCTGATTGTTTCTGAATTTTATTCAGTAACGCTGTTTTAAATTATTGCTTTCATATGGCTCTGTGTTGCACATCACTTTGCGTATTCTTGAACAGAAAATGTATAAATAGCTTCAAGGCAAAAATGTCCCCTCCCCTTTGGAAGAACATATTTGATTAGCAGGCTTGTCTTACCATCTGTTTCTGTTGATCATTTTAGGCTTACTGTGGTTAGAAAGCAAACTGTAAATCAAACTGCTATTTTTATCGTCCAAGGTGGGAAAATAGAAACGAAACCCAGAAAAATTTGGTCCCTATGTATTTGCTCATTATTGATTTTAGACAGGACCAGGAACCAGAAAATAGAAGTGCATGGCTGCTATCAACATCTGTTGCATAGGTACGTTAACTTAAAGGCCAGTAGAGGGCAATAGAGATGTTCCATTTGAGATACATCTTAAGAAATTTGCAGTGATAATATGTTTACCAAAAAGGGGGGGGGGAATCAGGATGAAAAAGAGGAGTAGGGAAGATAGCTTGTTCACTTTAGGAGTGAGGATCTGCCTTTGATAGACCACCGAGAGAAGCTAATAACCAGCAGAGAAAGGACCCTTCTCTTCAAAACGTGTACCTTCATTAGGACATTTGGCAAATGGTACAGAGAATGAAGTCCAAAGGCGGACTGAGAGATGCCAGGATGATTTGGTGGGAATGGAACCGAGGAAAGAGGATTTCAAAGAGCCTTCAGCTGATGGAGGTGAGAAGACAGATGCATTTGCTTTCGGGGGAGATCAAAGGCAGCCTGAACTGGGCTGACTGGGACTTACCTGTAGGAAGCTGAGAGAGAGGGGTGGAGAATGTCCTCAGAGTGTTGCTTATGACAGAGCGGTCAGCTGTTTAGATGGTCTTCCCTCACTGTCTATGTTAAGAAATTTGCCAGTGCTGTGAATGGTTTGATGTTACCTGGACTGATACGTAGCTGGCACTTCGAAAGGCTGAGGATTTCGTGCCAGTTTTTGCAAGGAATCACAGGTTACTGTTACTATGCTTTGAGAGGGCTCCTTTCTTTCAGCCGCAAACTTTGGAATAAATGTGTCCCTGGAGCTACTTCTCAGCACTGGAAGCGTAAATCATAGGTGGTTCCTATTAACCCTTTTGTGCGAGGAAGGACTGTCAAATGAAGAAAAGATCCCGGAAGGAAAAGAAGAGCAAGGATTAAGACACAGGAATCAGGGGTGAAGTTGAGAAAGAAGCACAACAGCCGCCTGACTCAGTGGTGGAACATCTGCTTTGCGTGCAGAAGAATGCCAGAAAAGATGGGCTTTGGGCAGTTGTCAAGGATCTAACTGGAGAATTGCCTGGGACAAGAAAGGTAACAGGAAGCCAGCTTGAGTTAAGTTCTTAAACTTCATTTATTTCAATTGGAAAATGCAACTGTTTACTGCAGGTTGAGAAACCTGTAGCCCCCCAGATCTTGTGGGACTGCAGTGTCCACCCACCTGAACTGGTCAGGGGTTTAAAACAGATTTTTTTTAAAGCTAGAAGGGACCACATGGTTCATCTAGTCCAACCCCTGCAATGCAGGAATCTTTTCCCAATGTGGTGCTTGAAGCCATTACCCTGAGATTAAGAGTCTTGTTTGGAGAGGGTCACAGGCCCTCCATCCCTGATTTGCTGGATCATAAGTTATGACACATATGCAACTCCTTGGTCTCCATGGTTCTCCAAAGTGCTAGGAGAGAATCTTACCATGCACACCTAGGGAAACGAGTCTAGGGATGCAGGGGACTAGAGAAGTTTATTGCTTGTATCCACCCAGAGTTCAGCACATGCTCAAGACTGCGCTTATATACACAGCTGTGTCTGAGTCGCCATGCATAGGATTGGGCTACAACTCCCATTGAAATCAGTGAAGATGTGCCCAGTTCCTATGTGTGTTTACGTGAAAGTAAATTCACCCTATATTCCCCTGCCCTCATTTGCAAGGGAGTGAGCAGAGGGTGGTAGCAAAAGGGATTGTGTGCTCACGTTAATGAGGATATGTAGAAGTCATGTAAGGAGCATCACTGAAGAACCATCAGCCTCAAAATTGAGGGTTTTTCAGGCTACCTCTCCTGTTCCGCCTGTGTCATTTCTCTAACAGAGAATTGATATCTCTGAAGTATGTGATTCCTGCCCCCCGCACAGCCTGTTGTTAGGAACTCAGTTGCCCTGCCAACTTCATGAAGGTGACTGGGAACATTTTCAGTGCCTGGGGCTTGACTAGGTAACCCACAAATCATTGAATGATGGACAAGAAATTGCAAGTTACTAGTTTCAGTTCAAGCCCTCTATTTCTCCTCTTTTCCTTCTATTAAAAGGCAGTTTGTTCAGCTATCAAAGAGTAAAGAGAAATGAGATAGTTCTGAAGTATATCCCACCACAACTTCAAGGAAATTCATATTCACGTACATTTAACCTGTCAACTTGGAACCACCAAAAACAAAATTTACAAACAGATGACTACCCTGCATAGTAGTCAATGCCAAATTTCTTACAAATTTAGAAATAGATCAACAATAATATACATGACGGTGTAAGGAAGGTAGAGTTTAGCTTTTAAGACTGTGCCTTGGCAGCTACTTTTTTAAAAAATAAACATTATTTGTATCGATTTTCTGATTAAAGCATGTCAAGAAGTACAATTAATGCAAGAAAGAAAACAATGGAACTAACACAAAACACAAACAACTTAGGTAGATAACCTGTGGTACAGGCATTTAGCTGCAAGAAAACAGGGACGTATCAGCAGGAAAACTTCTCCAATGTGTAACAGATCAAATCTCTCTCTGTCAAGACAACCCCCCCCCCAGCTACTGTTAACTCTGAAGGGATGCTTCAGATGTTTTAAACTTCCTGCAAGTAAACCAACTTCTACAGGAGTCCACAAGTGTTCATTTGACTTACTAGGTAGCTGATAGGTGTTCTTGTCCTTGCTGTCATCCATCTGTCTTGAGAGACAATGGAGTGTGTCTCCGGGAGTGAATCCAAACCAATGGAGAATCACAGCATCTGCTGTGGCTGCAGAGACCAGTACAGTGGTACCTTGGTTTACGAACTTAATCCATTCCGGTCCGTTCTTAAATCAAAGCGTTCTTAAACCAAGTCGTGCTTTCCCATAGCAGTGGGGGACTCAATTTACAAATGGAACACACTCAACAGGAAGCTGGACATGTTCTGCTTCCAAGGCAAAGTTCACAAACCAAAACACCTACTTCTGGGTTTGCAGCGTTCTTAATCCAAGTTGTTCATAAACTAAGCTGTTCTTAAACCAAGGTACCACTGTAACTCTTAACTGCTGCCCCTCACATTGTTTTTGCTGTATTAGCAGCATCGAAATGACCTCTCTGGTATGGAGGTCCTAGGCTACCCAGACGGCCTCACTAAAGCATACAAGGTGCTATCCAACCGCCTTAGGAAGTCCAGTCCAGATTTGTGTAGGGCGTAGTCCTTAGCCTTTTCTTCTCATGAATATATCCCGCAAGGCAGAGGAGGTCTAGGTTGGTGAGCCCCATCTGCCCCTCACTTACCTCTACAGTATTAGGTTTCTGTTTGTGCCACTGTGCAGTGCTTGGAGTCACAAGACTCTGTTTACATTCCAGAGATTCCAGACTGTTGGAAGTCTCACGGAAGACGGGAGACGGATGTTGATATTACTGGTTTCCTGTTTCTTTGTGCCAGTTGCCTCTCTGCCTTCACAGAGAGAGGATGTATATTTCTTTTCTGTCTGCATAGTTAGAAATAAAACTCTTATCAATGTAGCTCATATTTCTCGTCCTGCTGCTGCTTGCTTGGATACTCTGCACAATGGGAACGTGCCTGGAGCCTCATCAAAGGCTCAGGTCATTAATCACCGTCGGAGGACTCGACCGGAGGAGTAGCTCGGTCAAACGCAAGTTCCAACATACAGCACGGGCAGAAACTGCCTTATTGACTGTTGGACCCACAGCCAGTGTGGTGTAGTGGTTAAGAGCGGTAGTCTCGTAATCTGGGGAACCGGGTTCGCATCTCCACTCCTCCACATGCAGCTGCTGGGTGACCTTGGGCCAGTAACACTTCTCTGAAGTCTCTCAGCTGCACTCACCTCACAGAGTGTTTGTTGTGGGGGAGGAAGGGAAAGGAGAATGTTAGCCGCTTTGAGACTCCTGAAGGGGAGTGAATGGTGGGATATCAAATCCAAACTCTTCTCTTCTTCTTCTATTACTTCAGTCGAAGCCACCGGAGCCTGTCTTCGCCTGCAGGGGAAGTTCCTTACACACTTGAGAGGTTGGCTACCCTCACCTGGCTACCCTCACCTGATTTGGCCTGCCAGTTGAAGCCGTTCCTGGGGTGTGGCCACTGTTGCATGCTGACAGCTTCTAGGAGCTGAGATCTGAGTGCAGGGTGCGGACCAAAGGTGGACAAACTGCCCCAGCAGGAGCATGACATGTCCCCCACCAGAGGTACTACCCCTCCCCAAACACCCCTGCTTGGTGGTCACTAGCAATCCCCTCTCTTGCCTGCTCTGGTGTGCACAGAAAGTGCCAAAGAGAGGCAGAGGCTTCTTTCACTTTTGAAGGTATAGTGAAGGGGCTCCTGCTGTTTCTTACTAGCTAAAACTGAGTGGAAATGAAACTGCTAAGGAATGGGTCTGAGGTGTCTGGTATTCTTTCTAGTCAGAGGGCTGAAGGCTCTGGTTTGTGCATGTCTGGGCCTGCCACTCCCATCAGCCATGCAATGTCAAGTGGAGACAGAATAACAGCAACTTGTATTAGGATAGGTGACAATTATTATCCCATCATTGCAGAGCTGAGAAATAATGGCTTCCTTAAGGCAGCTATAAAGTTTGTGGTTGCAATGGTGTTTTTCAGCCTGGGATTTCCCAGCTCATCCTCTTTTCTTCCAAATTATTTTTATTCATTTTTCAAATTATTACAAATAAAACCAAATTAATTTAATTTAATACAATTTCTTAAAATCAGGTTTCCCGCTCCTGTTCCGAACATGTGATCCTCATCATTTCTTCCCACAGACACATCATTTCTTAGAGTCCAGTTGACATCCTCCAGTTGCACTTGCCATTAAACCATTCTTCCAGCTGGCCGTTTTTTTCACCTTACAAACACCACCTCTGTTGCATCTTATAAATAAGTAATCCATTTCATGTGTGTAGTCCGTCATATACTTTGTTGTTCCAGACCTGGTGTGCTGGGAGAGTTAATTGCTATCTTCCATTATTCAGTTCTTTGCAGTGTTTACCTGGATGGTACATGGTCACATTCTATTCCTTCCGCTGTTCACTGACTAGTCCAGCCCCCTGCAATGCAGGAATCTTTTGACTGCATCCAATCAGGAAGTAAAAGGATGATGGAAGCAAAATTCATACTGTGTGGAAGTATCACTGAGACCTACTCTCTCCCTGCCTGGGAAGAATATGACTTTCACATAGCAAATTCATTATATCCTTTCTCATTGGGTGTCTAAGGTTGCCAAGTGCTGTTCCTTTAAAAGCTCAGAGGCATTGCCACTTTACAATATTCCCACACAGTTCCTGCACCTGTGGAAGAGTAGCAAGGCAGGAATCTACACTCTGCTGCTTGTGCTACTAAGTTCTTAAAGAGCTGGGCAGCACCAACCCAAAAGGGGTGTTTAATGGTCGCTTATTTCCACCTGTCATGCTTCTGTATTTTTTAACCGCAAACACTAGGTCTCATTTTGTTTGTAACAGTGGACAGAAAGGCAGAAATCTAATCAAGTGAAGCCTAAAATTTCTGCATGAGAGACTGCTTCTATGGGCATAGGGTTCCTGGGCAGGCGAATGGGATGGCAACTAGGTAAGTTGCTCTTAAACTGTTGTCCTGGGACCACAGGAAAATGCTGGAGAAATAAGTTGGAGTTCTTTGTTCCAGAGCAGTAGTGATAAACCGTGAAGTGCTCTTCCTGACAGCTCTGAACTTTTGACCAACGCAGACATGATGTCTCAATTCTAAGTCAGCTTTCCTGATGGAAATTCTTGATGGCAATTGTGGGGGACTCGAAATCTCGCTCACCGTCTAGTGACATTGTGGTTGGTCACAATAAGAGGATTTTGGAATTTTCCAAAAGAGAAGTGGCAGCTTAGCCCTTAGCCATGCGTGCTAATGTAACCTCTCTGTTCCTCCACTTAGCTAGGGTTGTTCTGGCACCTGGAGCGGCGAACATGCTGTGCACCCAGGGGTGGGGCTATGGGGTGGGACGAGGGTCCCAGGAGGCAAGATGCCCATAGGGAGTGCAACGAGCTGCGCATGGCGGGCTGCTTCCAGGGTGGGGGGGAGGGAGCTGTATCACTTTGCCAGCAGCCTTCCTCCCTTGCCTCTTCCTTTTGACAGCTTGGGGAAGGCTCCCCTCCAGGAAGCAGCCCGCGAGCGGGGGCAATGGTGCACCATCCGCCCACGACTCCCAAACCTCCCACAAGCTGTCAAAACGAAGAGGGAAGGGGAGAAGGCTGCCGGCAAGGCAGCGCAGCTCCGCCCCTTCCCCTGACGGCTTGGGGTAGGCTTGAGAGTTGCGGATGGGTGGCGAGCCAAATGTCACCCCCCTCAGTGATGACACCTGGGGTAGACCGTCCCCACTGCCCCCCTTCCTCTGCCCCTACCTATACAGAATGCCTTCAGGTGTCTTCTAAAGGCATAATGGCAAAAAGAAATACAGTCCTACCTTGGGTTACAGACACTTCAGGTTGCGTTTTTTCAGGTTACGGACCACCGAAACCCAGAAGTACGAGAACGGGTTACTTCTGGGTTTTGGTGGTTGCGCATGCGCAGAAACACTAGATCACGGTTTGTGCATGCCCAGAAGCGCCAAATCGCAACCCGTGCATGCGCAGTCGTGCTGCTGCAGGTTGCGAACGCTGCAGGTTGCGAACGTGCATCCCGCACGGATCACGTTCGCAACCCGAGCGTCCACTGTACACTATGAAGATCCAAGCAGTGTGTTGATCAAAGGAAAGGAGCAAAGCTATTTTTGGGGGGGATGGGGTGCCAAGTGCTTCAGCCATTTCTTCCACTCCCCCCCAAAAAACTCCCAGCACTTTCTTTGCTGGCTTCTTCAGACTGCCAAGATTTCAGGACACCCTCCCACATACACAAAAATGGGGAGAGGGGCTTTCCCTGACTTTACATGAGAGCTGTGTATTTTAACTGAGGTTAGAGGGGAATCCTTTTTACTAGCAAGCTCTCTCTTTCTTTTCTTAGATTTTTCTAATATTGCAAATTAGAGTCAGCTTAATTGCAATCAATGAATAATGCCCTAGGGTGGGGTTCCTGCCATTGAGACACACAGAGTAAATGAGAGATCCTAAAACAGGGAAGGGAGGAAGGGGAGACAGAGAGAAACCCCCTCGGGGAGTCTTTCCTGCCTACTCACAGGCAGCTTAGTGGGCATCAGCCTGGCCAACCAGTTGGAGAAGTCTAGGTAGAAGCCTTGGACCTGCTGTTTGATCATGAACCCAATCCCAGCATCCACCATGAGAGCGCACCATAGAGATAGAAAAAGCTTAAGACGGATCATCACAGGCATACTTCCTGGCTCTGCTTGAAGAAACCTGGACATTTTGGCAAATTCAAAAAATCCACCCAGAATGAAATTTTACCCCTGAAAAAGAGGGTGAGTCTGGGAAGATCCAGATGTATGGAAATCCTAGCTTATCTTATTTGGTGCATTTATCTCTGAGAAAAAACTTATTAATTGAGCAAGCAGTGGATTGGCAAATAGTGCCCCAGAAGATGACATCTTTGCTGCAAAACAAATGGTGGTGTTTGGTCCCAACTGTTGCATGTTGCAAAGACCACCCAGATTTTAAACAAAAGTCTGAAGAGGTTAAATGATGCTATGTTTTACGGAACTTTGTTGCACGGCCAATCTTAACTGTTTTCTTGTGGGCTATATGGGCAATGTTTTCCAAAACACCTGTTTCAAAAACTGGGATATAAATGAATTTGCACAGTGCTTCGGTTTGGACATCATGGAATCTCAATGGCCCTCATTTACCCAAGCAGCAGGGGAGTTTGTGTAGGTTTTTTAAAAACAAGAACAACTGCAGGGCTTTCAAGGAGGCTGTAAGACAAGTGTCAGCGCTGCCCAAGGTCCCAGCTCACACAAGACCAACGCTGCTCCTTTCTTTAGTATAAAAGTCTTTATTGAAGTTCAGTTTCACTTCCACACGCGCAGCGTGCAACGCTACGTCTGTACCTTAGACCGCCGAAGCTCCATCTGAATCTCCTCCCCCCTGACACCAGTTTAAGATTCTAGCCTTACTCCACCTCTTCCTCTGTTCCTTTCTTCTCTGGGTCCGCCCGCTAGTCGGAGTCTCACTCTTCCTAGACTCCTCTGACGCTGAGTCCCCTGACTCTTCCCCCTCCCTCCTTCGGGCTTTTGGACCTGGCTCCCAATCCGGGTCTTCTGCTGTCCCGCGCTCCTGCACATTTGAACTTGGCGCGCGCGCGCAGCCTCCCACTTTCCTTCTGACTGTTACACTTGTGTCACTGCTCCCTCCCTCGGGGAGGCTAGCTGGACCCGGCCTTCCCTCCGTTTCCCCACTTTCCGATGGGGGCGTGGTTATCCCTGACCCATCTTCTCTCCCCGCTGGAGGAGAGGCTGGTCCTGACTCATGTGACTCTTCCCCCCCACTGTGCTCTGGTGGGGGAACTGGTCCTGATCCTCCGCTGCTCCCTTGGGAGTCCCCGTTGGCCCCTTGTTTCCGGAGCGTCCTCCCTGGGACCCCCCTTGCCCTTACCATAGGCGCCCCCTTCTGGGAATCTTCTGATTCGCTGGAGAAGCTCATGGAATCTCTCGGGTCACTGTCATATTCCCCTACGCTCCCCTCGGATTCCTCTCCTCCGCTCTCTATTTGCTCTCTCCCCTGTGCTTCTGCTCCTGAGCCTCTGACAACAAGACAAGAAAGTTCTTCACTGAGAATAGACCAGTTCAGTCAGGTCAGGAATGCTATTGGGCTATGTTTATTCATAGAACGCATTGAAGGTTGTGGAATCAGAGCTATCCTGGGATATGCTTTACTCTGGTCTAATCAAATTGGCCACTTCCACCCAAAGAGCAATGTTTTAATTTGCTGATGTGTTCCTTTCTGATCCCTGAAGAGATTTCTCAGCCTACATTCTTTAATACATTCTGTTCCTGGCCTGCCCATTACAAACTCTGCTTCTAGCAGCTGTGTAGATCTGGACATCATCCCTTCTCCAAAGTGATACAGTATTTTTCACACTGGGAATGGAAGAGGCAAAATGCACTCCTGCGAAGCAGCCCGGTATAGTTTTGTGATTTGCCAAGCCTCATATGGCATGACAGTCCCACAAGGGGTTCAAAAGGGGAGGGGGGACGCTTCTGACTTTGCTTTCTCTGTGGGAGGACAAAAAAATGAGGGTTCTTAAGTACCATGGACTGTGAGCTCAGCTGAGCTTGATGAGTCTCCTGTTGAGCAAGACTGTTGTAAAGAGAGAAACTGCTTCTTAGAATAGTTTTTCAAACTTTCTGCTTTCAGGTCAATGTGGGGATGTTCCGATCTACTGAGGAATCCTTCCATGTCTGCCATAGAATTATGGGACCTTTTAGACTTCTGGAAATGGGGCAAGGGCTCAAATGGGCATTCTCAATTCATATAAATAGTGTAAACTGAGAGACAGTTCCAGACATAGGAGCCAACTTCTAGGGGCGAGGTCCCTTCACAACCCTCCCCATAAAATATTTGAGGGGACCAGGGCCTCGCAACATTGATGGGCATTGCCATTCAAATGGTGTGCATGTGCCAAGCCACGTGATCGATTCCGCGAGGCAGAGCATACCTGCCCCTCCATATTTTATTCAAGTTGGCACCCCTGCTTGCAGACTTGGATGGTCAGTTTTGCACTGCCGAAAAGAGAGAGAGAGAGAGGCTTCAGAAGTGCGTACAATTTGCAGGTTCAAATTTATATGTATCAATGCAAATTTAGACATCATGATTATAAGTAGAAGTGCAAGGCATCTTACCATTGTGGTGGTGATCTGGCTGGCCATGTGCCTGCTGAGTTTGCTCTCCAGGTGCTGAAATTGTTTATTGGGAAATTTGTGGATCCTGCTTTCCCTTTTCAGACTTGAAACCAGAGTTTGATCAGATAAGTTCTTAAGACAGAAGACACCTCCAAACAGAGGACTGCCTCTGATAGTCCTTCAATAGAGGATTGTTGTTGTTGTTTAGTCGTTTAGTCGTATCCAACTCTTCGTGACCCCCTGGACCAGAGCACGCCAGGCACTCCTGTCTTCCACTGCCTCCCGCAGTTGGTCAAAATCATGCTGGTAGCTTTGAGAACACTGTCCAACCATCTCGTCCTGTCACCCCCTTCTCCTTGTGCACTCAATCTTTCCCAACATCAGGGTCTTTTCCAGGGAGTCTTCTCTTCTCATGAGGTGGCCAAAGTATTGGAGCCTCAGCTTCAGGATCTGTCCTTCCAGTGAGCACTCAGGGCTGATTTCCTTAAGAATGGATAGGTTTGATCTTCTTGCAGTCCATGGGGCTCTCAAGAGTCTCCTCCAGCACCATAATTCAAAATCAATAGAAGATAGTCCTCTGTAAAGTGGGATTCAGGACTGCCCTATTCTCAAGATACTGCTGCATGATACTTTGTGTACATCCCTAAATGTTCCATCCACCCTAGAGGGCAACTCTTAGCCATGTGGGTGTGGAAGGGACAATTCAGGTAAGCATACCATTTTAAAGGCCACAGTTCTACACATATTGGACAGACAGGTTAATTATTATTATTTTTATCAATTCTTAATTTGGTAGTTTATGTGAATACACCTTTTCCCCCCTAGATGTTGTTGCACAATTATTGCATTAACATCTTAAAAAGGTAGATTAAGAGTGTTCTATGTAAAAAAAATTAAGAGTGGAAAGTAACATGTTTCATTTTTTAAAAAAAGTGTTAAAATGCTTTTTCCCAGTTTAAGTACTATTGCACAATGGGACACAGGTGGCACTGTGGTCTAAACCACTGAGCCTCTTGGGCTTGCTGATCGGAAGGTTGGTGGTTTGAATCCCCACGATGGGGTGAGCTCCCGTTTTTCGGTCCCAGCTCCTGCCAACCTAGCAGTTCGAAAGCATGCCAGAAAGTGCAAGTAGATAAATAGGTACCCCTCTGGTGGGAAGGTAAACGGCGTTTCCGTGCGCTGCTCTGGTTTTGCCATAAGCGGCTTAGTCATGCTGGCCACATGACCCAGAAAAACTGTCTGCGGACAAACGCCGGCTCCCTCGGCCAGTAAAGCGAGATGAGCACCGCAAGAGTTGTCCTCAACTGGACCTAACTGTCAGGGGTCCCTTTACCTTTACTATTGCACAAACATTTTAATTTTTAACTGCAGATGAAGAGGCAGTGATGGAAATGGGGGGAAATGGTTTAAAAACAAAACAAAACAAAAAAATCTGATAAAAATTTGCCAATCCGAGGGGAAATAGTGAAGATGAGTCGATGCAGATGCAAAGCTCATCTGCCTGATACACATGCGAACTTCAAAACGCACACCTCCTTTTCTTTCTTTTTTTAAAAGATGTTTGCTAAGGCAATCTCCACCTGCTGTATTTTCTGATCGCTTGTTCTGTAGTCTTAGAAAGATGGAAGAAACATAGGGGAAACCCAGAAGAAGAAAAATTTGGTGATAATATTATATATAAAGCCCTTAAGAGAGAATGGCCAAGCCATAATAATACCAGAATAAAGATCCGGTGTGGAAATGCCAAGCTATAGTTTCACATTGCAGGGCAAGATTAACAGCAGCGAAGAAGGTAGTTTGCTGAAACAGCAGGGAGAATCATGGCTGGGGAGAGATGAGCAGCATGTCAGAAAGATTGCCCTAATCTGGCTATCATTACAATGTATACATGCACTCTTTTCTGTTTTTTACTGCAGAATAAAGCCGGCCACAGGCTTGGCAAGAGGAGAGGGGTTGCCCAGCTGTGGGAAGGGGGAAGGGTCTATTCCTATTCCATTCGTTTATCATGATTATTATTTTCCGAATTCATAATATAAAACTCTGCTGTTGGATTTTTTGGTTCAATGCCACTAACAATATTTCGCTGCAGAAAGCAGCAGTGACGCCTGCCTTTCCTGCACACATTATTTTTAATGCCTTTTGAAAATGAGACACCTGGAATCAAATATACAGTTACTTACAATAAAAGAACAATGCTGCCGAAATAGTTTCCTCACCAAAGTAATTTTTATCATCCCAGGAAACATTCCGTTTACACTCCTTCTGCCTTCTGATACAGCTCTATATATTAAACAGCTCAAGTTGAGTCAGTTGCAAACCAGAAGTTCAAATAGATGCTTATTATGTTTGTGATTCAGCGTGGTGCAATATCTGGGAACCTACCATCGCTGATGACTCCTGCCATTTTCCCCACAGGGGAAAGCGGGGAAACACAGAGACACAAACGTATGGCAAATGATCCCAAACCTCTAGGACTAGGTGTCTTGGTGGGATCCTCTCTCAGATTCATTTTTCTGAGTAAATTATTAGTGACACCACACTTTCATGAGCTGGGGAGAATCTGAAGGGCCATTGCTGCCTTTGGAGGAGAGGGCACTGGAAGCACATGACGGTGTGCTTGCAATATCTACGAATGTGGACACAGAAGTGGAAGCAAAACCATTAACGCTCCTCCCAGGAGCCAATACGTTTCCTCACATCCGATCCCCAGGGTGAGGTATTCGAGTGTTCCCTGCGGGGCATGACTTTGGGGTGGACATTTAGGGCTCCACTCGGCAGACCTGAGCTGGCTCACCACATTTTGAAGTAAGAGAATGAAACGCTTTAGCTTCTCAAGTCACACATAAACACACCGCTGAAATATACTCGGAGTCGAGAGTGGATTTCATGCTCTTTATTCAGCTCATAGTGGTGAGGAGGAATGGAAGTTCCCACAGAATGTCTGCTTTATATACATTATTTACACAATGGGCCCCACGTGATTGGCTAATTCCAGGATTCACCTGTAGGCCAATCAGGTTTTGGATTCACTTCCACCTGGAGCTGGATTGGGTGTGGACTGCTGCATTCTGAATCCTATTGTTCTAGGACCAATCAGACTGCTGCCTTTTGGATCCTATTCAACTCAGTGCATAACAACCGCCATAAGACCATCAATTCCATAGCCTAAAGTTATCTAAATGCGCTGCTCAATGCATTGACCCTTCATCTGCCTTTGTCTTGAAACAGCTTTTCGAAGTGCATACCTTGGTCGCCACCTCTTTAGATGAGATAGGTCACCTTTTCTAAAGATCATAAGAATATCCTGCTGGATCAAGCCAATGGTCTAGTGAGCAGAGCATGAGCACAAGAGCAACACTCTCTCCTCCAGGGGTTTCTGGCAACTGGGATTTGGAACCACAGTCATCACGGCTAGCAGCCATTGGTAGCCCTCTCTTCCTCCTAAACTCTGGTCACATCCAGCACTTGTGTCATTTTAAAAATCAAGGAGACGCTCTAGGAAGTGTCGTTTTAGGATGTTGGGAATTGTAGCTCGGTGAGGTCACTACGCTTAACAAAACACAGTTCCCAGGAATCCAGCTATCAAAGTGGTATACAAGTACTTTCAGTGTATGGTGTGGGTGTGACTTCTGTTGGCTTTCTGACGTCACACAAGCCAGAGAAATATCTGTTGCCGAGAAAAAAATCTTCTGTCAATTGGCATCAGCTAAACAACATGAAACGTGTGCATTGTTTTGTCAAATCCCGGACTCTGATCAGGCATTACAAAACCACAGTGATAGACCTAGTCACAGTAATCAGGTAGCGCAACAAAATTAAGGTTGCATCGTGAGTGTTTTTTAGGCAGCTTCCCTACTTAGAAGTAATCTTACAAACGCAAATGGTGCTGAACTCCATGTGCAGTGCTCTGGTAGAGCATGGACAGCAGACACTGATAGCCTGGCCACAGCGTTTTCTACTATGGTGAAGTGTCTTGTATTTCTGCTAATTATTCCTGATTTTGTAATAATAATAATAATAATAATAATAATAATAATAATAATAATAATAATAATAATAATAATTTTATTTATACCCCACCCTCCCCGGCCAGAGCCGGGCTCAGGGCAGCTAACACCAGTAAAATTACAATAAAAATAGGAGAGGGGAGCACACAATTTAAAATACAAGTTAAAAATACAATTTAAAATGCAGCCTCATTTTAATAATAGCCCATAGATCGAAACCATAAGGGGAGGGAAACAGAAGGGTCAGACTGAGTCCAAACCAAAGGCCAGGCGGAACAGCTCTGTCTTGCAGGCCCTGCGGAAAGATGTCAAGTCCCGCAGGGCCCTAGTCTCTTGTGACAGAGCGTTCCACCAAGTCAGGGCCAGTACTGAAAAGGCCCTGGCCCTAGTTGAAACCAATCTAACCTCCTTGAGGCTCGGACCTCCAAAATGTTGTCATACATATAAATTAGTATACATACATTTTATGCAGATCTGCATTCTCTCTTGCCCTCTTTTTATGTGTGCGGTGTGTTTCCTCTTTTTCTGGGGTGCCTAAATGCCCTCCCTAAACTCTGACCTCCTAAGAGGAAAGAATACAAATGTGATAGATAAGGCAACCTGTGACTTTCAGTTCCTGGTGACTTTGAGAACTTTTCAGTATTGGATATCTAGGCTGCAAACACATTTGCTTGTTTGAGCCCATGCACCCTGCTCCCTCGCCTCCTGGTTTTTTGCTCCCAAGGAGGAGATGAGAAGCATTTGTTTCTTATTTTAAACAGGCCACAGAACCCCATGGCAGCTGTCCTCAGAGAACTGTACATTATTTGAACTATGGTTAGTGAGAACAAGCCAGGATGAAACCATGTTCTGAAAGCATAGTTAAAACCAGGGCTTTTTCCCCAGCTGGAACTCACTGAAACTACTGGTAAGTTCTAACATTTCAAGTTGCTGCTGTTGCCATAATAAGAGAACAAGGGAGGTGTTTGTTATGTACTGAAGTTCTCACCCTGGGCCAGCAGGGGGATACTGTAGATAGTTATGCAAATAAGGGATCGAAAGTGACATTCAGTGATTGGATAGTTTTAGGAAATTGTTACAGTTACATTGTACTGGAGCTCTATATAAGCAGGCTGACTGAACCCTTCAGTTCAGTTCAGTTCTGGCCTGTGAATAAACAAGACCTGTTTGAAGAATTGCTGTGAGTCTGATATGTTCACCCACAACTTAACAGTGTTCATGGTGAGTTCCAACACCTTTTTCTAGAAAAGTAACACTGTTTAAAACATATCACATTTTCCTGGATTCAGGTTTTATATGGGACTTACCTGTTGCAGTTGTGTTGCAAATAGTTTGGGAAGAATGGAAAGTGTTGCAAATAGTTTGGGAAGAATGGAAAGAGAGTTAGCAGAACCAGAAACTCAAAATATGAGGATATGCATATAAGCTAGGATGTTTTTGCTGTTGCATGTGTTCAACTGGTTTTCTTGAGTGTTTTCATTACAATTTTTAAAAGAAGCTTACACAAAGCATTGCCAAGCTTTTTATGAGCGAGTGATGGTGTGTGGACTTGCTGAGAATGGGGTGAAAAGAGAAGTTGGTGTGCATTTCATAACTGCAAACTCTGGAACATTGATTTATAGCAATGCAGTACATTCTATTTTCCCCATTCCCGTTGCCTTGGTAATTTTGTTCTCTGACATGCTTATTCAGGCAAGAGCTCACAGTTCCAATCTGATCTAAGTCCAAGTCTTCCAAGCATCTAATTAGCTTCAGACATCTGCCCACCTGGAAAGAAATTAGAGTCATTCAGGGGAAGCAAGTACAATAAAAGTGGGGTCTAGTGTTTAAAATGCAAATGAAGAATTAAGAAGAAAGCAGCTGAAGCCCCTGCTAATCTTCAATCTCAAGAATTGTTAATCTCGTCATCCTTCCTAAATGCATCAAAAATTCATCTCAAATATGATCTGTCATAATTATCCTGTGGAGGCTTAGATTGCTGTACCAAATAAAACCTGTACCATTAGCCTAGGCTCTAAGAAAAGGTGAATTTGTAGTCTGTGAGGCATCTATGGAACATTTGTTTACTAAAAACGCATTTCTGAGGGCCAGGAAATAGGATTCCTACCCCGCACACCTTGCTTTTCTCAAAATACCAAGGATTGGATCTCAGGTTGTAGATACATACACTCTCTCTGGACAAAAAAGATGAACTTTCAGGAAGGAGTCTCCACAAACTGATGTTTATCCAGATATACCATATGAAAGTATAGAAATATTTTCCGTGGCTGAGATTAATACAAACTAAAGAATGGAATGTTCCTAGTGGTTTTAGCAGTGTGGCATTACTGGCGTCTGGAAGCAAATAAGGTATGAAGATTTTTGGAGAAAATCTCACTCCTCAAGAAAGATCAGTCCCTTTGTGTTAGCTAGCACCCAGCATCATTTTCTGAATCTTATCCAGATCCATGACATAAAATCTTCTCGTTCTATTGACAAACAGCTACTGCCAAATTTAACACACTTGCAGCTAATCCCCCATTGTATGCCCCAAGTTGTCAGTCAGTGAGTTTGAATGGAGCTCAGGAAAACCCCAAACAACTGAATGAAGATTGAGGGTGCTCAGCATGCCCAGTATGGAAAGTTGAGTCAGTGGCCGGCGAACAGGGGTGCCAGAGGCAGAACTCTGAATCAGGCCCAAACCGTCAGGAGTTGCTGTGGCTTGAATGGGGAGCCTTTTGGTGTGTCCTTTGTGGTGAACCACCAAACTGCATGTCTCCGCATTGGCCGCTTTAACATCTTAAGGCAGGCTTCCGCAACCTCGCCCCGCCAGATGTTTTTGGCCTACAACTCCCATGATCCCTAGCTAGCAGGACCAGTGGTCAGGGATGATGGGAATTGTAGTCTCAAAACATCTGGAGGGCCGAGGTTGAGGAAGCCTGTCCTAGGGTCATGGACTAGTTTTGTTCACACCAGGCTGGTCACTAGATCCTCTTGGGCAGTTGGAGGAACCTGAGAGGGCTTCCTGCTCCAGGTGAACATTGCTCAGGTCCTCCTGGGCTCCTACACCTTTTGGTTGTCTTTCAGTGCTGACTTGTGGCTTGCTCCTTGTTCCCAGATTGTCAATCAGTTTGGACTTGATCTTTGAGCCTGACTAGTGGCTTGTGTCACAACTTCTCATTCTTGACTCGCTCAGACCCAAGTCCCCTGCAACACTGAGCTGTGTCATGGTCCCAGTGGAGCCATGAAAGGTCTGCTGATTGCAGGTTGGCGGGTCTTGCACAAAGGCAATCCTCCCTTAGGGCAAATTTCCCATCTTCCATACAAATGGAGACAAAGAAGACTCCATTCTAATTCATTACTCTTAAGTGTTCAACCATTAGTGATAGGTAGAGAAGTGGGAATCAATTTTAGACTTGGAAATCTAGCAGGAGCACTGAATTCAATAGGCACTTAAGGATTAATAGGTAGAGCTATCTTGCCAGTTGATTGTCAGTAGGAATTGGCCAGGGGCTCTGTGGTTGAAAAGAGAATGCAGAGCTGCTTTCTAGATAACAAAAGCTATAAAGGGTACACAGATATTAGAAGCAAAGTGCCAGATCTCACTTTTATTTTGATACATGTCAGCTCAGCCACATGGTTTCTCTTATTACTGAACAACAGGTAGAGATGGTGGAAAAATGAGATGGATGGGGTTCTATTAAGCACCTATCCTTTTTGGAAACATAAATTATGATTTCTACAATGGCTGGATAATCAGTTTTTGTCTGTATTATTTAAAGCTTGGATTAAGTGAGTGGCAGCTTTGGCACC
The DNA here is from genome assembly GCF_027172205.1 of Podarcis raffonei. Lineage (NCBI taxonomy): Eukaryota > Metazoa > Chordata > Lepidosauria > Squamata > Lacertidae > Podarcis > Podarcis raffonei. The sequence continues at coordinate 5,412,404 of NC_070614.1, read as the reverse complement.
AGGACTCCACCCCCACCCCCCAGTTACCCCCCTACAACAACACCCACATACAATATTGATTCATGGAAAGCTTGCGACTTCTATCAGCCGGTTGATTTTTATGAAGATAGTATCCCATGGACCATAACCTTATTGCAGATCTGTTTGGGAGACAACCCTGTTCTTTGGCTTTAAGTTGCCAACTATGTCCATTTCTTCTCTGCACATCTATTTTTTAAAAAGGTGCAAGACAATGGGAACAAATTATCATGGTTTCCTCAGGTCCTATGAAAGGGATAGTTTCCTTGTTGTATAAAATTTTGTTAAATGCTACTTTTGTTTCAGATCAAAAGCATAGGTCCTGGTGGGAACACAATGGAGGAGTTCAGATAGACCAGGGGTCAGCAAACTTTTTCAGCAGGGGGCCGGTCCACTGTCCCTCAGACCTCGTGGGGGGCTGGACTATATTTTTTTTGGGGGGGGAATGAACAATTTCCTATGCCCTACAAATAACCCAGAGATGCATTTTAAATAAAAGGACACATTCTACTCATGTAAAAGCACACTGATTCCTGGACCGTCCGCGGGCTGGATTTAGAAGGCGATTGGGCCGGATCCGGCCCCTGGGCCTTAGTTTGCCTACCCATGAGATAGATGAAGAAGATTGGAAAAAGCTCTGGCCAAAGGCATCTCTTTCAGCCCAGACCAGGGAATTTACTCTAAAACTTCCAACATGGTTGTTACTTAACACCATGATTGATTTATTTTCTACATAACGGTGCTTCTGCCTTATGCCGGATGGGGTGCCAGGATACTGGGACCTACAGACATATGCGATGTGACTGCCCCAAGATGAAAGGATTCTGGACCAAAGTGTTTTCTGAGATCCCATTTGATAACAAGATAAATGATTAATCCTTTCCCTCATCTGAATCTTTGAATTTGTTTGTAGATTTGGACCGAGACTTGAATAACAAGGAACTTATTTCTTATCTTTCGATAGTGGTCTGGGCTAATGTTTAGATCAGACTCCTACCAGGTTGACTGCCATCTTCTTTTACTTCTTTTTACTGAACTAAAAAGACACTTTGTTTTGTTTTCTGCGCTGTTAATGCCCTGTTAACTAATAAGTTGCTTTAACATCCCTCCTTACCAAAGCACTATGATTTGCAGTAAGAAAAGGGAAATGCTAGTAAAATTATCACATTTGTGAGCTGTCAACCACAACACAACCCCACTCTCCTTTTCCTCCCCTACCCTGAGATTTTCCTTATATGGGGAGCATGGGGGAATGTATACCATTTTTCAGATTCTGTAGTGAAATGCTCATCTCTCCATATTTGAAATCACTGTGTGTGTTTCTTGAAAAGGCAAGAGCTTGGGTTTAGGTAGAACTAAATCTACAAAGCCATCTTGTTTGTTGAACTCAAAAACTTAGAAATTCTAATTACAAGGGGGGAAATGTAATTGTAAATAGAATTATTATATGAGGAAAACGTGGGTGGGAAAATGTACAATTGACCAACAAGTAAGTAGGAAAATGCATTGTTCAAACCTGGTGTGTGTTCACTCCTCCTCAGTTGCTTTCATTGATCTAGTTCCGTTGTTCTGTAAAAAAGATTTCAGCTGGCCCCTGTAACCCTCTCAGTAGCTGTTTGCAGGAAGAGGGGGATGCCATAATTCTCTAAATTAGGAACCTGCCCCATTATTTTTTTCCTTTTGTACTGCAACTATTAGACTGTAAGCCTGAAGGCAGCGACTGCCTTTTAAAAGTTCTGTACAGTGTAATTTTTTTTGGCACTTTAAGAGTGATGAAGATATAGTGACAGTCTGTTTCTCAGTACAGATAGCAACTCTGCCATTTGAGCAAGGATTGCTGTGAGATCCCCTCCGCCTCTCTCGCAGCAGCAGGGGTTACAGACCCCTGCAGGAAACTGTGAACTCATCACTGCAGTTTAGAAGCAGCCAGTGACAAGTTTCTCACCTAGTGTCTTAAGAAAGAACAGATATCAGCCCCAAACACGTTGCTGTTTGCAATCCAAACTGATCATATCTAGAGATGTGAAGTCCTGGGTTGGGTGGGGGGTGTTAGAGAGAGACTGGAAAAAATGGGGAAATAATAGCCACACACCCTTGTTCAGCAGGGTTGCCATGTTTTGAAGAGCAAAAAGGAGGACACATTTGCTGGTGGCCAGGGAGGAAGTGTGGGACAATGTCCCTTCAAAATATACAAAAAAAGGGAGCTGGTCCTTTCCTGCATCATGCAAAATTCACACAGGATGTATATGTTTTGCACTTGGTTGTCTAGTACTGCGTATGCAATATAAAAAGTAGCCCACTCCTGGACATTTTGGCAAATTCGAAAACTTCCCCTGGACAGAAAGTTTACCCCTGAAAAAGAGGACATGTCCTGGAAAAATAGGACATATGGCAACCCTGTTCAGGCCTTCACATCTCAAATCCATAAAAACCAGCTTTGGCTTTCTATCTCTTAGTTAAACTCTGGCATTATCAACCAATGTGTATACTGTGTATGCCAGTGAGAATAGAGCAAAATTGGGACTTCCGGGGTGGTGCCATCAGCAATGGCGGACTCCCTCTGAACTGGAGGGACAAGCTCCGCGGGAAACGGGTCCTTTCCGCTACGGCGAAGCGGGGACCCCTTTAAAAATCACAGGCGGATGAAGCCTGTGACCATGGGACTTGGCGGGCACCCTTAGCGCCCCCCCAACCCGCAAAGGAACCCACTAACGGGCTCTGATGCGAAGAGGGGGAAGCGGCGCGGTGCTGTGAGTCAACTGCTCTTTCTGTGGAGCGAAGCCGCATAGCCGTTGCCGGAGAGCGCTGCCTTCTTTTGGGGACAATTTGGCTTCTAAAAATAATCACCGTGAGTACCTAAACCTTGAAAAATTGGACTTTAAACAAGGAATTGGGAATAGAAAGGAATCGGACTTTAAAATTTAATACAATTTGGTACTGAAACAGGAAGGTCTAAACAGGAAGTCAGCCTTCCGTTTCCCTGTAGACTGAACAAAGCAAAGACAAAGTAAACTAGAGCTTTGAAAATCACCATTAAAGGAGTGGATTTCATCATCTAAAATAGTTGAACCCCCCCTTCGGCAGCAGCAGGAGAAGGGGGAGCTTTCTTTGGACTGTTTTAACCTGCAGAAGTAAGTTTAAAGTAAAGTAATTTTCCACCGTCCTGACCTGGGAGCGGGGTGTCAGGACTGACGTTTGAAGCTCATTGACCAGAGACAGAAGTCTTTTGACAGATAGCTAAAAGAAGAGAAACATTGTGATTCCACTGTTTCCTTTCGCATTTTAAAATAACAACGATTGACAAAGTATCTAAAAAAAGAAAGAAAGAAACTTTGGGGTTGGATTTGCAACAGAAGTTTTCCCCCTAGAGGGAGACTGTGAAATTGTAACTAATTCTAGGGAGTTTCCAGCCGCTACAGTATAACCCGTGGGAATTGACTGGTGACCTTGAAGGACAATGCATTCAGAAGTGTTGTTGTGTGTCTTTTACAAAACAAATGCTCTATTGGAAGAATTACATGAGAGAGTGAATTTGATGACTGACTTGGTTGGAAATCTTAAGCAGACAGCGGGAAATTTCGGACAGGCAGTAGGAAAAGGTATGGAGCCTACCCAGGAATCAAACTAGGAGTGTGCCCTGACAGAATAGATGAAAGAAGAGGATGCTGTTGAATTTTGGGAGTCAGAAATGGAGCCAGAGATGGAGGAAGTTGCGGCCCTGCAGGAACATGAGCCTTTGGATCTGGCAACTGATCTTCGAAAAATCAGACTCGGAAAGATAAAGTTTGGACTGGTTTGGAAATGGGGGGTTGGATTGACCCCCCCCTGAGCAGGGATATATGGACTTTCCGAGTCTGGCAATGGGCCGTGAGAGGTTTGGAGATATGGGGGTTCTAAATTTTGGAGGGATTTTGAAACATGCTTTTAAGTACTACATGGAGCTCAGTCTGGACTGTGGAAAAGGGACTGATTGGTTGAAAAGGGGCAAAAGCATTATTAACTTGGAGTTCACACGAGTGAAAGGAGAATATGAAGAAAAATCGTGGAAGGGACATGGAAGAGACTTAAGAGCCTCGGATATAAGATTACCAGGTTAATGTGCTAGTTCAATGGGATAAAATGGACTGACAAACCCGGGACCAGGAGGAAGGGACGCTGGATGAAGATTGGATTGTTTTATTTTTTCTTCTTTATTTTGTTACTAGGACTGTCTTACATAATTGATGAATGTTAGAAGGATGTTTGAAATGAAATTGCCTGGCTTTAGTATATATGTTTAAAGGATTAGGAAAGAATAAAATGGTTATGAGAAGTTAGTAAAAATAAGATTTAGGTTTTGAATTATAAGGTTTTTTATAAGATAATGAGGAAAATAGATTAAGGCAATGCAATGAAAGATTAGGATAAATAAAGTGGGGAAGGATTTGCTGAATTAACAAATTGAATTGGAATACAGGAAAGGGAGGGGTGAGGAAGTCCGGGAAATAAGCAAATGAAAGTTAAGTAAAGGAAGATGGAATTGTTTTTAACTATTTTTAATGGTTTTTTTTGTATTTTTCTTTTTTTTTCTTTTTTGTATTTTGTAATATTTTGAAAATTTCAATAAATATCTGTGTATCTGAAGAAGTGTGCATGCACACGAAAGCTCATACCAAGAACTAACTTAGTTGGTCTTTAAGGTGCTACTGGAAGGAAAAAAATTTTTTGTTTTGACTATGGCAGACCAACACGGCTACCTTTCTGTAACTGTATCTATGGGGGGGAAAAAGAGAACAGAGCAAAATTGTGCATGCCCTCCTGCATAACCTAAAGGTCTTGCCCCTTCCCATAATATTGCTCCTTTTGTATTGTCTTAGATACATTTGGAGCATAAAACATTTTTTCCCTTGCAGTATAATTAGAACCTCTCCTCTAAGCCAGCTACATTATTAGATTTGCCAAAGCTGAGATTTTTATATAAAAAAGTGGAATTGAGAAATGAATTGCTACATTTCTTGGTTTCATGTTGCATTTGGTTTAAATCTCATTATTGACACTGACTCAACTGGAAAACGATAACAGCCTGGTTCAGACATACTCAAGGCTGCGTGCAAGAAAGGAGCAGGATCATGCCCTCTCACCCATCAGACGTATGCCTTTCATTTTTTAAGGATTATGTGTGCTGGACTTCATGTGTAAATGTTATGACTATTATGGGCAGCTACACAGCATGTCTCCATGCCGCCCAGGGTGTGGGTGTTGTGTGTGCCCTTGCCTGTGTGTGCCTGTGCCAGGGGCGGGACAAGGGGCAAAGGACAAACAGAAGTCCACTGCACCTGCCCAGCCCCTGCCACCACTTCAGTGATGCCAGCCCCGAGCGACATGGCTGTTGCACCCTCCTTGTGCAGCCCTCCCCAGATCCAAGCCTTGCAAAGCTTGCACAAAGCTGGGGTCATAGGGTGCACAGTTGCCGTCTCCCCACACTGCCCTCCTTCAGAGGCCTTGCAAGGCTCGGATCTGGACAGGTGAGGCTGGGATCGAAGGGCGCATGGTTGCTGTGTCCCCATGTTGCCACCCCTCCCAGCAGCCTTGCAAGGCTGGGATCTGAGGAGGGTGTTGTTGCCCACCCACGCACGCAGGGGGAAGCCCAGCCAGCCGACAGCACTTGGTGGGTGCAAAGCAGGCCGGCCCCCCAGACCAGCAGCCCCCAGCCCGGCCAGGCCCAGTGTTCCTCTCTACAAGTGTTGGTTCCTCCAACACCGGGAGAGGGGCACCAGGCTGCGTGAAGGTGCCTGATTTGCGCCCCCTGAAAAATCTGCACATGGGGCCACAGCCCCTCTGGCACACACCCCCCCATGCTATGCCACTGAATATAAGCGATAAAGTGTATCTGGATGTTGCTCCACTCCACATAGCTTCTAAGTTCATCCAAGCTGGTCCTGACTCTGAATCTCTTTCCAAAAGTTGCAGTATTATTTGATGTGACAATATCCTTATACACACCCCAAATACCCCTCAGGCACTATGCCGTTTTGTAGCAGAGATGTCAGGTTTTTCTCATGAAGTGTCCTAGAAACATTCTGTCCAGGCTGGAAGGTGGAGCTGCCAGAGTCACAAAACTATGCCACACACTTCTCCCTTACCCAGATGTAGCTAGGTGGGAGTTCTAAGCTACACCTAGTTAAGCGTAAGTCTTCCAATGACTGTATGTGTACTCCCTGGCTAGTCAGAACTCCAGACAGCACACAGAAACACCTTCTGAAGCTTTGAGGCAAATTGTTCCAATATTGTCTTCTTGTTGTTGTTTAGTCGTTTAGTCGTGTCCGACTCTTTGTGACCCCCTGGACCAGAGCACGCCAGGCACTCCTGTCTCCCACTGCCTCCCGCAGTTTGGTCATACTCATGTTTGTAGCTTCGAGAACACTGTCCAACCATCTCGTCCTCCGTCATCCCCTTCTCCTTGTGCCCTCCATCTTTCCCAACATCAGGGTCTTTTCCAGGGAGTCTTCTCTTCTCATGAGGTGGCCAAAGTTTCACGATCTGTCCTTCCAGTGAGCACTCAGGGCTGATTTCCTTCAGAATGGAGAGGTTTGATCTTCTTGCAGTCCATGGGACTCTCAAGAGTCTCCTCCAGCACCATAATTCAAAAGCATCAATTCTTTGGCGATCAGCCTTCTTTATGGTCCAGCTCTCACTTCCATACATCACTACTGGGAAAACCATAGCTTTAACTATACGGACCTTTGTTGGCAAGGTGATGTCTCTACTTTTTAAGATGCTGTCTAGGTTGGTCATTGCTTTCCTCCCAAGAAGCAGGCGTCTCTTAATTTCGTGGCTGCTGTCACCATCTGCAGTGATCATGGAGCCCAAGAAAGTAAAATCTCTCACTGCCTCCATTTCTTCCCCTTCTATTTGCCAGGAGGTGATGGGACCAGTGGCCATGATCTTTGTTTTTTTGATGTTGAGCTTCAGACCATATTTTGCGCTCTCCTCTTTCACCCTCAATAAAAGGTTCTTTAATTCCTCCTCTCTTTCTGCCATCAAGGTTGTGTCATCTGCATATCTGAGGTTGTTGATATTTCTTCCGGCAATCTTAATTCCGGCTTCAGATTCATCCAGCCCAGCCTTTCGCATGATGAATTCTGCATATAAGTTAAATAACCAGGGAGACAATATACAGCCTTGTCGTACTCCTTTCCCAATTTTGAACCAATCAGTTGTTCCATATCCAGTTCTAACTGTAGCTTCTTGTCCCACATAGAGATTTCTCAGGAGACAGATGAGGTGATCAGGCACTCCCATTTCTTTAAGAACTTGCCATAGTTTGCTGTGGTCAACACAGTCAAAGGCTTTTGCATAGTCAATGAAGCAGAAGTAGATGTCTTTCTGGAACTCTCTAGCTTTCTCTATAATCCAGCGCATGTTTGCAATTTGGTCTCTGGTTCCTCTGCAATTTGCAATTTGCAAATTGCAATTTGGTCTCTGGTTCCTTTGTCTTCTTAGTGACCCATATTTAGTGGAGAAAAGACCAACTTTTTGCCCATGTGCTGCATTTCATGAACTTCTGGGGGCTTAAATTTAGTCCCTAGCAAGCACCTGTCTTAGGTTGCAAAGCATGTTCTCCTTCATGGAGAGCACATGTTGCAGTGGGGTCTGCCAAGCCACCCCTCTGTTGCCAGGCAGGGTTTCTGAAGTGGGCCTAGGGCAACAATTGGATGGCTGGGTTGCTGGGGTTAAAAGTTATGTTGCAATTTGGGTGGGAGGGGTAAAAGGTTTTAAATACTTTGCACACAGACTGGAGCTTTCTCTTTGCTATGTGCAACGGATCACCCGCCCACCTGCCCTAAATTAAGAGGTTTTTCGCTTTGACCTTGCTATGCCTGTCATGGGGTCGTCTGCCATTGGGGCAGGGGCCTGGTAGGAATTTTGTCCATCTGGCTGATTGGCTGGGGCCATTTGGTATTTGCCTACTGCGTAGCAAATCGTCACAACTTGTAAGGTTGCGGTGAGGCATTGGTTATAAATTGGTTGGAGGAGAGGTTAGGATAGGCTGGGCCTGCCCCTCCATGGTTGCTGCGGAAAGGGAATTCCATTAAAGGAATCCAGGGGCTTGCCATCTTTTCGTCCGAATCCCTGGCTTGGGGCTTGGGCCGCGCAACTGGCTTTTGGTGGTGCCCGTAAGTCAGTTCTGTCCCCAGGCGGGGGACAGATGGTCTTAACTAGTGCCTAAACAATCACTCACGCTTATGTATTTCAATAAAGTTGTGGCCAAAATGATGCCAAAAGCCTTAAACAAAAATTATGTGTGAGTTGTGAGTTATTTGGGGGTGGCTTGGGGACCTCGACACGCAATCCCGTTCCTGCTTACACAATGGTGTAAGCCCCACTGAACTTAATTCTGAGAAAACAAATGTTGTCGTCAAGCCACAGTGAATTTCTTCACTTGTTCCTTGGCCCCCACACCCAGAAAGAAAGACAGGGTGCCACATTTTAAGGACCCCAACTTTATCATTTGCAGGGATCTCCAGTGAGGAAAGATTGACTAGTTCAGTCCTGGCAGCCATGCTTAGCCAGGGAGATGGAAGAGTGCCCTCATGGGCAATTCCTCCATGGCTCTGAGTACCACCAAGATAAGATGATAAGCTCTCCTTGGCCTGCTCAACAAAAGACAAGAAGGCTTGACTGCTCTCCTTCTCTTGCTGCCCAACACAAGAAAGCATGAAATCTCCAGTATCCAAAAGATGCCGCCTTCCCAGCACTCAAACCATCTGGTGGTGAAGGGTAGTGTACCCATCACTACAGCAGGGGTGCTTCAAGGTGCTCATTTATTTTTGCTTCTCCACGCTACCTGCAAGGAGTGGTGTAGCTATGGTGCTAATCGGCCAAATAATGCACCACGCTGGAGATTAGATGGACTATGGCGTAGATGAAAAAAATGGTGCCTCTTTCAGTCCTGGGAGACACCCCAGAAATTCCTGCTCTGCACCATGTAGCAAGCAACTGGCGAATCATATGCTTTGAGTGGTGGGTGGGTGTCATGGCCAGGTGAAGGGGGCCGAGTCACTTCTAAGAAGGCCCCTGCCAGTCCTGCTGGCCTCTATAGCGGTGGGGTAAACTTGTCCCTTTAGGACCAGGAGGCACTTAGTCCTTAAATCCTGCAGAAGTCTCACAAAGAAAGACTTGTTCTGTATATGCCCAATGAATGTTTTTGACAGCACAATGACTGCCTATTGTCAAGGATACTTCTGACTCCCTGTGCATAATTTACTTCCAGCGCTCTTGTTTTCTTTTGTGACGTGAGCTATCAGGTTATTCTGACGCTAATCATGCACAGTAACTGACTTCTTGCCCTGAGCGGTGGCAAAGAGCATAAATATTGAATGCCCTGACTCTTTTGTCTCAAAACTCTTTCGATAATTTTAAAATAAATGAATGAGCTGAACAATTGTCTGTCACCATGGAGTCAACAGTTCTCTAAAAAAACAGAAAACAGGAGTGCTAATGAAGCACAGCAAAGCTGTCTCAAAATGTATCTTCAAATACCATGTCCGATTTGTTTAACGTATAATGAACACAGACTTTTAATATTGTTTCCTAAGGCGTCGGCACCTGCCACCTTTTGAGGGGAAAAGCCCCTGCACCTGGGGAAGGGTAAAGCGTGTAATTTACCAAGCAAAGCGAAACCTTTGGTTTAATTCACCCACTTGGCATTTCTTACTTGTTAATGTGACAACTCTGTGGAACACTGAGATAATGGAATGACATTTGGTGCTACTATTCATGATACAGTTTTATAGTCCAAGTTCAAATATCGGTGCAACCTGAGTGTGTGCACGCAAATTTGTCGCAGTATTGTGTCAGGCACAGTTGTAGCATTCAAACGCTCCTGATACCGTGATAGAGCAGAATCACTTTGGCTTGTTGTTTTCCATATGAGTTACTGCTCTGGGCTTGACTTCTTCCAACCAGGACAATAATTATAATATTGTACATCACCCATAAAAAATTGCAAGGTACAAGGAAAGCACAGATAATATGAAACATGATGTATACTCAGACCATTGGCCTATCTACCTATCCAGACTGCACATCATGTTTCACCTTGTACCTTGTTCCATCCCTCTACTCCGCAAATAAGTGTTTCTGTAGGGCAGATTCTGCTAAGTGCTTGATATCCCAAAGAGATAAGAACTACTATTTTGCACTCTTCTTGGTTAGCTAATTAGCATCTGCTTAGTGCTGCCTGCTGTTTAGCATTTAGCATTTTTCAACACTAATTATGAGAGTTACTGAACATGGTTCTGGGATTTCCGTTACTCACTTTGTGCTAAGTTTTCTTTATTGATAACTTTGTTTTAATGGTGTATGAAGCAAAACAAGAAGAAAGCATTAGCAAGGAACCCTTTAGAAGATATAAGAATTGCAGTTCCACTTCTCGTTGTTTAAAACAGGCGTTTATACAATAACTTGGCTTACAGCTTTGAGCCCATCTGTTGGCTTTCTTGGAGGCTAATCTTAATGGAAAGTGAGCCTATTTCAATGAGATGGTTTTCAAGAGAGGATAGTTTTTCAAAGATATTAAAGGAGGAATGGAGGAAGAATCACTTCCAGTAGTCTACACATACATTTCCTTTGTCCTCCCACCGCATCTTACCAAACAGGTTTTGCAAGTTTTCAGGCACTATGAACCAAAGACAGGCCCAAGAAATTTTGCTGCCCAAGGTAAAGGACATCCCAGCAAGGGGCAAACGAAGGCTAACCGACACCCGGGGATGGGAAAACCACCGGCTGCGCACGTGTGGCATCGCTACGTATGACGCATGCATGGCGTTGCTACGTAGGGCGCATGTGCAGTATTGGTACATACAGCACATGCATGCGACACTGCACATGCGTTGTATGTAGCGGTTCACCACCCGAGCACCGTATGGACGGTGGTGGGATACTCTGCTCATGGCTGCAGCGGCGGCGCAGGGATCCTCTGCTTATGGCTGTAGGGGCGACGGAGGGATCCCACCGCCGTCCATACGGCGCTCAGGTGGCGCCGGCGGCAAACCACTATGTATAGCGCATGTGCGGTGTCGCCCATGTGCAGCACATGTGTGGCGTTGAACGCTGTACGGACAGTGGCAGGATCCTCTGCTCGTGGCAAGCAACCTGCGGGGTACCCTCTTGTCACCCCTGCAGACATGGCACCCAGGGCGAACCACCCCTGCCCCCTTGTGACGCCACTGATCCCATGTACTGAATCTGACGGGCATGGCATCTGAATCTTATTTCAAAGGTTAGTGTCTTCCAGTGCACCTGAGGACAGCAGGCTAGTGACAAACCTGTGACATAAGCATTCTGATCTTCAAAAGAAGGGAATGTCCAGAGGACTCTGGAGGAATAGCAAGGGAACTGCCACTGCTGCCCCGAGCACCTGCCAGCTGAAGCAGCTGCCTCAGTCTACCCAATGGTAGGACCAACTCTGACGGAACCCTTCAAATCTAAGAACAGAGACCGCAGTGGAATGAATGAGTATGTCTCTAGCATGTAAGAAATGATCACCTGCCTCCAACAGAGTCTGATGCTCCAGTAGTAACCAACATACTTGAAGTATTTATTGATTGTAAGCCTATAGGAAGGACCAACTGCCATATTGATAATGATATTGCCACCGTGTTATTTGCCCTGAGTAGAGTATGGAAGGGACGCAGGTGGCACTGTGGGTTAAACCACAGAGCCTAGGACTTGCCTATCAGAAGGTCAGCGGTTCGAATCCCCATGATGGGGTGGGCTCCCGTTGCTTGGTCCCTGCTCCTGCCAACCTAGCAGTTCGAAAGTACGTCAAAGTGCAAGTAGATAAATAGATACCACTCTGGCGGGAAGGTAAACGGAGTTTCCGTGCGCTGCTCTGGTTCGCCCGAAGCGGCTTAGTCCTGCTGGCCACATGACCCGGAAGCTGTACGCTGGCTCCCTCGGCCTATAAAGTGAGATGAGCGCCGCAACCCCAGAGTCGGTCACGACTGGACCTAATGGTCAGGGGATCCTTTACCTTTACTTTAGAGTAAGGAAAGGAGCATGGACAAATACGAAATATCAGTTCCCATCTTTTGCAGCCTTAGTGCATGCACAAAGAGAGTCTTCTTGTTTCCTTCGACTGTCTTGAGGCTACACTTGATCTTGTTGGAAAGTCCCTTCTTGTTCATGAGTCACAGGTTCATCAGTCCACCTCTCTCTTACACTGGTGTGTTCGAAATTTGCGAAGGCTTTGCTGTTGAGCATTTCAGATGTACCAGCCTTAACAAGACATTGAAGCTGCAGGCAAATCTGGGATAGCTGACATGTTTGCACCAGCACTTAAGATCACAGAGAGTCACACAAAAAGAATATTGCACAGCTAGGAAAGGTGTATAAAAGGGCAAGCAAGTTGATCGATGAGATGGAGCTTTTCCCCCAGAAGGAAAAGTGACTATGTTTGGGGTTACTTAGTTTAGAGAGGAAAAAATAGCAGCGAGACATGATAGAGGCGTATAAAGGTTTGCATGGTGTGAAGAAAGTGGAGGGAGAATTTATTTCCCCTCCCTTTCTCACAGTCCTTGAACCCAGGGTCATCCCGTGAAGCTGAATGGTGGGAGATTCAAGACAGACAACAGAAAGCCTGTCTTCACACTGCACATGGTTAAACAATCGCATTTGCTTCCAGAACGTGTAGTCACGGCCACAAAATTAGGTTTAGGATGGGATTAGACAAATTTGTGGTGGCTGTCAATGACCACTAGTCATGATGGCTGTTTCCAGAATTGGATGTATCATGCCTCTTGGCTGGGGAGTAACAGCAGGAGAGTGTTGTGGTCATGTCCTGCTTATGGGATTCCCATAGACAACTTGATGGACACTATGGGAAACAGAATGCTGAGCTGGTTTGGTCTGATCCCGTAAGGCTCTTTGGTTCATTTGCAGGAATGGAAATCAGCACTAATTCCTGGAGTGCTGAGGCAAAGTTACCCTGTTGGCAATGGGAAAAGACAACCATCAATCACTAGGTCTGGAAGAGGAAGTAGCCAGGGGAGCCTTAAAGTTTGGTCCTGCAGAGATGAACAGCTGGGCAGGAATTGTTATTGTTTAGTCGTTTAGTTGTGTCCGACTCTTCGTGACACCATGGACCAGAGCACGCCAGGCACTTCTGTCTTCCACTGCCTCCTGCAGCTTAGTCAAACTCATGCTGGTAGCTTCGAGAACACTATCCAACCATCTCGTCCTCCGTTGTCCCCTTCTCTTTGTGCCCTCCATATTTCCCAACATCATGGTCTTTTCCAGGGAGTCTTCTCTTCTCATGAGGTGGCCAAAGTATTGGAGCCTCAGCTTCAAGATCTGTCCTTCCAGTGAGCACTCAGGGCTGATTTCCTTAAGAATGGATAGGTCTGATCTTCTTGCAGTCCATGGGACTCTCAAGAGTCTCCTCCAGCACCATAATTCAAAAGCATCAATTCTTTGGCGATCAGCCTTCTTTATGGTCAAGCTCTCACCTCCATACATCACTACTGGGAAGACCATAGCTTTTACTATACGGACCTTTGTTGGCAAGGTGATGTCTTGGGCAGGAATATGCTGACTTAATTCTCAATCTGATGATGATGATGATGATGATGATGTTTTATTATTTATATGCCACCCATCTGACTGGCTTACCTCAGCCACTTTGATCAGCTTCCAACAAATTATGAAACCAAGGGGCAGAAGACAGGACGAGCTTTCTCCATGGCAGTGATGTTCCAAAGCGTATTCCTTAACGTTCTCCTATATAACTGAATAGCTGACATTCGCTCATATGGAGGTAACAGCTTGGCACTTGGAGATAACACTGCGGTGCAGGGAAAGTCTCTCCATTACCCCAGATAGCAGTGAACCAGCCTCCACGGGTGGAATGTATCAGTGTTTAATGAGTCTCTGTGCACAAGGTCCCTCGTAATCTGCACGCAGTGTACCCATCGCAATGATGGACAATTTGCTTCAATATCCAATAGCACGTTTCTGGGTTCCATTGCTTTTCCACAGGCCAGCATGGCAAAGATGCAGAACCCAGGGGAGGGCCAGGAAGACGCGGTTAGTGTAGTTCTCTTGCGATCCCCAAATTTTTAGAGGACAAAGCAAAGGGGCTGTGATATGAAATGCAGTTGAGAATAGGGGTGAAAACTTCCCTAGACGAGGAATGTTTAGTGTATGTACAGATCTTGCTCCATCTTAACTGGATCCTGAATACACTCATTTGTTTAAGTGAATACTTGCACAAAGGGACACCATCATTTGCAATTCCTCTCTTTGTTAAACAGACCAGTAAATTCAATTACTTCAAGAGCTACTCCGGTGCTTAGCATGGTTGCATGGTCCAGGCTAGAAATTCCCTGTTGCCTGCCGTAATCTTGTGGTTATGCAATATCCTTGATTTTACTTTGTTGTTTTGGGAAACCTGTCCCCTGACACACAATTGTTAAGTATGCTGCTCTTTGGTGGGCCCCCCCTCTATTTTTGCTGGTTTTCTTTTGCCTTCTATTTTTGTTTTTCTTTGGCTTTATTTCCTTTCCTTTGTTTTTCATTCCAAGAGCAGGAAATTTGAGGTTTGAGGATTTATAATGAAAATTAAAATTGTATATTATATTGTATTCACAGCTTCCAGGCTTCCTGCTTGGAGACCTAGATTTATTTCTTAGCACAATTAATATATTGGCCCCTTTTCGTAATTGCAATCTTTTGGGATGAAAGGATGGCTTAGTACTGTGTCCTGGTACTCTGGTAGTCTTTGAACTGCTCTTTAGCTGATACTTTTTTAACCTATTCTGCTCCAAATAATAATAATAATAAAATCTACGAACTTGTCCACTGGATTGGACAAAATTCAAACATGATGATTAGGGCTTCCCTTTCTTGAAAACAGTTCACTTAAATATATGGGAATAAAAGTGATGAGAAGAAGAAGAAGAAGAGGAGTTTGGATTTGATATCCCGCTTTATCACTACCCGAAGGAGTCTCAAAGCGGCTAACATTCTCCTTTCCCTTCCTCCCCCGCAACAAACACTCTGTGAGGTGAGTGGGGCTGAGAGACTTCAGAGAAGTGTGACTGGCCCAACGTCACCTATAAAGAAAACGGGGAGCTGCAGTATCTAAGTTTCTTTCCTCTCATTTTTCTTTGTTTTGCTTCTGGTTTGTTGGTTTGTTGGTTTGCTTGGTGTCCTCTACTCTGGATCAGTGAGGGTCTGTACACACATGATGGTGAAGGACCCTGTTGAGAGGCAGAGAAGGGAAGATCTGAGGGTGGGAGACTGGGTGAAAATGGGAAGTCGCAGGTGAGAGCTGGGAGGGTTCACCTCCTTCTGTGTGGGACAAGGATTAATATCTACCTTTGAGAGAGGAATTTTGGGTGTCCCCCCCTCTTTCTTTCTCTGTTTTTCTCTAGATTAATTTATTTTAGCTTATTGTATTTCAAAAATCCTGTAATAAACTCTTATGGAAAAAAAGGAGTAAGAACTAGATGTTTAAACCAAGGTTTGAAAACAGCAAGAAAGGAGTTTGGAAAGCCTCTGTTCTGTTAGCTTGTTGCTGTTGGCTTCCATGTTGTACTCAGCTACACCATTTCTCTTTGTTAGAACTGGTTGGTTTGTTCCCTGTAAAGCAAACCCTGAGTGCATCTCTATCTCAGATTTAATCATCCTCCGCTGCTGGTTAAAACTGCCATTTGCTTCTTGGCTGATATAGGTGGTTTCTGACCCTTCTGGTGATACGGTTGATGTGTGGCACTCTATTTCCAGCTTGGGGTTCACAATCATGGCTGGCTTTTTGGCTGGGCTGCCAGTATCTCTGGAAGATGGTACAAGGTTGGCCATATTCTTGGCCAATATGCGTGGGTGCTGTTGCTCAATGTTCTAGTGAAACTCAGACTTAGGGGGCTGCTCCCACAGCAGCCATCCCCAGAGGTTCTCGTAGTTTAGCAGCCCTTGGTTGCACATCCACAACAGCTCTCTCCAGGGGTTTCTATGGTTCAGCAATCCTTAGCATAGCTGTTAACGTTTTCCTTTTTTAAAGGGAAATTCCCTTATTCCAAATAGGATTCCTCGCAAGAAAAGGGAAAAGTTGATAGCTATGGTCCTTAGTTGTGTCTGCTGACAATTGGGGAGGGTGCCTTGCAAATTGCTGATCCATTGGCCAAGGTATCCATTTTGGGGGAACGTCTGTCCCTCTGGGTTTTCATTCTTTTACCTGCAACAAAGGAACAGATTTGGAAGGGCAAGTGGGTGGGTGTTTTTACACCCTGCACAAATCTGGAGTGGAGTCCCTGAGACAGTTGGATGGCATCTTGTATGCCTCATTGCAAAAACTCCTGCAGCCAAGCTGGTACAAAATGCACTGCTTTCTTTTGGACCTCATTGGATCTGGCCCAATCACCTTCTAAATCTGGTCCACAGACAGTCCGGGAATCAGCGTGTTTTTACATGAGTAGAATGTGTCCTTTTATTTAAAATGCGTCTCTGGGTTACTTGTGGGGCCTGCCTGGTGTTTTTACATGAGTAGAATGTGTCCTTTTATTTAAAATGTGTCTCTGGGTTATTTGTGGGGCATAGGAATTCGTTCATTCCCCTCCACCCCCCAAGAAATATAGTCTGGCCCACCACATGGTCTGAGGGACGGTGGACCGGCCCACAGCTGAAAAAGGTTGCTGACCCCTACACAAGAGGGTGATGTGGTGGTCCAAGGGATGGTCAGCTCAAGGTGGGGCCCAAGCTTGGAGGTTATGCTTTTGGAATGGGCAGAGTTTGGTTCGCCCACGGCAGAAGTTAAGTTAGGTTCTGAAATATACTCAGAGTCACAAAGTGATTTCATGCTCTTTATTCAGCTCATAGTGGTGAGGAGGAATGAATGAAAGTCCCCTCAAAGTATCTGCTTTATATACATTATTTACACAATGGGCTGCACATGATTGGCTAATTCCGGAATTCTACTGTAAGCCAATCAGGTTGTGGATTCACTTCTATCTGGAGCATGATTGGGTAGTTCCTGCCAACCAATCATACTGCTGCATTGTTCTAGGACCAATCAGACTGCTGCATTCTGAATCCTATTGTTCTAGGACCAATCAGACTGCTGCCTTTTGGATCCTATTGTTCTAGGACCAATCAGACTGCTGCAGTTTGGATCCTATTCAACTCAGTACATAACAGGTTCCCACTCTTCTCATTTCCCCTGCAGATATAGTTTAAATAGGGCAATGTTGTTGAGCTCTTTTTGGCAAAAAAGTTTTTGGGGGTTGAACTTTTTTGAGCTATTTTGTGGGAAACTGCCAAAAACGACACTGCCATATGTCTGGATTTTCCAGGACATTTTTGCGATTTTCATGCGATTTCCACTGCTTCTGACTGCAGTATTCTGGAAATGTCTGGGAATTCCTGACATACGGCAACCCTCTCTTCTGGTGGTTCCCTCACTGCGAGAAGTGAGGTTACAGGGAACCAGGCAGAGGGCCTTCTCGGTAGTGGCGCCCGCCCTGTGGAACGCCCTCCCACCAGATGTCAAGGAAATAAACAACTACAGTAGTACCTCGGGATGCAAACGGGATCCGTTCCGGAGCCCCGTTCGCATCCTGAATAGAACGTAAGACATGACAGCACGTCTGCGCGTGCACAGGTCGCGTTTCGCCGCTTCCGCGCATGCGCGCGACGTCATTTTGACTGTCTGTGCATGCGCGAGTGGCAAAACCTGGAAGTAACGTTACTTCTGGGTCGCTATGGAGCGCAACCTGAAAATACTTATCCTGAATCATATTTATCCTGAGGTATGACTGTATCTGACTTTTAGAAGACACCTGTTTAGGGAAGTTTTTAATGTTTAATACCGTATTGTGTTTTTAATATTCAATTGGGAGCCGCCCAGAGTGGCTGGGGGAACCCAGACAGATGGGCGGGGTATAAATAATAAATTATTATTATTATTATTATTATTATTATTATTATTATTATACCCTAATTTAAATAAAATGTGGCCTGTATTCAACCCATCACTTATCCTTACTCCTGGGTCTGGTCGCAAATGATTTTCCCAGGGCTTCCCAGTCACTGTATTTTGAGGAAGAGACGTTGAAGTAATTGTTCTGGTCATTTCTGTCCTCTTTGCTACTTTTGCGTGTGATGCTTGCTTGGAAAATGGTGGCCATTCAGGTCTCTGTGCCACTTGCCCACAAATCCATTCGTATCAAGTCAGTTTTGCACTTCGGTTCCTGTGGGTTTTGGTGGCACATTAACAGAACACAAGCCTGAAGGTGCTTTTTCCATTTATCGAAGCTACCAAGCCCCAACACCCATACGTCTGAAAAATGTCCAGGTTGCTTTCCTGGAGACACGACTTACAATGCCTACCATTTCATACAATTCTTGTAAGCCGCATTGTCATTTCTTACTTTCCTTTAGAACGCATTTGCAGTAATCAAATTGTAAGATTCACTTTTCCTGGCCCTCAGGCGAAATGCTTTATGAGCAGTTCTGGCACACTCTGCTTTCATGTTCCCTGGCACATCCAAGTAGCCCACCAATCACAGAAAAGCCTTTCTTTAACTTCTCAAAAGCAGATTTATTTCCCCTCAAAACGAGAGGTACACAAAACAAATATGCTCAGGGGAAGCAAAATATCAGCAGTTTTACAAGAATAGACCCTGACAAAAAGGAAAAGCAGTTTCAAAATTGGACGGCATGCAGCCTCTGATAAAACTGTGTATCCTTGTTGGGAGAGACACTAAAAATTCATTTACATGGATTTCACTGGAGCAAGATTTTTGTGTAACCACAATGAGTAAAAGAGGGGGCTGGCTGCTCAATGTATCTGCGCTGCCCAAAGTTTTATTGGCTGTCATAACTTTTCTGGTTTCTAACAGGGCCAGCTGGGTTGTGATTCCTCTTTCAACTGCTCTGTAGAAAAGTTGGCAGCTGGGGCATACCTTTTTCTGGGTTAAAATTGGAAAGTCCGCTATTACAGCTTGGACTGGTCCACTCTCTGTGTTCTGCATAAATTGCTGACCTGGGGATACTTCCTGATTGGAAGGAGGCCAAACCAGAGCAGAGATGCAACTGGGCAGTTGTTGGTAATTATTGACAGCCTTGTCAGCATACAGCACCTGTGCTCAGAGATCGGCACTGCTTGCTGATCTGCTACTGGACCAGGTTCAAGGGGTTACTATTAGTATAGAAAGCCCTTAACAAGTTGCAACCAGTTTGCTATTGAGAGTACCTTGCCCTAATCAAGTCAACAGTTTCATTCCATGTTTCAAAACTGGATTATTATATTGACCCAACCCCCTTTCTCAGACTCTCCAATTGTGCCTATTTTCCAGGGACAGTCCCAGATTTACAGAAGCCATCCCGATTTCTGATTTGATCCTGAAATGTACCACTTTTCCTTAGGATGTCCCTATTTTCATCAGAGAAATGTTGGAGGGTATGGAGTTATGTGACACCCACCCCCAAGCCAAGGAGATAAGTAACTATACAACCTTAGAAGACCTCTGAAGGCAGCCCTGTATAGGGAAGTTTTAAAATGTTTAATGTCTTTTTTTGTTTTTATAAATGTTGGAAGCTTCCCAGGGTGGCTGGGGCAACCCAGTCAGAAGCACGGGTAATAATAATAATAATAATAATAATAATAATAATAATAATAATATACAGTGGTACCTCTGGATGAGAACAGGATCCACTCTGGAGCCCCGTTCGCATCCTGAAATGAACGCAATCTGCGTCTGCGCATCTGCGCGTGCACGGATCATGATTCACTGCTTCCACACATGCGCGTGACATCATTTTGAGCATCTGCGCATGCGCGAGTGGCGAAACCCGGAAGTAACGCATTCCATTACTTCCGGGTCGCCACGGAGCGCAACCTGAAAACGCTCAACCCAAAGCTACTTCAACCCAAGGTATGACTGTAATACAGTGGTACCTCGGTTTAAGAACAATCCGGTTTAAGAACCATTTGGTTTACAAACTCCACAAAACCGGAAGTAGTGGCCTGGTTTGCGAACTTTATCCAAACGGTGGAAGGGCACCAGCGGTGGGAGGCCTCATTAGGGAAAGCGTGCCTTGGCTTAAGAACGGTTTCAGTTTCAGAACGGACTTCTGGAACGGATTAAGCTCGTAAACTGCGGTACCACTGTGATAATAATAGAATAGGACACCCCTATTTTCATTGGAGAAACGTTGGAGAGTATGTTGCATGTGCATTTGTAAGAACTTGATCATTTTGTGTGGCAGTGCCTAGCCTTCGGAATTCCCCTCCTATTGAGTTCAAGAAGGTGCCTTCACTGTACTCTTTTCAGCACCTGCAGAATACATTCTTGTTTAGACAAGCCCAGCCAGACAACTTTTGTATGGGCTTATTCACGCTTACCCTTTACCAAGCTCCTTCCAAGCACAGGTCTGCACTTAGGAGCTGCCTGTCCAAACGTGGTGGGGGGTTTGGCTTGGTTTTGCTCCAGAGTTTTCCCCACTCTTTCGTGCTCAGTGGGAGCAAACATCAGTCTTGGTTTCTCACGGATTGCTGTTTCCTCTGATTGCACTTTAAAGAGTGGGTTTTCGCTGGAAAAGCTCCGGAGCAAAAAAAGAAAAGGGTGCTGAGACGTGGAGCCTGGGAACAGCAGAGGAAAAGCAAGTGCCAACAAGCTCACCATTTTAAGGTAGGGCTATAAGTCCTCCTTGATTTTCTTGTTTTATCTTTTTGTAAACCACCTTGTAATAATAATAATAATAAATTTTACTTATATTCCGCCCTCCCCAGCCGAAGCCTTGAGCTTCTTTTTCCTTTTTTACAATCAAGAAATAATTAAAATAAATATATTTTATTTAAAATAAATATAAATAAAATAAAATAAAAATAACCATGTTATTGTATTGAAAATATGTGACCTGGGTCTCTCTTCTTTCTTTAATGTTTAGAGTTTATCCCCAAATTCCACAGTGCTGCCTTGTAACAACATACTTTGAAAAATCTCCAAGCGAAACTCACAAAAGCAAGGCAGATCATTTGAATCCCACTGAATTTAGCAGACGGGAAAATACGCATAAACCGATGGTCACCAGCCAGCTATTTGGGTATGTCATGAGAACGATTGTGAGCAGGCCATGGAACTACATTTGCAAAGCTGTGAGATAGTTTGACCAGTCGTGGTGACCAATTCCAGAGGTCTGTTGAAGATGAAAGAGACTTTAAAACGTACCTCACTAATACAGTGGACGCTCGGGTTGCGAACGTGATCCGTGCGGGAAGCATGTTCGCAACCCGCAGTGTCCACAACCCGCAGTCTGTGCATGCACAGGTTGCGATTCAACGCTTCTGTGCATGCACAAAGCGCGATTCAACGCTTCTGTGCATGCACAAAGCGTGATTTAATGCTTCTGTGCATGCGCAAGCACCAAAACCCAGAAGTAACCCGTTCCGGTACTGCCGGCTTCGGCGTGGTGCGCAACCCGAAATCGCACAAGCCGAAGCGTCTGTAACCCGAGGTATGACTGTAATTAGAAATAAGAGGAAAAGACAATGTGCTACACAGCCACGCATAACTGCATGCTTAAATTTTAAGAAATGAGCCTTAAGGGAAATGGCAGAAAGTACTACAATTAAATATACCTGTTTCATTTGTATCCCCCAATAATGTTTCTGGCATCATTTGCATATACTTCTGTGTCAATTGTACCCTTCCCAGCCTTTTCGGCTTATTTGCATGTCTAGATAAGCACATTTTAGGCTGACAAATAAGAAAGTTAATCCTTATTTGCATTTGTTGAGCTAGGAAACACTTTAATGTTGCTCAAACTTCTATAAATAAAGAATGCTTGATTCAGATCATCATATTTTAATTTGGGAGGGCTCTCTATTGAATACTCTGAGTTTCTCATTAGTATTCCCCGCCCCCACTCTTCCTCTTCATTTGAGTTATATACTTATGATGATTGCTATCTTTTTTATTTACTTAATAGGGATTATTCTCTTCCCAATCCCACCCACTATCCCAATCAGGTTCCAACACACTGTGTTGTCATAATGAATCATGCAAGTGGAACTCAGGTACTAGACTGTAAATTAGGGATTTAGTGTATCTCCGAAGCGCAAGTGTGCAACACAGCTGAGTCTGTTCAATATCAACAAGACAGGCTACTGTTAAAGGATCTTTGTTTATTTTCTTATTTACTTGTTCCATAAAATTTAGATACTGCTTGATTGTAAAAAAAACCTCAAAGAAGAACTTTAACCACTATTTTTGCCAATTATATTTTTGCCACCACGGCAGGGGTGCCATTTGGATTTTCTGCCTCTTGGGCCACCAATTCTGAGATGGGTTTTACAATGGACCTCTGCTATTGGTCTTCTTGGATGTTTCAAGCACAATGTCTTCTAAAGACTTTTCGGTGGTGGGTTTTCTGCAGCATCTGATAGGCTGAAGGATAATCTTTTCGCTCACTTTTTCACATTTGAACAGTAAAGGATATAACGTGCATTTCTTAAATGGTTTCTCTTTCAACTCATTCAAGTCCTATTAGTGTCAGTTCAGCAAAACTGCTATGCTGTCCAAACCTAAGCATGTATGGTAGGTTGACCCAGCTGGTGCTATGTCTTAGGGGCAGATGGGGCCCATCAATCTGGGAAGGCAGCCCATCTAGGAGAAAGAAAACTCTGATCCTAAACCTCCTCTGTCTTGTGGGACATCTTTGGGAGAAGAAAAGGCTAAGGAGTAAACCCTGAACAAATCTGGACTGGAGTCCCTAAGGTAAGGTTACCAGATTTTTTTTCCAGTGAATCCAGGGACACTTTTCAGCTTCAATGGATTTTGTATGGGGACTGATGTGTAAATCGGGGACTGTGCTCGGGAAACGGGGACATCTGGTAACCTTACGGTGGTTGGATGGCATCTATTCTGCCTCCTTCTGGCAACTCTTGCAGCTGAGCTGGTGTCAAATGCATTGCTCTGCTTCCCTTTGGACCACATCAGTGAAGCCGGTGGTCTTTTTGTCTGGCAGCCCAAGACCTCCCTACACACTGCCCAGGACTGCGCCCCAGGAAGGTCACTTCAGATTTAATATGTTTCCCTTGATGATAGTAAGAGGAAGATATTTAGCTCTCCCAGAAGCAGAGCGTCTCTGCAAATGTAGTAAACAGGAACCAGATACTTTGGAGCATATTTTCTTTTCTTGTGATTTTGGCATTTATGCCAGAAGACAATTATTAGAGGCCTTGCAACTCAACAGGCTCAATTCTATGCCCCCAACGGTTCAGGACCTGCTCTTGGACAGGAATGATCAAATTACTTTAATAGTGGCTGAATTTTTAAGTGCTGTCCATGTAGAAAGACTAGGCCATTATAAAGAGATTTAAAGGTAAAGGTAAAGGTACCCCTGCCTGTACGGGCCAGTCTTGCCAGACTCATAGGGTTGTGCGCCCATCTCACTCTATAGGCCGGGGGGCCCGCGCTGTCCGCAGACACTTCCGGGTCACGTGGCCAGCGTAACGAAGCTGCATCTGGCGAGCCAGCGCAGCACACGGAACGCCGTTTACCTTCCCGCTAGTAAGCGGTCCCTATTTATCTACTTGCACCCAGGGGTGCTTTCGAACTGCTAGGTTGGCAGGCGCTGGGACCGAGCAACGGGAGCGCACCCCGCCGCGGGGATTCGAACCGCCGACCTTTCGATCGGCAAGTCCTAGGCGCTGAGGCTTTAACCCACAGCGCCATTTAGTGGTTCTTAATTGATCGGTGATGTGGTAGTGTTATATTGTATTATTTATGCAAATTGGTTTTCTCTGGAGTTAAAGATCTGACTGGGACAAACCTTGTTATGCTGAACTCGTATTTTGCACAATTTGTATATGGTGTTTGTTTGATAATGTGTGGTTTGCTATGCCTAATAAAGGATTGACTTTTACTACTAACGCAGCAGTTTCACTTCACCCCCGAAGGCACACTCCAAGACAGACAGATGCCACCAATGGCTATCCCTTATGCTACCCAGGAAACAGGTTGCCACTCCTGTCTGCCGCCTCCTCATGTACATCTCTTGCTTCCTGTCACTACTCCTTCCTCCTCTGCATCCCAGAACCATCCTCATTCCTCACTGCGGTTCTGTAAAGAAGGGCACTGTGACTTTAGGCTCTTTCACACTTCCCTTTGTCTCGTGATAGCTATACCTTTCGCCCTGCTCTTTCTGAGCATGTTTTGTTGCCTTGGAACCTTCCCCCAGGAAAAAAATTAGAGCAATAAGAGCAAACACCAATTTGGGGTTTTCTGCAGAGCTGTGTTTGGTCCAACTGAGCGCTAAAGAGTGGGTTTTCGCAAGGAAAGCTGGAGGGCACAAAAAGGGTGCTGAGACCCGGAGAATTAAAGAGAGGACTGGAAAGGAAGACCTTAGCTACTGCTGTGGATGGGTCATCTAATAGCACTCTGAAGACCCCTGTTGCAGCATTGCTGGTTGCTCTTCTCCAGCATGTCATGTCTGGGTGGTAGCATTTGGGAAGTAAATAGCCCATCTCCAGTGCCACAGTTAAGCAGTCAATGCAACAGGCAAGCAAGCAGCTGGAAGGCCAAGATGGTTCGCATTGTCAACAGGCAGCCCCATGGGTAACAAATGGTGGTGCAGTCAGGTAGGTAGCCGTGTTGGTCTGACGCAGTCGAAATAAATTAAAAAATTAGAAAATTGTCTAGTAGCACTTTAAAGGTAAATGTAAAAGTAAAGGACCCCTGACAGTCAAGTCCAGTCTCAGACAACCCTGGGGTCACAGCGCTCATCTCGCTTTACAGGTCAAGGGAGCCAGTGTTTGTCCGCAGACAGTTTTTCTGGGTCATGTGACCAGCATGACTGAGCCGCTTCTGGCGAAACCAGAGCAGCGCACGGAAACGCCGTTTACCTTCCCACCGGAGTGGTACCTATTTATCTACTTGCACTTTGACGTGCTTTCAAACTGCTAGGTTGGCAGGAGCAGGGACCGAGCAACGGGAGATCACCCCGTCACAGGGATTCGAACCACTGACCTTCTGATCGGCAAGCCCAAGAGGCTCAGTGGTTTAGACCACACACCTTAGAGACCAACTAAGTTTGTTCTGGGTATAAGCTTTCTGAAGAAGCATGCATGCACATGAAAGCTTATACCCAGAACAAACCTAGTTGGTCTCTAAGGTGCTACTGGACAATTTTCTAGTTTTTTTTAATTTATTTTGGTGGTGCAGTTAGTTTGTATCTGCTGCTTTAGCCCCTGAGCCAGCCTTCCTTCTCAGGTGAGAGAGCCATATTTCTAGGTGGGGCATTTATTTGGTGTCAGGCACATGCCAGAAGGTGTAAAGCAAACCAAATAGTTCATGCTATACCTAAGACAAAAAAGTGTTTTAAATCTTTTATCACAGCACCAATACTCTATCTGTGTGTATGCATGTATGTGTGTACTGTGCATGCGTGTACAAAAAAAATGAGTAGTTGGAGAGAAGACTGTCACCTGGACAAATTCAAAAATGTCATATTTGCCAGGACATACATCCAAAGTAAAATTAAACATATGCAAAAGTTTAATCACATTCCACTGGGAAGGCTTCTCGCACAAGCTTCAGTAAAATGAATACCCTATAGAAGGGATGCCCATTCGGTCGATCACAATCAACAACTTTGGCTGATTCTCCCCCGAAAAAGCTCAACAACTTTGATGACACTTCCCCCAAAAGAGCTCAATTAATTAGTCTCCCAATTAAAAGTTTTAGTTGAAGAATCTAACTATGTGTTCAAAGCACAGAATTACATCATCGCTAGTGCCATGAAAGACAAAAGTCAAAGAGGTTTAAAAGACAAAATATAATGAGTGCCTTACACAGCTCTTATAAAGATTAAGCAATCATTAATTAATTAACTAACTAACTGTCATCAGGGTAGTTTGAACCAATTAAGGTTTTGCCATTGGAGGAACCTCTAACATGGCTGCCCTCACTGAACCTATTCCACCTGCAACACATAATTCTGAACGTTTTTGGGAAGCCTGAACTCTGTAAGAGATGGAGCTCAGTTCCTTTGACGTTGAAAGGGTCAGTCTCTTGTCAATGAACAGGTCCCTTTTGACTTCAACGGTTTCAAATTAATTGTCTCTACATGGTTTCCCGTCTACGTGCTATAAAATAATTAGTCAGATTTAGAAAGACGGGCTGTCACGTTACAGAAATACTTTCCCTGTTGATAATAGTTTGCCTGTAAGCTTTCCAGTTTAGCCGGAATAAAAACAAAACCCACACAAGTATTCTTCATCTAACAGCTTGACAAGAAGGGAAGAACGTTTGGTAGAGACTTTGCTGTAAAGTTTGTGATACGTTGTAATTTTTCTGTTAACGATGGAATTATAGACTTAATTCTCTGGAGTATGAAGAAAACTTTATCATTGTCTTTGGACATGCCAAACAAGTAGTAAATTTGCCGTCTTTGAAGTAGTGCTAGCAAAGTGTGTTCTCCCTCATGGAGAGCACAGGTTGCGGGCAGGGCTGACAAGACACCTCACTGTTACTAGGCAAATGGTTTGGCCATCCTTTAAGCAGGGATGTTGCCATTTGTTGATTGACAGCCCTATTCGTTAAATACAATTCACGCAGCGATGAACTTCCTCTTTTGGCTGCGTGCTTCGGATCACCCGCCCTCCCTTCCCTAATGTTAGGCTGTTTGCTTGACCTTGCTATGCCTGTCATGGGGTCGTCTGCTTTGGGGCAGGGGCCCGGTAGGAATTTTGTCCATTTGGCTGATTAGTGTGTGCCACTTGGTTTTTGCCTACTGCGTAGCAAATCGTCACAACTTGTAAGGTTTGCGGTTAGGCATTGGTCTTGGAATTGGTTGGTGGAGGGGTATAGATTCGGCTGTGCCTGCCCCTCCAAAATGCTGCTGCTGCTGCTTCTGCTTCAAGGGTTTTCCGTTAAAGGAACCCAGGGGTTCCCCATGCTTTTGTCCAAAAACCCCTGGCAAGGGGCTAGGGCCACACAAGCCCCTGGGAGCATTCTGGGGAGAGGTGAGGCATGGTTCCCAGTCCCATCTCTCTCCCCAGGTGACTTACCCTTGCTGACTTCGCGGGGGGTGCGAATGTCAGAGCTGTCCCCTTGCGGGGTCAGTTAGTGCTACCAATGCCTAAGCAACCACTCACATTGCTGTAATTTTAATAAAGCTGTGGCCAAAATTATGCCAAAAACCTTAAACAAAAATTAAGTGTCAATTGTGTTTTTCTTTGGGGGGGGTGTCTTGGGACCTTGACGCGCAAGTTAGTATTTTTCAGGGAAATGAGGGTTTTTTCCATTTTAAAGTCGCAACATATGATGCAAAGCTGCCCACAATGGGGAGAATGAGAGCAAACATCTCTTGAATGGCTTTTAGTGATGATTCACTGCCTCCAATACTTCTGATTGATTACTTGTCTTCCCTTTTGTCTTGCTTCTCTTAACCACAAATAGTTATGGGCTTGGGCACCGATTTCACAAATGCTAGCCCCTTCCTCTGTGCAGAAGAAAGAGTGTTTATTTCCCAAGGTTTGTTAGTGGGTCCATTTCAGTTTTGTAGAGACACTCACATCTTTAATTCAGTTTGAAGTACGGTAATTTAGCTAAAAGAAGAAATGTATTGCAAAAGATATTCTGGCCCACACATACATTAGACCGAAAATGGACTGTGCATTATTATTCTATTACTTCAGATCTCTATGTTGGTTGTTCAGGGAGAACATTTCTCTCTCCCCCACCCCCAACTGCATTTAATTCTGGCAGCAATATTCATCGTTTTGTACTGGAAAGAGATAACTGTGGAGAAGGCTATCTCGAAAGCTGCAAATTTAAAACACGGCATATAACAGCCGCAATAAAAGATCAGCCATAATTTAAATGCGAATAAATGGGAGGCAGATTATTAGTTGTGTCAAATAAAATGATGGCACACAAAGGCGTATGATTATGATCCACTGCAGGCATTTTCTGCTTCAGCCCTGGATTTACCCCCCCCCCTGCACCCCCCCCAAAAAAAATTGGCTCTGGGAGAACCCCCTGAGGAGCACACCAAGGCGGGGGGTGTGTGAATACTTCCACCTGTCAAACTGATACGCTTGTGCAAACAGAACATTTATAATAGTGCTAGAAAATAGTAAGAAAATGAAATCTGTTGATTCGCTCATGTAAGTTCTGATAAGAGAAACAAAGGTGGAATGAGCACACACATAAAAAAAAACCAACCGTAAAAATACTTTTTTAAAAAAACATTTTGAAAAATACATTGAATTTTGCATAGCTCGCTGTTGCCATCTAGTGCCACATTTGTATATTGCACTTTACAACACATTTAAAATGCTTTGTTTGCAACTGTGTAGCTGAGTTCTTTATGGGACATGGGTGGCACTGTGGGTTAAACCACAGAGCCTTGGACTTGCTGATCAGAAGGTGGGCGGTTTGAGCTCCCGTTGCTTGGTCCCTGCTCCTGCCAACATAGCAGTTCGAAAGCACGTCAAAGTGCAAGTAGATAAATAGGTACCACTCCGGTGGGAAGGTAAACAGCATTTCCATGCGCTGCTCTGGTTCGCCAGAAGCGGCTTAGTCATGACCCGGAAGCTGTGTGCCAGCTCCCTCGGCCAATAAAGCGAGATGAGCGCCGCAACCCCAGAGTCAGTCACAACTGGACCTAATGGTCAGGGGTCCCTTTACCTTTACCTTTTAGCTGAGTTCTTTGGACAACAACGAACACGAGGATAAAAGATGAATTGAGTATTATCACCAAACTATTCCTGATAGTTTATAGTTGATTTGTGTCCTGTTCCTTGTCATTCCAATAATGGATGAACAGGCTCAATCTCAGATAATTCAGATATTTACTTTTTTAAAAACCTGCCTGAGTGAAAGTTAGCTAAAATGTGAGCCTTGGTATCTTGAGTTATGTCAACATTTTCCTATTCTTGGCTTCTTTAACTCTAAGACTTATAAAACTATAAGGCTTTATTTCTTCTAGCATATTCCAAGTTAATTTGGTATACATCCTTGAACCCAACCACTCATTTTTGTTCCACTTCTAAATTATCTTCCCCCCCCTCCAAAACTTCAATTAGATTTTGCCCTTCTAAATCTTCTTAAAAGCCCTTTAGCTTTTGATTACATTATTTTGTTTCCAAATCTAAAATTTAAATTCTACCATTAACTTTTCCTTTATCATCCTTATGTTCATGTTGCTCCATAATTGCTTCTTGCGCATATACTTTAGGCTGCATCACAGTAATCATAGAATCACAGGATCATAGAATCATAGAGTTGGAAGAGACCACAAGGGCCATCGAGTCCAACCCCCTGCCAAGCAGGAAACACCATCAGAGCACTCTTGACATATGGTTGTCAAGCCTCTGCTTAAAGACCTCCAAAGAAGGAGACTCCACCACACTCCTTGCCAGCAAATTCCACTGTCAAACAGCTCTTACTGTCAGGAAGTTCTTCCTAATGTTTAGGTGGAATCTTCTTTCCTGCAGTTTGGATCCATTGCTCCGTGTCCGCTTCTCTGGAGCAGCAGAAAACAACCTTTCTCCCTCCTCTATGTGACATCCTTTTATATATTTGAACATGGCTATCATATCACCCCTTAACCTCCTTTTCTCCAGGCTAAACATGCCCAGCTCCCTTAGCCGTTCCTCATAAGGCATCGTTTCCAGGCCTTTGACCATTTCGGTTGCCCTCCTCTGGACACGTTCCAGTTTGTCAGTGTCCTTCTTGAACTGTGGTGCCCAGAACTGGACACAGTACTCCAGGTGAGGTCTGACCAGAGCAGAATACAGTGGCACTATTACTTCCCTTGATCTAGATGCTATACTCCTATTGATGCAGCCCAGAATTGCATTGGCTTTTTTAGCTGCCGCGTCACACTGTTGGCTCATGTCAAGTTTGTGGTCAACCAAGACTCCTAGATCCTTTTCACATGTACTGCTCTCAAGCCAGGTGTCACCCATCTTGTGATCTTAATTTGTCTACTTAATTTGTCACCCATCTTAATTTGTCTACTTATCAGCACACTCCTGAGCTTGTTTTTCTGTTAGAAACCAAGTAACCAGATATTCAATACCTTAGACTTTAATGAATATGTTGCCTTTCCACAAAGGTAATTGTGTTCAAGGCAGCTCACTATATACAAGGTAATATATACATTAAAAGGTAATAAAAACATAGCAATAATCAATACATACATGATCAATAACAATATCAACATTTCAGTGATGACTCCATAATAATTCATACGCATTTAAAAACTGTAACAAAAAACTCTGCATAGATATTAATAGTGGCATATTACTCTGAAAAGTCAAAGCTATTAACTATTCAGATTAATCCAGCAATAATAATAGCTATGCAGAGATTTTAACAGTCCCTGTTAGTAATCAAATTACTACGTTGAGTTTCCTCAGATGAACTGAATGCACCTGAAGGAAAATAACACAGACTGGATGTCCAGAATTATAGTACTGAACAGCTTTGTAAAATGCATACTTCAACAGCCAGTCGACCTCTGTTCCTATCAGATGTCCTTGACCCTGACCAAATCTACTAAATGTTTGTGCTGGCTGCTTCCAAATTTTGAATCCTTGCTGTCTATTAACCAAGTTTATTTAAGAAATAATACCAGTCCCAAAGGGGACCCTCTTGTGTAGAAACTTAATTACCTGGGCATATCTTAGCGAGTTTAGTTTTCTGTACCCACCATCCTTGGTTAAAAACATTGGGTACAAAATGTCAGGTACAGCTTCCGAAAACTGCAATTACTTCCACCTAAGTTACCGCATCTCCATTAAAAAAAAAGCCCACCACTTATCTTAACTACACAGGATGATAGATTTTCTAAAACAGCTGCAGGGAGATCTACCAAGAAATAGTCTTTTAATTTGCAATCTGCTCTGCTCCTCCTCAGAATTACTTCAGGATAATAAAGCATTTGTGGTTGTTTCTTGGAAGGTAATGCTTGAATGGCAATGATAAAATGTGATTGTGGCGTAAACCAGACCTGCATATTTGACAGGTTACATTATCTTTTATTGACATCCAAGCAGAACTGTCACACTCTGGAGGTTCATGTTTTGCATCAACCGCTTCTGAAATGATAGCTACAAGTTTCTGAAAATTTAATTGAACTAAATATTGCACAGTGCCCCACCCCCCTTTATTTTTCAGTTTATAGCAATCAGCCTTATCTAGTCCTTTGCGAGTTGTATGAACGATAATGGACCATAGAATTTAACTATGCTTTCCGCTCACCCCTGCAATAATCTTTCACAACAATTTATCAAATTCAATCTTTGCTATACTTTATCATTGATCTGGAAAAATGACGCTAAGGCAAATTAAAAAACCATGGATCACAATTTGTAGTCTGCATGTTTCATCTCCTGCCCTTAGAAGAATGTTTAAGAGCATGTTCCTGCCAAACCCAGTATGTTTCCGAGCACAATTCAAAGTGTTGGTGCTGACCTTTAATGTTCTAAACGGCTTTGGACCTGTATACATGAAGAAGCATCTCCATCCCCATTGTTCAGCCCAGACACTGAGGTCTAGCTCCAAGGGCTTTCTGGTGGTTCCCTCATTGCGAGAGGTAAGGTTGCAGGGAACCAGGCAGAGGGCTTTCTCGGTAGTAGCACCCACCTGTGGAAAGCCCTCCCAGCAGATGTCAAACAGATAAACAGCTATGTGGTTTTTAAAAGACATCTGAAGGCAGCCCTGTTCAGATGTCAGTTGTCAGGAGCTCGTCCTACACTCGAGTAGGACCCTGGCAGAGACACATGCCCAACTGGCATGTTCCCTCCCTCCTGGTTGATCGTTCGAGAGCTTCATTAGCTTTCTTCAGCCCAAACATCACAGCGACCGATGCAAACAGACACTGGCACACTTAGGGATCCGCAGAGTCTTCGCAGCTTGCGTAACAGACCTCAGCAACTCAGCATTTTGGCTAATCTACTTTATTTACATATAAACACACATGGAGCACTGCAACATGGCTCCCTTTCTCTCTAGCATCAGAAAGCAAAGAGAAAAAGAACAAAAGACAATAGTCCCACTTCACGGAACACAGTAACACAAACATCCTGTCTCCGTCACTTCCCACTCTGTGGAGTCAAAACATACACCGTCATGTGATCCCATGAAAAATCCCATGACTGCAATCATGGAGCAGGAATTCTAACAGTTTTTAGTGTTTGATGTTGTATTGTGTTTTTACTACAGTATTTTTGTTGGGAGCTGCCCAGGGTGGCTGGGGCAACCCAGTCAGATGGGCAGCATACAAATAAATTATTATTATTATTATTATTATTATTATTATTATTATTATTAAGTTATATTCATTTCAATGGAGGAGACATAAATGTGCTTAACTCTTTCACTAAAATCAGTAGGACATGATTAAATTTGATTGAATCACGTCATTTCATTTTATGAAACTGCAAAGAGCATAAACAATTCTGGCACAAACACTCAGAGGAAGAAACTGGCAATATTGATTTAAAATTGACATCAAATTCCTGAGGTCTGTTATCTACCAAATCAGACATAGGGTTTCAATTTAAAAGTTTTTTTAACCACAGCTACTTCTGTGTCAGGGGACGCAGGAGGGGCTGTGGTCTAAACCACTGAGCCTAGGGCTTGCCGATCGGAAGGTTGGCGGTTCGAATCCCCGCGACAGGGTGAGCTCCCGTTGCTCGGTCCCTGCTCCTGCCAACCTAGCAGTTTGAAAGCACATCAAAGTGCAAGTAGATAAATAGGTATCACTCCGGTTGGAAGGTAAATGGCATTTCCATGCGCTGCTCTGGTTTCGCCAGTAGCGGCTAAGTCCTGCTGGCCACATGACCTAGAAAAACTGTCTGCGGGCAAACGTCAGCTTCCTCAGCCAGTAAAGCGAGATGAACACCACAATCCCAGAGTCATCCGCGACTGGAGCTAACAGTCAGGGGTCCTTTACCTTTACCTTTGCTTCTGTGTCAACCCCATGAAGAAACCCCAAATCACTCCCCATAAATCCATGTGTCCATAAGCATAGCAAATACACTGGGTTAGTGGCTTATCTAAAAATGAAATAACATCCCTTCTTCATCTTGCCAAGCTGTCTTCTGGGTTCAGGACAGGGTGTTCATCTGTGCTGAAGTAATGAGAGGGGGGGGGAGAAGGAGAAGGAGGGTTATTGGATTATTAATGGGCTTTTTGCATTTCAAAACCATTCTCAGGGAAATCAGCTGAATGTGAGCAGAAGATAAACGACCAATCCTATGGCAATGTTAATGTGCTAATATGTAGTTAGAACAGTTGTCAGGTTAAATACCCAATTAATTCAAAACGATTAGACAGAGTGTGGGATGTAGTCACGTTTGATTCAGAAAAAGTGCCAAAGGACTGTCTAAGGCAGGGATTGCTAAGGTGGGATTGCCTCAAGTAGCAGTCACAGTGGCGGCCACAGGGAGGACCAGGTGACTGTGGGCCCAGGCGCAGTGGACCGGCAAATGCTGTGGCAACCCAGGGACAGCGTAATAATGACACAACAAGACAGGTCTTGGGATTAAATAAGCCACAACTGTATTGATTACAGATGTAATATGTAATATGTAGGAGAGCCAGTGTGGTGTAGTGGTTAAGAACAGTAGACTCATAATCTGGTGAACCAGGTTCGCTTCCCCGCTCCTCCACATGCAGCTGCTGGGTGACCTTGGGCTAGTCACACTTCTCTGAAGTCTCTCAGCCCCACTCACCTCACAGAGTGTTTGTTGTGGGGGAGGAAGGGAAAGGAGAATGTTAGCCGCTTTGAGACTCCTTCGGGTAGTGATAAAGCGGGATATCAAATCCAAACTCTTCTTCTTCTCTTCTAATATGGTCTTGGCTTAGGGAATGGGTGTGTATCTTGTATCAGCCAGCCAAATCTGCGGGCTGATTATTCCATCAGGGTTGATCCTAGGTTAAGGACTGTTTCACAACGTGGATCAAATTTTCCTTCAAAATAAGGGTGATGATAACTACTACTACTACTACTACTACTACTACTACTACAACTACAACAATTTATTATTTACCATATTTTTTGCTCTATAAGACTCGCTTTTTCCCTCCTAAAAAGTAAGGGGAAATGTTTGTGCGCCTTATGGAGCGAATGCAGGCTGCACAGCTATCCCAGAAGCCAGAACAGCAAGAGGGATTGCTGCTTTCACTGCGCAGCGATCCCTCTTGCTGTTCTGGCTTCTGAGATTCAGAATATTTTTTTCCTTGTTTTCCTCCTCCAAAAACTAGGTGCGTCTTGTGGTCTGGTGCGTCTTGTAGAGCGAAAAATACGGTATACCCTGCCCATCTGGCTGAGTTTCCCCAGCCACTCTGGGCGGCTCCCAATCGAGTGTTAAATACATTACAGCATTAAATATTTAAAACTTCCCTAAACAGGGCTGTCTTCAGTATGCTTTCTTGAAAACAGTGTTTAACATAACATACAGTTTGGTGCTAGGACCCAGCCTCAGGCCATTCCGTGAGGTCCTGAGTCCCTGACACAACAGTAAGCAAAGAATCATAGAATTTTGATCTTCACAAATAATACTTTCATTTTCAACTTTGCCGGCGTTTGCTGCATTAGACTGAATTGACACTCTTAACTTGATTTGTGAAGCCAAGTAACTCAGGGAAGCAAGATTCTAGTATATTGATTATTCCTTAAGCACATCAACAGGCCCAGCCTGGGAATTTGTAAGGCAGAAGCAGCTGTTATGGTTTTATACAAATCATTATGAAGCCAATATTCCTTAGCTTTCTTATGACTGTTGAGAGCACAGGACTACAGGGAGAAAGGCCTAGTCTTCTTCAAATGAATCCTTTTTTGAAGTGTATGTGGGTTTCTACAAGGTGAGACGCAGCAAACAACTTTATTGACCTGGTGGCAAACAGAACAGAACAGTCAAACAGGGGCAAAGCAATGGCTTATATACATTTCTGAAGGCCTGGGCCACTCCCTCTCTCAACGTGATTGGCTGTCTAAACCCCCCAAGCTGCAAATCGTAACCCAGAGCCAATGCCAGTAGCCCAAACCCTGACAATACAATGTGATTGGGTATCATGTATCGAATCAAAACACAGTGCTCAGGATCCTAGTCCAGACTCAAGCTCAGCTGAAACTGCATGCATCATACTTTTCATTATTAAGTCTATGGAAAGATTTGAAAAATGGTGTCGAGATCCTTGGAGTGCAGATAATTGTTGTACAGATCAACAGGCAAGGTTGCTGGATCTCTGGGACTGACCTGTTTCAGGGTCTCTAAGGTTGGAAGCCAGAAGTTTCAGCCCCTTTCCCAGCATGCTTTTCCAATATTGATTTCTTTTTATTCCCTGTGAGTGTTTAGGATGCAGGATACATTCTGCAAAATACTGAGGGGAGCTGACAATAACACTTTGCTGTGGACCAGTTAAAAGGAATACTGTAATAGGAAATCAGCCCTGAGTGCTCACTGGAAGGACAGATCGTGAAGCTGAGGCTCCAGTACTTTGGCCACCTCATGAGAAGAGAAGACTCCCTGGAAAAGACCCTGATGTTGGGAAAGATGGAGGGCACAAGGAGAAGGGGACGACAGAGGACGAGATGGTTGGATAGTGTCTTCAAAGCTACAAACATGAGTCTGAACAAACTGCGGGAGGCAGTGGAAGACAGGAGTGCCTGGCGTGCTCTGGTCCAGGGGGTCACGAAGAGTCGGACACGACTAAACGACTAAACAACAACAATATCATATCTCCTTTTGTTTTTCAATCATTGAGTGTCACCAAGCTTTATCAATTCCCTCCCCGCTTTCCCTAATTCTCAGGTTCAATCCCAAGGTACGTGGGGTGTAAGCCTGGAGCCAAACTGAAAACCCTTGAGCCAAACTGTTCCAGTGACCAGGACTCGTCATTAGCAAAAGGCATTGCCTTCAGCAGAGAAGGATATCTGCAAGATTGTTCCATTTCCAGATGTGAGGTCCCCTGTGCTTGTCTTGCCATGGACTTTATTCTGCACAAGATAACACTGCGAGTGAACAAAGCTAACAGACATGAAAGACATTTGAAGCAGATAAGAAACAAAGACAACCCACCAAAGAAACAAAAAAAACTACCTCCTTGTGCTAAAGTGTTTGAGTAAATTGCATATGTAATTTGTCAAATTCTCTCAGCTTACATAGCTGGTTATCATTATTGATGTTTTAGTAGGTCACCTTCACCCAAATGGTGATTAAGGACTCTTTGTTTCTCAGTTCTTTGTGTGCATTTGGAACAGCAAGATCGACCAGCCAAGAGACCACATAGTACTATGTGGTACTATGTCAAAATTCTGGAACAAAAAATAATTATATCTACTACAGAAATTGTTAAGGGAGACAGAGAAATAGCAGTTATCTTGTCTGGCTTTCAAATTGGTGGTCTTTAGTGTAATGTACAGCAATGTACTTGCTGGTTTGGCATTTAACTCTCCCCCCCCCCCACTGTATTGCATCTTAAGGCACTTCTGTTGGAAATGACTTGTAGGCCCACAAAAACAAGAAATGCAATTTTTGGAGTGTTTCCTTTGGATGGATTTAAGAGCGAATCGGTATGTTTGCAGCTTTTTCTGTTGTGTGAGCTCTCAAAAACTACGTTTTTAAGTTCAAGGCTTGGTTATTTGCTGAATGAGAAATATCGAGCTGCTCTTCCCATTGGATATTCCACCTTATAGGAATCAGAGGCAAGACCGGCTTTCTGTTCCCTCTTAATGCTACATTATACAGAAATGCCAGGGAAAGTTCTGTATTCTATAACACAAAGGCATATAGTGTGGGCCTTGGACATGACCCTTTCCCCAGGTGAGTCATTCACTCATAAGCCTTTGGCAAATCTCTCCCTCGCTCCCTTCTCATGAGTGTCATTCCGTGTCTGCTAAATAAATGGCTATATAACATTACAGAAAGAGTGGCGGAGGGGGGGGGGGAGAGAAAATAATGGAATGTTATTGACCCTGAACTTAGCAATACCAAAAATGTCCTTGCTGCCACTTATCCTACTTGGTGGCCATTTTGTGCCACAAAAGCCTATTTGAGTTCAAACATCGTAAAATATAGACAGTCAGAAATGAGGGGGGAATATCACCACGAGAAGGCAAGGTTTCTTTCAGCTCCAAGGTGGAACACCTGTAGCAAATGGAAGCAACTTCAAGTTATGCCTCTCAAGAGTCTATTCGAACAGTATTACACAGAATTCACTCACATGAATACAGTACTCGCATGGCCAGTGCAATGTCAGAACAGGCAGCACATGCCAGATTGCAGCTTCTCTTTCACAAACTGGCAAACTGCAAAGTGGGGCTTTCTGATTCTCAGAATGGAAGAATTCCTGTGTGTATTTGTTTTTCCAGTGTTACGCTGTATGAACTGGGTTTTTGTTCTTTTTATTTTTATTTTTTTCCAAAAAAATTATTGATTTTAACAGATATAACATATAAAACATACTTGCGTGTGTAGGTCCCTAGGCCACCCCTCAAATAACTTCACACATAACACGTAATTTAGTTTTGGTTTTTGGGCACTATTTTGGCCACAACTTTATTAAAATACAAAATCAGTGAGTGGTTGTTTAGACATTGGTTATGACTATCTGTCCCCCCGCCTGGGACAGAACTGACATACCGAGGTCCGATCGGTAGCCAGTAGAAGGGAAAGTCAAACTTGGGGGTCATTTGAGCTAAGTGTCGGACCCACGCCGCTCACCCTAGCAGCTCCCCGAAAGCTTGCCGGCCCTGGTCCCATGACAGGGATTCCCATGACAGGGATTGGACGGCCCTGGTCCCATGACAAGGATTCCCATGACAGGGATTGGACGAAATCGTGGCAAGCCCCAGGATTCCTTTAACGGAATTCCCTTCAGCGCAATAGGAGGGGCAGGCACAGCCTATCCTGACCCCTCCACCACCAGCATATTATAACCAATGCCTAACCGCAACCTTACAAGTTGTGACGAATTGCTGAGTAGTAGGCGAAAACCAAATGGCACAGCCAATCACCAAATGGCAAAATTCCTACTAGGCCCCTGCGCCAAGGCAGACGGCCCCATGACAGGCAAAGCAAGGTCAACCGGAAAAGAGGGCGGACGGGCGGGTGATCCGATGCACTCTGCAAAGAGAAAGAGAAACCAGAGTGCACCAATATTTAAAGACTATGGTCCCACCCACCCAATTTGCAACATACAATTTGCCCCAGCAACCCGGTTACCCAATCATAATACTAGGCAACAACTATTAACCTGCCTGGCAACAAGAGGCCTGGCCCGGTGGCCCACACCGCAACACGTGCTCTCATTTATTGGAGAACACACTAAAAGAAAAGACATTACAATACTAAAAGAAAAAACAAAAATAAAAACACATATTCCTTCTAAAGTTCATTTTAAATTCTATTATTAACTGACTTCCTCGTATCCCCCCTAACTGAGTTTATTGTATCACCTTGTAACAGTTCTCCAAAATCATCCTTCTACTACAATTAACTCCTTCAATCTACTATCTTCATCTCTTTTCTTATTGACTTAAATCCATATTACTGTACAACATTCTTATTCTAATCCTAGGCCTGTTTGATACTTTCAAGTACCTTCTAATTATCTTATATGACAATATTTAGTTAAATAATCTTTAAATTTCTTCCACTCTTCTTGGTGTTCCTCTTCTTTCTGATCGCGGATTCTTCCAGTGAGGTCAGCCAGCTCCAAAAATTCCAACATCTTCATCTGTCATTCTTCTACCGTTGGCATTTCTTGAGATTTCCAATTTTTAGCTAATAGCAGTCTTGCCGGTTTTTGTTCTTTTTAAGCAGTTGAATTTTGTGAGACAACATGAATCTTATTACAACCCCTCAGAGGACATTTCAAAGTCCTTCACATACATTTTAGTAAGCTTTGCGTGTCATAAGGAATGTTGGGGTGGTTATTCCCACATTGCAAACTTGGGGTGGGGAGTGAGGCTTGTCTCCTGTGAATCTGAACCATGGCATCGCAGCACAACCTTGTCTCTTAACCCCTGCGCTGCGCCAGCCCTGTAATCATAGACTGCGCAGCTTGGAAGCTGATTGGATTGTTTCCCAGAGAGTGGTGTCAACAAAAAGCCTCAGCACAAAGTATTATCAGCGCAGTCGGCCCAAACTGCTGACTTCTGCACTTCTCTCCTTTTGTAGGTTGGCAAACAATGAATTTGACTGCCTGAGAAAAGACGAGCAGATCCGCACGGACAATTTCTGTGAACTCTTGTGAGACCTCCGGCTACAACACAGGACATGGGAGCTTTTCTGAACCCTCGTGTCTTGTGTTGCAGCCAGAGGGGCACATCTTGGCAGCAGGAACTCCAGAGAAGAGGGATCCAACAGAGAGGAAACAGAAGGAAACTGAAAGATGCTGAACAGCTTTAATTGGATGGAGAGACGTCTGGTGGCCACTTCCGTTTGGGATTATAGCTTTCTCCTTGACTCAGAACCTGAAGGCAAAGTAGAATTCAGACTGAAAACTTAAATAGATTAGGTAACAACACTCCTTGTTTCTGACAGTGTTCTGTGATCTATTCTTTTTCAGATATAGATGTTTCTGATATTTTCAAGTGTCCTTGGCTTGCTTGGGTTTCTGAATACTTTAGTCGAATTAATTCATCAACTGGTTGATGGGATATGGAGTGCCAATAGCTTCTCTTGATAATAGTAACAGAACAAGAGAAATCTTATAGTGGGCAAAAGCTAGGATATATATGCTGGCATAACATAATCCATATGTGTTGTCCTGCCATTAATCCCCATACTATGGGAATACAATTTAAAAGTAAATGAATATTGGTAAACATCTAGGATTTTGCCAATACGAAATGGATACAGACAGCAATTTCAGACCAAACCTATCACTGGAACGGTCCACATTGTATGTCTCAGTGAGGCATTTTCAGCATTATGCCTGCAACATCTTTTCTATCCTATACCCCACAAAGTAGTAAAGGTAAAGGGACCCCTGACCATTAGGTCCAGTTGTGACCGACTCTGGGGTTGCGGCGCTCATCTCGCTTTATTGGCTGAGGGAGCCAGCGTACAGCTTCCGGGTCATGTGGCTAGCATGACTAAGCTGCATCTGATGAACCAGAGCAGCGCACGGAAACGCCATTTACCTTCCCGCTGGAATTTATCTACTTGCACTTTGACGTGCTTTTGAACTGCTAGGTTGGCGGGAGCAGGGACCGAGAAACAGGAGCTCACCCCATCACGGGGATTTGAACCACCAACCTTCTGATCGGCAAGCCCTAGGCTCTGTGGTTTAATCCACAGTGCCACCCACGTCCCAGACCCCACAAGGTACTTAATGGCAACTCAAGAAACACCGTGGACAAAGAGGGCAGGCCCATTTAAATAGCCTATGACCAAAAGAAGGCCAGTTTTCACTCCAGTCCACTCATGGGCCTGGTCTCCCCAGAAGCCAAGCATGAACCATCGGCTCTCAGGGAGAAGGTTATTCCTCCCATTGCCAGTGTCGCCACACCTCCTCCCTTGGCAGTGTGGTTATGCCAGGATGGAGCAAACCTGCACCCCTCCACACACACACTCCCTGCCAAGCTGTGAAAGAGGATCCCAGGTGGGTTAGGGAACCCAATCTTAAGATAAATTAAAGGGTAAATTGGACGGTTCCTTTTGTGCGCTGTGGCATCGATCATTGCTTTTGCCTAGGAAGCCTAAGGTATGCCAGATATGCAGATGTGCCTGAATGTAGTTGTGTGTCTGCATCCCAGAATTCCTTGCAGCGTCACTAAAAGAGGACCAGGCAGACTTATTTGTTCCATACCAGCAAACTCTATAGCATTGCAGGGAACCCCTGAGATGCATAACTTGGGTTGTGCCTTACATCTCCTTTGAGGGCAGTAAAATATCTTTGTCTGGCTCTAATGGAATTTTCAGTGAGAATGAAATGCATTTTAATGTGTGCAATTTTCAGAGAGAGATGGTTGGTTGGCAGCACCCTATTTCAGATATTTTAGGAAGTGTAAAAGAACTATGCTGGCTATATAATATGCAACGGAAGAGTGTAATTATTTAACAATGCCTCTTTGTGTAGCCTCTCTCCGCCCTATGATGAGTTCCTTTAAAATTCCAATTAGTGTCACAAGTCAAGGCTTTCCAACAACGTAGGCATCTGTTTCTGGAAACCCATTTGAGTGGCACCAGAGGTGAGAATATTGATTATGGGCAAGATATGTGGAGGCCAAAATATATTTCAAAATGGGGCTCCTACATGGTATTTAAACCTGAGCTCTGTCAGCCCTTTCTCTCTCTTTCTCACTCCCCCTTTCTCTAGTCTTCCCTCCATGTCACCCACATGAAATTAGGTCGAGATGTGACGAGATGAAGTCTTGCTATGTAAAATAGTTCATTGAGACATTTCATAAGTCAATGTATTGAATACAAGACAGCAGCTAAACGAAACAAAACAAAACAGCACTTAGCCACTTTTTTAAACAAGGCATTCTCCAGCATTTAATATTTGCTTAAACTGTTAATAGTGGCTTTAGAGAAGCAATGTTTCATTACTTTTAAAACAGGAAAGCCTTTAAAAAAAATGAGTATCTTTGTTCAAAACTGGGAAGGAGCCATAATTGTTCAGATTCACTCTGCAAGTTAAGAAGGCCTCAAATGTTTCCTGACAGAAAAAGTAACACAGTCAAGGATTCGGTTTATTTTTAAAGTTTATTTGTTGGCTCTTGTTGAATGCTTAATTATAGTAGCTATGTCAAATGTCCCCCCCACACACACACACACTCTTGAGATATATTTAGACTAGACTCCCCCTGTCTCAGAAAAAAAGAGCAATTAAAATGTTCCACTTTAATGGAACAGAACGGATGATAGGGATAGGAAGCAATGGAGCCTGACACTTAGCCAGACCTGCAAAAAGAAAGAAAGAAAGAAAGAAAGAAAGAAAGAAAGAAAGAAAGAAAAGCCAAAGAGCAAATAGGAAGACACTGAGAAGAGTTTTCCTGTTGAACAGCCAAGACTGACAGTACTTCTCAGTCAATGAAATGCACAAAGGCATTTTCCCTGCCTATTTCACACCTTAAGAGACAGCCAACCAGTGTTTCCTACTGGACTTGCGCCAGGTCTGAGCACAGGCTCCTCCATCTATTCTGTGACCTGGACCACAAACTGTGATGACCTGGAGACCACCTGTCCTGGATACATCCTCAAAGCAACTGGGAAGAAGAAGAGAAGAAGAGTTTGGATTTGATATCCCGCTTTATCACTACCCTAAGGTGTCTCAAAGCGGCTAACAATCTCCTTTCTCTTCCTCCCCCACAACAAACACTCTGTGAGGTGAGTGGGGCTGAGAGACTTCAGAGAAGTGTGACTGGCCCAAGGTCACCCAGCAGCTGTGGAAGAGCGGAGACGCGAACCCGGTTCACCAGATTACGAGTCTACCGCTCTTAACCACTACACCATGGGGCTAAGGGTCCTAAGAACCCTATCTTCAACATATGGTCATGAGGAGCAGGAACTGAGACCCTTCCTGCTGCTCCCACAGGGCCTTTCCATCTTGCTGGGTGCTGCTGCTCCTTTGCGTTTCCATGCACATTGCATCTTCTGCAGCAGAGCGGCAACAGCCAGCAAGCAGCGCTGCCCAGGATCGAAACTTCTGCTTATGGGAGCCTTTGATCCTTCAAGAGGTAGGAAGGTTCTCTCCCCGCACCTTCCTGCCAGACTTGCAGCCAGTCAGCAGTCTGACCCCAGCTTCAGCTGCCCCTCTGCTCCACCCAAGTCCATTCCCAATTCAACCACCGGAGTAGAGAGAATCTAGGAGGAACTGGTGGAAGGCTGGCAAGGGGCAAAATTGCCCAGTTTAAAAATATATATATAAGGAGGGAGAAATAGGAAGTAGCTAAAGAAAGCTACTTCAAACAGTTCTAAAACAATGCCTCTTTTAATGCTCTATGGACAGTTGAGGTCGTGGTTGACAGATGGGGAAAGGATCCAATCCATTGGATCATGAGGCTTGCCGGGTCCAGCACATATGCACAGATAACCCATAGAAAACCTTAGAAGGCACCCCACTTTCCTCTGCCAGCTGCTCCTATATTTGGAGGTTGGTGCTTGAG
Organism: Podarcis raffonei; assembly: GCF_027172205.1. Classification (NCBI taxonomy): domain Eukaryota; kingdom Metazoa; phylum Chordata; class Lepidosauria; order Squamata; family Lacertidae; genus Podarcis; species Podarcis raffonei. The sequence continues at coordinate 5,369,264 of NC_070614.1, read as the reverse complement.
ATGCGAATGGAGATCTAAGTCTAGGGAATTTTACAGTGACAGGCAGTGTCAGTTTTGGTTCTGTGTGACAAAGCTTCATTGAACACAACAGACCTTATTTTTGAATATGAATACGATTGGGCTGTAGAGGCAAATTCAATATTTGAATGAACCTGTGTCTTCAGTTCATTCTACATTAAATGGATGCAATGATTCCTTCCTAAATCATTTAAAATATTTGGGCAGACAGTCAATTCATTGCACCACCAGCTTTTATTTTACAAAATTTCTGAGGGATCATGCTACCTGTCTTGAAGGTGAGTTCAAGAAAACTAAACAAAGGAGAAGCAGGTATTTGAGGCAGATCATAAGATGCTGGTGATGGTAAATATTCTCAATATATCAGGCTATCTTTTCAATATGCAGCTAAGCTTATCCCCCAAGATTGTGATGTGTACACGGCGATTTCAAAGACTAAATTACAGAACTGCTTGGTGCTTATTGTTTAAGTTTGACCGAACAAACTTGATTTGCAACACGTACCAAGAGGCCACAGGCTTTCAGGCACAACTTTGCATACAGCTGCATTCACCTTGAAAAATAGATTTAATAAAGAACTGACCTTTTCTCAAAAAAATCCCCTATCTTCCCCTTACTTTAAGTATGGTGCAATCTTTCAAGGTCCAACGCAAGCCAATGAATTGCAAATACGCTCCTTGATAATCATGTGTACAAATTGTTTACCAGTTCATTTTGACTACCTGAGAAGATTGGCAAGAAGACGCAGCCAGATCTTCAACACACCAGACACTTTAAGTCCCTATGGAGGTTTTACCTTTTGCCTCCATCTTTTGGGGAGCTAAATTTACAGATCCCATAGCAAACTCTGCTTGCTTTTAATAAGCTGATTCTTAACACTGTGGGAAGGAATTTGCTCCACTGATTCACAGGCCATGCCACTGGGTTTCTTCAGACTGGTGCTTTATTGTGGGTGTGTTCTGCAAATCATGTCCTCCTTCCAGAGGGCACACTTTGCTGTGAGATCATCAAGGCTGACCTCCCTGATGTTGTGGGTATGAGTGATTGGATGGCCACAATAACCCAATTGGTGGTCCCTCGGTTGCTGGGGTAAATCTGGCCAATGGGATCGTTTCATGCATTAACCGAGGGACCCATAAATGCCGCTGTGCATTGCATTGAGCTTCCTCTTTTCGCCTCGTGCATCAAACCACCCACCCACCCTCCCTATATTTAGGGTCCATTATGACCTTGCTGGGACGTGGGTGGCGCTGTGGGTTAAACCACAGAGCCTAGGACTTGCTGATCAGAAGGTCGGCGGTTTGAATCCCCACGACGGGGTGAGCTCCCGTTGCTGGGTCTCAGCTCCTGCCAACCTAGCAGTTCAAAAGCATGTCAAAGTACAAGTAGATAAATAGGTACCTCTCCGGTGGGAAGGTAAACGGCATTTCCGTGCGCTGCTCTGGTTCGCCAGAAACGGCTTAGTCATGCTGGCCACATGGCCTGGAAGCTGTATGCCGGTTCCCTCGGCCAATAAAGCGAGATGAGCACTGCAACCCCAGAGTCGGCCACAACTGGACCTAATGATCAGGGGTCCCTTTACCTTTATGACCTTGCTCTGCCATCATGGGTCATCTGCTTTTGGGACAGGGGCCTGGTAGGAATGTTCCCATTTGGCTGATTGGCTGGTGCCACTTGGGTTTTGCCTGCCGCATAGCAATTAGTCACAACTTCGTAAGGTTTGGCGGTTAGGCATTGGTTCAAGGTGTGGTGAGGGAAGGTTGTCACACCTGCCCCTCCAATGTGAGAAAGGGTATTCCGTTAAAGGAATCCAGGGGCTAGCCTTGCTTTTGTCTGATCCCCTTCCAGAGGTTAGGGCCACGCCAGGCTCCCTGGGAGCATTTGGGGTGAGCTTGAGTCTGAGCCTGGTCCAATGCTCCCCCAGGATGTTTTCCCTTACTGACCTCTCCCGGAGTCCAGATATCAGTGCTGCCCTGCTAAGGTCAGGTGCAGCTAGTCGGGAACCAATGCCTAAGCAAACCACTCACAATCTGTAATCAATAAAGTTGTGGCCAAAATTATGCCAATAACCTTAAACTAAATTCCGTATCAATTGTGTCTTTATTTATTGGGGGAGGTCTTGGGATCTTAACACGCAATATGATCTTGACACAATAATAGTGCAGAGTTGTTCTGCTTTGGCTTGCTCTGTGATGCTTCCTTGATGCTACCACATTATTGATGTCTGGAGGAGTTACAATGGTACCTCGGGTTAAGAACTTAATTCGTTTTGGAGGTCCGTTCTTAACCTGAAACTGTTCTAAACCTGAGGTACCACTTTAGCTAATGGGGCCTCCCGCTGCCACCGCACGATTTCTGTTCTCATCCTGTAGCAAAGTTCTTAACTTGAGGTACTATTTCTGGGTTAGTGAAGTCTGTAACCTGAAGCGTATGTAACCTGAGGTACAACTGTATAGTGCAACGAAAGAAGGACAAAAACAAACCAGAACATTTGTGGTATAAGAGGCTAATGAGATTTCACCACAGAGCTATGGAAAATGCACGGATTAGAAATGAACCGGCGTGATCGCCCCAAAACTTTTGCAGGCACAAATGGTATTGAAAACAGGATCATGTTGTTGGGATACTGCCAGGGAGATAAAGTCCATCTGAGCCCCAAGCTCGGTGCCGGACGATCCATCGACCTCCCGTAGTCAGGCAATATCAGCAATCAGCGGCACGAAGCCTCAAGAAAAGATAGCCACGTTCTTGGACTTGTGCACACTCTATCAGCAGAATTCACACAGCAAAAGATGCACAGCAGGACAGCATATTTACAGTTTATTCAGCGTTGGTCAGAACAAAAGGAAGACATGACCGTCTGCTTCGGCTGCTCAGGCAACAAGAAGAAAAACGAAAGCTACTGAAAACATAAACATCCTGTGAACAGGAAATACGCAGGCTGTGACACAAACATCCTGCTCCCTTTTTAAGGTGGAACGGAAATATCCTAACACATGTGTTCCTGCCCCAATAGCATAATGAGCACAAGCCATCATGAACTCACGATAAAAAGGATCTCTGGAGGGACCAATGAGGCTGCTGCCCATCAACTACAGCAAATGAAGCTGTTTATCTTAAGAGATCTAAGGCCAATTCACACATTACATTATTTAGGTTTATCCTTAAGATCTTTTTTCTTTTAGTTGAACATCGAAATTTATAATGTATGAGACGATCATGCATTTGAAAAGTGTATTATACAGACACACTGATCAGGGAGTCAGGGTGAGGTGCAACTCCCTGTGTGGACTCGGTTACAAATCCCAGTTTGCTGCCATGTCATGTGCTGGATGTGAAAATGCGGTGGGTGGCCCTTGGTCCGAAAAGTGTGGTAAAAATTAAGGGTCCAGACCAAATTTCATAAAATGATACACAGACTTTACTAAAACGAAACTCAACAAGGAAGGAAAACTCCAGATAATTACACAGATTAAAATAGCTCAGATGGTAAGAAAACAACAAACACTAACTTCTCCAGCTAATTAACATAAACGCTTACATAAACACTGAACTGCTTTTAATTTTAATTTTCTCTTTTTAAATTTATCCAAGGTAAATATTTGCTAGCAGTCTGAGGATACAAGACACTCTTCCTTATGAGAGATGGGGGGGGGTGTTTCTCATCAGTTTCCCCTGATCAGGAATCAAGCTAAGTGGCCTGCAATTTCCTAAATCCCTTTTTTTTAAATGCAGCATTGGCCAGTTCTCAGGCACAGAAGGCAATTATGACAAGTTACATATTTCGGTTAGAAGATAAGCCATCTAATATTTTACTCTTGGCTGGATACCATCTGGCTCCAATGATTTGTTGATTTTTAATTTGTCAACAAGGCCAAGAACTTTTTTTTTGGGTCACCCCCTATTTGCCTCAGTTCCTCAGGCTACTTTCCTGTGAAAGTTAGTTCAGGAGCAGAAATCTGCCCTAGGTCTTCTACTGTGAAGACGGATGCAAATAACTCTTTCAGCTTCTCTGCAATCTCCTGGTCCTCCTTTAGCACATCTTTGAATCCCTTGTCATCCAAAGGTCCAAGTGCCTCCCTCTCTGATCTTTGGCTACTAATGTACAGGTGACAACCATATTGCACAGGGGTTCAATACCTGGGCCCCGCGCATATTGGCAGAGCCCTGTTACGTCCCATTCTGGCCTGCCTTGCCCCTGTCCCATCCCCCATTCCACCCATTCTGACCTTTTCTGGGTCCAAAAGGATTTGCGCGTCAGTGATCATGCATGAATTGGACATGCCTAAAATGGTTGTCACCTGTACTTAAAACTTTTTTTACTGCTGATTTAAATGTTTCCAGCAGTCTCCTCCTCAAATTCTTCTTCTTTGCATCCATTATCGTCTACTTGCATATATTTTTTGCCAGTGGTTGCATTCCACTTCTTTTTGTTCTCATTTGGTTTAAAACTTATACTTCTTGAAAACAGGCTTTTCGTCTCTAATAGCTTTCTTGACTCTACTCATTAACCATGCTGGCATCTTCTGGGACTTGGTACTCTGTGACATACATTCTATCTGTTATGATGGTTTTGAATAACCCCTTCCAACCAGTATTCTGGAGAGATATTTGTTTAACAGCACAGTCATTTAGGGTTTCTAGAAATTTTTACCTTGTGACCAAGACATGCATTTACTCACGCTACATGAATATAACTGCAGTCACCCAGTGCTACAACACTTTTGCTTGGGAAGCCTCCCTGATTTCATTCTCCATCTCAAGATCACATCCCAGCTGGTAGGCCAAAGGTAGACTAAAGAAAGCAGTTTGGCAGTTCAAATCTGTCCAGCGAAAGCAGCACAAATTCTAAAGGGGGATGACAAGAATAAATCATAGGGTCCTGCAAGAGGATACTGCTGCATTTGAGGACCTCAAGCTGTTTATTACAAAAGGCACCATAAGCCTCAAACATTCTGTCCACACAAGGAAATCAACCTACAAATTGCAAAAATGAGGAGCATGGCAGACTATTTCTCCAGAAGAGAACCGAGGGTGACCGTGGTAGCATCTGTAATATCAATATATAATGCTTTAGCAACAAACCCAGATGTATTATGCATTAAGACATCTATGTTGTGCACCTGTTACTTGTTGTGCACCTATGCTTTTAACAGCACCCTGGCCCAGAAGTAAATTGATGGAAAACAGCTTCACCTAAGAATGGCCAGCAAAAAGATAGCAAAACCCTCCCCCTCCCCACTAATGCTTAGCTTTGAGGTTGGGACAGAAGTGGGCAAAAGTTGTGGGTGAACACAAGCACTTAATACTTCCACAAGCTGGTTCCCTCCAGATGTTTTGGACAATAGTTCCCATCATCCCTGATCGTTGGCCATGCTCAGGGCTAACACCCCACCATTGGACACACAGAGGAGGTCGGCTCAGGGATGGGCAGGGGGCAACAGCAAGTTGTGGGGATGCCAGAGCTGCCCTGCAGCCCCTAAGCCTACCTGCTGCGTGTGGGGTTTGCTGTCCCATTGGCAGTGTGGTTTTGACTGCCAGTCTGGAATGTGGTGCCATCTTGTATTTTGCCTTAGGAAGCAAAATGTCTTGGGCCTTCCCTAAGCCATACTGGGGAAGTGAGAGCTGGACCATAAAGAAGGCTGATCGCCGATACAAAAAAGGGAGGTGTGAGGAGGTCAGGGAAACAAGCAAATGAAAGATAAGACATGAAAAGATTGATTTGTTTTTAATTGTTCTTATTTTTACTCTATTTTGTATTTTCTCTTTTCTTTTCTTTTTTCTCTTTTTCTTATTTTTGTAACCTTTTTTGAAACGTTAATAAATATCATTAAAAAAAAGAAAAAAAGGGGAAAAAGAAAAGGGGGAAAAAAGAAGGCTGATCGCCGAAGAATTGATGCTTTTGAATTATGGTGCTGGAGGAGACTCTTGAGAGTCCCATGGACTGCAAGAAGATCAAACCTATTAATTCTGAAGGAAATCAGCCCTGAGTGCTCACTGGAAAGACAGATCCTGAAGGTGAGGCTCCAATACTTTGGCCACCTCATGAGAAGAGAAGACCCCCTGGAAAAGACCCTGATGTTGGGAAAGGTGGAGGGCACAAGGAGAAGGGGACGACAGAGGACAAGATGGTTGGACAGTGTTCTCGAAGCTACCAGCATGAGTGGAAGACAGGAGTGCCTGGCGTGCTCTGGTCCATGGGGTCACAAAGAGTCAGACACCACTAAACTACTAAACATACTGGCTTAAGACTGTAGTCCAAAACACCTGAAGAGTACAAGGCTGGGGGAGGCTGTTCTAGACCAATCTACCCAGATCCAGGATAGTTTAAGATTGTACCATACCCTCAGTAATGATGCTTTTCTTGTTGCTTAGCTGGAAATGCGGTTATCTTCCTATAAATTCCACAGCTGCCCTTACTGCTCTTGCAAAGAAACTCTTCACAATTCCTTAGTTTCTGTTTTAATGACAATTGTGCTGTGCAGCTTTAAAGGACCAGAAAACACTTCATTTTCTGCATATCTAAATTGCCCATTATTAGCATGATCCAAAACCTTTTAAGCAGCTAATTATAGAGGAAAGAAGTAGGGCAGAACCAAAGAAATGTGGTGGGAGGATTTACTGTGTGGGAGGCTGAGATAAAATTAGATTTCTTTAAGCTGTGTCATACAATTTATTAGGAAGTTGGAATCTAATGCTTCATGTCGCTGTCACGTAAAAGCTCGCTCGTCTTATTATTCAGCCTGTGGGTATTTGATGCTAAAATACTTCTCCCTCTTGGCCATCCTTGCTCCTGGTGATAAAAGCAGCCGGCTCATCTGTTGTTTGTATTCTCAAATACTGGAGTGTTTCATTGTGACAAAGTGGTTAGTGAAAGGTAATAAAAGGCAATATTTAAGAAAATCAGTGATGGCTTGGAGATTGTTTTGCTTGATCTCATTTAACGCCTTTCCTTTGGTTTTGATTGTTTCCCTTTGTCTGTTTGCCTTTCCCCTTCATCTGTGAAATAATTCTCTCCCCTTAGATGTTTTCTTATTCTACGCGGAGTGGCATGATAACTTTTCCATTTGCAAGGATGGGTATTGGCTGCACATTTTGGAAAACCTCAGAGTCAAAGCTGTTTCTACCAAGTGATGCTCCAGAGAAATGAGGGCCCTTTAAGCTAGCAAAGAAGCGAGCGATCAGAAAGCACCACCTCCCCGGTTCCTCCCATATAGACCCCAGGGTCTCTTCTAGTGTGTGCTGAATTAAAGAAATGCATTTTCTTCCTTCTGGCCTCTGCTACTATTCATTCCCTGCAGAAGAGAAGCGTTGGTTTAAAATGAGGAATATTTCTCAGGAAACAACAAGCAAATAGCAGCCTAGTTTAGCCACTGGCAAGATAGCTTTTCATTCTGGTATCTGTGTAGGGACTGAGAATCAGGCATTGTTACACGTAAGATTATCAGAACAAGAATTGTAAGTCTGGAAGGTAGCACTCTTTCTCTTGAACACACACACACACACACACACACACACACACACTTCTCAGGTAACACCAGACAAGTCATGTTTATTATTTATTCAGTATTTGAATTACTTGCAGATCATCCCAAGTGTCTATTTTCCAAGAACAGTCCTGGATTTACAGAAGTCGTCCCGGTTTCTGAATTGATCCCAGAATATCCTGCTTTCCCTTAGGACGTCCCTATTTTCATCGGAGAAATGTTGGAGGTATGGAGTTATGTGACCCCCAAGCCAAGGAGATACAACCTTTAGAAGACATCTGAAAGCAGCCCTGTAAAGTTTTTTATGTAAAAAATGCTTAATGTTTTATTAAGTTTTTATATATGTTGGAAGCCGCCCAGAGTGGCTGGGGCAAACCAGTCAGATGGATGGGGTATAAATAATAAAGTTGTTGTTGTTGTTGAATAGGACATCCCTATTTTCACCACAGAAATTTTGGAGGGTATGCACTTGCTCCCAGAGTCTAATATGCAAATGAAAGCATAGTATTAAATCAGTGAGTTGGGGTCCCTCACTTGTGCTGTCAAAATGCAACAAACTGGGAATATTTCAATAAATACTGGTCCCTCAGGTGGCAGCTTTGACCATTTCTCCCCAAACTGGATGTGTTGTAATACCTGATCCAGCCTAGTGATTGCAAAAACCCACTCCCAATGGTTCCAAGCCATATTTTATTTTTAAAAAGTGGATTAAACTGGGCAACTGGAAAGAAAATAAATGCATTTTTGTTTCCCAGCAGGAGTCCAGAATCCTAGAAACTCTAAATGGTATATGAGTTCTGCATTTATAATCCTCCTCTGAACTTTCTTAAAAAAACAACACTGCACCCAGAACGTCAAAATTCCATGTCCAGAAAGGGAGAATTCTGTGAACCGTATTATGAACTGAACTGATTGGCATAACTTCTCTTCTTATTATTTTTATAATACCATTGGCAGTTGCTATTATTTTTTCATAAAGTACATCTTGCAGTAATCTTGAATCCATTTCTCTGGTTTCTGCAGCAATTTGCAATAAAAAATAAAACCCTCATGAAAATTATTCATCATTTTAGTATGAGTTTCTCCCAATAAGCACATTTTTGTCTATTGTTTTGACTAATGTACCTATTTTTGCAGCTTCTAATATAATGCATTTTTGTATGCTATTTTCCCATGGACTGCAAGAAGATCAAATGTATCCATTCTTAAGGAAATCAGCCCTGAGTGCTCACTGGAAGGACAGATCGTGAAGCTGAGGCTCCAATACTTTGGCCACCTCATGAGAAGAGAAGACTCCCTGGAAAAGACCCTGATGTTGGGGAAGATGGAGGGCACAAGGAGAAGGGGACGACAGAGGATGAGATGGTTGGATGGTGTTCTTGAAGCTACCAGCATGAGTTTGATCAAACTGCGGGAGACAGTGGAGGACAGAAGTGCCTGGCGTGCTCTGGTCCATGGGGTCACGAAGAGTCGGACACGACTAAACGACTAAACAACAACAACAACAAATTTTCACTAATATATACATTTTTACACATTTCCCCCTAATATGTGCATTTCTCTAAACTTGGTTGGTTGGAGAACTGTATTGCAAAAGTTGGGTCTGCAAATTTCAAAGGATGGATGTGTTTCAGTTCTCATGTTGTTTCAAAAACTGTGAATTTTGGGGGGGGGGAATGCTTTAAATGCAAACTGAATCACATTCCTCTCCCATCCCTAATGTTAATTGGATGGGGGGGTTTCCCCAATGTGCATTGCTTTATACTTGCTTGCGTTGAATTGCTTTTGCCATTTTACTGCTCATTCACTCAGTTTGGGAAGAAGAAGAAGAGTTTGGATTTGATATCCCGCTTTATCACTACCCTAAGGAGTCTCAAAGCGGCTAACAATCTCCTTTCCCTTCCTCCCCCACAACAAACACTCTGTGAGGTGAGTGGGGCTCAGAGACTTCAAAGAAGTGTGACTGGCCCAAGGTCACCCAGCAGCTGCATGTGGAGGAGCGGAGATGCGAACCTGGTTCACCAGATTACGAGTCCACCACTCTTAACCACTACACCACACTTTTTGGGAGAACTTTTTGGACTTCTTCATGATGCCTTTTCGTTTTAACCACCCTGAACTATTTCATGTCATCAGCAAATGGTGTTGCCTCGCTGCTCATTCTAGATCATTTATGAACAAATTCAAAACACACACACCATCTGTCATGGATGCTTTTTGTTGAGATTCCTGCATTGCAAGGAATCTTTGAACTAGATGACTGTTCCAACTCTATGATTTTATGATTCTAGCTCACCCAGTTCTGATCCTTGAGGGGTCCTTGACTTCCTGCATCCCTCCATTCCATTATGAAATATGTCCATTTATTTCTGCTGCTTTCTGTTTCTGAAAGGGCTACTGATCCACAAGCAGCACTCTCCCATGACTGCTGAGATTACTCAGTAGCTTTTAGTGAGGCACATTATTTCCTTGCCCCTTCCTATCAGATCAGATGTATAACATGCTTAATGTTCCTTATTTGAGTCCCAAAGAACAGGCAACAACTGGTGTGCAGCAGTGAAACAGAAAAACAAAAACTAGCAAGTGAGAACAGTGTGAAATTGATAGTGTTCTGGGATTCTGCCTCTCCAGCGGCCTGGAGGATCTACGGGGTAGATAAACGTTAATGTTTTTGTGACTTAAAAATGATGAACCTGAAGGAAAACAATAGGCTGCTGCTTTGGTAGTGGGAAATGCAGTTGACGCATGATAAAAGAGAGAAAAGTGGATCCATTTGTCTTCCTTTATTATTTAAAATGTGTGCTTTCTTTTTTTCAGGCTGGTACTTGGGCTCAATGCTGGAGCAAAGGGACAGAAATACGGTAGCTTTTCTCCTTTAAGCTCAAATATTTTGCTCACATTTCCTCATCTATGTTACTAATTTTTAGCATCGTCTTTCTTAGCATGCTGTTTCATTGCCGTGATGTGCACATTCTACCTTAACTAAACATCATATTTATTTGTTAGCATGGTTTGTATTCTCCACTTGGAAGCTCAGGGCGATGTGCCTGAGGTTATTCTTTTTTTCTTTTTCTTTTTTTGGGGGGGAAAATTTAAATAATCTTTATTAATTTAAATTACACACTTATGCAAAGAATTTACAATCTCATACTACAAAAAGAAAATTAAAGAAAAAAAATTAAGAAGAAAGAAAAGAAAAAAATACAGAAAAAAGCAAAAGCAAATTTATGTTCATAGGTTATTCTAATATACATTCATAGCATTGCAGCAATCCTGAGAAGCAGGCTGGCCTAAGATAGGCTTGCCATACGTCAGGAAAATTCCTGAAATGTCCTGGTTTTCAGGTGTAAAAGGGGGCAATTTTGCCAAATCGGCAAAATGTCAGGGAAAACCCAGATGTATGGCAACGTGCTGGAAAGAGCAGCAGAAACCCTAAAAGCCTGAATAAATTTCATTCTAGACTGCAAAATTTTTGTGCCAACGCTGCAGCGCTGTAAGGCTTTCTCGGGGGATCTTCCTGTTTAACCATCTCTAATGGTAAAAAAAGGTAAAGGCAAAGGACCCCTGACAGTTAAGTCCAGGCGCAGACAACTCTGGGGTTGCGGTGCTCATTTCGCTTTACAGGCCGAGGGAGCCGACGTTTGTCCACAGACAGTTTTTCCGGGTCATGTGGCCGGCATGACTAAGCCGCTTCTAGCAAAACCAGAGCAGCACACGGAAATGCCGTTTACCTTCCAGCCGGAGTGGTACCTATTTATCTACTCACACTGGCGTGCTTTCAAACTGCTAGGTTGGCAGGAGCTGGCACCGAGCAACAGGAGCTCAACCCATCACACGGATTCGAACCGCCAACCTTCTGATTGGCAAGCCCAAGAGGCTCAGTGGTTTAGACCACAGCACCACCCGCGTCCCTTATCTCTAATGGTAGCAAACGGTAAACAAGCCAAGTCTCTTTGATGAGAAAATTTGGTTTGAGTGAATAGCACAAACCAACATCCCATCCGTTTTTTCTTAAACTAATGTTAGCACAGTGCTCTCTTTTTCTGAAAAAGAAAAAAGCTAGATTGATACTGCTTTGTGACAATAGAAATAGATTCCACTTCAGGCGCTAAATGAAAGCATAATCCTGATGCATATCATTTAAAAAATATTCTTACAGGAATAGTTTCTTCCTGGATTCACATTCCATGTGGCAAAGTATTCTCTGGATTTACACCATTGTTACACTGCTGCTTCTTGTAGCAAGTATGTGAAACAGGGGTGGGAATCTCTGTCCTTATAGATGTTGTTGGACTCCGTCAAAGCCAGCTGGCATGGACAATGATCAGGAACAATGGAAGCTGGAACCCAGCAACTTCTTATATCCGGTCCATAATGGTTTTTGCTCGAGTTACTTAGCGAGATCTGGTAGGTGCTGCCACATTCTCAATTGTTCTTGCTACCGCATGCTAAAGCATACCTTCCGCCACAGATGCTGGAATGGCCTTTAATCACTGCAGCACCTTTTCCAGAATAATAGTTTTTCAATTTTGTTTGCTGCTTTCCCTACCAAGTCTTCCCGTTCAAACTGGTGCAAGCTACTTGTGCTTCAGGCATTTTAAAAGTACAGTGGTACCTCGGGTTACAGACGCTTCAGGTTACATACGCCTCAGGTTACAGACTCCGCTAACCCAGAAATAGTACCTCGGGTTAAGAACTTTGCTTCAGGATGAGAACAGAAATTGCATGGCAGCAGCGGGAGGCCCCATTAGCTAAAGTGGTGCTTCAGGTTAAGAACAGTTTCAGGTTAAGAACGGACCTCCAGAACGAATTAAGTTCTTAACCCAAGGTACCACTGTATTCCCAAGTGGCGGGTGGAGAGCTGGGCAGGCCTAAGGGGTGTGACACAGACCTCCCTTCTGCATTGCACTGTTTGTTTGCATTCTGGGGAGGGGCACAATGTTATAGGAATCCTAACAGATGCTGCAGTTGTGGCAGTGATGTGCCAAACTACGTTTTGGCTAAAAGTTAAATATGAATGCTCTGGGGAATATGTAGGCTGGTGAAATTATCCAAAGAGGGGTGACACATATTTCTAGGCAAATCTGGAATTTGGAAGTTCCTGCAAGAGCGAAAGATGTTTTGAAAGGAGAGGAAATAAAGTTTCAATAACTCTAGCCACATTTATGTTACATTTCACACCCCTAATCTCAGCATATACAAAAACATAATAAAACATCAAACATTAAAAACTTCTCCATACTTGAGGTGTCTTCTAATACAGTGGTACCTCTGGTTGCAAACAGGATCCGTTCTCGAGCCCCATTCGCAAGATGAGCAGAACGCAACCCGCGTCTGCACGTGCTTGGGTCACGATTTGCCGCTTCTGCACATGCGCATGATGTCATTTTGAGCGTCTGCGCATGCGCGAGCGGCGAAACCCGGAAGCAACCCATTCCGTTACTTCCAGGTCGCCACAGGACGTATCCTGAAAGAACGTAACCTGACCTGAACGTAAGAAGAGGTATGACTGTACTTGTATAGTTACTTCTCTTCTTGAGAAGTGGAAGGATGGGAGAGTGTTCCACAGGGCAGGCGCCACCCCTGAGAAGGCCCTCTGCGTGGTTCCCTGTAACCTCACCTCTTGCAGTGAGGTAACCGCCAGAAGGCCTTCGGAGCTGGACCTCAGTGTCCGGGCTGAACGATGGGGGTGGAGATGCTCTTTCAGGTATACAGGGTTGAGTTTCAAGGGGGAATCAGCAGGTTTGCTGCTGCCTTGACTTCAACTACATTAAATCCTCTACATAACATGTAGTAACTCTTGTGGCATTTGAAGTATTTTAAATTTTATATTCAGAGGTCCACCCTTTCAGACTTCCTTTTGCTCCCTTGATAAATCACAGTTCTCCTCCTCTTTTTGTTTTAAAAAAATAACTAATTAACTAGAGACCTGGAGGGTAATCTTCTGCCTGGAGTCCTGCCACTTCAGGGCTCCCTCCCCCTCCCCCAATCCAACTGGAAAGAGAAAAAATCTAGTAAGGGCCTGTTCATCATGAACATCGCACTGGCAAACTCAGATTGTCCCAGCTGGAGATATTTGTCAGAGAGAACAATGTTTTTATGTGATGTTTGGTATTGCCTTTTTGAAGCTACCATCTGCAAGAAGTTATATTTACCTCTTAGGAGTACATAAAATGGAGAGATGGAGTGTTTGATCTCCCCTTTTGCTTGCCAACTTCTCCACGGGCACATTGGCACTTTCACCCCCAGCTTCATGATTCCTCTTATCTACACAACAAACAGTGGGGGTGTGAGAATCAATCCAAGATCAACGCCGAGAAGAAATCAGTAGAAAGTTCATTTCAGAACATTCTGGGTGATGGCCTGAGCTAGCATTGGCTATAACAGGGGAATGACAGGTTGGGAACGCTACCTTTTCTTTCCAAGATTTCTTCCATCCCAGATGCTGCTCAATAAACATATTGCTATATGTGGCATTTCTTTGTGAGTGTCTGGAGGCGGTTGGAGGATGGATGGCAGCTAACAGATTGAGGTTGAATCCTGACAAGACAGAAGTACTGTTTTGGGGAGACAGGAGGTGGTTGGGTCTGGGGGACTCCCTGGTCCTGAATGGGGCAACTCTGCCCCTGAAGGACCAGGTGCACAGCCTGGGAGTCATTTTGGACTCACAGCTGTCCATGGTGGCACAGGTAAATTCTGTGTCCAGGGCAGCTGTCTACCAGCTCCACCTGGTATGCAGACTGAGACCCTACCTGCCTGCAGAATGTCTCTCCAGAGTGGTGCATGCTCTAGTTATCTCCCGCTTGGACTACTGCAATGCGCTCTACGTGAGGCTACCTTTGAAGGTGACCCGGAAACTACAACTAATCCAGAATGTGGCAGCTAGACTGGTGACTGGGAGCGGCCGCCAAAACCACATAACACCAGTCTTGAAAGACCTACATTGGCTCCCAGTACATTTCCAAGCACAATTCAAAGTGCCGGTGCTGACCTTTAAAGCCCTAAATGGCCTTGGCCCAGTATACCTGAAGGAGCATCTCCACCCCCATCATCCATCGTCCAGCTGGACTGAGGTCCACGTCTGAGGATCTTCTGGCGGTTAACCTCACTGCAAGAAGTGAGGTTACAGGGAACCAGGCAGAGGACCTTCTCAGTAGTGGCACCCACCTTGTGGAATGCCCTCCCATCAGATGTCAAGGAAATAAGCAACTATCTGACCTTTAGAAGACATCTGAAGGCAGCCCTGTTTAGGGAAGTTTTTTATGACTGATGTTTTAAGGTACCGTATTTTTTGCTCTATAAGACTCACTTTTTCCCTCCTAAAAAGTAAGGGGAAATGTGTGTGCATCTTATGGAGTGAATGCAGGCTGCACAGTTATCCCAGAAGCCAGAACAGCAAGAGGGATTGCTGTGCAGTGATCCCTCTTGTTGTTCTGGCTTCTGAGATTCAGAATATTTTTTTTCTTGTTTTCCTCCTCCAAAAACTAGGTGCGTCTTATGGTCTGGTGCGTCTTATAGAGCGAAAAATACAGTATTTTTAATCTTTTGCTGGAAGTCGCCCAGAGTGGCTGGGGAAACCCAGCCAGATGGGCAGGGTATAAATAAATTATTATTATTATTATTATTATTATTATTATTATTATTATTATCATCATCATTATCATCATCATCATCATCATCATTGATAGATAAGTGTTCTTTCCCCTCGCCCTTGTCAGTCTTGCTTCCTGAGAGGAGTGAGCTCAGGGGCAGTGGCCTCTTTTTTTGTCGCTCAGTCACTTTCCCTGGGCAGTGAGGGCATGGAGCCTCTGAGGTTCCTCAGGTGAGGTGGGCAATCCTGCTGGGTTTATGAAGGAGGGGGGTGGATGAGAGGGGAGGGGTGGTAAGGAATGAAGGAGGAGCCATGAATCCTGACAGGATGGTACTTGTCAGTCTTGTCAAGACTGACCTATCAGGTAACAGAGAGAATGGTGTCTTGGTTCCATTGGTTGCCATGGGGAAGGAGCATGCAAGATGGTCTGCTTGCCCTTTGAGTGGGCCAGGGACTGGTTCATGCAGTGTTCCTGCTGGCTGGCTCAGTTGTGGTTGAGGGCAGGCTCTGCTCTTTCCTAGCATGGTGTTTTGCCTTGGATTCAAACCCAGAACCGCCAGCATGTAAAATTAAAAGTTGTCCCTCCAAACTAGGGCTCCTTTTACACCCCCAGTGTTCCTGGAAGTCAGGTGCCCCCAGATTTCTTTCCTGTTTGCTGCTATGGCCAAGCTCAAGACAAAATGTGAATACTGAGTGTCTCACAAAATTGCAGAATTGTAGCAAAGACAAATAAAATTGGAGATAGCCCTCCATGATTATCTAAACATCCTGATATTCTGAATTTCTTGTGCATGTCCCTGCAGGCCTCATGTCTAGCCTAGATAAATAACAATCCCAATTTATGAGTGTCTGATTATGCAGACATTATGGATTATCCTTGGTCAATTCACATGCATACTGCACACACAGAAGTTGTTAAAAACATCAATATCATCATATAAAGTTTTCTGAGTTATAGGCTTGCAATTAAAATGACAGTTTTAAGCATCACAAAAGTTTGGTTTTTTTGGGGGGGAAAGAATGAAGAGGCAAGTTAGCAGAATTATTTATGCTGACTACAGTTATGGATCCTGGGGTACACTATTAAACGAGTTCTTTAAATTAGGAACTGTGTGTGCTGTAGCCATTTAATGGCACACAGTAGTTGCATTCCCCTTCTCTGTGTGAAATGGGAGGTGTAATCCTAAGAGTCATCATTGTGGAAGCACATTTTAAAAATAATTGTCTACTTGAACAGCACTAGGGACTCACCTACAGCCAGATCAATGGCTAAACGCCACTTGAAAAATCAGTCACACTCTGGAGGGTCTCCTGAGAAGGACAAAACCTATGTGCTGAACTTGTGCCTGACAAAATCTCCATAAGAGCCCAGGGTGTGCCTTTGCTCATTATAGGGAAACCCTGGGAAACAGGGGTTGTGGTGCTAGATGGCAAACAAAGGGCCTCTGAGTTCAGCTTCTTAGCTGCATTACTTCCATGTGCAGGGTCACTCTCTGTTACACGCCACCCCAATCGCCACAGCAGTGTGAGATTCCTGGGGTCCCGGCGCTTTCCCAAGGTTCGTGTTTCCTTTGGAAACGAGGCACAGCAGAGACGGTGGTGTCTTTATGATATACGGCTTATTTTCATACATACAACCTGGAAGGGACGTGGGTGGCGCTGTGGTCTAAACCACTGAGCCTCTTGGGCTTGCCAATCAGAAGGCTGGCAGTTCGAATCCCCGTGATGGTGTGAGCTCTCGTTGTTCGGTCCCTGCTCCTGCCAACCTAGCAGTTTGAAAGCACGTCAAAGTGCAAGTAGATAAATAGGTACCACTCCGGCGGGAAGGTAAATGGTGTTTCTGTGCACTCCTCTGGTTCACCAGAAACGGCTTAGTCATGATGGCCACAAGACCCAGAAGCTCTCTGTGGACAAACGCCGGCTGCCTCGGCCTATAGAGCGAGATGAGGGCGCAACCCCAGAGTCGTCCGCGACTGGACTTACCGGTAACTGTCGGGGGTCCCTTTACCTTTTTCTACAACCTGGATCTAGGATGGAGGGGGTTTCCAGCATTTACACTCCAAGAGGGTCCCATGTCTTCCATGGCTAGCTCCTTGGATTCAAAACTGCCAATTCACATTGTGCTGTGATCCTCTTTTCTCCAGCTTGCAAAACTTCTTGCCTCTTGTTGGACCACTAAACATGGTTGGTGGACTGTGTTAACCTTGGTGGGTCATGCTAGAGAGGCCGGCTCTATCAGGACCAGTGACTGGCAGAGATCTATAGCTGGGCAAAGACAGGCTGAAGCAATGTGTACCAGTTCCATCCTTTGCAGAAGAAGACCGTTGCTAGTTGTTCTTCTTCTACCCCGCTTTCAGAAAGATCCCTACCAGCGGTTAGTCTAAAAACTGTTAGTGGTAAAATAAAGCTTCCCCTGCTTCTTTGGAATAGGCATTTCAAGGATCCATATTTATAGCAGAAATAATGCAAACTAAAATACTTCCAGGTTTCTGTCTTCCCTATGTCCTGAATGAATTGCAACCACTCAGTTAGTGGGGAGAGTGTAAACAAGTATGCACTGGGGTGAAGGGTACATTTGCTTCCAGTGGCGGAGGAACCCTCTCCGGCACCCAGGGTGGGACGTCAAGGGGTGGGGCGAACTGCCTGGCGACGTGCGTGTGACATCCATACAGAGTGTGCATGTGCTGCATCCCATACGGCCTCCCCCCAGCTGTCAAGGGCGCACACAGTCAGTATGGGCGCCACTTGTGCAGCATCTGTACAGGCTGTCGCTCTCACACAGCAACCGTACGGGATGCTGCGCGCGTGTGGCATCTGTACGGGCTGCTGCTTGCAAGGAGAGCAGCATCCTGTACAGACTGCTCATGTGCAGCATCCTGTATGGACTGCGCATGTGTGGCTTCCTGTACAGACTGCGCATGCGTGGCAGCCCGTACGGTTGCTGTGTGAGAGCAGCAGCCCGTATGGATGACGTGCGGGAGTGGCAGCCCATACGGACGCCGCACGAGCGATGCCCATACTGACTGCGCATGCCCTTGGCCACTCTACAGCTGGGGGGAGGCAGGGGCCATCTTGCCACCACCCCAGAGTGGCACCCAGGACGGCCCGCCCCCTCTGCCTCCCACTTCATACACCCCTGTTTGCTTCCTGCCCATGGTCACCCTCACCCAGGAGCCTAAAACCGGCTCCTCCTCTTTACATCCCATAGTTCCTTCCACTCATCTGCATAGCCCAATCTGAGTTCTCTCTGTTGGTCACATTAAAGCAAGCCAGATGTTTGTGACCTAGCATGTGTGGCCACAGGGGAATAGTTGGTGGTTAAAAAGCGCAGCATGGATTTTAGATCCTGTCAAACCCTAAGAAATATAAAGCTGATAAAAGTAAACATGTCGCAAAGGGGAACGTTATTTAATTCCCGAAGATGAAAAAGATTGACTGACCAATGAAAACCCTGCACTGTTTAGTCATGCATAATAGTTCTCTTAAGTGTTTGGGGCTTTTTTCTGGCTAACTGAAGCAACTGCTTTAACTTTCGCGGCCCAAATTAAATTTGATTTAATCGAAATTCTGCTCGTGTGATAAAGGACTTGAGTGCAGTGAAACTGCAGGGAGAGAGCCCATTATCTGGCACTAAACAAATGCCGCTAATGCTGCAAAGAGTGCAGGATAATTTGTTTTTCATGTGAAATTTCTCCTCAATAAAGCTTTAATCAAACTGAAGTATTATATGGAGAAAAGAAATCACGCAGTGCTTTATCTCAAAAGAACTCCATAAAACTGAAAGCAATTACATTTTAACACACACACCCCTTTGTCATTTTTCAGCAACGAGGGCAATTAAAAGAGAGAGAGAAAGTTTTGGTCAAGTTTGTACTACAAACCTTATCAAATAAAACCTGAGCACAAAATATGAATGACCAAGAGTGTAGTAAATGTTTTGTCCAACCCACCCACATAAAATAAGAGATTTTCTTCCTGCTGTGCTTGTCCCAATGGCCAGCAGCACAGTAGGACATGCAGGAAGAGCCCTCACCCCAAGACTTGGATTGGGGAGATCTGAGTACATAAGTTAAATCTTCCTTCAGCCATGAATCTCCCTGGATGTCCTCAGGCACTAGGCCTAAGGTTGTTTGGGAGATACCTGCCAGGTACACTAATGCAGGAGACCCAAAAGCCAAGTCACTGAGAGCAAGGTGGTCTCATCACCGCCCATTCAAATCTTCGTCCAGCCTTGCAAGGCCATCTCTGCATGAGAAAGCAAAGCACGCTCCAGCCCAGCTCACTCTCCAGCCCATCTCTCCAAGAGTATCCTAGCATTTGGAACATGTCTGCCGTGGGGCAGCTTGGCTGTTGCTGTGAGCTGCACCGTAATAGCTGACACACGGTCAAGGGGCTGCCCCATGGTGGACATGATTCAGGGCAGAAATGTGCAGCCCCAGTCTTCTGCCTCGTGTAATTCCAATCCTTACCACCAAAATAGGGCTCGTGCCAGCAGCAGAAAACGTCACTGGCAGGGTTCTAGAGGCACTTTCAGGAGGGTGGGAACAGATGCAAGAAGAGGCATTAGATCATGGGTAGGCAACTAAGGCCCGGGGCCGGATGCGGCCCAATCGCCTTCTAAATCTGGCCCACAGATGGTCTGGGAATCAGCGTGTTTTTACATGAGTCAAATGCGTGCTTTTATTTAAAATGCACCTCTGGATTATTTGTGGGGCATAGGAATTCGTTCATTTCCCCCCAAAAAATATAGTCCGGCCCCCTACAAGGTCTGAGGGACAGCAGACCAGCCCCCTGCTGAAAAAGTTTGCTGACCCCTGTATTAGATCATTAATCAGGGCCGGCCCACCTATGAGACAGGCTAATGCAGCTGCCTTGTGCAGTGGGACACCAGGAGTCAGCACCTTCACAGGTTCCCCTCTGGCCCCGCTCTCTCTGCTACTGGTGGAATCTCTGGCACGCCACAAGATATCCATCAGATCTTGCCAGAACCCACCACCAGGACCCAAGTAAGGAAGACTTCAGCAAGGTGGCAGCTTCTTACTTTGTCTCAGCCAGTAAAATGGGACACTCTGCCCCTGTCATTAATATACAAATTTGCAGGACGGGTGCCAGCCTGCAGGCCTGTTTTATTCCCTGAGAAAGTCTAACTGGGGGACTGTGCCGTCAGTGGTGGACTTTGGTAATCTTTTGTAATATGGTGCCCTGGGGGGGTAGTGCCCACATCATGCTAAATCTGGCACTGGTGCCATTTTGGAGCCATTGTTGTTTCATTAAAAGGAAACTTTTGCCCATGGCAATAACTGCTGATTTCTTCCACAGTCTGGCAGATTTTGAGCCAATCCATGCTTTAAGCACTTGGCCTCTAAGTCTTCCAGTACATTTCTTAACTGAGATGATAAAAAAGAATGATCTAAGATTGGTTGGTCTTGCCTAAACCGAGGCTCATTCTTTTCTACTCAGGCTATTGATTTATCATGTAGAAGTTTAGCATATAATTTACTGATTATGCTGAAGAGACTTATTGGCCTATAGCTAGCCAGATCATTCGTAACTTCTGGCACTACAACTGCCCTGCCGCACTTGGTTGGAACGCAGCCTGTTTTAGCCTGCAGTCATTCTTTGTCCCAAGAAACTTTTCCATTCCCTCTTGACCAGCCCTCAGGAGAGAAGAGTCACATGCCAGCCATGGGTGTTGCCCAGACAAAAGTTGGCATGACTACGCATCCACAGGCCTCTTTTTATGTTTACACATCCAATAGCTATTTCCCTGAGCTAGTGAAGTATTAGCTCCTGGAATTAGCACCTTGACTTGGGAGTGGAGTCAATTGCAATATTGGAGCGAAGTTGGTGTGCCCCATTATGCTCACATAAATGTTTTGAGTGATGGATTGGAGTGTGACAGAAACTTTTGGGATGGTTTAGACCATGGGTAGGCAAACTAAGGCCAGGGGTCCGTATCCGCCCAATCGCCTTCTAAATCCAGCCTGCGGACAGTCCAGGAATCAGTGTGTTTTTACATGAGTAGAATGTGTCCTTTTATTTAAAATGCATATCTGGGTTATTTGTGGGGCATAGGAATTCGTTCATTCCCCCCAAAAAATATAGTCCAGCCCCCCACAAGGTCTGAGGGACAGTGGACTGGCCCCCTGCTTGAAAGGTTTGCTGACCCCTGGTTTATACTCTTCTATAATATAATTATGTACCATCAGTACTTTTCTTCTAGGAAAAAAAGGTGCCGGGACTCCATACCCTTGAGTACCCCCAGAAAAAAAGCACTTACTGGTCTCCAAAGTTGTGTGATCATTTGGGGTCTATAGTGAGTTCAAATTCATGGCCAAATTGAATTTTAATAATCTGTCTGTCTGTCTTTCTAGGGTGGGTAGGTCCCCACTGATAAGGAAAAAATCCTGGGTTTCTCTGGTCAGCAAAAGAAGGAGTCTCCAGCCAAGTTGCTGAAGCAAAACAGCGGTCAGTAGACCTGACCTTTATTTGTTGCAACTAGGGTCAAGCACAGAAAGAGTGGCAACCCTGAGCATGGGGTTGCGTGAACTTTCAAGACCTCATTTCCCACAATACATTGTTCAACAGCATCATCGATACATCACAACTATGTCACAAAGCAGGAGTGTTTGGCATGTAGAAACATGAGAAACTGTGAGGGGAAGTTTGTCTTAAGAGTTTTATGTGCTAGGTTTTCGCTTTACTCCAGAACAGAATGCTGTGAACAGTTTGTGCCTTGGCTTGATGGTGGTTGTGCTGCCATCTTCTTCACACTTAAACATAGGAACATAAGAGCAGGGTGCTGGATCAGGCCAATGACCCATCTTGTCCAGTATCCTGTTCTCACAGTGGCCAACCAGAAGCCTGGAGGAGCACAAGATCACATCTCTCACATCTCGAGGTCTCCAGCAAGTGGTTTTCGGAAGCAGTGCTGGCTTCAGCTGTGTGTGTGTGTGCAGCCATCACGGCTAGAAGGCCTTGGAAGCCCCTCTGCCATGAAAGTGTATGTGGCGATCACACACAGGGCCCCCAGACATTTGACGGTCTATTGACCCTGTGCCGCCACTGCAATTGCTTTTTCTGCTGCCACCACCCCGTATCTCACGGGGACACATGGAGTCCAGTCAGTTGTTAACATAAACAAATACAGTGGTACCTCGCAAGACGAAATTAATTCGTTCCGCGAGTTTTTTCTTCTTGCGAGTTTTTTGTCTTGCGAAGCACGGTTTCCCATAGGAATGCATTGAAAATCAATTAATGCGTTCCTATGGAAACCGCTTGCCGGGCTGGCGGCGCGGAGAAGGGCTTTTCTCCCCACCGCAAGTCTTCAGGACAGGTCCGGGAACAGAGGGGAAGGCGTGCAGCGCTTCTCCTCTGTTCCCGGAGCTTGCGAGGCTTGCGGTGAGTAGAAGGGCTTTCCTCCCCACCGCCAACATTCAGAACAGCATTCTGAATGTTGGCGGTGGGAAGGAAAACCCTCCTCCCACCGCAAGTCTTCAGGACAGGTCCGGGAACAGAGGGGAAGGCGTGCAGCGCTTCTCCTCTGTTCCCGGGGCTTGCGGTGGGAGGAGGGTTTTTCCTCCCCACCGCCAACATTCAGAACAGCATTCTGAATGTTGGCGGTGGGAAGGAAAACCCTCCTCCCACCGCAAGTCTTCAGGACAGGTCCGGGAACAGAGGGGAAGGCGCGTTGTGCTTCTCCTCTGTTCCCGGACCTGTTCTGAAGGCTGGTGGTCCACCGCCAGCCTTCAGAACAGCCATCCGAAGGCTGGCGGCGGGAGGAGGTCTCTCCGCCCCACCGCCAGCCTTCGGAGGAGCCTTCTGAAGCCTGGCGGCGGGAGGAGGTCTCTCCGCCCCACCGCCAGCCTTCGGAGCAGCCTTCCGAAGGCTGGCGGGGGGGAGAAGGTCTCTCTGCCCCACCGCCAGCCTTCGGAGGAGGTCCGAGGACAGTGGGGAAGACGCGCTGCGCTTCCCCGCTGTCCCCGGAGATTTCCCTATGGGCTTTCGTCTTGCGAAGGAAGCCCATAGGGAAATTTGTTTTGCGAAGCGCCTCCAAAACGGAAAACCCTTTCTTCTTGCGAGTTTTCTGTCTTGCGAGGCATTCGTCTTGCGAGGTACCACTGTAATCAAGTTTATTTTTAAATGCAGGAACAAGCTTATGGTTACAGTTAATTTTACTTGGCAGTTTCTTATTCTTAGTTCCTAACAACTCGAAACTGATTATTCCAACTATCTATCTGACGCCACCTCACAATTCCTCTCACTCTCTCACAATACAACTCTACCAACCCACACCTAATCCTCCCTCTTCCTTCTTCAGCTCCCAAACCTCAACTCTCCTCAACTGACTTTCAAAACCTCCCACTCTACCTTTTATTCCCCCCTTGCATTCTCACTGGCCAATCACATCACACCTATTTTAACCCTTTCCTTATGACCCATCCTAGGAGGCAAACGCCACAGTGTACAATCCTTTTTAAAAGCCACTCATGTTGGTGGCCTCCTGGGGGTGTGAGTTTCAAAGTTTGACTTATGTGCTGCATGAAGAAGCACTTTCTTTCATCTCTTCTAAACTTCTAACAAAAGTAGATTGAACTCAATGGGGTTGGCTGTTGGTCCAGGTTGCCATTTCTGAGACACTCTGTGTAATACTCAAATTTTATTCCTTCCACTATCAACAATGAACATAATATATGGAATTGCAGGACTGATAGACTTCAAAGTTGATATGCTTTCACAGGGGCAAAAGTAATTCCTTTATTTTATTTTATTTTTATTTTATCCTATATTGTGTTTTTAATTAATCCTGTATTGTGTTTCTAATATTTGATTGGGAGCCGCCCAAAGTGGCTGGGGAAACCCAGTCAGATGGGCGGGGTATAAATAATAAATTCTTCTTCTTCTTCTTCTTCTTCTTCTTCTTCTTCTTCTTCTTCTTCTTCTTCTTCTTCTTCATGAGGTTTGCCCTGGGCTGTGCCCATCTGAGACCTTCAGAAATTTCCCCCAGAATTTTGAGGTAAGCTATTTTCTCCTCATTCTGCTAAAGGCAGCAAAACTGTGGGTATCTCCAATCTGTATTTTTACACATACCACAGAGCTTTTGAAAAAAAGATCAATGAAATATAAGAAGGACAAGTGCAATCTGCTTATCATCCTGTTTGAATTGTACCAAACAGGCAGCAACAACAGTTCTAATAGTTCTAATGAGCAGGAAATTGTTCCTGGCAAAAAGGAGATTTTAGTGCTGAAATGCATGATATTGAATGGAGGACACTCAGTTCATAATCAAACTTTTATGACCGTGGATTTATTTTTTGATATTGAATTTATATCCTTGCCCTTCCTCCCTAGGGAACCCGGGGTGGCAAGCAGATCCATAATTAAAAAACAAAGCGAATTGTTCTAACACAGTGAAAACTTTCCAAAAACAGAAACAGTTAAAACCTTCTAAAAGCATTTACAGTTAAGAGCAGGCGTAGGCAACCTAAGGCCCGTGGGCCAGATCCGGCCCAATCGCCTTCTCAATCCAGCCCATGGATGCTCTGGGAATCAGCATGTTTTTACATGAGTAGAATGTATCCTTTTATTTAAAATGCATCTCTAGGTTATTTGTGGGGCATAGGAATTCGTTCATTTTCCCCAAAAAAATATAGTCCGGCCCCCCACAAGGTCTGAGGGACAGTGGACCAGCCCACGGCTGAAAAAGGTTGCTGACCCCTGGTTAAGAGCATAATTCCATCCAGTGATGGAGGAACATTATTCTTCAGCTACCAAATACCTGGGTCAACAGGAATGGTTTCAGGTTCACCCTGAAAGTTCATAATGATGGAGACAGACATGGCTCACTAAGGAGAGCATTCCACAACTGGGGAACCAGTACTGAAAAGGCAGCTCACAGTGGTGTTGCCACTGCCCATTGTGCGGTCCAAAATGCTTGGTGATGGGAAAGGAGATTTTAGGTCAAACAGCTCTTAGCATCAGAAAGTTATTCCTGGTGTTTAGTCAGAATCTCCTTTCTTGTAACTTGAATCACTTGGTTCAGATCCTAGCAGGAGAAAACCTTCCTCCACCTTCCATGTGAAAACCCTTTATATATTTGAAGATGGCGATCATACCTCTTCTCAGTCTCCTCTGTTCCAAGCTAAGCATGCCCACCTCCTTCAACCATTCCTCATAAGGCTTGGTTTCCAGACCCTTTATCACTTTGGTCATCTTCCTCTGCACATCTTCCAGCTTGACAATATCCATCTTAAATTGTGGTGCCCAGAACTGGACTTGGGACTCCAGGTGTGGTCTGGCCAAGGCTAAATAGAGTGGGACTGTTACTTCCCTTGATCAGTACACTAGACTTCTGTTGATGCAGGACTAATAATAATAATAATATTAATAATTTATACCCTGCCCATCTGGGCGCTCCCAACAGAATATTAAAAACACAATAAAACATTGAAAATTAAAAAACTTCCCTATACAGGGATGCCTCCAGACGTCTTCTAAAAGTCTGATAGTTGTTTATTTCCTTGACATCTGATGGGAGGGCATTCCACAGGGTGGCGCCACCACCAAGAAGGCCCTCTGCCTGGTTCCCTGTAACCTCATCTCTTGCAGTGAGGGAACCACCAGAAGGCCCCCTCGGAGCTGGACCTCAGTGTCCAGGCTGAACGATGGGGGTGGAGACGCTCCTTCAGGTAGGACAGGTTAATCTGGGCATAAACAGAAGACACATGAGACATCAGTGACAAGGTGGAATCCAGGAGTACTCCCAAACTATGAACCTGATCCTTCACGTAACAGCACATATAACATACATCTAATTCCCAGACAAGGGAATCACACACTCTCAGAACTTCCATCATATCAGGATTCAGTCTCAGTTTATTGGCCCCCATCCAGTTCACCACTGTCTCCAGATACCTGTGAAATTGAAATTGAAATACTTTATTGTCACTTGTACAACTTGTATACAGTGAGATTACACAAGTACCCCCCACTCAGCTCTCTTAGTCTTAATTCCCCTCGTTTACTGACGCACACCCGCCAAACCCAAAAGTCAGTTGCCCTGTTGTTATCTTTTCATTCAGCAGCCTAACAGCCCACAGATAGAAGCTGTTCTTTACCCTGTTGGTGCGACTAATCATGCTTCTATGTCTTCTGCCTGAGGGCAGGAGATCAAGAAAGTGCTGGCCAGGGTGTGAATCATCCCTGAGAATTTTCCTCACTCTCCTGAGGCAACGTTCTTCCGCTATTTCATCCAGCAGCTTCATGGGACAGCCCATAATATCTTGTGCTGTATTCACCACCCTCTGTAGGCACTTCCTATCAGTTGATGTCAAACCAGCATACCACACCTTGACGCAGTGTGAAAGGACACTTACTATTGATGACCGGTAGAAGGAGATCATCAAATGTTGATTGACATCGTTCTTTCGCAATACTCTGAGGAGATGGAGTCTCTGTTGGGCTTTCTTAACCACCTGGGTTGTATTGATTTTCCAAGTAAGGTCTTGTTACGGCTAAAATCTGGGTGCGGGGCTACTCTGCC
The DNA here is from genome assembly GCF_027172205.1 of Podarcis raffonei. Classification (NCBI taxonomy): domain Eukaryota; kingdom Metazoa; phylum Chordata; class Lepidosauria; order Squamata; family Lacertidae; genus Podarcis; species Podarcis raffonei. Next base: position 5,342,626 of record NC_070614.1, on the reverse strand, counting down.
ACCCAGCTCGTCGGACTAAGTCCGCGGGTCCCTGCGGAAGAAAATGAGCTCAGCCGGGCACAGGAGCAAACTGCAGAAGATCCAAGTTTATTGCGCAACAGGTTCAAGACGAGATTGAACAGCGAGAAAGGGGTGACATGAACTTTTGAAACTCCCTCCATGTCCCAGAATACAGTGCAAAATACATCCCAGTTACATCATGAATACATTAAGGAGAGGTTGGGTTACACCGGATTAACATATGGAGGAGGGAGGGGGGAATATGCAGAGCTGGAGATATGCACAGATAAGCGCTTCCTGAGTGCCGGTGATGGGAAGACAATGGTCCATGTATGCATAGTCTGCCACCTGGCATTGCCCAGAGGGAAGGCTTGGCAGAGCACCTTACTTGAGGGATTATGGAGGACAGGGGAGGTGTCATAGAGTCCTAGAGAAATTGAGCAAATTGGCACGTTGATTTTCTATGGATTTTATAGATTTTAGTCCCTTTTGACATTGACAATTGGGAATAAATGGATATATTGTAGCGAAGAAGAAGGTGAAGAAGACATGCCCCCCCCTTCCGTAACAGTCTTCACTGAGGTAAACTCCTAGGAATTTAAAGGAAGAGACTCTCTCCACATCCTTCCCTGATGTACAGCAGGGCTAGTTCTCTCTTCCTCCAAAAGTCCAACACCATCTCCTTTGTCTTGCTGATATTAGTTGTTCCCTAGGCACCATGTAGATAGCGACACCTTCATCGCCTCTCCTGATTCCAGTGAAGCTGTGTGCCATCAACATACTGATAAATTGCAGTCACTCCATTAACGCTGGCGGCTCTGTGTTTAGTAGTCAGATGCCACATTTAAATTTGGGTTGGGTTTTTTTGTTTGTTTTTTGTTTCTTTGCACTCCTCACATCTATAATTTAAATGTAAAACGGAGGGCGGCTAGAATGTGCTTTTGATTCCTCAATGGCGCTCTTCCACTTTCCAAACTAAATTACATTCTTTTTAAACATATTCCAAGTCATAAGTGGAGGGGGGGATGACAAGGAGTTTCCAACGTGAAACGTGTCATCAGGAACAGAAAATGGGAGAGAGCCATTGAGAAATCAAATGTACATTCAAGCCAACATCAGTTTTGCATTTAAATTATAGATGTAAGAAGTGCAGAAACAAGACAGGATTGAATTTAAGTGTGGCATCTGACTATTGCCTTCAAGTGTAATAAATAATTTTTCAGAGCTGTCAAACAAATTGCATTTACAACAATCTGAACAAACCACTGAACGAATGAAAAGCACAATCAAGATGTATTGAACCAGTAAATGGGGAGCAGCCGCTTCCATCACCTTAAAACAACAGTCTGCTACATTTAAACATGGCAAATGTTAAAAATTTGGCTGGAATTTTTTTAAAAAACTGTCAACATTTTAAATGGAGGTTGTTGATGGTATTTTTCATGGGAATCTGGGTAGCCACTGTGGGCATGGGAAGCTGGGCTTTTAGTCAGATCCAACAAGTAGGGGGGGACGCCGGAATGCGGGTAGCGCTGTGGGTTAAACCACAGAGCCTAGGACTTGCTGATCAGAAGGTCGGCGGTTCGAATCCCCGCGATGGAGTGAGCTCCTGTTGCTCGGTCCCTGCTCCTGCCAACCTAGCAGTTCAAAAGCATGTCAAAGTGCAAGTAGATAAATAGGTACTGCTCCGGTGGGAAGGTAAATGGCGTTTCCGTGCGCTGCTCTGGTTTGCCAGAAGCGGCTTAGTCATGCTAGCCACATGACCCAGAAGCTGTACGCCGGCTCCCTCGGCCAATAAAGCGAGATGAGCGCTGCAACCCCAGAGTCGGCCATGACTGGACCTAATGGTCAGGGGTCCCTTTACCTTTACTTTAACAAGTAGGGATACCAAGAAAAGTCTCCAGTATTGTGCATGTGGTTTGCACCCTCCAACCCATTTGCAAATGGAGATACCAATTTGCATAAATTTGCATATGATTTGTATCATATGCAAAATTTATCATTATTTTTTAAGTGGTATGGGGGGGGCTCAAAATAAATCAGTGGCCACACATGTAATAAAATGTCTAACAGACAGAATGAGAACCAATGAAGTTTCCCCCCTCAGTGCTTTTCTATACAATCCTGCATTTTCCATAGCAGAGGTCAGGTGGGGCGGGGCTCTTTAATGTGCACCTGCACTTGTTGTGTAGAAAATAACTGCAGAAAATAATTTACCAGAGTACCTGATCTCAGGGAAATCCACCACAGGAAAGATGTATCATGAATGCCAGGAAAAAAAGGAAGGGCAAATTTTGGAGATTCCAAGGACTAGAAAATGAGACAGAAGCAGGGGGAAACAGCAGCTCTTTAGGATTCATGTCACCTGCTGTCTAAATGGCACACTTGTCAACTTTGACTTCACTCATGAGATAAAAAAAACCCACAAATGGGAGCAGCCAGACTGGCTCATCTCACAGAAATTGCTTAGGAAGGGTTCCTGCACATTTTGCTTCATAACTTTTTTTCTAGCAGGCCAACCTACCTTTTCTAAATAAATTAATAATAATAATAATAATAATAATAATAATAATAATAATAATAATAATAAAGTTAAAAGCCCAGCATCTGGGGACTCCCAATGGCTGTGCACCCAGTACATCTTGCACCAACCTCTCGGCAGCCCTGCCAGCGGAGGTTTTCTTATGCATTTTTCTCTCACCCCAACTGTTCAGTTATATTTTGGCATGCTTCTTATTAATTCCATAAAAAAACCTTTACTTTTATCGTAATACCACACAGCATCTGTTGACCAGCAAGATGTTTTTATATGATACCAGAATTAAGGTTGCCATAAGTCTGGGAAATCCCGGACATGTCCTCTTTTGGGGGGGAAGGAACCTGGCCATCCAGGGTATATGTAATGGTTCTAGGGGTTGCTCGTGCGTAAGCAGGTGTCTATCTCCCCGGCTGGGTGCAAACACCTGGGTGGGTTGCCAAAGTGAACCTTTTCTGTCCGGACAGCCACTCACCCATGGCTGACTCAATCGCTGGCAGAATCCGTCAGTGGGCGTTTCTTAAACTTCTTCCAGCAAAGGAGCTCTTTGACGCCTAGTCTCCTCCTACTCTCTCTGCGCAAAAGCCTTCTGCGCAAGGAGGGCGTGGGCCACGGAGGACCCCTATTCTCCCCACTGGTCCCAGGCAAGGAGTCATGAGACCGCCTCGCCGCTTCCCCCATCTGCCCCCCTTCTCCACTGGTGCTACGCTGATTCTCTTCCCCAGAAGATGGGCTGCTTCTCCCAATCCCTGGACGCTCTCTGGAATCCCTCTGGCTTTTGCTCTCTCCCTCTGGCACTGATGGCAGTTCCCTGACAGTATATATATATATATATATATATATATATATATATACCGTATTTTTCGCTCTATAACACGCACCCGACCATAACACGCACATAGTTTTTAGAGGAGGAAAACAAGAAAAAAAATATTCTAAACGAAACAGTGGATGTATGATTTTTGTGGTTCATGCTGTGGCCACAGACATGTGATCTGATGGTGAGTTTGGGGTAGCCCAATGCAAAAATCCTGAGGATCCATGTGGATCCATGCTTTGTAACCACGTTTTTGCACCACTGCGGCCCCAAGCAACAGTGGGTGCGTGATTTTTTTGGTGCAAGCTGTAGCCATGGACATGCTATGTGATCTGATGGTGAATTTGGGGTGACCCAGTGCAAAAATCCTGAGGATCCATGTGGATCCGTGCTTTGTAACCACGTTTTAAGTGGGGAGGGAAGGAAAAGCACTCAAGGGACAAGGAGCACGTGTGGGGTGTGTGGAGAAGGATGCTGCTAATAATGCAGGAGAGGGGTTTAAGGGGAGAAGGAGCACGCATGGGGTGCGTGGAGAAGGATGCTGCTAATAATGCAGGAGAGGGGTTTAAGGGGAGAAGCACGCGTGGGGTGGGTGGAGAAGGATGCTGTTAATAATGCAGAAGAGGGGTATAAGAGGAGAAGGCTCCTCTCCTCTCCCGCTTTGCTCCTTTAAAGCAAGCAGGCTCTCTGTCCCTCTCTCCTCCCCACTCAGCGGCTCTTCTCCCGCTTTGCTGTTTCAAAGCGAGCCACGGAGGAGGGAAGGAAGGGGAACCATGGATCCTCTGCTCACGACTGCAGCAGATCCCCCCGCCATCCGTAGGCATTCCCTCCATAACATGCACAGACATTTCCCCTTACTTTCTAGGAGGAAAAAAGTGAGTGTTATGGTGCAAAAAATACGGTATATATGTGTGTGTGTATATATATATATATATATATATATATATATATATATATATATATGGGCATGGGTAGCTCAGATTCAGGCTCTGGCTCTCTATCACGCTCAGGTGCAGGTGGCTCTGTTTTTTTGTGCCAGCAACTCATGTTCAGGCAAAAAAAAGCTCAGCAAGTTTGTGGGTCAACAACAATCTGGATTTTTACTTCTTGAAATATGACAGCCCTAAATAGCCTTACTGTCATGCTTCTTTGAATCTAAATTGCTGCTCAGCAGCTAGATGGTTCCAAAACATTCTCTCTCTCTCTCTCTCTCTCTCTCTCTCTCTCTCTCTCTCTTAAGCATTCTGCCTTTTTTCAATACATGCCAGGCCAATACATGCCATTCCTTTTTCCTTTTATGTGTGTCCATCACTTGCAGCGTCATTCCCTGCTCCTTTAATATGATGTGAAGCACACCAGGCTTTATTGAATCCCTGCTGAAGGTTTGATTTGCACATACCTAAGCTGTGAGGAAAAATGAGCCAAAATGACTGGCAGCACATCCTGGCAAAGGCTGGGCATTTTGCCCGGCCATTGATACTGGCCAAGGGTCCCATCATGTAAATGCTGTCACTTGTACTTTGTGGTCGACGGTGAGAAAGATCAAGAGGAGACAGTGTGAGTCCTCCCATGCTGTGTCTGACAGTCCCAGCAGCCTTGGTCAAAAAAGGTAAACGACCCTGTTTCACATACTCCATATATGCCAATGGAAGATGCCTCACAGTTTGCCAAGGCCTCTCCTCCTTCTGGAGGGGAGGGGTTGTGAGTGGGAGACGATTCCCGCGTCACGCAGGGGGCGTCCTGCCCCCTGCTCCATTTACATGGCTGGCGCGCCACGCCCCCAGTTGAGCACCCAACCGGGGGGCTTGGTGGAGGCGTGGTTTCGCTGCTCAAATGCAGCCGCGCCAGCCATTCAGCCCATTCGCTCACCTTTCGCCTCGAGTGGCGGTTAGGCATTGGAATGTGTTGTTGGTGTGTGGAAGGGCAAGGTGTGGTCATCGCCCACCCCTTCAATTTTGGATATTCCGTTAAAGGAATCAGCGGTCGTGGATCCTGTCCGATGCCTGTGTGGCGGGAGGCCATGGCACGACCCTCGGTGACATCAGGGGAGAGCTTATAGTTGGATTAGCATCAACAGGCTCCCCCGACTGGTGGTTAACCGCTCTTCAGACTCACCCCTCTCCGAGTGGATGGAGTCAAATTTTCCGTGGTCCAATGCCTAAGCCAATACCTTCTCACATGGTGTAATCAATAAAGTTGTGGCCTTTTCTTGCCCATTAACCTTATACACTGTGTCCACGTGTTTTTATTCCTCCAAGCGGGGATCGGGTCCTCAAATCATAAATGAATTGTCAGTTCTCTGTGCAGTCAGAGGGTGTGTTCACATCACCAGCAAAGTTGTTGTTTTTCTGGTGTGTTTTGCAGCTCTTACCCACGTCCCATGGCTTCAATTCAATTCATCCCACATACACCAGTCAGGAAGATATTGGGCATCACATGGCTAGACAGAATCTCAAACAAAGATGTGCTCTCTCCCAAGCCAACATTCCCACTCCTGTCTCAGTGACTTCTACGCTGGCTTGGTCATGTCCACAGGATGAAAGATGTCAGCATCCCCAAGGGTATGCGCTACAGGCTTCAGGCTCTGCATTACAAAGATATCTGTAAACATGATGGCTGCCAACATCAACCCCTCTGTTTGGAAATCCCTTGCAAGATGACCGCAGTGGCTGGAGAAAGTCAGGTCATGTATCCATCACAAGGACCAGAGGAAGAATGACAGCAGCACAATAGAATGCCTTCATCCGACCCAGGGGCAACACAACACATCTCTCCTGTATCAACACAACATGTCTCTCCCGTATCAGTCTTAACAGCCACAGCAGGCGCTGCAACTCTCCGACGGTTTGACTTCACCTCTAAAGCCACACTCTTCCATTGTCTCCCAAGAGAGATGAGTGCCCGTCATCACACACCAGGAGGCATTGACAGGCAGGGGTGTCTTTCCCCAATGCAAAGGTGTTCACACCTTGGCTAGAGACAAATTAGGAATGGTTTTTGACTCCAGTGGATGCGAAGCTTGTTTGAGGAGCAACACATCAAACAGTGGTAACAAAGCACAGGGTACATATGCATTTTGGATAACATCATGTGAAACAGTGTGAATGCACATTAAATGGGAATGTGAACACAGCTTGAGTCTCTCGCATTGCTCCCTATCTTCCCAATGTCTGCTACCAAGTGACAGTTAAAAACATCCCCCTCAAAATCTGCACTCGCATTGTCTCTAGGAGAATCTACCCCAGAAATTCTCTCTCTCTCTCTCTCTCTCTCTCTCTGTGTGTGTGTGTGTGTGTGTGTAATTAATTGGGGCTGCGAACTTATGCTTTGGAGTATGTCTAGCTAAACTCAGTGGGACGTAGTTCTGAACAAACACACATAAGGCTTGCAGTGTCCATTTCACAGCACAATATTTAGAAAGTTCATGTTGTGCTTGCAACACGCTATTTGCTCTGCCTTTTATAGCAGAACAGCCGCACCATGGATTATGGAATACAATGTCCTATGTTATTAAAGTTATGAACAGACTCAAATCCATGATACTGGTTGATCTTTTTCTACATGGTCTCATAACCCCAGAGCTATCTCACTTGGCTCCTTGCAATATATTCTATATTAACTGTGTGCAACAGCTAATACTCAGATTCTTAGAAATCTCAGCGAGTACAACAGTGTGAGCATGTGGAAGGGAGGGAGGAAGCGAGAAGAAAGCCAAGGGCCCGGGAGTAAGTCTCAATATAGGCAGCTGGTGATGATTTAATTTAGACTGTCTATACATACTGTACATTTATGTGACTGAATTAAGTCCTTTGCTATATAAACAACGTGCATGGGAATTCATCTGTGTATACGGCAGATCAATGGTAGAGGAATATCCTCCGCAAGAAAATATCTCCTCTCAATGCAGCTCTGCCATGCTGTAACATATAGCTTAGATATAAATGGGAGCTGGTGATACAAAAGATGGAGCACAGTGACCTACCTCAAAAGAGGTGTATATCACTTTAAAAAATAATTGTGTCAGGAAACTAAAATCTAGCTGCTTCAGCCATTTGCTATCTGAAGCTTTTCTGCTCATTCCATGGCAGTCACCCAGTGAGCCTTGAGTGCTGAGCCAATTTTAAATGGACCTAGCTGAGACGTTTTAGTCATCACCGGATAAAATATTGAATGCAGAAAAGGAACAGAGCCGCTTGCACTACTATCGCCCAACTCCAAAAAAAACCCACAACACAGCAAAATAAAGACAGTTGCTGTGATAGGTTGTTTCTGTAAAATGCAGGGGAGAAATGTGAGGGGCGGGGGCGGGATTAAAACAATACTGACAGAAGAGCAACCCTATAGTAAGTTCTGGGGGTGTGGCAGGGGCAGGATCAGACAGTGGAGAGTTGGGGACTTAGCTTGGATTCTAAACTGGTTCACCTCAATCACCTGCCATGTGAAGCCAGCATAAGTTAAACACAACTGACACTAAAAACTGCTAGAGGCAGCTTGCACAGTAAGAAACTGAGAACCAGTGTGGTGTAGTGGTTAAGAGTGGTAGACTCGTAATCTGGTGAACTGGGTTCGCGTCTCCGCTCCTCCACATGCAGCTGCTGGGTGACCTTGGGCCAGTCACACTTCTCTGAAGTCTCTCAGCCCCACTCACCTCACAAGTGTTAGTTGTGGGGGAGGAAGGGAAAGGAGAATGTTAGCCACTTTGAGACTCCTGAAGGGGAGTGATAAAGCGGGATATCAAATCCAAACCAGTTGAAACAACTCTCTCTCTCTCTTTCTATATATATATATTGCAAGCTGCTGTGAGAACCTCTTGCATATATTATTATTATTATTATTATTATTATTATTATTATTATTAAAATTTGCATCTGCCCTTCATCTCATCACAATTAAACAGAGAGACTATCAGATAAATACACAAATAATAAGCCAGGGAGATTAAAATAAACAGCTCAGCAAGTCAATGGTCTACTAAATGGTCTACTAAAGAAAGAAAAAAGAGGTATTGTTTAATGGCAGTCAGAGGCCCTCAGAGATTGGTCAAGCTGGGCTTGTCTGGGCAGGAAGTTCCAGAGTCTCAGCACAGCTACAGTAAAGTCCAATACAATTCAGATTCATGCAAGTTCATGCAGGAGAAGTCCCAAGCTGGATATGGCTTTAAAGGTCAAAGAGGAAACTGCCTTAGAAGCCCTGTTTAGGGAGAGAGACAATGGGAATGTGATTGATTCTCTTTGATTTCCCAGCACCTTTTGATACCGTCAATTGTGGTATCTTTCTAGATAAGCCATCTGAGGTGGGGGGGGACACCACTTTGTAGTGGTTCCAGTCAGGGGTGTAGCGTGGGGGGGGTCTGCCGGGGCGACTGCTCCGGGTGCATTTTTCTGGGGGGCACACTGCTCACGCTACCCTCCCTGAGCCAGCCCTGTGCCACTTTGCGAGGTGGGGATCTGATTATTCCAGCCTCACAAAGCGTCTCAGGGCTGGTGTTGCTGTGGCAGCAATGGCAGGTAGGGCTGGGCCGGCATGTGGGAGTCTTTGTTCACCCTCCACCCCCTGCCCACCCCAGCGTACACCCGTGCCCCGGGCACCATGAGCACACATTGGTTCCAGTCCTACTTGGATGACTGTGTCAAGGGCGGTCAGAGCAGGGGACCTGCTTAGCCCCCTGGAGTCTCCAATATGGGGTTCTGCAGGGGTCAGTTTTATCTCCCATGCTGTTTAACATGTACATGAGGCCACTGAGTGGGCTCATCTGACGAATTTGGGGTCTGCTGCCTTCAATATGCTGGTGATAACACAGCTCTCTTTCATAATGATTGTAAGATAGTCTCAAAAATGTATAAAATTTTACTGGAATGGCACACGATGGATGAGGAAGTTAAAGCGGTAATGATTCACTGGGCCAGAGATTTAGGGTATAGTATAGATATGGAAGATTGGCAAAAAATATGGAATGAAAATCTGAAGTTTACAGCATGTACTACGTTAAAAGAAAATGTTATGAAAATGGTATACAGATGGTATATGACACCAGTTAAATTGGCAAAAATGTACAAAACCTGTAACAAATGTTGGAAATGTAAAGAGAAAGAGGGTACATTTATTCATATGTGTTGGGAGTGTAAGAAGGTGAAGGGGTTCTGGGAAATGATATATAATGAGTTAATGAAAATGCTGAAATATAGCTTTGTAAAGAAACCAGAAACCTTCTTACTGGGAATAACTAAAAATGAAATAAATAAGAGGGACTGTAAACTCTTTCAGTACGCAATAACAGCAGCGAGAATATTGATGGCCCAAAAATGGAAACAAGAAGAACTACCGACTTTGGAAGAATGGAGAACAAAACTAACAGACTATGCAGAACTGGACAAATTAACTGGAAAAATCAGACTTCAAAGAGACCATAAGTTCCTAGAGGACTGGGGAAAATTCAGAGAATATTTGAAAACTGTATGTGAGGAACAAACAACGCTAGTGTGTTTTAAAGAAGCTTTGTGAAAAAAATAAGGAATATTGCAAGAATGTAAATGAGGACAGAAAAATTTTACTTAAAGGCGATATTATAATTAAGGAATGTGAAGATAGAAATTTAACTACGGATGATTGTCAGAGGAGTTGAGGGAGGTTCAATAAGTCAAAATATGTGATTTGGAAAATTGTATGATTGGAGACATTATGGAAAAATTTAATAAAAAATCTATTTTAAAAAAACACAGCTCTCTTTCACTTTTGCATCTCAAGTAGGTGCAGTGATTGATGTGCTGAACTGATGTCTGGTAGACAGCCAATAAACTGGAGCTTAATCCAGAGAAGACTGTGGCACTGTTACAGCCTTGTGCGATTTAATTGAAACAAACAATGAATTTAGTAGTTTGTTGTACAAAATTCACATGTACATGTACAAAACTCACATACACGTACATTAGTAACAGATAAAGGTAAAGGTAAAGGTACCCCTGCCCGTACGGGCCAGTCTTGACAGACTCTGGGGTTGTGCGCCCATCTCACTCAAGAGGCCGGGGGCCAGCGCTGTCCGGAGACACTTCCGGGTCACGTGGCCAGCGTGACAAAGCTGCATCTGGCGAGCCAGCGCAGCACACGTAAACGCCGTTTACCTTCCCGCCAGTAAGCGGTCCCTATTTATCTACTTGCACCTGGGGGTGCTTTCGAACTGCTAGGTTGGCAGGCGCTGGGACAGAGCAACGGGAGCGCACCCCGCCGCGGGGATTCGAACCGCCGACCTTTTGATCGGCAAGCCCTAGGCGCTGAGGCTTTTACCCACAGCGCCACCCGCGTCCCAAGTAACAGATATGACCTCCGCTATTTTTAAGCAGCACTTGAACACGGTTTGGCATGGAGTCTACTAGTTTTGAAGAGTTACTGTTGATTTTTCGATCCCTGTACCACACATGAATTAGCGCCTGAATGAGCTTTTCCATAGTCGCACAGTCTATAGCACGTAGGCAACTTTTGCATATAGCCCACAAATTCTTTTCTCCACTGGTCTTTGTACTTTTTTGCCCATTTATACCACTTTTCTTTCATTGTTTTCGTTAAAAGCTGTCCTCTGTCGTCCCCTTCTTCTTGTGCCCTCCATCTTTCCCAACATCAGGGTCTTTTCCAGGGAGTCTTCTCTTCTCATGAGGTGGCCAAAGTATTGGAGCCTCAGCTTCAGGATCTGTCCTTCCAGTGAGCACTCAGGGCTGATTTCCTTCAGAATGGATAGGTTTGATCTTCTTGTAGTCCATGGGACTCTCAAGAGTCTCCTCCAGCACCATAATTCAAAAGCATCAATTCTTCGGCGATCAGCCTTCTTTATGGTCCAGCTCTCACTTCCATACATCACTACTGGGAAAACCATTGCCTTTAACTATACGGACCTTTGTTGGTAAGGTGATGTCTCTGCTTTTTAAGATGCTGTCTAGGTTTGCCATTGCCTTTCTCCCAAGGAGCAGGCGTCTTTTAATTTCATGACTGCTGTCACCATCTGCAGTGATCATGGAGCCGAAGAAAGTAAAATGTCTCACTGCCTCCATTTCTTCCCCTTCTATTTGCCAGGAGGTGATGGGACCAGTGGCCATGATCTTCGTTTTTTTGATGTTGAGCTTCAGACCATATTTTGCGCTCTCCTCTTTCACCCTCATTAAAAGGTTCTTTAATTCCTCCTCACTTTCTGCCATCAAGGTTGTGTCATCTGCATATCTGAGGTTGTTGATATTTCTTCCGGCAATCTTAATTCCGTCTTGGGATTCATCCAGCCCAGCCTTTCGCATGATGAATTCTGCATATAAGTTAAATAAGCAGGGAGACAATATACAGCCTTGCCGTACTCCTTTCTTTTTATATATATATGACCTTAAAATTCTTATATCGCTTTGGAGCCTTCATTGTCATTTTATTTCTATGTCAATTAAGCATGCACCTCTGCATTACTGCTTAGTTGATAAGAGATCTCCTTACATTTAGTAGTTAACATCAGCAGATTGAAATAAATAGAACAAGAAACCACAGGATCTAGCTATCAAGTGGGGCGCTGCAGGAAACCTATTAATTGAGGCAACCAGCAGGGTGAAGGCTTGGGTCTCACTGATTTCTCATATTGGTCTTAATGACACAACAGACAGCCTAGAGCTCTTTACCTGCTGAACAATGTGTTTAAGCCTTTGTTCCCTGGGGTGCATAATCTAAACTCCCAGAGAAAACACTTAACTGAGGAGAAACCAGCTGGTGCTTAAGAGCTATAATTGTAAAATACAGCACCCATGCAAAGCTTCAGGACGACTTTTTAAATTACAAAGGCTCATAAATGTAGCAATCAGGGTAGGGGGGTGGAATGGGGTGAGAGTGCAAGAGGAAGTGGTGTGGGGGGGTACATAATGTTTATAATTATAACTTCTTCTTTTTTAAGTGACACTTTCAGCCTGCTAGTTTCTCTTTCAAATAACTGCTTTCCGCAGGGATCCTGGCAATTCGTTTACCATTTTATAACCAACTGATAAAAGGTTGTGCCCATGACGGCTTCTGCAGTAGACAAGACCAGGCGACAATCTGAGCCATGATAGAAGGTGAGGAGCAACTGGATGCCGGCTAATTTCTTTCTTTCTTTTTTAATTTTTTTTATTCAAAATTAAAACAAAACATATTATCCAGAAACATATCAGCCTTATTCCCCCCCCCCATTTTTCCTTCCTCCCCCCACCCTCCCACACAAAACCTGTTTACCTTCCCGCTGGAGCGGTACCTATTTATCTACTTGCACTTTGACGTGCTTTCGAACTGCTAGGTTGGCAGGAGCTGGGACAGAGCAACGGGAGCTCACCCCTTTGCGGGGATTCGAACCGCTGACTTTCCGATCGGCAAGCCCTAGGCTCAGTGGTTTAACCCACAGCGCCACCTGTGTCCCTTAGAATAGAGGGTTTTAAATTTAAATGAAACAGTTTGTTCAGATTCCTAGGAATGTGAACCCTTAAATATCACAAGGAGCTGGAACAGGTCTTAATGCCCTCAGACTATCTAATAGCTCGTTGAGTCTGGGGGTTCACATTCCAAAATAAGGACTCTGATTTGTCACAGTTTAAGTGGAAACCCGATATTGCCACAAAAGAATTTATAGTTTTAATTACATCTGGAAGAACAGCTTTTATTATCTCTATTCTTGTTTGTTATCTCTATTCTTGAATAATTACAGCTTTATCAAGGCTTCATAGATGAATAAGAGAGTCTCTCAGGGAAGATATTCTGTCAGTTATTGTATCTTGTGGCTGATCAGGTAAAGCCAAGAAAGAATTTAGAAATCTCGTATCCTCCACAGCAAGAGAGTTTCTAGAATCATTTTCTATATAGGGTGGGTGTTGCTTTCTGCAATGCTGATTTGAATTTCTGTGATAATCATAAATTTATGATTACCCCATACTAATAAGATCACAATTTTCATTGGTTTTTTTTTGCTTAGGTCTCAAATCATTGTAGAATAGGGATATACAAATGATGCTTTCAAAATAATCTTATCACTCCCAGACCCACATTCAGGAATTCAGTCTTTTTACCATATACTGTACTTATTTTGTGATCTGCCAATTCTGAAAAGTCATCTGCTTATTATGCCATCAATATTAAGAATCCCTAGAATCTACTAAATGTAGAAAGGGAGTTTTATGTTGCAACCAGGGGAGCGTGCCTTTTGGTTTGGGGAAATTTACAAAAACTATTCCCCAATTTTGAGGTGCTAATTTAATTTAATCCTCCTTGTTCTAAATTTTGCTTCCTAACCAATAGGCCAAATCCCTCACCATTAAGAACATGATGCCATGGATATTGTATTGCAATAGCCATCAATTCATTCTGCTCTTTTAAAGGCGCAAATTGTTCTGAGCAGGGGCATAGCGGGGGGGGGGGGGAGCTGCCGGGGCAATTGTTCTGGGCGTATTTTCCAGGCTGTGGGGGGCACACTTTTCACACCATTCTCCCTGAGCCAACCCGTGCCACTTTGCGAGGTTAGGATCTGATCAGATCCCAGCCTTGCAAAGCAGGGTGGCGTGAGAAGGATGCAACAGCCTTGCACTAAGTCACTTTGTGAAGGCTGGGATCATTCCAGCGTTGCCGAGTGGGTCAGGGCTGTTAGGATTCCTTCCCCGTGTTGCAGTCACGGGATTGTTTATATCACATGACTGTGTGTTTTCATTCCACATTGTGGGAAGTGACGGAGACAGGGTGTTTATATTACGGTGTTTCCGTGATGTAGGACATTTGTCCTCTTTGCTGTCTGATGCTGAATAGGAAGGAGCTGAGTTACGATGCTCCAAGTGTGAATATGTAAATAAACGTCGTTTAGCCAAATTGCTGCGCTACTGAGTCTGTACGCTGACTGCCTTTACTCTGCTGATCCTGAAGTGTGCTGATGCCTCTGAGGTATCAATCGCTGTGATGTTCGGGCTGGAGAAAGATTTTGAATCTCCCAAACGAACGACCAGGAGGGAGAGAACGTGCCAGTCGGACATGTGTCTCTGCTGGACTCCTACTCATGTGTAGGACCTCCTGACAAGGGCTAGTGTCACTCTGGTGGAGACGGAAAGGCTGCTTTCGTTCCCCAGGCATGGTTAAAGCACATTCCGCCACTGGTTCTGAGTCATTTTGAACAACAGGCTTCACTTCACTAAACTCCAGCTCCTCACATTTCTTACATTTCTGCTGAGTTGATTTGATGGTCACCCAACACTTTAATAGGTTTGTGAAAATTCATTTTCTTATAGAATTGGATCGTCGTCTTCTTCTTTAGTTTTCCTGGTGTTTTTGATGTTCTTACTCTTTTTCTGCAAAGCTTTTTTAAAAAATTACTTTCCTTTTCCATATGAGACGTTTTACAAGTCAATTCCTTTCTGTGATCAGTGTTTGCATATTTCTCACCTCTCGTATCTTCAATTGCACTAGCGCACACTGCCCCCCTCAAAAAATCTTACATATTTCTGCCATGCTGGTTAACAACTCATAACATTCTGACAAAAACTGCCTAATTACCTCCAGTTCCTTGAATATGAGGTCAGTATTCTACACTAACATTGCTTCATTAGATCCCAAATATCCCTGGACAGGAGTTCTATCGTGTCTTTTTACAATGTGGGAAAATAGGAAGGAGTTGTACGCTCAAGAATTTTGTCGTCCTCTTGAGCCTTTGAGTCATTCCATGTACTCTGATTCTTCTCAGAGGCTATTTCTTCCAGAATTTCAGCATTTTCTTTTCTTTTGCCTTTTAATCCCAGCCTTCTTCAAATAAGCTTTCAGCTTACCCCCACTCCCATTTTCTCAACTCTTTCCCTCCTGTTCCATGCATGCAGCATATTTCTGATCAAAGGAGTTCAGCTTTCTGTAAATAACTGGACTACACTGCAAGTTTTCTCTGGGTAGCCAAAGGCTTTTGTGTTTAGATATTGTTTAGTCGTTTAGTTGTGTCCGACTCTTCGTGACCCCATGGACCAGAGCACGCCAGGCACTCCTGTCTTCCACTGCCTCCCGCAGTTTGGTCAGACTCATGTTTGTAGCTTCGAGAACACTGTCCAACCATCTCGTCCTCTGTCATCCCCTTCTCCTTATGCCCTCCATCTTTCCCAACATCAGGGTCTTTTCCAGGGAGTCTTCTCTTCTCATGAGGTGGCCAAAGTATTGGAGCCTCAGCTTCAGGATCTGTCCTTCCAGTGAGCACTCAGAGCTAATTTCCTTAAGAATGGATGCGTTTGATCTTCTTGCAGTCCATGGGACTCTCAAGAGTCTCCTCCAGCACCATAATTCAGGAGCATCCATTCTTCGGCGATCAGCCTTCTTTATGGTCCAGCTCTCACTTCCATACATCACTACTGGGAAAACCATGGCTTTAACTATACGGACCTTTGTTGGCAAGGTGATGTGTTTAGATATACTATTATTTAACAACTTTAGCTGTCTCCCTCCACCACACACAAACACCAGTGGCATGCAGTCAGTAGACTAGGGGAACCAGGCTAAACCCTACATGTGCCTGGTAAATTAGAGTATTAAAGTATATACTTCTACGGACTTTCTAAGATTGACAGACATGTGTTCATTTGATTTCAAATATATTAGAGAATTTACAAGTGTACACATTTTGTTTTTGTTTTTGTTGTACTAAATTATGTATATTATGCAATATGAATTGCAGTGCTATCTAATATACTGTCTTCGTGTTGCTTGTGTTGTTTGTTGTGTTAAGTTTGCAACACAGGGGTTTGTTGTTCTGTATTAAAGTATTAAAGCCTGACACCTCCTTCCCAAAGCCCAAGAAGCTTCTGCCCGGCTTAGGGAGGGAGACCTGATGCTCACATGCATGACATCTGGACGTCACTCTCCTCAAATCGCACACTCTTTTTATTTATTTATTTATTTATTTATTTATTTATTTATTTATTTATGTGCAGACAAACAAACATAACACACAGACGTACATTATATAACAAATAAAAATGAAAAAAGAGATAGAAAAAAAGGAAAAACAGAAAAGAAATAACAATATTAACAAAAAGAACCATACCCAAAATAAAAGTGTACCTAAAAAATACTCTAATGGACAGTATATTTTAACCAAATTACGGATCCATTTTCTTTTATTACTTCCTTCATCCTCTACGTGAGTCTGTTACCAACCATAATAATCTGCTTCCTTTTATCTTCTTATTAACTCTCTTTATATTTCTATTTAAATATTTTATTCTAACCATAAATCCATTTCCAAAAGTTAATAAAAGCAAGTCCAAGTAGTAATTTGTGGGCATTGCTTTTTCTAGTAATTACTATATTTCTTCCAATCTTTTTGAAATTTTTGTTTGGTATAACCTCTGATTGCATCTGTCGATCTTACCAATTCAACATAACTAAAAAATTTATCTTGCCATTCTTGTTTGGTTGGAATTATTTCTTTTTTCCAATTTTTCACCAAATCACCCTCTCAAGCTGGTGTCTCTGGCCCTAACTGTTCCCCTCCGAAAAATTTCACTGCACATCACTGATACACAAACACACACACACGGCTACAAACAGTGACCTTCAGGAAATACAGTAGCTAGTCTGAAACAGAAGTGTACTATTGGAATGGCATTTGAAAGATGAGGAAGTTAAATGGGTTATGATTCATTGGGCCAAAGATATTGGTCATAATTTAGAAATAGAGGATTGGGAAAAATTATGGAAAGAGGGAATAGAATTTACTGTTTGCTGTGCATTGAAAGAAAACATTATGAAAATGATGTACAGGTGGTATAACACCAGTGAAGTTAGTTAAAATGTACAAAACAGGTAACAAATGCTGGAAATGTAAAGAAAAGGAGGGTACTTTTTACCACATGTGGTGGAAATGTAAGAAAGTGAAGGACTTCTGCAAAATGGTTTATAATGAATTGGAAAAAATGTTGAAATATACATTTGTTAAAAAACCTGAAGCCCTTCTACTGGGTATTATGGGTACAGAAATTCATATGAATGATAAAAAATTGTTTTTATATGCGATAACTGCAGCAAGGATATTGTTAGCCCAAAGATGGAATCAAGAAGAAATGCCAACGAAAGAAGAGTGGCAAGAGAAATTGATGAACTATGCTGAGATGGCGAGATTAACCAGGAAAATTCAGAACTAGCAGGTGAGATTAACCGGGAAAATTCGGAATTAGCAGGATAAAACTTTCCTAAAGGAAAAGAAAAGGCTTTTGATGTATTTGGAAAGCAACTTTAACCAATTGACATCGCTTGTAGGGTTAAAATATGTTTTGTAAGGAGTAATATATAAATTATTGTGAAAAGAATTAAGAATAGGTATTAAGATTTGAATTTATAGCAATAAGTGTAGTAACAAAATGCATAATTAGAAAGGATTTTAGAAAATCATCAGTTGAGGTTGAAGGAAGTCTTAGGCTGTGATAGCCAAAGATTTTGAAAGGATGTTTAAAAGGATGAGATGCTGGAAAATATGTGTAAAAACCAATAAAAAATTATTTATAAAAAAAGAAACAGAAGTACAGTGTAGGCTGCAATCTATTTATCTCATGGTTGTTTCATTTTGACTTGGACTTCTGGGGGAGGAATGGAGAGAGGAACTCTCTTGGAAGGACAACTTGCTCTGGCAAGTGGTGAGAAGTCCTACCAACAGGGGAAATATTGATAAGCTTGGGATTCTTCTCCTTGCAGGAGATTAGCCACTTGCAGCAAACTATGTTGTTGTTTAGTCATTTAGTTGTGTCTGACTCTTCATGACCCCATGGACCAGAGCACGCCAGGCACTCCTGTCTTCCACTGCCTCCCGCAGTTTGGCCAAACTCATGCTGGTAGCTTCGAGAACACTATCCAAACATCTCGTCCTCTGTCGTCCCCTTCTCCTTGTGCCCTCCATCTTTCCCAACATCAGGGTCTTTTCCAGGGCTCTTCTCATGAGGTGGCCAAAGTACTGGAGCCTCAGCTTCACGATCTGTCCTTCCAGTGAGCACTCAGAGCTAATTTCCTTAAGAATGGATGTGTTTGATCTTCTTGCAGTCCATGGAACTCTCAAGAGTCTCCTCCAGCACCATAATTCAAAGGCATAAATTCTTCGGCGATCAGCCTTCTTTATGGTCCAGCTCTCACTTCCATACATCACTACTGGGAAAACCATGGCTTTAACTATACGGACCTTTGTTGGCAAGGTGATGTCTCTGCTTTTTAAGATGCAGCGAACTACTTCACTTAAAAATGCGGAGAAGATTTTTTATAAGCTTCTGTTTATTTATAGGACCATTTTATTGTACAGCACTGTGTTGACCCTGCAAATTGGTAACGGAATACGACAAAGTAAATTGCACTACTGACAATTATAGTGGCACTCTTTTGCTGTGTATTGACAATGGAAAAGGCACTAAACAGCAAGCCAATATTGTGACACAGTATTTGACAGGTGTTGCATTTGAATAAGCAGAGAAGAGACGAATAAAAATAAGATTTTGATCAACAACACACAATTGTTTGTTAATAGTCCGTGATGTGGTTCATGAAGTAGTGTGTGTGTGTCTGAAAGTGGGAGAAGTCTTTGGCACTACCTTAAGAGACAAAGGCCCCAAACAGATGACCAACTCATTCCAGCCGTCATCACAAAACCTTGAGCAGCTTCACTCTGATAACACTTGGCATGCCAGTTTGCCCAGAGCCTAGGGCTTGCTGATCAGAAGGTCGGCGGTTCGAATCCCCACGACAGGGTGAGCTCCCGTTGCTCAGTCCCTGCTCCTGCCAACCTAGCAGTTCGAAAGCACGTCAAAGTGCAAGTAGATAAATAGGTACCGCTGTGGCGGGAAGGTAAACGGCATTTCCGTGCGCTGCTCTGGCTCACCAGAAGCGGCTTAGTCATGCTGGCCACATGACCCGGAAAAACTGTCTGCGGACAAACACTGGCTCCCTCAGCCAGTAAAGCAAGATGAGTGCCACAACCCCAGAGTCATCTGCGACTGGACTTAACGGTCAGGGGGCCCTTTACCTGCATCTACGCATTCTGTTCAATTATGCAGAACCATAGCTGTCAACTTTTCCCTTTTCTTGCGAGGAATCCTATTCGGAATAAGGGAATTTCCCTTTAAAAAAGGGAAACATTGACAGCTATGTGCAGAACGGCAAAGTCTTCAGGTGTACAGTTTTAAACCCAAAGGACTCCACATAATCAGACAGCAACTTGTGCAATTTTGGGACCCCATGACCCCTGCCATGAGCCTGGATCATGCTTGCTGGGGCGGATGGGAGTTGGAGTATCTGGAGGGCGCCACGTTGGCTACCTCTGCAATGGATGAACCTCCTCCCTCCCAGAACAATAGCCAGGAAGTGCCATATTGGGGGTGGGGAGCAGAGAATAGGTCCTGACTCCATAGCAACAGAATAAATGAGTGACTAGGAGTGGAGCAACAGCAAGTTGCACGTACATGGCGCACACACAAACCTTCAGATCCAGTTTGAGTAAGGAGGACAACACAGGAAAGGCTAGAAAGCCACAGTGTGGAAATGGCATCGTACAGATTCTCCATAGAAACTGAGAAAACAAATTGTGTCCTTTACAGAGAAGACAACTAACGTGGATATGACTACAGAAGCTCTCCTGGCTGAAGCAAATATTAGTATCCCATGGCCACATGGCTTGATCACAAAACAGCCATTCTGCCTGATGTTGTTTCGCAGTTCTCGCCACAGATTCTGGCACCTGCTTCTACCACGTTATTTAATTCTCACACTGACTGTTTGCTAAGCTAGGCAGCCTAGCATGTGACAAACAAATATAGCAATGTAATCTTAGGTTATATACGAGTCACAGACAAACACACCCTCACATTGCACATTTTGGAAAGCTCCTCTATGCTTGCAAAACACTGATACCCTCCAACATTTCTCTGATGAAAATAGGGACGTCCCATTCCATAATGATAATTTTACTGTTGACATCCCACACATCTTACTGCATTGCCCCAGCCACTCTGGGCAGCTTCCAACACATATAAAACATAATAAAAAAATAAACATTAAATAAACTTCCCAATACAGGATTGCCTTCAGACGGCTCAGGGGTCGGATAGCTCCATACCCTCCAACATTTCTCCAAATAGGGACATCTCTGGGGAAAGTGGGATATTCTGGGATCAAATCAGAAACAGGAACAGCTTCTCTAAATCAGGGATGTCCCTGGAAAATAGGGACACTTGGATGCTGTACGCTGTATTCTATCTTGTACTGGCATTTGAAGCAAGCCTATTAGGCCTCTTCCTTTTTTTAAAAAAAGTGTAATTTCACAGCAGATCTGATAGCATTAGAATATCTGCAACTCAAAAACCAGTCATTTGTATTCAAGGATCTAGGTTGTATCTAGGTAATATCTTGTTGCTTAGAAGATTATAGTTTAAGTTTCCCTTGAAGATTGATTCATACTCCTTGTTACTTCACATCTTCCTTGTTGTATTACTGTACTAATTTTGTTCACCTAGAGATTCATCTTCTTTTTTTTTTAAATGATATTTATTAAGAATTTTCAAGATTACAAAAAAGAGAAGAAAAAGAAAAAAAGAAAAGAAAAGAGAAAAGAAAAGAGAGGAAAAAAGATACATAAAAACCAATACAACAACACAACATCAAAAAAGAAAAATACAAATCCCATATTACATATCTTATCTTTCATTTGCTTATTTCCTTGACCTCCTCACACCTCCCTTTTTGTATTCTAGCTTAATTAATTATTTCAGCAAATTCTTTCCCTCTTTTTCAATTATTATTGAATAATTTATCTTGACAGTCTAACCTATTAATTAACTCAGCAAATCCTTTCCATCTTTCACCATATTCTGTTATTCAATTTGCCTTACTTTATTTAACCTTATCTTACCGTAAAATACCTTAAAACTTAAAACTTAATGCTTATTTATACATAACTCCTTATATCATTTCTACTAAAGCCAGACAGTTTCATCCCAACATTTTCCCTAATATTCATTAATTTTACACTAATTCCCAAAATAAAAATTTTTCTTTATAGACTTTCTTCCAATTTTCATCCAACGTCCCTTCTTCCTGGTCTCGGGTTATGTCAGTCCTTACTGTCCATTCCATCTAGTCCATCAACCTGGTAGTCTTATGTCCGAGGCTCTTAAATCTCTTCCATGCCCCTTCTGCAGATCTTCTTCTTCTTGTTTATACTTGCACTTTTCCTTGTCTTTTGTTGGTCTCTTTCTTGATTTCTTTCCTTTCTCAAAGAGGAGTAGGTCTCTGGGGGATTCCAGCCCATAATTGTCTCCATCTCCCCTAGTCAGACCAGCCCATTTCCCACAGTCCCACTCCCCACAGTCATCAATATAATCCAAAAAATATTTAACAGCATATTTCAAAGTCCCTCCAAAGTTAAGAGCCTCCTCAGCTCCAGGCTCCCCCTGGCCCACTCCAAATTCAATCTTCCAAAACAGCGGCTTATGCTCCTGCAGGGCTTCAGATCTCTCCATTTGTACTGCTTGAGGTGCAACCGCAACCTCCTCCATTATCATCTGCCCTTGCACTTGCCCAGTCAAACCAGTTTCCTGAGTTAGTCCCTGTATGATTTCTGTGTCAGTATTCCCTATTTGTCCACATTCACTAACTGCAGCAGTCATCAAATCCAGCTTCTCATTCATCAAATCCATCTTCTCATGCAACTGCTCCAGCAAAGCATTTGTCTTGCAAAAAGCAAGCACCAAAACTTCCTCCCAACACGTTTTTATTCAAGGTCAAAAGACTAGTCCCACGATCTTAATCTCGCAGCTGTAAAGTCGCCAAGTAAACTGCAGCAACAATTTGACAAACTCCCTCTAGAGGAGACAATTTCTGTTTGTATCCATCTTTTTAAAGCATGTCCAACAAAAGAAAGTTACTTTCAGTTTTCAAATATTTTGTTTCCTTAGAATGCAGAAGGCAACATTGGAATCAGTTTGTTTCTCTTTTTTAGCTATCTGTCAAAATGTTCCATTCACAGTCAATGGACGTCTCCAACAATTTCTGTCTCTGACACCCCGTTCCCAGGTTTGAGACGGTGGAAACTTATTTTTCTTTACTCCCTCTCCTGCAGGCTTAAACAGTCAAATCCCCCCCCCTTTTCTCCTGCTTCCAAGGGGGTTTTAGTGGTTAGAAATGAAGGAAATTTCGACCTTTACAAACAACTTTCCAGGCTATTAGCTTACAAGGTTTTTGCTTCAGTCTATTTACAAAAAGCGGAAGGCATACTTCCTGTTTTGAACCTTCCCGTTTCAGTGCTAAATTAGGATGTTTCTTGATCCAATTTTCCGTTTTTACTCACGGGTACTTGTTTAGAGTCCAATTGTCGACAGGAAAAAGTCAGCGCTCTCGGGCAATGGCTATGCGGCTTCCCTCCGTGAAAGTAGCAATCAGTTCGCAGCACCGCGCCGCTCACCCCACTTCGCTCCGGAGCCCCAAAATGGGGTTCCCCGCGAGTAGGGGAGGCGCTCCTGGTGCCCTGCCGAACCCCACGTTCTCAGGCTTCCTCCGCCTGGGATTTCTAGCGGGTCCCCACCTTCGCCGCGGCGGGAAGACCCAGTTTCCATGGAGCCCGTTCCTCCAGTCGGAGGAACTCTGCCATTCGCCGATGGCGCTAACCCGGAAGTCTAGAGATTCATCTTCTAGTTATTTTGACTTAAGTACCTGAAGCTAAGTAAACAAAATTAAAGATGTCCACCCATATTTCTATCTCCCTAGTAGATTTGAGAAAATGATGTTTTCATAAGGACAGAATCTATGGAAGAGCCAGTTACTGACAATTTTCAGGAACGAGAAAGTACGGTAATATTTTGCAGTTCAGAGAAATTAATTATTAATTTTGGCAGAGACCACCAAGGATCAAAAGGAAGCAAATTTAAACATGGTCTAAGGTCAAAAGTTTTGCTTTGAAACCATAAGCCATTGTTGGGAACTGCTATTTGGGATTTCTTTCAAGTGAATGTTTCTCGCTGACTCATGAGATATTAGGATGTAATTTGAGACTGTGTTTCCATAGAAGTTAGTAAGCTAAGATCTGCTCCTCATCCTGACATGCAGTAATCCTAACATGCAGTAGTTAACACCAACTGTGTTAAGATCCTGGATTAAAAGCATGCTCCTTTAAAGTGGTTTGTAACACTTAGCTGACAGCCCTGCTGGATTCCTTGTACAAATAAGTGCTCACACAACCACTATTTCCCCTGGAGCTGCGTAGCATCGATTCAGAGTACTCATGGAAGGCACAGACAATCCTATGAGCTTCAGGGCACGATACCAGCTCTGCAGAAGACTTTTATTGCCAGCTTCAGCAAAGCCCTAAAATACATTGCTTAAATATATGGTTGTGCAGTTGCAGCCCAGACATCATCTTTGTTTTTTCAGGAATGCAGCTGTGGTTCCTCCTCTCCTTGTCCTGTTGTCCTGTTGGCTACCCGATTCTCCTATCTGCTGGAGCAAAGAGAACTCTCACTTTGGCAAAAAGAGGCTGAGAGGAGCTCGGGTGAAACAGCGGTGTGCAAAGCCACAGCTGTCTCTTCTCTTGCAGCTTTGCAGTCTGTGACAGAAGAAATACAGTAGCACCAGGCTTACGCTACCCTGGGGTAACATAAACTTAGGGTTGCGAAAGCCCCACCCCCGGAAGTGTTTCACCACACTCTCCTGCTGCAGAAACCTTGGGATCCGACCGGAGCTCCAGAACAGATCCCGTCTGCAACTGGAGGTACCACTGTAATGGGTTATAAAACCAGGCAGCTATACTTTTTTAGCAAGGTATTTGGAAGGCTTTGTTTCAAGTTTTACAATTCTGTTTTATATATATATAAAGCGTGTTCTCCTGCATGGAGAGCACGTGTTACGGTGGGGTCTGACAGGCCACCCCTCTGTTGCTGGGCAATATCATATAGATGGCCACGACAGTGATTGGGCTATTTTGGGTCGCTGGGGAAATTTTGATATTGCCAATTTGTGGGCTGGACCAAGGTTTTTTATACTGAGCATGCAGCATTGAGCGTTCTCTTTCACTGCGGGCATTGGATCGCCCGCCCACCCTCCCTAATTTAGGGCTGTTGCGTTTGACCTTGCTATGCCTGTCATGGGGTCACCTACTTTTGGGGCAGGGGCCTGGTAGGAATTTTGTCCATTTGGCTGATTGGCTGGTGCCATTTGGTTTTTGCCTACTGTGTAGCAAATCGTCACAACTTGTAAGGTTGCAGTTAGGCATTGGTTAAAAAACTGGTTGGTGGAGGGATGTGGTTGGCTGTGCCTGCCCCTTCAATGCTGCTGCGGAAAGGGAATTCTGTTAAAGGAATCCATGGGTTTGCCATACATTTGTTCGTATCCCCGGCAAGGGGCTAGGGCCGTGCAAGCCCCTGGGAGCATGCAGGGATAGGTGAGGGTCTGGTGCCCAGCTCCATTTTCTCCCCAAAATGTTTTCCCTTACTGACTTCGCAGGCTTGCAGAAGTCAGTTTTGTCCCTGGGCAAGGACAGATAGTCGTAACCAATGCCTAAGCAACCACTCACATTTATGTATTTTAATAAAGTTGTGGCCAAAATTATGCCAAAAATCTTAAACAAAAACTCTGTGTGAATTGTGATTTATTTGGGGGGGGTGGCTTGGGGGACCTCAACACACAACTCTGTTCAACTCAAGCACAGTCACAAGTGATTTCTTGATTGTAATCAAGTCAACATTTTTGTTCCGTGTCTCAAAACTGGAATAATATATTGACCTTGCACTATTCCACACTGACCTGATTACGCATTGGCACTGGCGGAGGAAGGGGGGTACGGTGAGTGCAGCCCGGGTGTCATCCGGAGGGGTGACATTGCCGCACCGCACCCCACCCCTGGGACGCTCGCTGTGGGCAGCACCCCAGCCCAGGACGCTTGCGCTCGCCGTGGGCGGCACACCCCCGGGACGCTCACCACGGGCAGCTAGCCCCACCTCTGGGTGCACAACATGTGTGCCACTCCGGGTGCCAGAGCAGCTAGCTCTGTGGGTTGGAATGCGCCCTTCTTCTTCTTCTTCTTCTTCTTCTTCTTCTTCTTCTTCTTCTTCTTCTTCTAGGGCAATAGATCTTACTATGGGACTACATTTCCCTTAGGCACAGTCAGAGCAGTTATCCTGCTGTACTTAGTTGTCAGAGCCTTGTTTGTGTAAACATGGTTGTGGCGATCACACAGGGTCCCGGGACGTTTAACAGTCTATTGATCCTTGTGCCGCGCTGTGCTCGCTTCCCCTGTGCCACC
The DNA here is from genome assembly GCF_027172205.1 of Podarcis raffonei. NCBI lineage: Eukaryota > Metazoa > Chordata > Lepidosauria > Squamata > Lacertidae > Podarcis > Podarcis raffonei. The sequence continues at coordinate 5,317,009 of NC_070614.1, read as the reverse complement.
AACCCGTTACTCTCGGGTAAAACACTGAGTCCAGACAGTTGTTAAAATTAAATCAAATAAGCAAGTTTATTTTGTAAGCATTAACAAGTTTGTGGTTTCTCAGATAATATTACTGTCAATATCTTAACTTTAGTTACTTTACTGGCCTATGCCTTCCTAATACCTTCTGACTGATTATCTCAACTGTTTGACTGACTCCTCTTAACAGATTCTCTCACTCTCTCACCTCAAACTAGCCCAACCCACAGACTTATCCTCTCTGTCTCTTCTAATTCCAGACTGACTTCTTAACAACTCTAACTCTAACTCCTCCCCTTGGGTTCCCATTGGTTAGTCATTTTACAATTAGTTAACCCTTTCCTTATGAACCCAGTATGATGTCACACACCTAGGAGGGCAAACGCCACAAGGGTATACCGAGTTAAATGTGGACAGTTGATGAGGTTGCCATTTGAGTAAGAGAGGCTATATATTGCACTTCATCGCCCCATTAATACCCTCATTATTCAAAGTGAAATGCCTCATAAGTCTGGGATATGTACCACGCTGCTTCAGGAGTGGTCTCTCGTTCAATAGAGCACAAGGACGTTATCAGCTCCTTGCAAACATCAGGCAGGCTATTCCCGTTCAGAAACATCCACAGCTGTCCTACCAGGTGTAGCTGGTAAAAGCCACTCCTAGCCACTGAGCCTCTAGTGACTGATGGGGTGGATCTACATACAGGGGGGGAAACGCTATAAATAAGTCAGAAATTAAATTGTTATAAGTAAAGAAGAAAAAACCCTATGTAAAACTCACATAGAAAATTTCTTTGCTCTCTGGCACCATCTGGTGTTGCATGTTTATAATACATTCAAAGCGGCGTTGTTTTTTACTAATGTAGCTGAGTATGGACATAGGAGCACCCGCAGACTATGAACCTACACATTCAGTGGGAGTATGACCTGCACAAATAAGTTAATTGACCAATTATCCAGACTTGTAACTGCTCACCCACAACACCTCTGACTTGCCAGGATTCAGACTCAGTTAATGCACTGTAACAATTACATATAGTATATTGTAGTGTGTGCAGTTCAATCATCTGCTGCAGCTCTTATTGACCTCTATCTCTTCAGACTGCTGCCGGGGAACTGCACGTTTAAATGTTTCCCCATAAAAAAGAGCTGTATACACTATAGATTAGCACTACAGATTATTAGCGTGTCAAAGAGAAGGCTGGGCTAGAATCCATCTCCTTGACATGCTCATTTTAGTGTAAAGGATTTCTTCTTTTAAAAATACAGCACATTCAATAATGCAATTTCTCCCCTTTGTTAGAAGTGGTACAATCTAGCAAGAACTGTAGCACATGGATTCTACTGATTGTGGACTCAAGAAAGGCAGCAATTTAAAGGTATGCTCCAAGTAATTAATTTTTGTAGTATACCTTCCTAATTTGGAGTAAGTTTTCATTTTCTGTTGCTTCTTCAAATTATATTTTCACAGTTTGATCACCATTTGTTGAATAGATGAAGCAATTGTATACTTTACACTCAGACCTTGAAGATATAAATTGAATACTGCTGTTTTCCCACTAACATAATAAATAAGCAGGATAATGAATCTCAAATGCAGAATTGTCTGGCAAGCTCAGCGACATTTACCAAAATTTAGTATTGACAGAAGCATCAAGGGAGAAGTAATAACAATCAACATAGATCAACAAATGGGAAAATTGCAATTTTAAAAATGTTGATGCAGAAAAGGGCCTGTGGTTATAACAGAAAATAAAATGTGCATATAAGGTCACTTGGCAAAATAGAGAATGATACCAAAATTATATTATAGACACTACACATACCAGAGAGAGAATGAGATTTTGTATGATTCTGAGTTTAGAACACCACATGCATTTATAAGTACCTAATTCAAAGCAAAAAGACAACCCCATGACCAAGCGGTGTCTAATACATGCATGTTTGTCACGTGATGACTCATCAAGTGTTGATTTGTTCAGGGAATTAATGGGTGACAACAAAAGTGACACCACAGAGATAAATTGATAGCTGAGTCCGTGGAGCATGAGATGCTTAATCTCAGGGCTGTGAGTTTGAAACCCATATTGGACAAAATATTTCTGCATTGCAGGGGTTTGGACTAAATTACCCCATGCAGCTCTATGATTCTATGAAACTTTTGCATCATCTCAAACACCACTGCAAATGAGCAGCTGCTATTCACGTTTATGTATGTTTGCTAAATGCTTCTTCTAGGTAGCTGTCTGCTCCCAGACTTTGGAACTCCTTCCCTAGCTTTAGACATACCCAAAGGCTTTGGCCTGCCCTAATTGGAATTTGGTTTTTATGGTTTTCCCAGTAATGATGTATGGAGGTGAGAGCTGGACCATAAAGACGGCTGATCGCCGAAGAATTGATGCTTTTGAATTCTGGTGCTGGAGGAGACTCTTGAGAGTCCCATGGACTGCAAGAAGATCAAACCTATCCATTCTTAAGGAAATCAGCCCTGAGTGCTCACTGGAAGGACAGATCCTGAAGCTGAGGCTCCAATACTTTGGCCACCTCATGAGAAGAGAAGACTCCCTGGAAAAGACCCTGATGTTGGGAAAGATGGAGGGCACAAGGAGAAGGGGACGACAGAGGATGAGATGGTGGGACAGTGTTCTTGAAGCTACCAGCATGAGTTTGACCAAACTGTGTGAGGCAGTGGAAGACAGGAGTGCTGGTGTGCTCTGGTCCATGGGGTCTCAAAGAGTCGGACACGACTAAACGACTAAACAACAACAACAACAATTGGAATTTTTAGTTTTGGGACTGTGCTGGCAGAAATCAGCACAATGATGCCTCTTAGAGCAACAGGACTCCCTCTCCTCTAGACATGCACCCCCAGCTGCTCCAGGGGGTTGGGAGAACCCCCATAACAGTGCGGGGGAAAGAAGAAAGCAGTGCCTTCTGTCAGGCAAGCAGAAAGCCTTGCACTGCAGAACTATCTCTTCAGCAGGGAAACCAAAATGCTTGTTTACAAAGCTATTGTACTACCAACCTTACTATATGCTTGTGAAACATGGACCACTTATAAACGCCATCTCCAACTCCTCGAAAGATTCCATCAATGGTGTCTCCGAAAATTTTTACACTTCACTTGGGAAGACAGGTGAACTATTATCAGTGTACTGGAAGAAGCAAAGATCACCAGTGTCGAAGCAATGATTCTTCAACATCAACTTTGTTGGACTGGCCATGTTGTGTGGATGCCTGATGATCGTCTTCCAAAGCAACTACTCTATTCTGAACTTAAAAATGGAAAGTGTAATGCTGGTGGTCAACAAAAGAGGTCTAAAGACTGTCTCAAGGCACATTTTAAAAAATGTAGTATAAACACCAACAATTGGGAAACACTTGCCTGTGTGTGCTCCAATTGGAGAATAGCCTTTACCAAAGGTGTCATGGGCTTTGAAGAGACTCGAACTCAGGACGCAAGGGAGAAATGTGCTAAGAGGAAGGCATGCTTGGCAAACCCACACCGTGATCAACTCCTGCCCGGAAACCAATGTCCCCACTGCGGAAGGACGTATGGATCCAGAATTAGCCTCCACAGTCACTTACGGACTCATTGTTAAAACCGTGTTTGTGGAAGACAATTTTACTCGGCTACGAGTGGTCGCCAAAGAAAAGAAGAATAAAATAGCAGTAGCTCATCCCCACACCACATCCCAAACTGCTTTTGGCAATAATCTTGATTTCAAAAGAGGTGTGTCACATGGGATGGAGGGTTGTGATTCAGGACACACAAGCTCAGAAACCCCTTTGCAAAGGAGTCCGTTGACACTTTCAGCTGTGAGCAATCAAACCCTTTCTAGGCGTCTCAGAATGGGGAAATGAGATGGCAACTGGGATGAGGCAGCCAGCACCTCCAATCTATGTGCATTAGGACATCTGGAGAAAGCCTGCTGTCCTCCTCTCATTATGCTCAGTTTTTGAACACCTGAAAAACTGAAAAACCAGCTGATGACAAACACAGGTGCCTGCGTAAACCAAATACAAGAAGTCAAGCGAAAGTGCACCACAGGTTTCTCATCACGACACATATTGAAACCATTACAGGAATGGTGGCAGGCAAAATTGCAGTGAAAATATGCTATGGATTATGCTAATACAGACCGATGGTATCCCAAATATGCCCTGAAGTGTAAAGGACTATTGAGAGGTAAGTGCACCTGGGAAAAAACTTCAAGGTTACCTCAAGTCTGCTGGTACTTCCTTCCTGTCCATGGGTGGCACAGTTTGGGCTACATTTGCACGAGTATGAGAAGATGAATTGTAAACAGAGGGTGAAGTATAGGTGGGTTCCTACGAGGCACAACTCAGTGATAGCAGCAGGAACCTTTACTGAACAAGTAACTGGGTAACAGGGGCAAAGCAACTGCTTATATACATTTCTGAAAACCTGGGCCACACCCACTCCCAATGTGATTGGCTGTCTAAACTTCCAAGCTGTGAATCACGACACAGAGTTCAAGGGCCAATGGCAGAGGCCCAAATCCTGAAATGTTCTGTGATTGGACATCAGAACATAGGAACTCAGATTCCTTAGTCCGGACTCAAGCTCAGGCAAACACCGAACACTGAATACATAACAGAGGGAATGGCAGTAGCATTGAATGGTGACTTAACTACTCTAAGAGTTTCTGAAGGTGTGCCACTTTCACAAAAGGATGCAGTTTCCTCATTACTCTTCAACAAGTTAGATGTTTAAAAACCCCAAGATTGATGGGGAGAGAAAAGACTGTTGGTGTTAGTCACACTATCCATGTCTGAGTCTGATAAGTTTTAAGATGTGGGAGGAGCTAGCAGGCATTCCGTAACTTGCAGGTTTTACATTGCACTGTAGCCTCTTGAGTAGGAAAAAAACCCCTCTTATTCATGGGTAGGCAAACTAAGGCCCGGAGGCTGAATCCGACCCAATCGTCTTCTCAATCCGGCCTGTGGACGGTCCAGGAATCAGCGTGTTTTTACATGAGTAGAATGTGTGCTTTTATTTAAAATGCATCTCTGGATTATTTGTGGGGCATAGAATTCGTTCATTTCCGCCCCGCCCCACCCCATATAGACCCCACAAGGTCTGAGGGACAGTGGACCACCCCCTGCTGAAAAAGTTTGCTGACCCCTGCTCTTATTGGTTGAGCTTCCATCTCTGCAAAAACAATAACCAGCTGTTATGCAGTTCTGCCTGTATCCTTGAAAAAGCCAGTCTTGAAATTTATAGTGTACTTAACAATTAAATGTTTAAACTGTTGAATACATTATTTTTTGCACTTTTGCAGTCAAGGAAATGCAAATTTGGCGTAGCTCCTAGATTTCAAAGAAGTGTATAGCTATAGAAAAGTTAAGGAAGGGGACTTAGCACCACACACACAAAATCCAGGCAGGAGTATTGATCATGTCAGCAGCGGGAGGAAAAAGATAGTGATCAACAAAATGGCATTCTCATTCTTTTTGAAATAATGGATTTCAGCAGATAAACCGGATGAAGCCAAGGACAAAGGGTACTTTCAGATGGGTACACATTGTAGGATCAGTGATGTTCTTGCACACACATTTTTCACAGTATTCACAGAACATCATTGACATCAAAAGGCAAGATAGTATTCGCCATCCCATTTAATACAGATTCACTTGGGGGGCTGGGCGGGAATGTGATGTTAAAGAACCCGGTTGCCAGTGACCTGTTTGCAATATCTAAATGATCCATTTGCAATATTAAGCAATATTAATTAACCATCTGAAAAGGTATATAATCTATGACATCACGCTCAAACATGATCCAGCACCATCACACTGTCCCATAGCTTTGGTTTGATACCATTAAGTTTTCACAATTTCTAGGACTATTAGTTATTTAAGTTATCTCATTAATTCAAATTGGTATGAAAAGGTTACACATCAAATTTGGAACCTATTGTTAAAGAGGACTATCCATCAATTACAGCAAAGCAAAGGTGTTGTTTGCCAGAAAGCGTAATCAGCGCAACTAGACTATGGATGGACATAATATAGAACAATGCCAATCATACAAATTTTTAGGTTTTATTTTTTCTGAAAATGCCCCATGGCACACCCACTTAGAAGCAATAACACTTTCAGCTACACACTTTTGGGGGCCCATAAAGAAATTGTATCACACCCTTACCAGGTTCAGCTGGCCAATCGAAATTGTTTCTTGGGGTGTGGCCACTGTCCCATGCAGACAGCTTTTAGAAGCCACAGGTAAGAGCTGAGTGCAGGGAGGGGACCAAAGGCCAAAGGGGACCAGAAGGAGCACAACGTTTCCCCCTCCAGAGGTACTAATCCTGCCCTAACACCCCATACACCCTGTGTTTTGGTAACGCAAGGTATATTCAGTGGTTTAGAAATACTTCTGTAAAAGGCCTGATGATTGCTCCCTTTCCTCCAAGATCCGCTTCTCTTCAGTCACTTCATCGTGCCATTCAGGATCAATTTTGGTTCCAATTTTTTTCAAGTGGGATTTTAGTTATTAGGAGAGTGTCACTGGGCCCTGCTTTGAAAATAGACATCTCTGTTCTCTTGCTGTGTTTGCTGACTTCTATTTCTGGGTGATAGTAAGACATTATCCTGTGAAAATCTTCTGCTCAACTGACATTACCTCTTAATTATATCTCCATTAAAACTAAATTAGAAAGCAGTCAGGAATGTTAAGCCAATTGAATTGCTCATTTGTCTGAATATTCCAATACCTCTTTTTTTTGGGGGGGGGGAATGTTGGCTGATGTAATATAATGGTTAAAGACTTACTTCATTGCTGGGAAGTGTCAGTCATAATTTTTAACTCATATAAACTGCTCTTACATGGTTAAACCCTGTTATGAGTCTGTAGTTGACCTTTCTGTTTTCATTTTTAATTCAACAAGGAGATTTTAATATTAAGTAATGCTTGTGGTGGTTGTTTCTTCCCTCATTAAAAGGAGCAGCAGCAAATCATTCTATAGATAAGCCCTAGTATGACCAAGGAAGGCAAAGTAGGCCATAGAATTTTTAAGGCCCTTTGGCAACAAGTCCTGTTCCTCAATTCATGCTGAGCAGAGTCACAGCCAATGAGGGGAAGAGAAGAGTAGGAATTGCATAAAACCCCCTATGATCCCATGCCACTGAAGGGGACTCCTGGGCAGCCCTCACTTCTTGCAGGTCCTCCCCATCAGAAGTAAATGACAGTATCACTGGCTTGGGCAGATTTACACCAAGAGGAGAGCAAAATGATCTCACCGCTCTTCAATAAATGCTCCCCTGAGCAAATCTAGATCCTGGTGTCAGGATGCTGTCAACGGCTCCCAGCTGGTTGCCCAGGAAAGTATAAAGACAAGGGAAAGTTTCTTACAGTCCTTTTTTATTTCAGTCTTTACAGAAGGAGACTATAGATCCCAGCCTCTTGGATAATGGTGTTGTCCCAAGTGAATCTCCACCCCCGTCTCTCCGACTTCCTCATTCATCATTCTCATCACCTCCTCTGTGGGTGCCGCTAATTGCCCTATGTCTTTGAGCTCTTTGCTCTTCTACTTTTAAGTCCCGCCGGGTTCTGGTAGGTGGAGAGTCTGGGATGCTTTCTAATGACAACATGTCAGCCAGTTGTTGCTCTGGCTGTCCCATTATTCCCCAACTTTCCCCCTCATCTGCCTCTGAGCCGTGACCTCCCTCATTTTTAAAAAAATAATATTTATTACTTTTAAAGCTTACAAAAAAGGAAAAGAAGAGAAAAAGACAGAAGAAAAAAAACAAAAAAGAGAGAACAATACAATACAATATATAAACAATACAAACCACAGCACATTAAACTAAACACATTAAACTAAACAAAACCCTAACCCTAACCCTAAACAAAACAAAACAATTTAAAAACACACATCACACCTTTCCCATACTCTATCTTTCATTCCCTTGTTTCATCGACCTCCTCTCACCTCCCTTTTTGTATTCCACTTCTATTAATTGTTTCAGCAAATCCTTTCCATCTTTCTCTATTTTCTGTCATATTATAAATCTTAACATATTTTTAACCTTATTTTCCATTAAAACTAAAATACTTATATATGCTAAACTCCTTATAACATTTCTACTAAGGCCATAAAATTTCATTCCAACATTTTTCTATCACTCATTAATTTTACAGTATTTCTATATATAAACTTTAAATTTTCCAATCTTCTTCCACCATCTCTTCTCCCTGGTCTCGGATTCTGCCAGTCCTTTCCGTCAATTCCATATAAGATCAACCTGGAGATCTTATGTCCGAGGCTCTTAACTCTCTTCCAAGTCCCTTCTGCAGGTCTTCTTCATATTCTTTAATGCTAAAGAGCAGATCTCGGGAAGACTCCAACCTAACAATGCTTTTATTCCTTCTCGACAGGTCAGCCAAATTTCCATAGTTAAAGCTAAGATCCATAAAGTGTTTCAGGACATGTTTCAAGATTCCTCCAAATCCAAAGGCCCCCAGAACTTCAATCTCCTCCTGACCCAAGTCCATGTCCCAAAAGTCAGTTAATCCTTCATAGGGGGATCTTTCCAACTTTCCTTCTCCAGTCCAAGACGGGCTCCGATCCTCAAAATCTGACTTTTTCTAGATTCGATCATAAAAGGCCCCAACTTATAGTTCTCAATTTGCTTCTGTAAGGCTAAGGATCCCGCTTGTATTACTTTTGGTTCAACAACCTCCCTCAAGCCCCTGTTGTAAATCTATACTGTCTTCCTCTTTCTCCTCCCTGGGTCAGGATGGGGAGGCAATCTCCTCTGCCCAGTCCCTGACACCTCATAATCAACCAACCCTGACAACCTCTAGGGACAGCAATAGAGAAAAAGTGTCCTCTTGTGATATGAGTGCTGACACACCATCATGCACAACAACAGCAACCCCATCGTCTAAATTTGTTTCTTTTCCCTTCTTTTGTCAATAAATGTGGGGAATAGCCAGTTAATGGGAAAAGGTCAAGGACAAATTAAAAGGTAAAGGGACCCCTGACAGTTAAGTCCAGTCGCAAACGACTCTGGGGTTGTGGCTCTCATCTCGCTTTACAGGCCGAGGGAGCTGGCATTTGTCCACTCCGCAGACAGTTTTTCCGGGTCATGTGGCCAGCATGACTAAGCCGCTTCTGGTGCAACAGAACACCAAAACCAGAGCAGCGCATGGAAACACCATTTACCTTATCTCCAGAGCAGTACCTATTTATCTACTTGCACTTTTGGGGGTACTTTTGAACTGCTAGGTTGGCAGGATCTGGGACAGAGCAACGGGAGCTCACTCCATCACAGGGATTCGAACCGCTGACCTTCTGATTGGCAAGCCCAAGAGGCTCAGTGGTTTAGACCACAGCACCACCCACGTCCCTATACAGTATAAGGGCAAATTAGCTGGGCTCAGTACATTGTAACCTGGCCTTTCAAGTCAAATTTATGGAAACTTGTCCTATCAGTGGCTTTAAGTTATGAAAGCTAAATGGACTCTGCAGAGTGGGCAACCCAGTCATTAGAAACAGACAGATGAGTTAGTGACAGTGTGTAGAACGACAAGGTGAACTGTCAGCCTGGTGCCTAGATGCAGATGTGACATTTTGGACAATGCTGAGGATGAGTTGATGGCCATGGGACACATGGCTACCAGTTACACTGGAAATTGTGGTTGTGTGGTGCTGGGGGGAAATTGTGGTTGCTAGGTAGGAAGTTGAAATCCAGGAGAGCTTAGAAATGTTACCTGTACCAAGTGTTGTACCTGTGAGACAGGTGGAGCAAGGAAGTTTCAATGTGTGGATGAGATGGTGGTATCAAGAGCAAAGATTTGGCATTAGGGAATATTTTGGGATAAGCCCTGCCTATACAAGAGAATCAGCTCTACAATGTAGGTAGTGTTGCTGATGATATAAAAAGTGGCACTGCAGCTTTTAAACTGGCGTCTGAGAAAACAGAGACAGGAACTGTTGGGTATCCACTTCAGTAGGAATCATAAAAAAAGGTTTCTGATCATCCAAACTGGGGTGAGGTAGAATGGGAGCGCAGAGTAGGACGTGAGACTCAAAGGACCATAGAGGAAAATACACAACAGAGATACTTGTTTATAAACTAATGCTTATAAACTCCAAGCCAAGATGGAGGGGACTGGAGTGCTTGGGATACATGGATATAATGGGAATAATAGAAAACTGGTGAAATGGAGAGAACCATGTTACTCTGTACAGCAAAGAGAAGAGGAAATGAAACAAGCAAGAGATCTCAAAAGGGGCTAATTTAGTCCTGGGTCATACTATCACCCCCTAACCAAAATGCTCAGGGAGATCTGGAATGGAAGATGAAATAAAGCAATCACCTAGTGTTATAAGGATGAGTAACTTCAATTACCCTAATATAAAATAAATAGATTTTCTGGCCACAACAAAGAATTAAAATGCTTAGGTATTCAAAAAAGTGTGCGCTAGAGCAGCTGGCCATGGAAACTGACCAGAGGGAAGCTGAATACATCCCTGAAAACCTAGAGAGCATAAAAGATTTTTTGTGGAATGGGGTTGCAATAAATGTGAGTTGCGAGAGCTTGAGACTCTTAATCTCAGGATTGTGGGTTCAAACCCCATGTTGGGCAAAATATTCCTGTGTTGCAAGGGGTTGGACTAGATGACTGCTGTTGCCCCTTCCAACTCTACAATTCTATGATTCTGTGACGCACAGCTCTACTTCTCCTTTAGATCTGCCAGTGTGGTAGTGGATCTTTAGGCACCAGGCAAAAACATTCCTCTTCTCCCAGCCTTTGGCTAATCAAACCATCTCTGACCTTTTGTTTGTTACTATATTATGTATTTTTGTGTTTTTATATTGCAAACCACCCTGTGGTCCTCGGATGAAGGGTGGTATAGAAATTTTATAAATAACAATAAAAAATAATATGTGAACAATTGCCAAGAGAGCCCAACACAATCGGATCTGATTTCAAAAAACCCCAATCTTATTTTTTTTAAAACAAATTGAGGGGTTTGATGAAAAGGAATTTGAAAGGGAAATTCAAAAGAGTCAAATCTCCCCCAGAATACTCAAAAGTTACTCAATAATAGAAACTACACTCACAAAATGAAGGCCTCCCAGCATGAAATGTGGTCACACCTCACAAGGACTGGGGAACTGTGTTTAGCAAGAGCCTCACAAACCTGATCAAGAGGCCTTTAAACTAAACCCTGCGGGGTGAGGTGGCCGAAGGCCGGAGCAAAGTACTGAGCGAAGTCAAGGAGGAGGCAGCTAAAGAAGCTTCTTCTTCTCAATAGTCCCCATTTTCTCTATGCAGATTCACAGTACAAACCAGGTGAACTTGAAATTCTGATAAAGCGTGTTCTCCTTCATGGGGAGCACGTGTTGCGGTGGGGTCTAACAGAACACCCCCTCTTGGTTACTGGGCGGGACCGTTTGGATGGCCATGACTGTGATGGGGCCACTTTGGGTTGTTTGGGAGATTTTGATGTTACCATTTAGAGGGTTGGCCCGAAGGTTATATATTCTTGGCACACAGCTTTTTTCAGTCTCTTTTGCTGCGTGCATCGGATCACCCACCCTCCCTAATTTAGGGCTGTTGCGTTTGACCTTGCTATGCCTGTCATGGGGTCGCCTGCTTTTGGGGCAGGGGCCTGGTAGGAATTTTGTCCATTTGGCTGATTGGCTGGGGCCATTTGGTTTTTGCCTACTGCGTAGCAAATCGTCACAACTTGTAAGGTTGCGGTTAGGCATTGGTTATAAAAAATGGTGGTGGAGGGGTATGGCTTGGCTGTGCCTGCCCCTCCAATGCTGCTGCTGCAAGGGAATTCCGTTAAAGGAATCCAGGGGTTTGCCTTACATTTGTCCATATCCCCGGCAAGGGGCTAGGGCCGCACGAGCCCCTGGGAGCATGCGGGGAGGGGTGATGGTATGGTGCCCAGCTCCATTCTCTCCCCGATATTGTTTTCCCTTACTGGCTTTCGCTGGAATCCGGAAGTCAGTTCTGTCCCTGGGCGGGGACAGATAGTCGTAACCAATGCCTAAGCAACCACTCACATTATGTATTTTAATAAAGTTGTGGCCAAAATTATGCCAAAAACCTTAAACAAAAATTCTGTGTGAATTGTGATTTATTTAGGGGGTGGCTTGGGGACCTCGACACGCAAGGGAGATGAACTGCACTGATTGGTATCTAGGGCTGGATTGAAAGAGCGAGCCCCACTAACAGAAGCCACAGCAAGGACTTCTGCAAGCAAAATGGGTGACTTCCTCCCTTCTCCTGCCCCCTCCTCCCCCCTGTGTGCCTTCTGCTCCCCCAATTTGGTTCAAATGGGAGTGGGGGGTGGGAGAACTCCCAGAACAGCCTGTTGGGGGAGGAGGGGATGATCACCTTTGTCTGGCAATCTTGCGTTGCCTGTGCCGACAGAAGCGTTCCATCTCATGTTCTTCATTTCTTCCACTCCAGCTATTATGATTCTTTGAACTGTATCCTTCCTTTCTTCTTTTAAGCACAACCTGTAAGCTTTTCCTGCTCATTTTCTCATGTGCGATACCTGATGTTACAGCCAACCAAGCCGCTCTTTCGGTTAGGTTGGTGGATAATCATTCTTGGTGCTCAGCCAGTGTCTTTCTACAGAGGCTAATTGGTGGGAGGGGATTGCTTAAGGCAGGGTGCTCACACTAGGAAGGCCAGCAGGACATGGAAAAGGTGAGGCGTCCCAGCCCCTGTGGCTGGAGGAAGAGAGCGGGTGTCTGCGTGTAATTAGAGAGAGCTGGTAAGCTGGCTGAAGGCACATTTTAGATCTGCTGCCTTGCAAGACTGCACTGCTGTTTTCCTTCAACTGCATTCTACTTGTAGATGCGTGAATCAAGGGAATGTCACCAAAAGTGCTATACGTCTCACAGTGTTCTCTCTGCCACAGGAAACGTGGGCCTGGATAACGCTGCCCCCGGGGCCTTTCTTGTGCAAGAACAGCCAGAGGTGGCCTAGGCTCCTTTGCATCCATGGCAAGGAGCTGTATCAGTGCCCCCAAACCCTTGTGTGGGAATGTTCAGGGATGCAGGAGAGGATATATTGTTTGATTATATCCTTTCCAACTTGTGTTAACAAGTTCTACAATGTAGCAGAGTAACATCCCCCTTTTTAAACTTGCACAGCGGATGCATTTGCATTTGCGGATGCATTTGCTCAGGCTCGCTAAAGCCTCTAAAATACGTTTTGTTGGTAATTCCCCATTTAAGGTAAAGGGACCCCTGACCATTAGGTCCACTTGTGACCGGCTCTGGGGTTGCGGCGCTCATCTCGCTTTATTGGCTGAGGGAGCTGGCGTACGGCTTCCAGGTCAGGTGGCCAGCATGACTAAGCCGCTTCTGGCAAACCAAGCAGCACACAGAAACGCCATTTACCTTCCCACTGGAGTGGTACCTATTTATCTACTTGCACTTTGACATGCTTTCGAACTGCTAGGTTGGCAGGAGCTGGGACAGAGCAACGGGAGCTCACCCCGTCGCAGGGATTTGAACCGCCGACCTTCTGATCGGCAAGTCCTAGGCTCTGTGGTTTAACCCACAGTGCCACCCGTGTCCTTAATTCCCCATTTAGTCCCTCATAAAAAGATAGAAACGACGCAGTCTTCTATAAAAGTATAAAAAGAGTTTACTCACACATTCTGTTCACAATTGGATCCCAGTAGGCTTAAGTTACAAAAGTAATATACACCTGGATACTATCCCATAAGGAGACAGCTCCTTTGTCCTCTCTTGGCTGGAAGCCAAGAGAGCATCTTAGGCTAAGCAGATGTTACTCCTTTGACAAATGTGGTCAGAGAGAGAGAGATGGCTGACCAGTCCTGCTCTTTTGTTACCTGGGCAGGTGAGGTCACGCCCACCTCTAGTCACATGCAGAGGAAGTCTGTCCCAGCCTAGGAGAAACAGGAAGTTCTGCCTGGCTAGTCCAGACATCCCCTTTTATGTCCACTCTAGGGATGTTGTACTTGACTGCTCTTGTGCTTCACATGCCACACCTTACACCCTTGGCAACAAGATGTTTTGTCCCCCATCCCTTGTGTCCTCGCCAGAGGAGCCTGTGCTCCTTTTCCAGCCACCCAGAGCAATGGGGAGTATGTGGACCGGTGGGCGAGTTCCAAGCCAGAGTGGAGAGGCGGGGGCCAACCTGACCAAACCCTAGGTACACCCCTGACTACAGCATCCCTGACAGAGGCCAGCCAATCTCTGCTTCAAGCCACCCAGTGACAACAGAGCCCGACACCTCCCAAGGCAGTCTGCTCCACCGTCAAACAGCTCTTACTGTTATGATGTTTCTCCTAATGTTTTAGCTGAAATCTTCTTTCTGGGATTAAAGGACATCGAGGCCATTAAGTTTACAGATAAAACAGTTTGATTTTAAGGTGGAGACTGATGGTGAAGACAGTATAAATGTAAGAAACTGCAGAAAGGGGGGGGAGTAGATGTATGATATGGAATAATTCAAATTTATGTTTTGTGTTTGCTGTAAAATGAAAAGCATAAATAATTTTTTGAAAAGAGAGACTGAAGGCGAAGAAGCATAAATGGAACAATACCCAAAGTGTTTAATTGCAAAGGAGATATGCCTTGGGACAAAATAAACCCTAACCACTTTTGCTTTGGTAGTGTCCACAATGACCACCATCTTGCTCTTCAGGCGGAGGGAGCCAACGTTTGTCCACAGACAGCTTTCCAGGTCATGTGGCCAGCATGACTAAACTGCATCTGGTGCAATGGGACACCATGACGGAAGCCAGAGCGCACGGAAATGCCTATATTATATATTATATATTATATATTTCTCACTCCCCCATCTGACTGGGTTGCCCCAGCTACTCTGGGCAGCTTCCAACATATATAACAACATAATAAAACATTAAACATTAAAAACTTCCCTATACAGGGCTGCCTTCAGATGTCTTCTAAAGATTGTATAGTTACTTATCTACTTGGCTTGGTGGTCACATAACCCCATACCCTCCAACATTTCTCTGCTGAAAATAGGGACATCCTAAGGGAAAGTGGGACATTCCGGGATCAAATCAGAAATCAGGACAGCATCTGTAAGTCTGGCACTGTCCCTGGAAAATAGGGACACTTGGAGGGTCTGTCATCAGTTGGCAACACAGTGGAAGCACGAGCGCTAAGGCCCAAGCAAAGGGTAAAGGTAAAGGGACCCCTGACCATTAGGTCCAGTAGTGGCCGACTCTGGGGTTGTGGCGCTCATCTCGCTTTACTGGCCGAGGGAGCTGGCGTACAGCTTCCGGGTCATGTGGCCAGCATGACTAAGCTGCTTCTGGAGAACCAGAGCAGCACACGGAAACGCCGTTTACCTTCCCACCGGAGTGGTACCTATTTATCTACTTGCACTTTGACATGCTTTCGAACTACTAGGTGGGCAGGAGCTGGGACAGAGCAACAGGAGCTCACCCCGTTGCAGGGATTCGAACAGCCGACCTTCTGATCGGCAAGTCCTAGGCTCTGTGGTTTAACCCACAGCGCCACCCGTGTCCCTAGGCCCAAGCAAAATGTGATGCTAAAAATCAGGCTGCTTCAAAGTTCTGTGATTCTTTTTATCGGCTTCAAGTAGAATCCGACTTTATTCTGCAATCTTGACTTCATACGAAACATTCTGGCAATTGTCCCAGATAACAAAACAAGCCCCCAGCAAGGCCACCCCACCCCACAACCTGTGCAAGCCTAACTAAAAATGCACCCTAATGTTTCCAGCAATTCTTACTCACTCTCTCAAATGCTGTTTTGAAGCACTACTAATCTGCAAAGAGGGGGCATAAATCTGGCCAGCCAGTTGCACTTCAGGGACTCAGTTGTATATTAAAAGATTAAAGCCCCGGACCAGATTTCTTCTTCTTTTAGATTTAACTTCATATGGTGTGATTGATATATATCAGCAAAAAAAAAAAAAAAAAGCCTTTTCTGTCTAATGGCTCCCCTCACCCACCCCCCGAATGGTAGATTTGGTTCTGTTCTCTCTGTGAGAATTCCTTGAGATTCTAGAGATTGAGATAAAAACTATTAGTACATTAGAGCTGCGGTTTTGATAAATGTCTACATTATCAGCTCTCATGAGGCAGCAGCTGAAACCATGAATTTTTCATAGCACAGCCAGTACAGTCACCCATAGATTACATTACTCTGTTCACAAGGAAAAAAATAAATTGGGCACGAGCTATTTATAGATTTCAAACATATATGTTCTTTTCCAAAGTTGAAGTTTTTGAAATGGACTGTCATATACAATTCTTGGTATACTGGATTACGCTTGTCCCACCGCCAAGTCTTCATTTATTTGGTTTATATCAGCCGTTTCATCTCCAAGAGAACTGCATTCAAGATGGCCATTCTCTGAATGGGGATTAGCAAGACTTTGTGGATGTAGTCCAGGGAATGAATGGATGTCTTTGCTTTTCTGGAATCCTCCAGAAGGTTTGCCAGGTTTGACCTCTGCAGTTTTGAAAGGGCAGGAGGGGAATGAAACCACAAGCCTTTGTTTTCCAAGGGATCATTTGAAGCAGACATTATGGGGACTATGCCGTTGTCTAGGGCAGTGGAGGAACACTTTTGTTATAAATGCAAAGTATGTTCTCCACATGTAAAAGGTGCCAGTCAACAAACAGGCTGGGATGCCATGAAGATTGAGCCCTCCACGCCAACCAAAATTTTAATAAGTCCCCATGGGCGCTCTCTCTCTCTCTCTCTCTCTCTCTCTCTCTCTCTCTCTCTCTCTGTTGCTCCATTCATTCCGCCATCTGCCCACTCTTTCCTTCTTATTTTATATTTTTTTATTTAATTTTCAAAAATATAAACAAACAACAAAACCAATTCCAAATCCAAATGTCGAGATTGCCCTGAATATCCTGGCTTCCCTCCCATCCCTCCATGGGCCCTATTAATCCTATTTTCAACTGCATATCTCTATTGCTCCAATTTGTTTAAATCTTTCTAAGTTATCCATGCACAGTGTTACATTACAAGTATGTTTAAAATCCTGCCAATGTTTTAACATGCTTAAAATAGTCTTGTATGGTACATTATAAACCTTTCCCATTCATTTTAAAAAATCTTGTCTTCTTGATTCTTGAGCTTCTCAGTTAATTTTGCCAACTCCTTCCTTCTTAAGGCTGCATAAAAGGTAAAGGGACCCCTGACCATTAAGTCCAGTCGCAGACAACTCTGGGGTTGCGGCGCTCATCTCGCTTTAGTGGCCGAGGGAGCCGGCGTTTGTCCACACACAACTTCCAGGTCATGTGGCCAGCACGACTAAGGTGCTTCTGGTGAACCAGAGCAGTGCACGGAAATGCCGTTTACCTTCCCGCCGGAGCGGTACCTATTTATCAACTTGCAATTTGACGTGCTTTTGAACTGCTAGGTTGGCAGGAGCAGGGACCGAGCAACAGGAGCTCACCCCGTCGTGGGGATTCGAACCACCGACCTTCTGATCGGCAAGCCCAAGAGGCTCAGTGGTTTAGAAGAGCTTGGATTTGATATCCCGCTTTATCACTACCTGAAGGAGTCTCAAAGCAGCTAACAATCTCCTTTCCCTTCCTCCCCCACAACAAGCCTTCAGGGATCTAACGGTGAACTGAATGAATGTAATTACTTTTATATTCACTTTAATAAGATTGTTGTGTATATTCTTTTTAAGAGGGACAAGAAGGGATCTTACCAGGAATCTTATATAGAGAGGTTCAGACAAACCTGCAACAAGCAAACCGCTGTGCATTTAAAGGGGAATGTTTAAACTCTGCTAAGACATAGAACTTGCTAACGTAAGTTAGGAAGGATATCATTAAACAATATATCCTCTCCTGCCTCCCATAACATTCCCACAGCTTTAACCCACAGGGCTTCCCTTAATTTCTGATCAGTTGACTGGCACTTACAGTAAACTGCAATATGGACAGAGATTGGCAGCACTAGGGAGGTGGTAGATATGCTGTATTACAAAGTCTTCAGCAGACACTGACGGAAGCAGATACATTTCTTTCCGGAACAGGTGAATCCTTTCAAATAAGGGTTTCTAGCACTACAGATGCAGAAGATGAAAATGCCCAAGTGCTGGCACTGGGAATTTCATATCAACTGTATATGCCAGTGCATTTCATAATCAGACATCTAAATGCTGGCATCCACACTCAAAGTGTACTCCAGTTTAAACCTCCCAACATTTTAGGCTATTAAGAGGCCCTAGAGCAGAAAATTGATTCCTGTGCAACAAAGGTGCTGAATAATTAGAACGAAGAAAATGTTGCAGCGTGACACGGTTCCGTTTGGGGTGCCAGCCAGCCATGCCCCTTTCCAAAATACTCCATTGCACGTGTCTCCATTTTTCCACCCTGCCCTTCCCATTCAGCGTTCTGTCACCTGCTAGTGCTTAGCGGCTGAGTTCACCAAGAAGGAAATATATGGCACTGAAATGCATTTGTGAACAAATGGTAAAGTCAAATGGGATGTTATCTGCAGAAGCCCCAGGGAAATTAGAGGAAGCTGGGCCAGGTTGCAAGTCTCATTAAAATAAAGCAATGGAAAATAGCCATGACTGGCTTTGCCAGACTGGTCTAAGTTTGCAATTCCTACATGGGGGTAAATCCTATTCAAGATGCATGAGCATACTTCTGTGTTGTATATTGCAGAAAACGGCAACTCAAGCCCACTTGTTCTTGCTATTCTTTTTCGGTGACAGGCTGTGTACTGACTACAGTTTAGTCTGCATTTGGTGTGCTCCATGTGCTGTTCTTTTTCTAGTGTTGTACACACAACACCAGCCCCAATCCAGACACCCATTTATTCCATTGAGTTAATGTGTTTTTTCACAAACCAGTTTTGATGCAGAAAGAGATTTTAATTTTTTTAAAAAATAATATTTATTAAAGTTTTAAGGGGTACAAAAAGAAAAGGTAAAAAACATCATTTTAAATAAAAAAACAATACAACACATCACAATAGGTAAAGAAAAGAGATTTTAAAGCTGGATAAATTTGCATCACAGCCCGCTTGTATACATGTGAATTGTGTCTTTCTAGCTGGGGTGGTTCCCTACCATGGTGAGATCTCAGTGGGTATACCACAGTGGAGAATCCCATTTCCGTTCTGCCCTTTGGGACCATCGCTTAGCTTCTGATTGTTCATTCACCTGTTTTACTGATGACCTGCAGGTGACACATTTTTAAAATCCACATTTTGAGACTGCCTGATAAATAAAAAACCTTGTATCACAGAAAAAAATGGTGTACGCACAAAGGTAAACCTAAACAAATACCTGCCCACAATATTGGGCTAGATGGACCAATGTTCAGGACTCAGCAGATGGCCATTTCCTACGTTCCAGACAGAGGGTATTCTCAGTAGTGGCTTCTGCCCTGTGGAAGGAAACAAACAACTATCAGACTTGTAGAAGACATCTGAAGGCAGCCCTGTATAGGGAAGTTTTTAATGTATGAGGTCTTACTGTGTTTTCATTTTGTTGGAAGCCACCCAGAGTGGCTGGGGAAACCCATCCTATAAATGGGTGGCAAACAAACAGAATGGACAATGTGACATTTTGTGCCACCTCTCTGTAAAAGGGCTTGAAAACCATGGGAGCACTTCCACGAGAGTCCTTCACCTCTTTGGTCTTGAGAGGAAAATTCTGTTTCCTTTGTAACTTTGAAATAGCCACGAGGTTTGAGATTCAGTTCCGGATCCCAGGGGACAACATGTTTGTGCGGCGTAGTAATATTATGAGTCCTGTGTCTGTAGCAGGGGTCAGCAAACTTTTTCAGCAGGGGCCACTGTCCCTCAGACCTTGTGGGGGGGGCAGACTATATTTGGGGGGGAATGAACGAATTCCTATGCCCCACAAATAACCCAGAGATGCATTTTAAATAAAAGGACAAATTCCACTCATGTAAAAACACGCTGATTCCCGGACTGTCCGAGGGCCAGATTTAGAAGGCGCGTGGGCCAGATCTGGCCCCCGGGCCTTAGTTTGCCTACCCATGGTCTATAGAAATCCATCTATTAGAAAAGCATAGACGTAGTCAAGGGGGAGCAGGAAAGGGCAGCTGCCCCACTAAATCAATAAAAATACATAAAAATATATAGCTAACTGAGGTTCTGCCGAATGATTGACCGCTCCCCACATAAAATGGGGGGGTGCCTTTTGCGTGGTCACGCACAGCCCCCCCCCGATCCCAGTGTGGCTCCCAGTAGGTCGAGCTGGCTTCATCCCCCCCAGGCTGGATACCTGGAGGTCTCCACCCACCTCCGCCAATCGCCCAATCCCACCTGGGGAGGCATTGCCAGGGGATTGGCCAGGTAGGGGGCGGGACCGCCCTGCCCACACAACAGAAGGTGAATCTTACCTGCGAAGCGTCAGTTGGCTCCAGAGCTTCTCCCACCCTCCCCTCCCTCAGTTAAGTCTTCTTTTGCAGGTTAACCTCTTCTCCACAGGTACGCAGGCACTGCTATGTCAGGTTTGCTGTTGAAGGGCTGGAAAGGAATTTTCCTGCATTGGCAGGTTTTGCCTTTGCCATAGCAAAATGTCACAACTTGGGTGGTTTCAGGCCTTGGGCGGAATCCTATGTTCCTAAAAGGGGGGCGTGAAGCGGTGACCCACGCACCCCATTGCTCTCCCCTCTGATGGCGGTGAAATGGGGGGCAGGCTCTCTGCTTGAACATATGTTCTCCAGAGCCAGACCAGTCCCCACACATTCTGGATAACCCTGATGTCTCCCAGATCCCCGGCTGGGGACAGGGAAGGATAAACACCCAACGCCTGAGCCAAGGTCTCCCTACACCTGAAACGTAATAAAGTTGTGGCCAATTTTAATCCCATAGCACGTTGTCTTGAGTCATTATTCTGCTCAGGGGTCACCTGGGGTTGGGAGGACTCCACCTGTCCACACAAATGTCAATGAGCAGCATCTTAGGCAATGTATTTGGATTATAGGGTGTGTTGCGTTGGGCTGGGGCCTTATTCCATTTCTAACTCCTCTAATCAAATCGCCCAACAGAAGTAATTGTTGACCAGAGTTGTATGTTAAAAAACAACAACAAGCACCATTTATTGCATTTTTAAATAAGTGTGAGACAGTTCAGACCTCTGAGTTTTGCAGGCAGATTTTTCACCTTGTTACTTATTTATACAACACATGTTGCTTTAAAAAAAGTGGGGGGGTTGTATTTAGCTTTGCATTTTTCAACTCCTCAGCCTACATATTTAGTCCTTCGTCAGCTTGTGGGGGTGGGGTGGGGATACATTATGGGACCGTAAATCACTGCAAAAACCATCTCTTGTAACTGTCAAACTATATAATGGGAAAAGTCATAACTCTAAGATGTTTCCCAACATCCCTCTGCTGCCTTAAATGAAGATATAATTAACCAGTGATGTATTTTGAGTCAATTTGCTGTTTAGGAACTTCTCTGTCAAGAGCCCAGTGATTCTTATGCATGTCTTGAAGTTGCCCGTTAAATCATCCCAAAATGAAATGCAAATGCTTCTCTAGTGTATGTTGTAAGCTAATTGCTATATTAACAAAGCCATTAGTAGGGAATCCAACCAAATTTCTGAGCGATTTCAGTCATAGGCCTTATTAAAGAATAGTGCTTACTCCCTTGATTGGAAATAAATGATCAGTCACTTTCACTGAATAACTGTTTCCTTATACTAATGAAAAGTCAGTAGAATTAGGATCATTTTCCCTGAGTAGAGTCCTACTTCAGAGGGACTTGAGATGCTGTCTTAATTAGAGGAAACTATGGCTAAGGGGACACGGGTGGCGCTGTGGGTAAAAGCCTCAGCGCCTAGGGCTTGCCGATCGAAAGGTCGGTGGTTCGAATCCCCGCGGCGGGGTGCGCTCCCGCTGCTCGGTCCCAGCGCCTGCCAACCTAGCAGTTCGAAAGCACCTCCGGGTGCAAGTAGATAAATAGGGACCGCTTACTGGCGGGAAGGTAAACAGCGTTTCTGTGTGCTGCGCTGGCTCGCCAGATGCAGCTTGTCACGCTGGCCACGTGACCCGGAAGTGTCTCCGGACAGCGCTGGCCCCTGGCCTCTTGAGTGAGATGGGCGCACAACCCGAGAGTCTGTCAAGACTGGCCCGTACGGGCAGGGGTACCTTTACCTTTACCTTATGGCCAAGTCTGAGTCCTGCCCACAAGAAGAAGGGGTAGTGGGGAAGAGGCACAAGGAATGGCAGCCAGGAACTACAGAGATGTCCTCTAATCCTTCATCCCAGGAACTGGAGCTGGAGCCTGATCCCGGATCTGAGACCAGGGTTTGATGCAAATGCAGCATGTCGCATTTTGGGACGTTTTTGGAGCACCACCACCTGGCAGGCACATTAGGATTTTGAAACAGCCCGCCTTGCTGTTACATATCTTAAATAAAAAAGACAAATTTCTAGTCCCCACGAGAAAATATGGTATATTTGGAGCTGCAGCTGATCATAGAATCATAGAATCATAGAGTTGGAAGAGACCACAAGGGCCATCGAGTCCAACCCCCTGCCAAGCAGGAAACACCATCAGAGCACTCCTGACATATGGTTGTCAAGCCTCTGCTTAAAGACCTCCAAAGAAGGAGACTCCACCACACTCCTTGGCAGCAAATTCCACTGTCAAACAGCTCTTACTGTCAGGAAGTTCTGCCTAATGTTTAGGTGGAATCTTCTTTCTTGTAGTTTGGAACCATTGCTCCGTGTCCGCTTCTCTGGAGCAGCAGAAATCATGGGTCAAGGCAAAGTGGACTGTGTTTCCTGCACTGCAAGATTGCAGAGTTCCCTCCCCACAAGAGACAGTCTCTGCCCCTCTCTCTGTGTGTCATCTCTGAGATGCATGGAATCAGATTGTGGGCCTTGGGTTCCTCATCCCAGCTATCAACTTCCTGGCCATGGTTCTCCAAAGGGTAGCAGGTAGCAGTTGCTCACAGCCTGGCCTAGATATACCAAGGATGGACCCACCCAGGGGCCTTTTTAGGCCATAGCTCAGCACCTGGGGAAGGCCACAGGGTCAGTCCTCAGCATCTCCAGGTGAGGCTTGGGAAACTCTGATCCGAACCCCTGGTGAGCTGCTGCCAGCCAGGCCGGAGGAAGACAGTCTGGCGCTCCCAGGACCCCGGATCTGGCTCCTGAGGCAGCTGTCTATGCAGCCCAGTGGGTGAGGTCTTCTGCCAGGCAAAGGGCCAGGTGCTTTCCTGCATATTCACCTCTGGTGACTGAACATTTCGTGGCCGAGCTTCAATCTGTCTCTCTGTGTTGGGTTAGCACAGCGGGAGTGCAAGTGCTTCTTGCATCCTTAGGATCAAAGAATTGTGGAGTTGGAAGGGACCTTGAGGATCATCTAGTCCAACCCCCTGCAATGCAGGAAGATGCAGCTGTGCCAGATGGGGATCGAACCTGCAAGCTGGGCCTTCTCATCCCCACAGCTGAAGCCAAGCAGGGAGTTGAATTAAGGCCCTTCTGGGTGCCCAGAAGATGCTCTGCCACTGAGCTATAGCCCCTCCCAAACAGAAACACAGGAAGGGGATTTAGACCCTGGATTGCTCCATCTACCTCAAAGTAGAAGACAGCCTCCAGATTAGGAGACCACCCTTTTCCCCCAGATGTTGCCCAATTGATTTTTTTTGTTTCTATTATATTATATTATTATATTATATTATATTATATTATATTATATTATATTATATTATTATATTGTATTGTATTGTATTGTATTACACATTGAATTCCCTAAAACGATGCTCATCTTAAGTCTGCATTATACCTCCTGCAGTCCTGCATCAATTTTGAGCTTTTCCATCATGCCCACTTTCCCTCCCCACTGCATCCCACCCTGTTACTGTGCTTCTCCAGGTTACTCAGAGTAATATTCCTGGGTATTCCCAAATCTTATTCACCACGTTGTGACATTGTATGTGGTGCTGATAAAGATATCCCCGAATGGCAGCTTTATTTCTTTCCCAAAAATGGACCAGGGCTCCTGCCCACCCATTCCTGCATCCACACAGCCGCAAGACGTCCAGAAATCAGCATCCCAGAAGCTGACCGCTTCTTCTTGCACTGCTTCCCAATCAGCATCCCTCTCTTTACACACGAGGTGTCCACTGCAGTGGGCAAGGGTGGCCCTTCCCTGGGCACACAGCAGCAAGACATCTTAGCTGCTTTGACCGGGGGGGGGGGCACTTTTCCCAGCCAGAAGGGGAAAAGCATGGGGAAGTTGGGCAAAAAACAAACAAACAAAAAAACAACAACAAAAAACTTAAATTTTTAAAGGTGCTGGAACGGAACTCCAGAAGAAGAAAAGCACTGCTGCTCCCTGCAATCATCCTGTTTGAAGAAGCACTTCAGCTTCCCATTCTGGGTTCCAAGGAAATGGGTGTGAGGAAGCTGCAGGTTCCTCATCCCTGTTCTAAAAAGCAGATGTCTTCCCCCCCATGATCCTGGGAACTGTAGTTTGTTAGGCGCTCTGGGAACAGCTCCCATTAGCAGGGATCCGTGGAGTCCTAGGAACTCAGTCATGAGGAGGAACCAGGAAGATGGAGGAGCTCAGATGCCAGGTTCTTGAGTTGGGGAGGGACCCTGTGAACTGGAAATGGAAAACCATTGGGTGTTGAGTGTCCCAGGACTGTGCCTTGCCTTCAAGGGGGACGCCTGGGAGATGGGGTTTGGTCCTGCTCAAGCTCTAACAGATGACCATTTACTGGAGGACAGGAAGGGATTCCCCTCAGATCAGATTGGCTCAGGCATATCTGAGAAGAGCCAGCAGATGTAGCAACAGTTAGACTGGGAGCAGCTGGCAGGACCACAGAACACCGGTCCTAAAGGATCTACAGTGGCTCCCAGTACGTTTGCTAGAACAATTCAAAGTGTGGATTCTGTATACCTGAAGAAGGGTTGCCAGCTGCTCCTTAAAAAACAGAATTTTAAAATCCCATCCTTGACAGAAACTTAAAAGGATAGGGATCAGGCTGCAAAACCTTGTTTTGAGCAAGTCCAGCCATGAAGCTAGCTGCCTTCCCTCCCTTTTCCCCACTTAAGAAAGAATCAGGCATCAACATGGGAACTTTAAAAATAAGCTTTATTTACTTTATAAATCATGCACCAGTTCACATCAATAGTGGCATTAAAAACTGTGCAGGCAAAATAGTGTTATACATTTGCAGGAGACCCCCCCAAACACCAGAAATACACAAAAGGTAGATTTTTGATTAATTGGGATATCAATGAAAGTACAGGCTGCACAAGTGTGCCAGACAAGGAATTCCTGGGCTGACTTTTGCAAACTTGGCTGGCCCGTCTAGCAAAGGGCAAATTTGTTAACACACCTGAGCTTGCTGGGCACACGACCCAAGGGGAAGTGGGAATGAGCCCCAAAGGTATGGTGGGTACACAGCCTATGGTTTTAAGATTGCTAGAGGGCTTTAGCTCACACAGGGCAGAATCGTAGTGAGATTTATTTTGTATTATTTCTTTCCACCATCACTGCGTGTGACCCTTTGAAAAGAGGTTCCTTAAACTCTTTAATTTGAGACAAGGAGGCAACAGCGAAAGGCTGAGGGTCAAGGGTGGTCCCTGAGTCCTGCTGAAAGACAGAAGCCAGGATCTGTCAGTTTAGACCTCTGGCTTCCCTGGCATTTCCCATATGTATCCTCTGGGACAACACTGGGCCTCCAACACCACTGGATATTCCTGGTCTCAGCTCTCGTGTGACGCTACAGTTCCCAGATGGACGCAGAGTACAACTGCGAGCATTAAAACCTCAGGAGCCACCAGCAATTTCATGCTCTGCGAGTTTGCCCAGCAGCATGGTGTGGCGATGCAATAATTGGGGAATCTGCAGACAGTGAGAGCCCATTCACATGAGAGCCCATACTGTATCCTGCTTCCTCCACAAGGCCAGGCCTCCAGGGATGAGGCTCCAGATCCGGCACCCGGGATGAAGAACCGAACAACATCCCGGCGGTTCCCGGCTGACGTCCCTCGCACCTCTTCCCCACTGCCCCTTCTCCATGTGGGCATGGCTCCTTCCCGGCCCTGTTTGGTGCAGAAGCAGCAGCCAAGGTTTCCACCCATCAAAAACACTTATTCGGGAGCCGGGGGAGAATTTGGCTGCTGCTTCTGTGCCAGGCCAGTCGGGACGGAGCCCAGACACCCGAACGGAGGAGTTCAGGGTGGGGCAGCTTATAAGATCAGGTAGGAGGAAATGCCCCTTCCCAGGTCCCCCACCCTCCTGCCCCAGACTGGGCTAGCGTGGCTGGGAGCCAGGCGCCTGCTGATGTCTCCGTTTTCTTTGCAGGGGGGAGCCTTTCCCCAACATATACTTTGTTCTGGTCAAATCCCTGGAGAGATGTGACGACCCTCAGGAACTGGGGCAGAGGGAAGAAAGGGGTCCTTCCATAGTTTTTGGCCCACCAGAGGCCCATTCACATGTGATGTCCTGCCCCAGGGGATGAGGCTCCAGTGCCTGCTCCCGGGATGAAGAACGAGAGACCATCGTGGCGGTTCCCGGCCCCTGATCCTCGCCTGCCTCCCCCTCCGTCCGTTCTCCGTGGGGGCATGGCTCCTTCCCGGTCCTACTTGGCGCAGAAGCAGCAGCCAAGGTTTCCGCCCATCAAGAACACCTCAAGAGTTATTCTGGAGCCGGGGGAGACTTTTGCTGCTGCCTCTGTGCCAGGCCGGCCGGGACGGAGCCCAGACGCCCGTACGGAGGCCAAGTGGGGAGAGCTGCAAAGATCAGGTAAGTGGAAATGCCCCCTTCCCAGGTCCCCCACCCTCCTGCCCCAGACTGGGCTTGCGTGGCTGGGAGCTAGGAGCCTACTGATGTCTCCGTTCTCTTTGCAGGGGGGAGCCTTTCCCCAACATATACTTTGTTCTGGTCCAATCCCTGGAGAGATGTGATGACCCTCAGGTACTGGGGCAGAGGGAACAAAGGGGCCCTTCCGTAGTTTTTGGCCCACCAGAGGCCCATTCTCATGTGATGTCCTGCTTCCTCCACAGGGCCACACCTCCAGGGATGAGGCTCCAGCGACAGGATTATTAACAAGAGACCATCGTGGCGGTTCCCGGCCCCTGATCCTCGCCTGCCTCACCCTCCATCCGTTCCCCGTGCGGGCATGGCTCCTTCCCGGTCCTACTTGGCGCAGAAGCAGCAGCCAAGGTTTCCACCCATCTAAAGCACCTCCAGAGTTATTCCGGAGCCGGGGGAGACTTTCGCTGCTGCCTCTGTGCCAAGCCGGCCGGGACGGAGCCCAGACGCCCGTACGGAGCAGGTCAGGTGGGGGCAGCTGATAAGATCAGGTAGGAGGAAATGCCCCTTTCCCAGGTCCCCCCCCCCGCCCCAGACTGGGCTATCATGCCTGGGAGCCAGGCGCCTGCTGATGTCTCCGTTTGTTTTGCAGGGAGGAGAAGGTTCAGCCTGGGAGCCACTGCATCACGGGAGGGACTGGAGCCCAGACAAAGGCCTCTCACCCCAGAGGTACTGGGACAGGGGGAAGGACAAAGACCCCCATAGGGAGGGAAGGTGTAGACAGGCTCAGAGTTCAGGTAGGGGGAAATGCCAATTGAGTGCTGGAGTGGGGGGGGGGAGCAGGCCTGTCTCTCCCCAGCCCCTCGCCCCCCTCCTTCCAAGCCAGGGGTCTGGCCATTATGTGCCCAGGCAGGAGCAGCGATCGTTGGCAGCCAGTGGTGACGTGGGCATGGGCAGCCTGGCAGGGGTGCTTGTTCTGTCCCCCTCCTTCCCTGGGTCAGCTGGCCAGACACCCTCGCCAGTGCTCAGGCTGTCCCTACAGAAGTTTGGGGGCTGCTCCCCCCGGGGGCCCTATGTCTCCACCGCAGGAGGGCCCTGCCTCCGCTGGCTTGCCTGCCCATGGGCTGCTGCTGGGCTGCTCTGTGCCAAACAGGAGAAGGAGGGATGTGGAAGAGTGAGGGAGAGAGCGAGCTGGGAAGGCAGACAGGAGGAGGAGGGATAGAAAATATTGAGGGGGCTGTGGCCCAGAAGAACATTATTGGGGACGGCCCATGGGACCCCTGTCCCCTGGTGTGCCGGCTATCCTAAAGAGTATAACATCCTTCTTCCTTCCCACATCTCAGCCATCTTTGACGCAGAAGCACCAGCCAAAGTTTCCTCCCATTAAAACAGCATCTCAACTGATTTCAGAGAGCGAGGAGACTTTGGCTGCTGCGTCTGAGCTAGGCTTGCTGGCATGGAACTGAGACGCCCATACGGAGGCCAAGTGGGGAGAGCTTATAAGATCAGATAGGAGGAAATGCCCCTTCCCAGGTTCCCCCCCCTCCTGCCCCAGACTGGTGCTAGTGTGACTGGGAGCCAGGCACCTGCTGGTGTCTCAGTTTTCTTTGCAGGGAGGGAGCCTTTTCCCAACATTTACCTTGTCCTGGCCAAATCCCTGAAGAGAAGTGACCACCCTCAGGTACTGGGAGGGAGGGAAGGAAGGAAGGGGCCCTTCTGAAACAGGTTTGGGGACTTGTAGGAACACTGTCCCCTGTGGCTGTTGCCAAAGCCACCCTTATAAAAAGAACTGGTAAGAGGAAGGAAAGATTTACATGGGGCTGGGAGAACACCCTACAAGTTGAACGTGCGTGTTCATGCTGTGGCTGCGTTTCTGAAAAAGGCTTACGCTAATAAGACGGGTTTGGGAACTAGAAGCCCTCTTACAGGTATTTCTCGACTACAGCTCCCTTTGTCCTTAACCGCTGTCCTTTTTCTCCTGCTTTTCAGAGAAACACCCAGGTGGCCACACTGCAAGTTCCACACCTTCCAAACCAAGGCTTAGTCCCAGAACCATTTTCATTTGTTGGTTTGAAATATTTTTCATTAAAGATTTTCTTGGTTTACGAAAGTACGTGAATTATCTCTTTTTTCAAGTTGAGTTTGGTCTGTGATAGCCCATTCACAAGTTCAGGGATTCTTCCCTCGAAGCAGCCCTTAGCCTAGAGTTCTGCCTTGCTTCAAGGATATATTCTTTCTTCCAGGATCTCCTTTCTCCTGCAGAAGCACTCTGTGTAAAAAGAACAGATAAGAGGAAGGAAAAATTTGCATGGAGTTGGGAGAACACCCTACAAGTTGAGTGTCAACAGAGAATGGGAGAAGAACCTTCTTGCATGAGAGCAGAAAGGAGATGCTCTCGTCCGGAAGTAGGTGGGCCAAGCTTTCTTTGGGAATAATGTCAGGGCAGGGGCATTGGGCATCCATTCCCCACGTCTGCCAGGAGGATACCAAGTCCTTCTGCCTCCACAGGGCCACGCTTCCAGAGAATGGTCTCCGTAGCCAGCACACAAGCTGATGGACACAGAGCGAAACTCCGTCTTCCGTGGCGTTCCAGTTTTGACTTTCTGGATTGTATTGTCCTTCCAAGTTGCTGGAGGAATCCATGCTATTCAGTGCCTTGCATGTCTTCTGGGATGCCACGCATGCTGTCTGAATGTGCCAGTCCCTGACGAGAGGAGAAGGGCATCACTGGCATAGGTTAAAGCTCAATAAAGAAATTGGAGGAACTGGTCGCCTTTGATATGCCAATGATTAAATAATATAATGTAATAAAGATTGTTAAAGAGTAAAACTAACAAGCTGTTTTCTTTCCTTCTCTGCCTTTTCTGACTGCTACTGGGAGCTCTGCTTAAGAAGGCTGGAACCAGCTGGTTTTCATCAGCACTTTCTTCTTGGAGTCCTTGAAGCTGCAGGTGAAGTCACTCCCCCTTCTCCCCCTTCAGGCTGCTGTTCAGCAGGTGAAGCTGATTCCTGCCCCATGACAATATCCCACTCCCCAAGGTGCACCTCCACCTGCTGGGTGGGTGCCGGCTTTTGGGGAGCACAATGGTGGAAGTGATGGTCCAACGGGGGGGAGGGGGAGCATCTTCCCAGAAGGATTTTCCATGAAGTCCTTGAAATTGGCCATAGACCCCAAATCTATCATCATCTTCTCTGGCGATCACTCGTAGCCGAGTAAGATTGTCTTCCATGAACACGGTCTTAACAGTAAGTCCATAATGGACTGTGGAGGCCAATTCTGGATCCACACATCCTTCCCAGTGGGGACATAGGTTTCTGGTGTGAGTTGATCACAGTGAGGGTTTGCCAAGCATGCCTTCCTCTTAGCTTGTTTCTCCCTTTTGTCCTGAGTTCGAGTGTCTTCAAAGTCCATGACACCGTTGGTAAAGGCTGTTCTCTAATTGGAGCGTTCACAGGCCAGTGTTTCCCGATTGTTTACACAACATTTCTTTTAGATCTGCCTTGAGAGAGTCTTTAAACTACTTTCG
Organism: Podarcis raffonei; assembly: GCF_027172205.1. NCBI lineage: Eukaryota > Metazoa > Chordata > Lepidosauria > Squamata > Lacertidae > Podarcis > Podarcis raffonei. The sequence goes on along the minus strand of NC_070614.1, from coordinate 5,286,699 downwards.
CTGACCACCAGCATTACATTTCTAAGTTGCTTGGGAAGATGATATCAGGCAAACCCCAGACCTGTAAAGCTGCTTTCCAAGTAACTGGAGAGGGTGGTGTGAGGCATCTGGGCATTAGGAAAACAAGCCAAGCCTGGCTCCGTGGCCCTCCTAAATTGAGGTTATTCTGTTCCTGGGCAGCTGGCAGAGCCCCTCTTCACTGGGCATGGGACTGCCACATTTCCCGGCCTCCATGGGAGACTCACAGTCCCTCTCTGTGCCTCTGTTCCTTTTTGGCCACCATCAAAGGACTCTCATACTGATCCTAAGCTGAAGAGCAGCCCAGCCCAGCTGACCTCCCCCTCCAGAACCCACCGCTCTCAACTGACTCTCAACTGCCTCCCCTCCAACATTCAAACTCCCTTTCCAAGCCTCCTCCAATCGTCACTCTCCCCCAGAATTCTTCTCTCTCTCTTCCCCCCTCCCTCCCTGCTTGACATTCCCTTGGGAATCCCAGTAGAATGACCTTAGTTACAATATTACGCACAATATTGTTATAGATTGAGGGGGGACATCCCAAACCCTAGAAATTGATAAGTGGTACGAATTGGGGATTATTTGGGATGTGAAGGGAGAAATGCAAGCTGCGGGGGAAATCCTGGGCTAGCCTGTGCAAAAGGACCTGACCCAGAGGTGTGGACAAAGACAGTGGATTTGGAAGGGGGCCAGTATACAGTGGTACCTCAGGTTAAGAACTTAATTCGTTCTGGAGGTCTGTTCTTAACATGAAACTGTTCTTAACCTGAGGTACCACTTTAGCTAATGGGGCCTCCCACTGCTGCTGCGCCACCAGAGCATGATTTCTGTTCTCATCCTGAAGCAAAGTTCTTAACCAGAGGTACTATTTCTGGGTTAGCGGAGTCTGTAACCTGAAGCGTCTGTAACCCGAGGTACCACTGTACCTGGGTGTGAGGTGACAGGAAAACTGAGGCTTGTCTGGAATCCAACTATGGAAGACTGGCTGCCCTGCTGTGGGGGACAAGTCCCTCTTGAAAGGACTTTGCTGTAAGATCTGGTCTCCCTCCATGCAAACTGAAGGTGTAAACAGGTGAATAAACTCTATTTCTTAAAGGTATGACAGTCTCCGCCATGTCTCAGTTCTCCACAGGTGAGAGCCGGAAACCCCATGGACTCTTGCCATCGCTCAGTATAGAGAGGGGCGGCACCTTTTGGAACAAAATTTATAAGCCTGCTTTGACAAGTCATCCTGTTAGAAGCACTTGAGCTTCCCATTCCTGGTTCCTAGGAAATTGGGGAAAGTGTGCAGCAGGTTCTCCCTGTTCTAAAAAGCAGGTTTCTTCCCCCAAACGATTCTGGGAATTGTAGTTTGCAGGGGTTCTGGGAATTGTAGTTCTGCGAGAGGAAAGCTGCAATGCCCAGGATCATTGGGGGGACGTCATGTGCTTTAAATGCTCATTGGATGCACTTTTAATCATAGGATCATAGAACTGTAGAGTTGGGAGGGACCCCGAGGGTCATCTAGACCAACCCCCTGCAATGCAGGAATCTCAGCTAAAGCATCCATGGCAGATGGCCATCCCGCCTCTGCTCAAAAACCTCCAAGGAAGGAGAGTCTACCACCTTCTGAAGGATTTCTTCCCACTGTCAAACAGCTCTTCCTGTCAGAAAGTTCCTCCTGAAGTTGAGTCGGAATCTCCTTTCTTGTAACTTGAACCCATGGCTTCAGGTCTTGAGGGCCTCTGGAGCAGGAGAATACAAGCTTCCTCCCTGTGACGGCCCTTGAGATATTGAGAGGGCTGCATGGCGTGGCTCTCATATCCATGTCCTGAGGGACAGAGGGAAAAACATTTCTCTCTCCCCTTTCTCCAGCCCAGGCAGAATTGCAAGGGGTCAGTGCATCTGGCTGGTAAGAAGATGGTCAGAGTTTGGAGCTCAGCCAGGGCTGGCTGTGGGCAGGATCCTGGCATTGTCTGGGGTTGGACTAGATGACCCCTGGGGTCCCTTCCAAATCTACCACACTATGATTCCATCAAGCAGCTAAAGGAACGGGCAGAGGAGCAAGATGCAGAACAAGGGGAGGCACAACCACACACCCCAGCAGCACCCTCTGGCCTGACCCACGGGGGCCTCATCCCAGCACACTTTGAAACCCCCCTCCCATTTTATTTTTATTAATTCAGCTGCCTGGCCCCTGTTTGCCAGATGATGTCACAAAGTGCTGATTTGCATGCAAGCCTTACAGTGACCTGCAGGATGGATGCCTGTCAGATGATGGTGAGAGACTTGCTGAGACAAGTGATAATGAGAAGGAACTCTGAAAGTAGGAGGAGCTCCGCGGCCCAGAGGAGATGAGTGGCATATAAATATTATTGTTATTGTTATTAGTGTCACCTGTCACTGGTGCATGGCGACTTGGCTCCCTGGCTTGACTTGTCCACAGCTGTTGAAAGCTCCGCAGGACTTCTTCAGCTGTGGTCCGTTCTCCCAGGGAACACGGACTCTGGGTGAGTGCCTGAACCCCCCTGGCATCTTGCAGAGTATGGGGGTGGCACCCGACTTTTGTAACAATTCTGATATTTACTTGATAACCAATGCCAGGCACATGTGGAAGAGACATGTCTGCATCCAACACAGGTCAAAGGAAGAGAGAGGGGAGCAATTTGCTCCTTTTTTCTCCAGGAGAGCAGGGAAAGGGCCTCTCTGCCAATTGTATTTCTAAGGTCTGAGTCCCTGCCTCAGCAATGCAGCTCTGCAGACTTAGCTCCTTTTCATGCTGCAGGAGCCCCAAATGGATGGTTTGTGCACAGCCTTTGGTTTTAAGGGAAAGGTGTCTAGCAGGCTTCATAGAATCATAGAATCATAGAATCATAGAGTTGGAAGAGACCACAAGGGCCATTGAGTCCAACCCCCTGCCAAGCAGGAAACACCATCAGAGCACTCCTGACATATGGTTGTCAAGCCTCTGCTTAAAGACCTCCAAAGAAGGAGACTCCACCACACTCCTTGGCAGCAAATTCCACTGTCGAACAGCTCTTACTGTCAGGAAGTTCTTCCTAATGTTTAGGTGGAATCTTCTTTCCTGCAGTTTGGATCCATTGCTCCGTGTCCGCTTCTCTGGAGCAGCAGAAAACAACCTTTCTCCCTCCTCTATGTGACATCCTTTTATATATTTGAACATGGCTATCATATCACCCCTTAACCTCCTCTTCTCCAGGCTAAACATGCCCAGCTCCCTTAGCCGTTCCTCATAAGGCATCGTTTCCAGGCCTTTGACCATTTTGGTTGCCCTCCTCTGGACACGTTCCAGTTTGTCAGTGTCCTTCTTGAACTGTGGCGCCCAGAACTGGCCACAGTACTCCAGGTGAGGTCTGACCAGAGCAGAATACAGTGGCACTATTACTTCCCTTGATCTAGATGCTATACTCCTATTGATGCAGCCCAGAATTGCATTGGCTTTTTTAGCTGCCGCGTCACACTGTTGGCTCATGTCAAGTTTGTGGTCAACCAAGACTCCTAGATCCTTTTCACATGTACTGCTCTCAAGCCAGGTGTCACCCATCTTGTATTTGTGCCTCTCATTTTCAGCTCAGGGCAGGAGCGTAGTGAGATTTATTTTATATTATATCTTTGAATCATCACTGCGTGTGACCCTTGAGAAAGAGGTTCCTGCCCCAAGGAGCTTACAATTTTTAATTTGACATAGGGAGGGAACAGGGAAGGGCTGAGGTCTAAGGTGGATCCTGAGTCCTCCTGCGAGACATAAGGCAGGGTCTGTAACCTCTGGATTCCATCTGAACCCTCTTCCTCTTTTTTTTTGCAATATGGTAATTGAGGTGATGCTATGAGAATTCCAAAGGGAATGTCAAGCAGGGAGGGAGGGGGGAGAGAGAGGGGGGAATTCTGGTGGAGAGAGAAGATTGGAGGAGGATTTGAAAGGGAGTTTGAATGTTGGAGGGAGGCAGTTGAGAGTCGGTTGAGAGCGGTGGGTTCCAGAAGGGGGCACTTGGCGGGGGACCTGAAGCTGGGCTGGGCTTAGGATAAGTAGGACAGTCGACATTACTGGGGGCATATGGTGAAGAGGGGCTCTGCCAGCTGCCCGGGAACAGAATTCCCTTAATTCAGGTGAGCCACGGAGGCCAGGCTTGGCTTGTACTGCGAATGCCCAGATTCCTCCCACCACCCCCTCCAAACACCTGGAAAATGGCTTGACAGACCCAAGCTATGCCTGATTATCGTCTCCCAAAGCAACTACTCTGTTCCGAACTTATATACTTTATCATGCATTGGCAAAATACTGTTATGGATTTGTAGGGGACACCTCTAAACCCTAGAAATAAATAAATGGTAGGACTGTGGTGATTTGGAAATTTAAGGAAAGGGTGTCTAGTGGGCTTCAATTTGGATGGGGCAGGAGCCTAGAGAGATTCATTTTGTATTCTTTCTTTGCACCATTGTTGCGTGTGACTCTTGAAAAAGAGGTTCCTGCCCTGAGGGTCTTGCAATCTTTAATTTGACACAGGGAGGGAACTGTTTAAGTCTGAGTTCCTGGGTGGATCCTAAGTCCTGCTGAGAAACATAAGCCAGGGTCTCTGAATTTATGTACCTGACATTTCCCATCGATAACCTCTTTCTCTGTTTTTATTTTCCTTTCTGTCTCCTAGGTCCTAAGAGGCTTCTGTGGCTCCGGGAACAGATGGAGGAAGGGGAGGTGGCCACACTTAAAAATGGCATTTTGGAAGTCGTGGTATGTTTATTCCATGAGGAATCCATTCTCCACATGTGCCAGGAGGTTGTGGTGCCAACCTGAGCAAACATTCTGGTGAAATCCCTGGACAGACGTGACGACGCTCAGGTAGTGGGGCAGAGGGAAGGAAGGGGTCCTTCTGAAACATGTTTGGGGAGTTGTGGGAACACTCTCCCCACCTGTGGCTTCCAGCAGGTGCTTTTCAGAAGCATTGCTACCTCCAACTAGGTTGCCTTGCATAACCATGTAACTGTCTCACCCTCTTTGAAGGCCACCTCATCCAAGATGCTCTTGTGGGGCATCTGATTCTCCTGGGCTTCCTTGTTCCTGCAAGATTGGCAGTGTGATCTTGTTCACTCATCTAAAGAATGGAAAAGGGAGCAGAAAGCAGGCGGGTATCCGGGAAAAGGATACCCCATGTGTTTTGACCCTGTGAGATTCTGGTTTGAGCTGCAATCCCCAGAACATAACCCCCATGTCAGTGGCAGGCTTCCTGTTGAGAGCATCCACCACACCGGACATTCAAAGGCCTCTTCTACCACTTTCACGGTCTTGGCTTCCACCAAGGAATCCTGGGAACTGTCCTTTGTCAAGGACCTACCATTCCCGACAGTTCCCATTCCCAGCACCCGGAACACACTACAGGATTTCCAGGATTCTCCATGATAGTGAAAGTGGAGAGAGAAGCCTTTCAATATTTGGTGTGGCTGAGACAGCTGAATGTGCGTCTGAGCTGCCGTTCTGTCTGTAGTTTTGGGCCAGTCACAGCCCTTTCCCATACTGTATCCTGCTTCCTCCACAGGGCCAGGCCTCCAGCTCCAGCTCCCAGGATGAAGGACTAGAGGACATCCCTGCAATTCCTGGCTGCCATCCCTCGCGCCTCTTCCCCACTGCCCCTACTCTGTGTGGGCATGGGTCAGCCTTGGCCTTCTTTGGCGCAGAAGTAGCAGCCATAGTTTCCTCTAATTAAGGCAGCATCTCAAGTTATTTCAGAGAAAGAGGAGACTTTGGCTGCTGCTTCTGAGCTAGGCCAGCTGGGACAGAGCCGAGATGCCCGTATGGAGGAGTTCAGGGTGGGGCAGCTGATAAGATCAGGTAGGAGGAAATGCCCCTTCTCAGGCCCCCCCTCCTGCCCCAGACTGGGCTAGCGTGGCTGGGAGCTAGGAGCCTGCTGATGTCTCCGTTTTCTTTGCAGGGAGGGAGCCTTTCCCCAACATATACTTTGTTCTGGTCCAATCCCTGGAGAGATGTGACGACCCTCAGGTACTGGGGCAGAGGGAAGAAAGGGGTCCTTCCATAGTTTTTGGCCTATCAGAGGCCCATTCTCATGTGATGTCCTGCTTCCTCCACAGGGCCACACCTCCAGGGATGAGGCTCCAGCGCCTGCTCCAGGGATGAAGAATGAGAGAACATCATGGCGCTTCCCAGCCCCTGACCCTCGCCTGCCTCCCCCTCCTTCCATTCTCCGTGGGGGCATGGCTCCTTCCCAGCCCTACTTGGCGCAGAAGCAGCAGCCAAGGTTTCCACCCATCTAAAGCACCTCCAGAGTTATTCCGGAGCCGGGGGAGACTTTCGCTGCTGCCTCTGTGCCAGGCCGGCCGGGACGAATCCCAGACGCCCGTACGGAGGAGTTCAGGGTGGGGCAGCTTATAAGATCAGGTAGGAGGAAATGCCCCCTTCCCAGGTCTCCCACCCTCCTGCCCCAGACTGGGCTTGCGTGGCTGGGAGCCAGGCACCTGCTGATGTCTCCGTTTTCTTTGCAGGGGGGAGCCTTTCCCCAACATATACTTTGTTCTGGTCAAATCCCTGGAGAGACGTGACGATCCTCAGGTACTGGGGCAGGGGGAACAAAGGGGTTCTTCCATACTTTTTGGCCCACCAGAGGCCCATTCTCATGTGATGTCCTGCTTCCTCCACAGGGCCACACCTCCAGGGATGAGGCTCCAGCGCTTGCTCCCAGGATGAAGAATGAGAGACCATCATGACGGTTCCCAGCCCCTGACCCTCGCCTGCCTCCCCCTCCATCCATTCTCCGTGGGGGCATGGCTCCTTCCCGGCCCTACTTGGCGCAGAAGGACGAGCCAAGGTTTCCACCCATCAAGAACACCTCCAGAGTTATTCCGGAGCCGGGGGAGACTTTGGCTGCTCCTTCTGTGCCAGGCCAGCCAGGCCAGAGCCCAGACGCCCGTATGGAGGAGTTCAGGGTGGGGCAGCTTATAAGATCAGGTAGGAGGAAATGCCCCCTTCCCAGGTCCCCCCTCCTGCCCCAGACTAGTGTGGCTGGGAGCCAGGCGCCTGCTGATGTCTCTGTTTCCTTTGCAGGGAGGGAAAGACTCAGCCTGGGAGCCTCCGCATCCCGGGAGGGACTGGAGCCCAGACGAAGTCTTCTTGTCTCAGAGGTAATGGGACAGGGGGAAGGAGGGGGGGCTTAGGAAATGCACAAGAAGGGCCTGCAGGATCAGGCCAAGGGCCCCTCTGGTCCAGCCTCTTCTTCTCCCAGGGGCCACCCAGATACCACAAGCAGGATTCGAGCGCAAAAGCCCTCTGCCCACCTGGGAATTCCTGCAACGGCTTTTCTGAAGCATTGTTGTCTCCATCAGGACTAGCAGCCTTTGACTGCCCTCTCTTCCGTTAAGTCGTCTAACCCTCATTTCAAGCCCTGCAGTCAGAGATGCTCTTCTGCTGCATCTCCTGGTCACCTGACTGTTTCTGCAAAAAGGCTGCTCTTGTGAGCTCCGCAGTAGGATCTGCTTTAAGTCCCTGGGGTGGGTGTGACAGCTGAATGGGCATCTGAGGGGACATTCTGTCCCTGGCATTCAGCCTGTGGTAGCCCATTCACATCTTTAGGGATTCTTCCCTCGAAGCAGCCCTTAGCATCAAGTTCTCTCCTGCTTCAAAGATTCCTTATTTCTTGCAGGAACTCCTGTCTTCACTGCTGTGGCTGCTGCCAAAGCCTCCCTTCTGAAAACAACAGGCAAGAGGAAAGAAAGATTTACATGGGGTGGGGAGAACACACTACAACACCGGTTCTGAGAGATCTGCATTGGTTCCCAGTACGTTTCCAAGCACAATTCAAAGTGTTGGTGCTGACCTTGAAAGCCCTAAACGGCCCCAAAGGCCCAGTATACCTGAAGGAGCGTCTCCACCCCCATCATTCAGCCCAGACGCTGAGGTCCAGCTCTGAGGGCCTTCTGGCGGTTCCCTCCCTGCGAGAAGTGAGGTTACAGGGAACCAGGCAGAGGGCCTTCTCGGTAGTGGCGCCCACCCTGTGGAACGCCCTCCCTTCAGATGTGAAGGAAATAAGCAGCTATCCTATCTTTAAAAGACATCTGAAGGCAGCCCTGTTCAGGGAAGTTTTTAATATTTAATGCTGTACTGTTTTTAACACTTGATTGGGAGCCATCCAAAGTGGCTGGGAAAACTCAGCCAGATGGGCGGGGTATAAATACATTATTATTATTATTATTATTATTATTATTATTATTATTATTATTATTGGCATTTCTTAAAAAAGGCTTACACTAGTAAGATGGGTTTGGAAACTGGAGGCCTTCCTACAGGGGTTGCTTGACTACAACTCCCATTGTCCTTGACCAATGTCCTCCCCCCCCCTGCTTTTCAGCCAAACACCCAGGTGGCCACGCTGCAGGCGGAAGTTCTGCACCTTCTGAGGTCCATCTTTCAGCCTGCAGGGGAGATGTGAAGGGCCTTGCCTGGATGAGGACATGGTGCAACTCTTTCATCTCAGAACCTCTTTCGTCAGTTTGTTTGTTTTACCTAACTTTTCTTAAAGATATTCTTGATTTCCAAAGTATGTGTATTTCTCTTTTTTCAAGTTGTGTTTTCTACAGTTCAGTTTCATTTGTTGTGAAACATTCGTGTTGTGTATAGTATAAGACTGGGGAAGAAAAGTGGGGTGAGAGGAGATGGGGTGGGAAAACATATATTCTTTTACTTGGTTATGTGTGGGGTTTTGTGTCAGCATCAACTGGGTAGCTTCTCTTTTTATTTGCTTATTATATTTCCTTGGTAGTGGGGGGGTTAGGGCATGGTTGGTTGTCTTTTAGTTAACTGCAGTGAGATTTCCTTGCCTATGGGGGGATTGTTGGGTCAAGATATTGGTTCGTATGCTGTCGATAGATTCTTCTTGTTTTCTTGCCCCAGAACCTCTCTTGAAATTCTGTCATCAGAATTTTAGAAATGCTTAGGTGGGGCATGGCCAAAAAAGGTTGGGGACCACTGCTAGAGAGCTTTCTGACTAAGCTCAGAGACTCTGTAGCTGTAGCTGTTTTCCTCAGAGTGGATGCTAAACACAGATCAGAACCAACTCTCTACACCTCTCTCTCTTCAACCATCTCCCTATTTATCTGCTCACTCCCTCAGAAACAGCTCCTTTTATTCTCCTTCCCAAAGTGCTGGCTCCACCCTCCTCTGGTCGGCTGCCTTGGTAGCCAATCAAAAAGAGGTTCCAGCCCTCTGAAGCACTGCATCCCCATCACACCTGGCAAGTGACTCAGTGAATCAGTCAACCATTCTGGGCTATTAACCAGCAAGCTGCCTAACAAAGGTTGGATAAGTGACAATATAACCTCATTTAAATAAATAAAACAAGTTTAAAGCACATACTTATGGAAGAGTTACACATATATGTAACACTGTGCTGCTTTTACGTCTTCAAAGGCTATGTGGTCCTCGTTCATAAACCGGCGGTGTTTTTAAATGTCAGCTCAGAGGGTCAGAGCCGTCTTGTGTGAATGTGTTGATACCTACCAGGCTCTGTTGCACATTGTGATATCAGTGACATCTTGCCTCACCCTTGGGGTTATATATCTTTGGTCATATATCAAAGCTGTCATTATATAGCCTGTGCCTCTCCCAGAGACTCTTGAACCATATCTGTTAAATGCATTAAGAGTCTAAACAAATTCTCAAGCTTTTGGATAAGCACACAGTAAGTAGGTGAGGCAAATAGACTTATGTCACTCCAGCCACGATTCGCGTTTCAAAAACGGCACCAGAAAATCATTTGGACGTTTCTGTTTGAAGTGATTCCTGGACCACGTGCCTTGTCTGCATCCCTCTCTTGGATCGCTGGAGAGGAATAAAGCAAGCATGGCAGTCCTGGTCTGTGGTGCTTCTAAGTTATGCAGTTTGTAGACAAGAGAATTGTGCGGGGGGGGGGCGGAGGGGCAGATAATAGCTTGGGACACGACTAGCACTGGATGGAAGATGAATGACCTTCAAGGAAGACAACAGCACAGAAGCACAATAAATAAATAGAGGGCAGGCATAGCAAGTGAACCTCTGGAGATTGCAACCCACCAGGCTGGTGGCTCAACAAAACTGCCCACCCCAAGGGTGTTATCAAGCAGTGCGCAGACCACAGTACATGGTTGGTGGGCCACACTCAGCTTGGTGGGTCACAAGTTGTGCTTTTTGTAAACCTTTTTTTAAAAAAAAAACAATCATTTTATAATGTATATAAACTAGATAGAGCAATTATAACAACAGCTGGAAATTAAAGGATGAAAAGGTGTTATATACTGAGTTGAACAGGATCCAAAATGCAGCAGTCTGATTGGTCCTAGAACAATAGGATTCAGAATGCAGCAGTCTGATTGGTCCCAGAACAATAGGATTCAGAATGCAGCAGTCTGATTGGTCCCAGAACAATGCAGCAGTATGATTGGTCTGCAGGAGCCACCCAATCCAGCTCCAGATGGAAGTGAATCCACAACCTGATTGGCCTACAGGAGAATTCCGGAATTAGCCAATCACGTGCTTCCCATTGTGTAAATAATGTATATAAAGCAGATATTTTGAGGGGACTTTCATTCCTCCTCACCACTATGAGCTGAATAAAAAGCATGAAATCCACTCTCGACTCTGAGTATATTTCAAAAGCAAAACGATAAAATAGGCATGTAGAACGAGTACACTCGCACATGGGTTAAAATAGCAAAGTCCAAGTAAAGACTATCAACGTTATCAGATTATAAAGTATAGTTCTGGATTTGCCGGGTTTGTGAGGAGAATTGTCTTGAAAATGATAGTTCCACTGTATATGTCCTAAAGTAATGCAAGATTATATAAAAAGTAAGTTGTGCAAGATGTTTGACACCAGTGTGTGTGTGTGTGTGTGTGTGTGTGAGAGAGAGAGAGAGAGAGAGAGAGAGAGAGAGAGAGAGAGAGAGAGAGAGAAGAGAGAGAGAGAAGAGAGAGAGAGAGAGAGAGAGATCCCATCTGAATATTTGGAGTTAATTGCAATGACCCGCCATCCCAAACATGCCATTTCTGGATGCACCAGGCCACCTGACCAGTATTGGCGATTTCATTATCTCCAAAGTGTCAGACAGCAATGACAGGCTGCAGACAGGCAATTTTAATTTTGAAATTCGCTTACTGATGATAAATTCTGCATGTTCAAAGGTTACGCAGAGTTTCGTTTAATATTCATGAGCCCAACAGCAAGATGAACCTGGTATTTCAAAGGTGATTGTCAATGTGAGCCCGTGAACCTAAACGTACTGGGTCCCACCCATTCGAGGTGAACGCCGTAACCTTGAATTCCTAATGCATAATCTCACTGGGAGGAAGGTGGCAGAGGCTTGCCCCCTTAAATTAAATCTACTTTCTCAATCCCATGGTTCTAGAAGTGACACTGACATTCCCAGGACACCATCCGCTGGTGAGAAACCCCCGCTTGAAACTTGGCCATTACTTTGGATTTTATTATTCTGTGCAAAGTCAGAATTATCATTAATGTGGCTATTATTAATCTAACCAATAATTTATTTAATAGCATCAGACTGCATGCCTCATTCATGCTGTATGTAACCACAGGGATTATAAAAGTTGTAGTTAATTTAGCTTTAAATAGCTGATCTGGAGTCTCATTCCTCTTTTACCTTTATAATAAATTACAGCATTGCTCATCAGAATGCCCCATCGCCTGGGTGACCATGGGTCCTATTTTAAAAAAGACAGTCTTCTGTTTGATCAGCTGTCACTCCTCTGAATAGCTGTTCTGTCCAAGTCCAGTTTAAAAGTGAAGGACCCTAAGGAGGGAAAGCAACAGGAACGACTGGCCTGTCTGCTTAATAATAATAATAATAATAATAATAATAATAATAATAATAATTTATTTATACCCCGCCCATCTGGCTGGGTTTCCCCAGCCACTCTGGGCAGCTTCCAACAAAATATTAAAATACAATAGTCCGTCAGACATTAAAAGCTTCCCTAAACAGGGCTGCCTTCAGATGCCTTCTAAAACTCTGGTAGTTGTTTATCTCTTTGACATCTGGTGGGAGGGCGTTCCACAGGGCGGGTGCCACTACCAAGAAGGCCCTCTTCCTGGTTCCCTGTAACTTCGCTTCTCACAGTGAGGGAACCGCCAGAAAGCCCTCGGTGCTGGACCTCAGTGTCTGGGCAGAACGATGGGGGTGGAGACGCTCCTTCAGGTATACTGGACCTAGGCCTTTTAGGGCTTTGAAGGTCAGCACCAACACTTTGAATTGTGCTCAGAAACATACTGGGAGCCAATGTAGGTCTTTGAAGACCGGTGTTATGTGGTCTCGGTGGCTGCTCCCAGTCACAAGTCTAGCTGCCGCATTCTGGATTAGTTATAGTTTCTGGGTCACCTTCAAAGCTAGCCCCACATAGAGTGCATTGCAGTAGTCCAAGCGGGAGATAACCAGAGCAGCACCACTCTGGCGAGACAGTTTGCGGGCAGGTAGGGTCTCAGCCTGCGTACCAGATGGAGCTGGTAAATCGGGTCCTCCCTTAAAGAGGGCACATATTGTGGTGAGACCTGGACAACCGACACCCTGTGTTGTGGGTGGGTACAATTTGTCAGCCACAACACCCGATTGGCAAGTCCCTCGAAGCTGGGTGCAATCTGGTCAATGGGACGCAGTCCAAACAGTTCAAGGGACCTATGTAAGCCCTTGCACAAGACCCAGAGCTTCCTCTTTCGGCGTGTGCATTTGGAACACCCGCCCACTTCTCCCTACTTTTAGGGCTTTGCACTTGACCTTGCTATGCCGTCGTGTGTCGTCTCTCATTGGGACAGGGGCACAGCAGCAATTTTCCCCACTTGGCTGATTGGCTGGTGCCATTTGGGTTTCGCCTGCCGCGTAGCAAATCGTCACAACTTGTAAGGTTGCGGATAGGCTCTGGTTCAGGTGATAGGGATGGGAGAACGCTCTTGCCATCCCTATGTGAAGGGTATTCCGTTAAAGGAATCCAGGGACTTGATGGTTTGGTCAACCCCTGAGAGGGGGTTGTGCCTGTGCCTGAGTCCAGGGGGACATTTGGGTGGTGGAGTTAGCACGTTCCCGGCTTTCCACTTATCCAGGTGTTCACCCTTGGCTGACTTAGGCTGGTGCCCTGGGTCAGCGCTACCTTCAAGGGTGCAGGGAGCTAATCGAACCAGAGCCTATGCAACCAGTCACTTTCTGTAATCAATAAAGTTGTGGCCTAAATTCTGCCAAAAACCAAACCTAAAAGTTGAGTCAAGTGTGAATTTATTTAGGGGGGAGGCTTCTGGGTCTGAACATGCAAACAGCTGCCCTGGACACAGAATTGACTATGGTGAGATGTATGGTGTTTCATTTAAATACTTTTGCATTTATACATATAGATTAACATATGCAAATTTAATCCAAATCTGTGTTCTCCTTTGTTTTGCGATACATTTTCCTTTTGGGGGGTGATGCACAAATGGTTGCCCAAATACCTGTTTTATACCTTGAATGGTACCTTGAATACCTTGAATGGTAGGCTGTCTCCAGTAATAAGACATTCTTCTGGCCTATTGTTAAGAGTTGGACCATCAAGAAGGCTGATCGCTGAAGAATTGATGCTTTTGAATTATGGTGCTGGAGGAGACTCTTGAGAGTCCCATGGACTGCAAGAAGATCAAACCTATCCATTCTTAAGGAAATCAGCCCTGAGTGCTCACTGGAAGGACAGATCGTGAAGTTGAGGCTCCAATACTTTGGCCACCTCATGAGAAGAGAAGACTCCCTGGAAAAGACCCTGATGTTGGGAAAGATGGAGGGCACAAGGAGAAGGGGAACTCAGAGGACGAGATGGTTGGACAGTGTTCTCAAAGCTGCCAGCATGAGTTTGACCAAACTGCGGGAGGCAGTAGAAGACAGGAGTGCCTGGCGTGATCTGGTCCATGGGGTCACAAAGAGTCAGACACGACTAAACGACTAAACAACAACAACTGCTCATCTAGCCAGTAACATGCTGGCAGCAGTGGCAGACCTTGGGGTCTCAAATTTCAGCAGTGCCCTGTGCCACGCCTAAATGTGGTGTGTCCCCCTCACCTTCCATTCCACATCATAGACGCAGCGCCTCCAGAGGAATATCTGGGGCTCTGCGCTGAGTGCAACTGAACTGCTCAGAAGTCCCCTAAATTTGCCTCTGCTGGTAGCGACCACAGCAGTGGGTTATTTCCAATACACAACCATGTGCGCTACATATCCATGCCATAAACTGTAATAACAGAAGCAGAAGATATACCTATTACCAAAACCACAAACAATTCCTAATCAGGTTGCTTCAAGCATGAAAACATCTGTCAGTCCGTGACTAATCTCCAAGACAGTAGCGTGTGTTGAATTTTTCAACTTTCGAATTCCAGAAATGAGGGGTGCTAAAAAGTTGTAACATGACTTGGGAATCCAAAAGATATTTTGGTTAAATTAATATAATATTACTTTTGCCTGACAAGTAAAATGTGCATAAAATTGCATAGATATCATAAGTACTTTTTTTTCCTAAAAAAATGTTTAAGGGTACTCTCATTTTGACTCAAGAAAATCACCATTTTATAGTTCATATTGGGGAAAATAAATACAGTAAATGGACCAAAGTAAAAGATTCACAAAATGTTTAGGGGTATGCATACCCCTGTGCCCCTCCAGAAAAAAATACTGGATGTCATTAAAAATTATTGCTAAGTACTTTAAGTTATATTAGATAAACATATCATTTTTATTTATGTATTTTTTGTTATTATTTAGCATCGCTTGACATTTTCAGAAGGTAAAATTAATATTTTTTGTTTTCCAAAAGCAGTTTATGTGCTTCTTCATCAAACATAGACTTAGCAAGCTAAATTTTGTCCAATCACAAAAATAAAGGCAGATTTGAATTCCTGCCACTCAAGACCCCTCACTGAAGGAATTTGCAGAAAAATTCACCCCCTAAAATGACAAGCCCTCAGCTAGGGAATCTGTTCTGGTGCAAGCAAATGAGGATCAAAAGGGCCAGAGGCAGATAATGACATCAAAGACACGCTGGAGTTTGTGATGGTCCGGTTCCAGAGCAGACAGTAGGTTGGGAAAGAAGCTGCAAAGCTTGGACCTCTGACTTTCATGTAAAGTCTTTAAAACTGCAAGGTGCATTGAAATGGGCTTGTGAAACCAGCTGACTATTTTCAGGCTGGAATTTCAATTGCTGAGAGACTTAAATGCTGGTAGCACAGGTGATAAGTTACTAGGGAATGAATTGCTACTGAAGGCGCTGGTTCGAGTCTCTCTCTCTGTTAAGTTGTGGGTGAACATATCAGACGACACAGCGATTCTTCAGACAGCTCTTGTTTATTCACAGAACAGAACAGAACTGAACTGAAGGGTTCAGCCAACCTGCATATATAGAGCTCAACCACAAAGCAACAGTAACAACTTTCTGTAACTATCCAATCACTGAACGTCACTTTCAATTCCTTATTTGCATACGCGGACCTGAGTGAAAACTATCTACGGTATCCCCCTGCTGGCCCAACCACACACTTACTTGGCCATATCTAAGGCCGATATGATGTCAAGTCATCATTTGACAGAAAGACTGCTGAATTCATATAGCAGAAAAGTGGCACAACGTAGAATACCCATAGTGCCTTTGGTCCCATGGATCGATTTAAACTGATGGAATTTAAACTGCCAAGAAAGAAAAAAAAGACCAATTTTAATAATTGATTTAAATTAAGTTTGCCATTTTGTAAGGCATATGCTTCTGAAAAATATGCATAGCATTTTGTTTTTATTACAAAAACATATTGGTTTGCAACTAAACAGAGTCTGTATACTTCCTAGGGATGAATTACAAACACTCTGATCAGGCAGACCTCATGTTTTTGCACTACAGGTTGGCATCTGCTCAGAGACAAGGGAGGCTGGTGTGAAATTAATGAATTTCAGTTTAGTTTCTTCATATGCCTGCAAGGATAAGTAAGAACACTTCCAATTTCTGCACGCATATTACTTCCTGCATTAGGGATAACCACAGATGGAAATCAGATACACATACAGATGGCTGTGTATTTGAATGTGGATGCTGCATTGCTTTAGAATTCACTTTTGAACACAGATTCAAATATGCATCTCCTTCTACATTCTGCCACAGCTTGTTGTTGTTTAGTCGTTTAGTCATGTCCGACTCTTTATGACCCCATGGACCAGAGCACACCAGCACTCCTGTCTTCCACTGCCTCCCGCAGTTTGGTCAAACTCATGTTGGTAGCTTCGAGAATACTGTCCACCCATCTGGTCCTCTGTGGTCCCCTTCTCCTTGTGCCCTCCATCTTTCCCAACAGCAGGGTCTTTTCCAGGGAGTCTTCTCTTCTCATGAGGTGGCCAAGTATTGGAGCCTCAGCTTCACAATCTGTCCTTCCAGGGAGCACTCAGGGCTGATTTCCTTCAGAATGGATAGGTTTGATCTTCTTGCAGTCCATGGGACTCTCCAGAGTCTCCTCCAGCACCATAATTCAAAAGCATCAATTCTTCAGCGATCAGCCTTCTTTATGGTCCAGCTTTCACTTCCATACATCACTACTGGGAAAATCACTACGTTCTGCCACAGCTAGTAGTGCATAAATACCTAGAGTGGGAACTGGGAGTAAATGCCCACTTCCAGAAGCAAAGTAGGTACAGTAGTTACCAGAACCAGACCAAAACATTTTGGCACCTGAGGCTAATTGCAAAATGACACCCCTTGCCACCAGCAAAGAAGGGGGGAGTGAAGATCTAAGTTGGGAATGGAGGCAGGAATCAAAACAACCTTACCCAATGGTTGAAGTGGGGATCAAAGGCCATCATGGTCTAGGAAGGGGGGAAGGGCCCGTTCTGAATCATTCCGGGTGGATGCAGAGCGCAAGAGACCCCAGAGGGTCTCCCATCATTTCCTTCCTTAGAGGTGGAAGACTGACAACACCTCCTATTCGCAAAGAGGCCACTTTAGAGGCAGGGCTGCCAAGACGGGGACAGCTCTGGCCTCCAAGGAGCATGCTGTAGCCACCTCTGGATGCTGATTGGGAAAAGACTCTCCTCCCTGGAAGAGAGGGGAGTGGTTGTGGGCGGGAGCCCGAGCTCCGCCCCTCCTCACCTGGCTGGCGCCCACGCCCACCGGAGGCAGCCAACCAGGTGTCTCCGGGGGGCGTGTTTAGTAGCTTAATGCTGCAGCTCCAGCTCCGCCTCCTCCTCAGTCGTCATCGTCCCGCAGCGAGTCATCAGCTAGGAGAGTCATCACAGAGAAGAGCCATGAGGTTTGGAGTCGGGGGGGGGGGTCTGGTTCCTTGGATGCCTTTTAACTTTAAGAGGCTTGCGTGCGCTCATTGCTTTACTGCTTTTAAAAACCCAGGCATCCAGGTTTGCCTTGCTGTGTCCTCTTTTCCGTGTAAAAACCTACATTTAACCTTCTATTTCCCCCCCACTCCTGGTGCTTGATTTGTTTGTGCCCAGCACGTGCCCCCAGCGAGGTCTGAGTGTGAGTGTGGCTCCATCTTTCTTTCTCCCTCATCTCCTTGCTTTCCTTCCCCTGCCTCTGCCTTGGTGGCTGTGCGTTTTATTTTAATTTTTGGCCAATAAAGTTGTGGCCTTTTCTTGCCCATTAACCTTATATCACGTGTCCTTGTGTGTTTATTTCACATAGCGGGGGTCGGGCCCTCGATCCACAACAGCAAATTCTTACTACCTTCATCAAGCTGCCAATATTTTTAAGTAAAAACCATGACCACTGTACTGGCACAAAACTGATACAGGTTTGTAGTGCTGATCTGTTATACCCCAAAGTTGGCTTGTATTGTACAGTAGTACCTCTGGTTGTGTGGGACACAGGTGGCGCTGTGGTCTAAACCACTGCGCCTAGGGCTTGCCGATTGGAAGGCCGGCGGTTCAAATCCCCGCGACAGGGTGAGCTCCCGTTGCTCGGTCCCTGCTCCTGCCCACCTAGCAGTTCGAAAGCACGTCAAAGTGCAAGTAGATAAATAGGTACCGCTCCGGCGGGAAGGTAAACGGCGTTTCCGTGCGCTGCTCTGGTTCGCCAGAAGCAGCTTACTCATGCTGGCCCCATGACCTGGAAGCTGTCTGCGGACAAACGCCGGCTCCCTTGGCTAGTAAAGCGAGATGAGTGCTGCAACCCCAGAGTCGTTTGCGACTGGACTTAACTGTCAGGGGTCCTTTATCTTTACCTTTTTACCTCTGGTTGTGAACGCTTCTGCTTGTGCACCCTTTGGGTTACAAGCTCCGGTAACCCAGAAGTAGCTGCTCCCGGTTGTGAACTTTGCCCCAGGATGAGAGCAGAAATCGCACTCCAGAAGCACGCTTTTGCTAATGGCGCCTCAGGATAAGAACACTTTCAGGATAAGAACGGACCTCCGGAATGAATTACGTTCAGAACCAGAGGTGCCACTGTATTTCCCATAGCTTTCAGAACTTGCAGCGTCTGTTGATGTTCTTACTATGCTGTCTCCTTTTCTTTGGTTCTGGTCCTTGTTAAGCAGTGCTATTTTTCTAGAAAAAGGTGCCAGAACTCACCATGAAAGCCTCCCTTGTTCTCTTATAATGGCAATGGCACCCACTTGAGAGGTGCCGGAACTGAGTTCCAGCTGAAGAAAAGCCCTGTTAAATATATTTGGTTTAATTTACACTGAAATGAGAATGTCTGTGTGTGTTGGTGAGACGGTTTAACTGGAAGATTCCATTGAAACTAAGTTAAGAGCAAAAGGGGCTCTCTGACATGCCTTGATGGGTAGATAATTAACTGTTATCATTCTCAGGTATCTCTGACATGGTGTTTTAAACGTAGGTCACATTAGAGGTATTGAATTGCAAATTCGCCATCTAGGTGGCTGGAGTCCTTTGTTCTCAGACTCTTTAAGGTTGTGAGGATGAAAATGAAGCTCTCCAGGAGCACATTACCACACACAACCTAGAGCAGGCATAGGCAAACTCGGCCCTCCAGATGTTTTGGGACCACAACTCCCATCATCCATAGCTAACAGAACCAGTGGTCAGGGATGATGGGAGTTGTAGTCCCAAAACATCTGGAGGGCCGAGTTTGCCTATGCCTCTCCTAGAGCCTCTGCTTCTAGGTCTGTTTGGAGTATTTAATATTTTCTAAGGTACTGAGCATCTTAGAAACACAAGACAGCACAACATGTCTTATGAAATTATTTGGATGTATCTTTGATGTTTTTGTTTTGTTTTGAAGAAACTTCTGCAAGTAAAGATTTACTTAAGGGCCTTGACAATGTTTTATTTCCAAGTGGAGTCAGCTTCTACGCATCCAGTCACTTCAAACTGCGCTATATTAACACCTGGAATAGTCCTGTGCCCTGGAGAACAGCCCTACATATATAAATGCAGAAAATGTTTTTTTCCTTACCCAGTACTTATTTTGATCCAAGAAAAGTTGTATATCTGGTGGCCTATAGCATTCTGCTCCGTGTTTATGTGTTATACCGTGTTTATTTGTTATATATTGAAAATCAATAAAATCTGTTACAAAGAAAACCCAAACTGCTGAAATGCTGTCATTTTTTATAGCAGCAATGTTCTGATTTATTTTTGTCCCTCCAGACAGCAATAATGTGGTTGCATGAGGGAAGCATCACTGAATAAATACACCTCTTATGTACCATTATTGAATCAAGAACATGCAGCAGAATATAAGGGGTTGGCAGAGCAAATTTTGTGAATTTATAAATATGGCAAAATTGACCGCAACTATAAGAGGAAAATCAAACCAAAAAATTTAAAAAAGAATGGAGTTGCATAAAGGAATATATGGAAAAACATTGTTTTGGTATTGAAATATTGATATGAAGTCAAAAATATCGCAAGGAGAAGTGACAGAGTAATAACAGGCATAACAGAAGCAGTGGTACAGTGGTACCTCGGGTTACATATGCTTCAGGTTACATGCGCTTCAGGTTACAGACTCCACTAACCCAGAAATAGTACCTCGGATTAAGAACTTTGCTTCAGGATGAGAACAGAAATCGTGCTCCGGCGGCAGCAGGAGGCCCCATTAGCTAAAGTGATGCTTCAGGTTAAGAACCGTTTCAGGTTAAGAATGGACCTCCAGAACAAATTAAGTACTTAACCCGAGGTACCACTGTATAAGATAGTATAAGAACACAACGAGACAAGTAAAATTTAAAAGGAAAAGTCACATATGGGTAGAGGGAAATCATTTTTATTTTTTATATGTCATTTTGATTTGTGTTGATTATTCTACCTGATATGTTGATATGTTGATATTTGTTTTTGTTTTATTTCTGCAAAATAAAAAAATAGAAAAGAACATGCAGCAGAATACACTCCCAATAAAGCAGCAGTCTGGAGGGATCCACATACTCAGCAATTTGTGATTCCAACAGTCCACTGGATACATATACAGAAAACCCAACCATTTGCTTCTGGGCATGGCAGTCGGGCATACTTTGTGTGTTGTACTCCACTGGGGAGGACGAGCTACGGTCAGAACATATGAACAGGATTCCAGGTTCAATCACCAATTAAAATAATGTTGGGTAGCAAGAATGGAGGACCTCTTTGCATAAGACCACAAAGAGTCACTCTCGATCCAAGTAAGCAATATTGGGCTAGATGGTTCAGCAATCCAGTTTAGAAGAAGGCAGAAGGTTATCATCTACTTACTGCACCACACCACCTACCCAACCTGCCTGTGAACTCAGCAGTTTTGAAATGCTGAGCCAAGCTGTGCCACTTGAGATGCAAGTAGAAAAGATGCAACAACACCTCTGTGTACAGTGATGCTGCTTGCATTTTGTAAGCAATTGTGACACCTGTGCTGTCATTTTCATTTTTTACCTATTAAAGTTGAAAGTAGAATTTTGAGTTGGGACCAGATGTCTCTGCAGCATCCCATAAACACCAAGGATCAATTCCAAAGGGCAAGTTTAATCCAGGAATATTAGATCAATCATTTTTAGTGGGGAGATGGTGGGGATCAGGTAGAAATGATAACTGTGAACAAGGCATCCAAATACAGTGGTACCTTGGTTCTCAAACTTAACCCGTTCCGGAAGTCTGTTCCAAAACCAAAGCGTTCCAAAACCAAGGTACGCTTTCCCATAGAAAGTAATGAAAAATGGATTAATCCGTTCCAGACTTTTAAAAACAACCCCTGAAACAGCAATTTAACATGAATTTTATTATCTAACGAGACAATTGATCCTTAAAATGAAAGCAATAATCAATGTACTGCACTATAAAATAAATAAAACAGTATTGCAAATGATTAAAATTAAAATTAAAAAAAATTCTTACCTACACTGATGATAGTCATTGTTTGGAAATGGGGGGCTTTTATCCATTTCCGCAGTCACACAATCAATCAATCAATCAATAGCTGAACTGGGATCCACACAGTCACAAAAACAAATTGACTGAAAAAGCCTCAAAACAAAAAATGCAAAATAAATAGCAAAAACAAAAGCACCAAATATAAGCTCCAAATATCACCTCAGAACACTGCAATTAGAAAATGAAGGCTTGAATTACAATGGGGGAAATGCAAATTAGCAGCGCAACAGGAAACACAGGGGGACTCAAAATGGAGCATGTTCAGCTTCTGAAAAAAAGTTCAAAAACCTGAAAACCTACTTCTGATTTTGCAGTGTTCGGGTTCCAAGTTGTTTGTGAACTAAGCTGTTCGAAAACCGAGGTACCACTGTAATTGAGGAGGGTTAAAACCTCTCAGACAAATCAAGCAACTCTTCACCTCTTCTAGAAATCAAAAACATCAAACCTCCATTCTGGATTCTACTCAGGAAGCATATTTTTTTAACAGAACCCCAGTAATGGCTGGAGAATGGGGTCTTCAACTTACAGCAGTACATTTGGTGATAGGTCAGAAAGTGTCTAAAGTTCTCTGTGGTTATTGTTCTTCTGAGTTGGCCATCAGTTTCTGAGATTGAAATTAAAGACTTGATATCATTTCTATTGGTAGGGAAGACCCCAGGAGAAGATATGATTCCCCTTAGTTTTTCCAATTAGACCTAACTGGTGAAATTATTCCCATCTATAATCTCAACTGATGCTATCCTCTAAGGATAGTCATTGAACTATCAGTTTTTTTAAAAGGCAATCCAGGCAATTGTAATACAGGCAATTGTAGACCCATTCATCTCTGGAATGTGGCTTCTAAATTATATACATGGTTCTTCTTCAAAACTGCAATCCTGGGATTAGGAAAATGCCATTATTAATGAAGAGAAGTCTAGATTTTGAAAGAACTGCAGCACAATTGATCACCATTTAATTTCCAAGTATCTCAGGGGCCCAAATAAACATTTAATTGCAAAGCTCAATTATTTTACTTCTGTCTTTTATCCGATAAACAGAGAGATCAGTTATGGTGTACACTGGCTGCAACTAATATTGACAAATGATTGTTTTGGCTCACACAGGTATCACATCATAATACTACCATTAAAGTAAGGACTGGCCCTACTGATGTTTTAACACAAGTAATTCAGCTAACAACAGGGTTTAAACAGAATTGTATATTGTAAAACGCAGTTATATGTCCTATTTCCTACACTCACACCCTCCCTGGCATTGAAGGAATGAAAGATATAAGTCTTATTTAATGACACCCTCGTATTGTTATCCTTAAACAAACTGGATTTTAAAAGGCTGTGGCTTAAATCTGGTTTCCTATGCAGAAAGGCAAAGTCGGCTATGCATTATTCTATGACAGAGATTATGTTTTTTAATAACCAATCCCAGAAATGAAAATAGCTGCATGATGGTCAGGTAATTTGAGTAAGTTGAATCGTTTAGATATTTGGGACACAGATTTTAGGAAAGGTTGTCTTGGAAACAACAACTACCAGCTATTAACACATCAGCTTCTAGGACAGTTTGTCATCCTAACCCTAAACCCTTAACAACTTACGTTGGTTGGAACAATTGTGGATTGGGAGTTGGGCAGAGAGATGTCAAAACAAATGGCAAAATATGATTTAATTATTGAGGGACTTGAGGGGTTAGGGCATCATTGCACCTTGGGGGAATGAGGTTTTTGACTATGATGTGTAGAAAGATGGTAAAGCTTTCGTTGTGGTGGCATAATATTAATAAACATCATGTCATTATCCTGACTCACCAACTTATTGTGCATTATGTGTGGCCTTTACAGAACTTAAATCACACATAATTCCATCTGTGTAGCTTGAAAGAGGAAAAATGTGTTTGGATGTAGCCAAATTGAAGATGTAACTTAGGGCTTATCCTCACTTTCCTGTCCTTTGCTCTTTCTAGGAATGGTTCTCATTTTAAGGTACCCTGTCCCCCTTTTTTTGTGTTCCATAATTTGGGACAGAGCGCAGCAAAAGGTTAGCATGGATAAGCCTGATGCATTACTTATCATTTTGCACATTATGTGGGGAGCCAAGAAAAAATTGGGGAGGGGTGTGAATGGAGGTTGAGGTTGACGCAATGAAGAGCAATGGATAACATGACTCTCATCACATTAATTCAGAAGTAATTTGCAGCCCATGGGGGGTGAAACTTCATCTTTGCAAATTTATTCAGTGAGGGGTCTTTAAAATATGTTTTCAGTTGTGAGAAATTCCAATTTGCTATCATTTTTGTGATTGGACAACATTTAGCTTGCTGTCTACATTTGATGAAGAAGCACATAAAATGCTTTCGGAAAATCAAAGAATTTTAATTTTACCTTCCGAAAATGTCAGGTAATGCTAAATAATAACCAAAAATACATAAATAAAAATAATATTTATATATAATGTAACTTCAAGTACTTGGCAATCATTTTTAATGATATCTATGCAATTTTACACACATTTTACTTGCCAAGCAAAACTAAAATTATACTAATTTAACCAAAATATTTTTTGAATTCCCAAGTCACGTTACAACTTTTTAGCACCCCTCCCTTTTGGAATTTGAAAGTTGAAAAATTCAACACGCCCTGTCATGAAGGGAAAGCGAGTGCTGGGTGCTTTCCTAGTTCATGAGATTCAAATGCAAATTCTGATAGGGCTCCCCAGAGGTTCTCCAAATAAATTCATTCTGAAAGACACCTCAGAGTTCTGTGGCAGACTTGTAGGGATTGCTTTGCAGACAAATCAATTGAGGTTCCCTGAAAGGAAGAGATCTGAAATCCCCAGTCGTAAGCTTTTCAACAGCGACACATGATATTATCTTACAAAATGTTCAGCTGTGTTGCAAAACTATAAGCCAGTGGTTTTTCAAGATGAGTTCCAGGGAGCCTCAGAGCTCTAGGAAACTCATCGAGAGCTCAGGACTGAGAAGATCAGTAATGAGAGACAATCTTCCCCGAAAGACATAGGATCTAGGTCAGAATTATCTACTCCGACTGGCAGTGATTCTCGGAGGTGCTAAGACAAAATCTCCTCCAATTTCTCAAAAGTTTTCTTCTCCTAAGAAAGAAGCTTCTATTTTGGCTCCTTACCCTTTGGGCACGTTAGACTTCTTTCAGATCTATGGTATGTGCAGGGTTTTGAGCTTAGATTATTGTTTGTGAATGCAAATTCTTTTATTGTTAATTGATGAATGGGGAGAACTGTTTGACGCAGGACTTGTCCTCAGATAAACCTCTTTCGAAACACCTGCTACCCAATTATTTTTCACTGGGAACACCCAGGATGGAACCTGGAACTTTCTGCATGCAAAGTATGTGCGTCCTTCACTTGCTGTCAGTTACCACAAAATTGCCACAGCCACAGGATCACAAGCAAAAGGAAAATGCCCCAGTTGAGCTTCTCTGCCTGCATCCCTCCCTCCCCAAATACCCTCTGTAGACACATCAGGTGGTCTCAGGGGCCATGTGAGAGTATACTGATGGCCTTGGAGACTGTGGTCATAATCTGCATTGTTTTGCATAGTGCCCAAACAAAGGGTCTTCTCAAGATTCAACCAGGTGGAATTGCAGGGTTGTGGGTGGGGTGGGATGCATGTTGTGTCAGGGGCTCGTCCTACACTCGAGTAGGACCCTGGCAGAGACACATGCCCGACTGGCATGTTCCCTCCCTCCTGGTCGATTGTTCAGGAGCTTCAAAAGCTTTCTTCAGCCCGAACATCACAGCAACCGATGCCAACAGACACTGGCACACTTAGGGATCCGCAGAGTCTTCGCAACTTGCGTAACAGACCTCAGCAACTCAGCATTTTGGCTAATCTACTTTATTTACATATAAACACACATGGAGCATTGCAACATGGCTCCCTCTCTCTCTAGCATCAGACAGCAAAGAAAGAGAACAAAGGACAATAGTCCCACTTCACGGAACACAGTAACACAAACATCCTGTCTCTGTCATTTCCCACTCTGTGGAGTCAAAACATACACCGTCATGTGATAGACAACAATCCCATGACTGCAATCACGGAGCAGGAATTCTAACATGTTGATCAGAATGTTTTGCTCTTTTATTTAAGCTTTGGGAGGATTCATTTTAAAACCTTGTGCTTTATCCTGCAGTAAAGGTGCTTCAATGTTATTTCATGTTGTGCCTCACATCATTTTCATCTTCCCTAAGGTTGGAAGATTAGCAAATTAACCATAGACAGGCAGAGTAAGAGGCATCAGAGAGAGTTGCTGAGTCTAGCCTGTGGCTTCATTTTGGGAATGCTGTTTCCTGGTGACTCAGTGACTTTTTGGTGGCTCCTGTCCCTGAACCAAAGTTCAGAAGAGATCCAGGTTTAGGCCTCATGCTAAGTCATGGGTAGGCAAACTAAGGCCCGGGGACCGGATCCAGCCCAATCGCCTTCTAAATCCGGCTCACGGATGGTCCAGGAATCAGCATGTTTTTACATGAGTAGAATGTGGTCTTTTATTTAAAATGCATCTCTGGGTTATTTGTTGGGCCTGTCTGGTGTTTTTACATGAGTAGAATGTGTGCTTTTATTTAAAATGCATCTCTGGGTTATTTGTAGGGCATAGGAATTCGTTCATTTCCCCCCAAAAAATATAGTCTGGCCCCCCACAAGGTCTGAGGGACAGTAGAGCGGCCCCCTGCTGAAAAAGTTTGCTGACCCCTGTGCTAAGCTATGGTTAATGTAAACCAAGGCTTATAAAGCAACTACAAACCTTGTTTAACTAGAACCTACTCAACATAGTTAATAAACCACAGTTAAGCAGTGAGACTGGACTTTGATTATCAGTTTTAAGTATGTTTGACTAAACCATACTTTCTAAATCATGGCTTAGCATGACATTGGGCTATGGCGCATGGTAGAATGATGTGCTGTGCGCAGGGATTGCTTGGCTGACAAGCAAAAGTAGAAAACAGCATGTGAAGATAACTGAGAGAAACCCTATAAACTGAAGAATTGAAATAAACTGTCACAGGCCTAAAAGACAGAGGTCAAAGAGACAATCTTCTCTCTATGAGTAGAAAATTATTCAAATGAAGAGTCATGATTGCATTCAAAATGGTTTCCTATTTAGGCAGACTGGCCTGCCTGGAACCATTTAGATCATTGGTTTGCTACTGCGTCTTGTTCTGTTGTGTCAGTGCGTGTCTGTGGTATCCAATGTTTTCAGGCAGGTACATCAGTATTCATTATATACAATTAATTATTTTCCTGATTAAATGCTTCAGGCATCCAGTCAAGGAACAGGAACACTATAAATGAGACTTAACACTGACCACAAGTAACAAATAATTAATAGCAAGAATTGAACAATTTGTGGAAAGCCTCAGGCCTGGAATTTGCTTAGACATTTAACAATTACAACGTAATGAATGGATTCATAATCATCAAAGTCTATTGGCTTACGTTTTAGGAACACAACAAATAAAAAGCTTAATTTAAAATATAGTGGAAGCAGACACCAGTAGCCAGCCCCTTGGAGGACAGAAAGAGGGGTACTGTGTTTGTTGACTTCACAGCTGAGATATGGGAAATGAAAAAGTACACCTAAAAAAATCCCAAAAATTTGGTTTTCAGAACATTTTTTAAAACTTGATTTTCATCTTTGTACACAAACTTTTCAGTCTTCATTTTGTGCTTTGAAAAAAAGTAGCCCTTCAACATGTCTTCTTAGAATAGAGCCCTTTAAATAAAAAGAGAATATACTCATAAATATGAATTGGGAAGCCCAGGACCCAGGGGCCTTTTTGTTTTTGAGAGAGAGAGAGAGAGAGAGAGAGAGAGAGAGAGAGAGAGAGAGAGAGAGAGAGAGAGATCCTTTTATACACTTCACTTGGAGTACTAAGTTTAATGTCATGAACTGAATATATATTGACTTCATGAAAGCTTCTCCTCCTCCTCCAAGTTCAGTGTGTGAAAGAAGACGTGAAAACCACACGTGTCTCTCTTTTGAGGAGCATCATTAAAAACCGGCAAAGATTCCATCATATGCATAGTTGCCGGTGGAGACGGAAAGCTGCCTCTATGAACCAAGGCAAAGACCTTAGAAGTGGCTGTGGGAAGGTATTCCCTCCATGGAGAAGATTTGCCCTGTTATCTCCTAACTTCAGTGTAAGAGTAAACAGACTGTTTCTTACCAAGCCCTGACGTAATTTGTAGCACCCTTGCTTCGGGCCAAAGACTGGGACTCCTGAAGCTTCTGACACCTGGGCGAAAGTGAGGAATAAAAAGGAAAAAATGGCACCAATGGACCACGTTGAGAGAATTGCAGAAGCAGTGCAAGCTGTGCGTAGCCCCCACCTTTCCCTCCCCTGCCTTCCCCTCAGCTGTAGGGCAGGTGGGTAAGGGAGAGGCAGGGGCCAGACGCAAGCCCCACACTGCCATTTCAGGGAGCACAGAGCCTGCAGGCACATGAGCCACCGTGGTACTCCCAAGAAAAGCGCATGGCTCAAGCGCACTGCAGGCCAGACCCCATGGTAAGTGCTGCCCCCCATGATGTGGCACCCAGTGCACTCTGCCCCTCTGCCCCCCCCAGCTACGCCTCTGTGCAGAAGCAAAAAAACCTGGTTGAGGTGGAAGAGGTTTGACAACATAAATGTGCCAGGCTCGGGGATGCAATTAACAGCTGGAGCCAAAACTGTTTCCTTGGTGAAATAGAAGAGCTTTATCATTGCAACATAAACCAACTATGCAATTGCTCTGTAATGTTCCTGAAGGAAATGGAAGCATAAGATATGGTCTTGCTCCTATCAAGCTCAAACGCAATAGTATTTCGTTAACCTTGTTAGAATCATTTTTTAAAAGCTCATGGTGAATGATGATAAATATGTGAGCAATGATAAATTAAGTTAAAGGGAATTAAAAATACACCGGAAAGCAACCGAATTCAATAACAGTTGTTTCAGCTTTCTTCAATTCAGTATTAGTGCCTATGTCTACAAGGACTGTTGCCCTTTTATTGTTCATATTGCTAGTGTTTTCTGTCAAAGGCTTTAGGGCTGTGGGAATCAAAGAAACTGAATCAGCTAAGCTACCCTACATGGGTTTTTTTTTTCTTATTTACTTATTACATCTTGTGGAATAAGCAAAACGAAAGGAAAACAAGAAGCTTTGCATCTAAATTTTAAATTAAACTTGGATTGTTTTAAAGCAGGGCTAGCGAACCTTATATCTGCAGGCAGTGTTAGAAACTGAGATATGAGCTAAATGGCACCTTAAACCTAGGTTATGGGCGCAACAACAGAATGAACAGCAATACAAAATTGAAAATGTATGAACTGCAGCTAAAATATTGTGTTCATTTTTCCCCTGCCCTTCCCACTAATAGTCTTAAGGCTTTAGAGAGTAGCTGGAACTCTGCAGTTTTCATCTGAAATCTTAGGAGCAGTACTGCGCCTTGAGCTCAGAAACTGCTTGTGCTAATGAAATTCCCTGTTGCAAATGTGTCTAGAACAATGGGAGTTTAGAACACTGCCTGCAGGTCTCTGGGCAGTTCACAAGATAAAATCACAATATAAAAACACAAAATACATAATCAAAATGAAAACGAAAACAGTACAAGAACCCGACCCCAACACATTTTAAAAGGGCATCGGATGTCAATCAGTCAAAGGCCTGGCTAAAGAAGAACGTTTTTGCCTGGTGCCTAAATGTGTATAATGAAGGCACCAGGCAAACTTCCCTGGGGAGTGCATTCCACAAACAGGGAGCCACTGCAGAAAAGCCCCCGTTCTCATGTTCCTACCTTCCAGACCTCAAGTGGAAGAGACACACAAAGAAGGACCTCAGGTGATGAATGCAGAGTCCAGGACAGCTTATATGGGGAGAGGCGGTCCTTGAGGAATTGCAGTCCTGAGACATTTAAGGCTTTATGGGTCAAAGTCAGCACTTTGAATTGGGACCCGGAAACTAACTGGTAGCCAGTGCAGTCTGACCAGGATCAGTGTAATATGCTCAAACCGTCTTGCCCTGCTGAGCAACCCGGCTGCTGAATTCTGCTGTAGCTGAAATTTCTGAAGCATCTTCAGAGGCAGCCCTATGTATAACACATCATGGTAATCTAACCTTGAGGTTACCAGAGCATAGATGACAGTAGTTAGGCTATCCCTGTCCAGATAAGGATGCAGCTGGGCCACCAGCCAAAGCTGAGCCACCTGAGCCTCAAGTAACAGCAAAGGATCCAGGAGTACCCGCAAGCTACGAACCTGCTCCTTCAGAGGAAGTGCAACCCCATCTTGAGCAAGCAGCATCCCAGCCATCCAATCTAGGGAACCACCCACTAACAGTGCCTCAGCCTTATCTAGGTTGAGTTTCAGTTTGTTGGCTCTCATCCAGTCCATTATCAAGTCTAGTGGGGAAGTGTGATAGAAACAGCAGCTTGAGAACCCCGGGTTCCCCAGCCCTGGTTTAAAGAGCAACACATCTATGCATTTTCCTTGAGTGCAACTGAGGAAGAGAGTCCACTCTTTGTTGCTTAAGGTCACATTCCTGAAATGGGGTCTCTGTAGCCACTCCTGTGTCCTTGGCATCTAGTATGCTCCCACCGCTGGTCTGGGATGCAGTGTACACACAAGGTTAGCCACAACTCATCTCTATTCTGCTGTTTCTTGAGAAATACTGTGTTTCAATGTGCTTTCCCCCCAAACCAGCTTCGATCCAAATTGAGAATAGGAACCATCTTGCTACATTTTAAATTAGTGCATAATGTGTACTTCTGGTCCATGGGGTCACGAAAAGTCGGACACCACTAAATGACTAAACGACAACAACCACATAATGTGTACACAGCCTTAGAATGCTATGCAGTGCGGGATGAAATTAGGAATGGAAGGATCTGTCAATTTCGTTTCTCTCGGCTTCTCAGTTTTCCAATCTTAAATGCAATTCTCCACATTTATGCAGAAATCTGTGAGGGTTTAAAAAAAAATCAGAGAGAAAAAATTGTGCTTTGTTTCTTTGTGCTGGACAGACTAATCTTGCAACTGCAATTATGGGGGCAGGGACACCCCAAGCCAAGGCTGGGGGCAGGGATTGAACTACTCAGAAAAGTTGTTTGTGCTATGACACCAGCAGACTTTCACTTTCAATGTTCATGCTGCAATTGTTTGCTAAAGCTCCCCTTCTTTCCACACAAAACCAACAGGAATGCTTGAATCGACATCAACAGGAAGTATGTGGAAGTGGCTACTTTCATTCGGCAGCCCTCCCCCCCAATAAAAACCAGAACATTTGAAGTTTGAAAATTTACAGGATTTCCATAGGAAGTTACGGGCCAGGCACAGATGATTAATGATGTCATGGGACACCCCAAAGTTTTAAGGTTGCAAATCATCTTGAATGTGGGAGTGTGTATGACATCGCTGATAGCATCAAGATTACAAATCACCTTGAATGCACATTAAAAGATCCATTTATAGGCAGCCCAAATAGTTATCAGGAAGCAATCATACATAGCTAATCAGGCGATGTGATGATGATCTGTTCAAATGTGAAGGAAGGTAAAGCAAATTATTTTTTTAAACATTCCTGCAGAGGAAGCAGGGAGGTCTGAAAAACTGCCCAGTGGGTTGCAACTAAGCTAGAAGGGGAAAGTAAACATAGATATCGAGCATATAGACATCACCGCCTGGAAAGACATGCTAGGTCACATCATTAGCTCTCATGGTGCATCAACTTTTGCTTTGCTTCACAGAGCAATCCAAGTCAGCAACTGCAGATGACAGAATGTGGCCCGGCCTTTCCCTAGTGAGGGACTGTTGTTCTTGCACCCAGGGGTAAAGAAAACCAGTTCTGATTAGTTGTCAAGGTGCTTTGCTGGAATCTCTGACACATCTCCTCCCTGTCCCATAAGGCTCTTCTCAGTGAGAATGCCAGTTTAATAAAAGGTAAGAATTCAGCTCTTGGGTTAAGGGAAGAAGCCTGATGATTGATTGAATCCTTGCAGGGCAGCTGCAGTCTAGTTATTTGTAGCTACGGGTCACTGCCGAATATGTGAGGCTGTTTCAGGCAGGAATAAAAAACAAACATAAGCAAACAGTGTGAAATAGATAGGGAAGAACAAAGAAAAGGGAAATGCAAGCACTGCGAGAAATGAAAACGGATTCATGTAATCTCAATGGGGAAGAATATAAAGCTTCAAGGGCGCATCAGCCTGGAAATCCTTAGCGGAAATAATGAAGTAACAAGCTGTGACAAAGCAGTGCCCCCCCTCCAAACATGCAGCAAAGGAAAGTGTTGAAATATAGGTTGTTAGACCTTTAAAATACTGTATGCCCAAAACTTCTTACTTCCGCATAGGAAAAGAACAAACATTTGGGAAGTTTTAAAATGGTTTACTTACAAACTCTTCAAAGGTAGGGTTGCCATATTTCAAAAAGTGACAATCTTTTTTCTTTTCTTTTTTGCAAAGTTGAATTTTTTATTTTTTTATTTTTGGCCACAGTTATTGAGTTTCTGTTTTGTTTTGTTTTGGAAAATCTATTTTTTAGCCATATTTTAGGAAATTCGACAAAAAATATCACACTTCTGATATGGGCTGCTATACTCCCTGATTTTCCCAGACGTTTTAAATGATATACAAAAATTTCACCTGGACACCATTTTTGATGGACAAATTCCAGCTTTGTCTGGGCAATTTCAGATATATGGCAGCCCTATTCAAGGGTCAGGTTCATGTGATTTTCCATACATCAATCAGAAAATTTGCACAGGCAGTAAGACTTAGCTTAGCTCCAAAGTGGACCAGCTCAACCTCTTCACAGGCTGAACTTCTCAGGTAGACTGCAGAACAAAGTCAAGTCTTGCCCTATGTGAGCTAATCCTGGCAGGACAGCTTACTCTATGGTTTTAACCATTAAATAGACTTATGAATGTTGTTTATATGAGGCTGGTTATCATGTCCGTGGTAAGCAAGAAGTTTAAGGACATGAACTTGGATGCCAGGGTAGAAATTATGATAGGGATATTATGCTAAGTTTGGTAGACCCTTGACTATTTCTACAGCAAATAAGAATGGCGTGCAGATGCCAGATGAAGTGTCAGGATAATAATAGAAAAGTGAATTAATTGGATTCCATTTAAAGCAGCATGCCCCAAAATAATGCCCTCTGGATCATATTATAGCATTGCTAAGTTTTTAAAGGAGTTTAGTTAAGAGCAGCAGCTCGAATTATTTTACCAGGAATTAATGGGCACTAGAATTCCCCCAATATTGGGGGAAACTGAGACACCATCAATTATGAGTTAAGAAATTAAATGTTAGTCAATGATTAAAACTTACCTTTCACAGTTCAGAAAGAGCAACATTTAAGTTCACAGAAAAGGTAAAATGAGAAAGTGAGAAGCCACAGAAGAAGCCACATCTCCTGGCCAGATGTTTGGCCTTGTACCAGATTTTGTTCCTTGAGCAAGGGGGATGCAGGCAGAGGCTCCTAAGGCCTTGGTCCATCTCTAAACTTTGTCAGATTAAGTTTATTTTATATTTAATAGCCCATCTCTCCTCCCAAGAGAGCAGTGCTGCAATCACCAGCCTTGTTGTGGTTTGGCTGTTATTGTTATGTATATTTGTGTTTTTATACTGTAAACTGTGGCTATATATTTAATAAATTTTAAAAAGTAAAATAAAAATATTTGCCAGGACCAGGACAGGGCAATTTTTTTGGGGGGGGGGAGTTGAATTAGGTTATGATTTTGAATCAACCAATATGTACAACAAACTACTGGATGGGATATTGTAAAATTAAGTATCATCTTGGTAGGAGTTGTGGTTGATAATTTCATAACCTTTTAAACTCTCATATATATTTTAAAGGATTTCACACATTTTATGTGCTTTTAATATATTACCATGGCTATCTAATTTATTTTTTTTAAGCCACAAAATTCCATCAATGTGTAGAATTAGTTGGGGGGGATTACAGTATAGGTTTGATTTGAATTAAAAACAATTTCCCATGAGATACCTCCCCCCACACACAGACATTGGGGCACCCCTCCATCCCACCACCCCTGCTGCTTGCCCCCTCCTTTGCTCACCACCACACCCCCTCCCTCCCTTGCTTGCTCACCCACCGCCCCCCTTGCTCCTTCCCTCCCCCCTCTTGCCCCCCCATACCTGGTAACTACACACCCAAACGCTGACCTGCATCTCACTATGCTACCACTCAGTGGATTTGTAACTGGCTGACTGACCGAACCCAAAGGGTGCGATGTTACGAAAAAGGAGCAATGCAGAAGCGAGCTCCAGGTGGCTGGAATGATAAACAGGAAACTGATGTTATTGGAATGTACCGTGGGAACAAGAGACAGTGTACTGAGCACCGGATGTTAGCTCAGAGTGTCACATGACCCTGTACTGGAAGTACATGGGTGGAGTTTTTCACTCTCTGCAGTTGAGATGTGAGGGTACAGACGTGTTTTCTCTGTACTGCTGGAAAGACAGGAATAAAGCATGTAGATATATTTCTGTCTGTCTCTTTCCCCCCCCCTGGATATGGGAGGGGGAGGAATGGTGTGTTCTTCTTCACGTTGAGAAGAATCGCCGATTGGAGACCTCCCTTGATCTTGCCGGGAGTCGCAGACAGGAGGTCACAAGGATTCAAGCCGGGCACCTGGAGGGTGGCCAAATTCCTCAGAGCTAAGCTGGCTCTGCTGGCTTGAAATCAACATGCTCATCAATGGTTCCTCTTCATCCTGGAGAAGAGTGACTAGTGGGGTGCCACAGGGTTCTGTCTTGGGCCCAGTCTTATTCAACATCTTTATCAACGACTTGGATGATGGACTCAAGGGCATCCTGATCAAATTTGCAGATGACACCAAACTGGGAGGGGTGGCTAACACCCCAGAGGACAGGATCACACTTCAAAACGACCTTGACAGATTGGAGAACTGGGCCAAAACAAACAAGATGAATTTTAACAGGGAGAAATGTAAAGTATTGCACTTGGGCAAAAAAAAATGAGAGGCACAAATACAAGATGGGTGACACCTGGCTTGAGAGCAGTACATGTGAAAAGGATCTAGGAGTCTTGGTTGACCACAAACTTGACATGAGCCAACAGTGTGACACGGCAGCTAAAAAAGCCAATGCAATTCTGGGCTGCATCAATAGGAGTATAGCATCTAGATCAAGGGAAGTAATAGTGCCACTGTATTCTGCTCTGGTCAGACCTCACCTGGAGTACTGTGTCCAGTTCTGGGCACCACAGTTCAAGAAGGACACTGACAAACTGGAACGTGTCCAGAGGAGGGCAACCAAAATGGTCAAAGGTCTGGAAATGATGCCTTATGAGGAACGGCTAAGGGAGCTGGGCATGTTTAGCCTGGAGAAGAGGAGGTTAAGGGGTGATATGATAGCCATGTTCAAATATATAAAAGGATGTCACATAGAGGAGGGAGAAAGGTTGTTTTCTGCTGCTCCAGGGAAGCGGACACGGAGCAATGGATCCAAACTGCAGGAAAGAAGATTCCACCTAAACATTAGGAAGAACTTCCTGACAGTAAGAGCTGTTCGACAGTGGAATTTGCTGCCAAGGAGTGTGGTGGAGTCTCCTTCTTTGGAGGTCTTTAAGCAGAGGCTTGACAACCATATGTCAGGAGTGCTCTGATGGTGTTTCCTGCTTGGCAGGGGGTTGGACTCGATGGCCCTTGTGGTCTCTTCCAACTCTATGATTCTATGATCTCACCCAGCTCTGACACCACAGCACAGGAACCATAACGGGACATCTGGGACCGGGATAAGAAGCTGGGGCAGCTTCTGTCTATCTGGGATGTTCCTCCCAAAAGGACAGTTGGGTGGCATGTCATCATTGAATTATAAGAAGGTAAATGTAAAGGACCCCTGACAGTTAAGTCCAGTCGCGAACGACTCTGGGGTTGTGGCGCTCATCTCGCTTTACCAGCCGAAGGAGCTGGCGTTTGTCCACAGACAGTTTTTCTGGGTCATGTGGCCAGCATGACTGAGCCACTTCTGGTGAAACGCCGTTTACCTTCCCCGCCGGAGAGGTACCTATTTATCTTACTTGCACTTAATGTGCTTTCAAACTGCTAGGTGGGCAGGAGTAGAGACCGAACAATGGGAGCTCACCCCGTCGCGGGGATTCGAACCGCCGACCTTCTGATCGGCAAGCCCTAGGCTCAGTGTTTTAGACCACAGCGCCACCCGCATTCTATATCCACCCACGTCCCATATCCATAGAATTATAGAGCTTTGTAAAAAGAGAATGTATTTATGTGAGGTTTCAGGAAGGAGAGAGAAAAGAAAAGAAATAGTTGCTCCATGTCCTGATTTTTTTAAAAAGGATAAAACAAACAGTATCCTAAAATACCCTTCTCAAAACGAAAGGGGGGTTTTATCTGTGAACTTCTCCTCTGTATAGCTCCTCAGTCATTGCTGGCATTAAATAACAGCTAAACTGACACCTCTCCAGAGCAGATGGTGAGAGATTGCTGGGGCAGCAGCCCACCTTTTGGAGGCCAGCAACACCATTTCAGAGCCGGCCGAGGGAAATGGCTTTTGACTGGCTCATTTGTGAGGGCTGGAATGTTTTCTGCTGTTCATTAAAGTGGTGCTTGGGTTGCTAGTAAAGAACCATTTAACAGCTGTTCCTCCTGTGCATCAAATAAGTGAACCTACTGCTGACCCATTTGCCTTTGCTGTCATAATTTCCGGTTTTCTTTCAGGTAGCAATTGCGACCAATGCCATTATTTAAAAAAAGGGCTTGATTTTGAAAAAGAAGTGATGACAAATAAGGGGAGGTCTGGGGAATTATCTTGTAGAAATTGAAGTATTCCTTTCCTTTTTCTTTTAAAAGAACTACTGTATTCTTGACTTTACTATTGTCTGTGACACTTTCCTCATTACCTCTCATTACATAAAAATTGTATTTTGTGTCTATTTATAATTCTGGCATTATGCTTAGAAAAGCAAGCATTCAGTTCACGACAGCGAAGGGATGGGGGTTTGGATTTTTGCATGATGCTCAGCGGCACTAAGCTTCATAAAAAACAGAAATGGCTGAGGCAGCAGCACCCGTCCTGTTTCTAAAAATGCTTCCAGGAAGATTCAGAGCAGCTTGATTTCACCAAAAGAGGCAGCGATTCTGCTCAGCTCTTGCCTGCAGTATTGTACATTCAAGACAGTCAAATCCAAAGGGATCTCGCCCTGTTTGCTGTGATAAGGCACATTTTTTAGAGGTGTAGGTTATTGCCGACTGTTAGGATGACAATAATGACTGCTATTCCCCATGACTAACTGCTATTACAGGCACAATAACCTTACAAAGCTGGAAGGTAGCAAAGAAAACCTTGTTTGGGGGCCAGTATATCAGGGATAAGCAACATGGTGCCCTCTAGATAGCACTGGGCTCCAACTCCCATCCTCCCTGACTACACTGGCTGGGGATTCATATCCTTCAAGTCTCACCCTCATTTTAACTAAGGCTGCAATCAAGGCCACTCTCCGCCCTCCAAATAGATACACCTTTTGCCATATATTCTTTCTTCTTTGGCGATAACTCACAGCTGAGTAAGATTGTCTTCCATGAACCTGGTCTTAACAGTGAGTCTGTGACTGTGGAGGCCAATTCTGGATCCACACATCCTTCCACAGTGGGGACATAGATTCTCAGGTGGGAGTTGATCACGGTGAGGGTTTGCCAAACGTGCCTTCCTCTTAAAATGTTTCTCCCTGTCATCCTGATTTTGAGTGTCTTCAAAGTCCATGACACTGTTGGTAAAGGCTGTTCACCAACTGGAGCATTCGCAGGCCAGCGTTTCCTGATTGTTTATACTACATTTCTTTTAGATTTGCCTTGAGAGAATCTTTAAACCCCTTTTGTTGACCACCAGCATTATGCTTTCCATTTTTAAGTTCAGAATATAGTTGCTTTGGAAGACAATGATCAGGTATCCAAACAACATGACCAGTCCAACGAAGTTGATGTTGAAGAATCATTGCTTCCACACTGGTGATCTTTGATTTTTCCAGTACACTGGCATTAGTTAACCTGTCTTCCCAAGCGATGTGTAAAAAATTTTGAAGACACCGTTGATGGAATCTTTCAAGGAGCTGGAGATGGTGTTTATAAGTGGTCCATGTTTCACAAGCATACAGTAAAGTTGGTAGTACAATAGTTTTGTAAACAAGCATTTTGGTTTCCATGCAGATATCCTGGTCCTCAAACACTCTGCACTTTAGTCAGGAGAAAGCTGCACTCGCAGAGCTCAGGCAATGCTGGATTTCAGCATCAATGTCAGCCCTTGTGGGAAAGATAACTGCCCAGGTAGGAGAAGTGATCCACACTTTCCAACGTTGCACCATTGAGTTGGATTTGTAGTGCTGCAGAGGGGTGGTTTTGTGCTTTTTGGTGCAGCACTTTGGTTTTTTGAATGCTGAGCAATAGGCCAAGCTTTTTGTAAGCTTCAGTGAAGATATTTAGGATGGTTTGGAGGTCATCCTCTGAGTGAGCACACACTATATTGTCATCTGCATACTGAAGCTCTGTGTCCGAAATTATAGTAACCTTACTCTTTGCTTTCAAAGTGTAAACTGGTTGTAGAAAGGAGAGAATTCTGGCCTACACAGCTTTTCATGCAAATCAATCATCTTTAGCAGGTTGTGGAAATGGTTTGTCATTAATTCAGCAAAGCATTTGCCAAACTCTCCCATAGCAATTTAGAGAGCAGACTGGTTCAATGTGGGTTAGATGAAAACATCTACAAGCATATTCACAGCTGGATGGAAAACTCTCCGTATCAAACCAGGATGGGTAGCCAATACTTCAGAAGGCAGGAAAAAAAATCAGAATGACCTTGATGAAATGGAGAACTGAGTTGAAATTTAGAAAATGCATTTAGGCAAACCAAAAATACCAATAATTTTTTTATTCATAGGTATAGGATAGGAGACATCTAGCCTGGTAGTAGTACATGTGAAAAGGATCTTGGAATTGTAGCAGTCATTAAGCTGAACAAAAATCAGCAATATGATGCAGGTGCAAAAATGCTCATGTGATTTTAGGCTGCATTAATAAAACCATAGTTTCCAAGTCATAAGAAATTATAGTTCCATTTTATTCTTTATTATTCAAACCTCAGCTGGACTATGTCCAGTTGTAGGTGTCGAAGGATGCAAGCAAACTAGAGCATGTATTGGGGGGTGGCAATGAAGATGGTCAAGCCCAATGAGGAAAGGTTGAAAAAAAACTGGCCATGCTTTGCCTGGAGAAGAGAAAATTGGTTGTGGGGTGGGGAGAGGACATGGTTGTTGTTGTTGTTTAGTCATTTAGTCGTGTCCGACTCTTCATGACCCCATGGACCAGAGCACATCAGGCACTCCTGTCTTCCACTGCCTCCCGCAGTTTGGTCAAACTCATGCTGGTAGCTGTCCAATCATCTCATCCTCTGTCGTCCCCTTCTTGTGCC
This sequence comes from Podarcis raffonei, assembly GCF_027172205.1. NCBI lineage: Eukaryota > Metazoa > Chordata > Lepidosauria > Squamata > Lacertidae > Podarcis > Podarcis raffonei. The sequence goes on along the minus strand of NC_070614.1, from coordinate 5,247,845 downwards.
CTCAATCTTTTTCAGCATCAGGGTCTTTTCCAGGGAGTCTTCTCTTCTCATGAGGTGGTCAAAGTCTTGGAGCCTCAGCTTCAGGATCTGTCCTTCCAGTGAGCACTCAGGGCTGATTTCCTTCAGAATGAATAGGTTTGATCTTCTTGCAGTCCATGGGACTCTCAAGAGTCTCCTGCAGCACCACAATTCAAAAGCATCAATTCTTTGGCGATCAGCCTTCTTTATGGCCCAGCTCTCATTTCCATACATCACTATTAGGAAAACCATGGCTTTAACTATACGGACCTTTGTCTGCAAGGTGATGTCTCTGCTTCTTAAGATGCTTTCTAGGTTTGTCATTGTTTTTCTCCCAAGAAGCAGGCGTCTTTTAATTTCATGACTGCTGTCACCATCTGCAGTGATCATGGAGCCCAAGAAAGTAAAATCTCTCACTGCCTCCATTTCTTCCCCTTCTATTTGCCAGGAGGTGATGGGACCAGATGACGACATGGTAGCACTCTTCAAATACATAAAGGATTGCCACATAGAAAGCAGCAAAGATTTATCCTCTGCTTCCCCAAACCGCAGGACCAGATCTAATAATGGGCTCGGGTTACAGGAGCACTGATTTCAGTTTAACTTTCTAACAGTACAAGCAGTTCAATAATGGGACAAATTACCTCACTAGAGGTCCTCAAGAAGAGGCTCTTCAGGGTCCTCTGGCTTTGAACTACCTCCATCCCACAGGGTTGGGATGGATTAGTTGACCAACAAGAGGTCTTCGGACTCTGTGACTCTTTTGTTAACCGAAAAGCTACTGCAATGTTTCAGTTGTGTGGGGTTAATCAAAATCACTCCTGTTCAGTATATGTTCATACTGATTGGTAAGAAAGCAGCTGGAGGGCCAATTTTCATTAGAAAAACATCCCTTGGTGCCCCCTCCTCCACCCACCGCCATACCTGTTAAATCCTACCTGTTCCCAGTTCTCACCCCCACCAGTTCCCCTCAGAGCAGCGAGAATAGGTTTCTTCATAGCTTTCTTCACCAATATTCAGGTGGAATAAGAACAAAGTATGCCTACTTTTTCTTCTGAAGGAAATTGTCCAAACCCAGCTGAAAATGTGAGGCTTACCACAAATGTTATAAGATAGTCTTTTAAGAAGTCTTCGAACTCAATTTCCAAACTAAAGACAGTCAGATAAGGGGATGCCCAACCTTCTGATTCTTTTGAAGTTGTTCCGCTATTATCACTTCGCTCGTGAACTGATGGTTGCTGTTACACTGCATTACCTCTGGAAGAACCCAGCTGTCTGATAAATAAGTGGCAAGAAAATGGTAGGGAATTTAAATGAAAAAAGAGAGGAAATGATGGTAATAACATCAAAAATTACAGGATGATGGATGAAGAAATGGCTCCATAATATTCAAGTGCTGCCCTGCCATACCTAGGGGTATTTAGTAAATATGACAATGGCTGTCATTAAATTGTCCAAAATTACAGGGGTGTCACACGTTAATGTTAAAATGAATTGTTACTATTTTGCAGCCTGCGTTTCACAAAACTGTTAGCAAAAAAAGTATTTTATTTCCATGATGAAAGAATGACGTTTTAGGTGAAGTTCAGGGCTAGAAAGGTCCTGCTGCAACCCTGTTCCATGGCAGATCTTATAGGATCGATATATAAAAACTGGTGTGTATGCATAGAAATGTTACCTGCAAAATCTTATATATATAATTCTCTATTTGACATCTTTCCGCAGGGCCTGCAAGACGGAGCTGTTCCACCAGGCTTTTGGGCAGGATGCAGTTTGACTTACTTTCCTTTGTATAAAACGAGCCCAGAGGAGGCCCCCAACCCGCTCATATGACCTTTTATGATCAGTGGAAACAGTTGGTCCTGGCAAGTATCATCCACTCTCAGTTCCAACCTGATAATTGCCACCTGCCCAGATTTTAACTTGTCTGAATTTATTTTAAGATGTATTATTATTATTATTATTATTATTATTATTATTATTTATTTGTGCCACTCTGGGCGGCTTCCAACAAAGATTAAAAATACATTAAAATATCACACATTAAAAATTTCCCTTAACAGGGCTGCCTTCAGATGTCTTCTAAATGTCAGGTAGTTGTTTATCTCTTTGACATCTGCTGGGAGGGCGTTCCACAGGGCGGGCGCCACTACCGAGAAGGCCCTCTGCCTGGTTCCCTGTAGCTTTGCTTCTCGCAATGAGGGAACTGCCAGAAGGCCCTCAGAGCTGTACCTCAGTGTCCAGGCAGAACAATGGAGGTGGAGACGCTCCTTCAGGTATACTTAATTAATTAATTAATTAATGTCTGTTTTTATGCATATTGTGTTATTTAATTATTAAATAATGATTTTTTTATTAATAACAAACTTAATAATGCAAACACACTGGCATTTGGCAACAACAAAAGTTCCTTTAGAAACACAATTTACAAAGACTCATCATTTTTGGGGGGGCCCCAAGAGAGTGGGGCCCTAAGCTATAGCTTGTTTAGCTTATACGTAAATCCGGCACTGCCCGAGAGTTCTTCCTTTAGGAACCACAAATGATTGGGGAATTAATCTGACACGGTATCCGTTCCTACTGGAGGACAGACCTCTATCCATCTGGCAGAGCCCTGCTGGCTTAGAGCAAAGGCCTGTCTTCTCCAGCCGTCTGTGGCCAACCAGATGCCTATAGGAAGCGCACCAACCAAGGGCATGAGCACAATATATCCCTCCATTCCAGAGGAATGTGCTTGGAGGCTGGAGGAAGAGAGATCAGATACCTTATGGCAGACATTTAGGATTTCAGCATGCATCTGAAAAGTGAGCCTGTGCCCACACAAGCTGAAATACAATTTATAATGGTTTTCTTTTCCCCGTGGCCCTGGCCTGAGCTTCGGCACGCAGCAGTTTGAAACCTCAAATGCATTCCTAGCAACCTTCTAAATATTGTATCACAAACTGTGTCCCTCACATAGCATCTCAAAGATTGGCAGCGCCAGACGATTCCTTCCGCAGCTGCTCTTGACGGCCACTATGTAGGTTTTACAGACTCTTCGTGCAACATTTGGGTGTTTTACGGTAGAGCAATGAAACTGAATGGCTGCTAGAGGGGGAAAACCCATGAAAAAAAAAGCCAAGTTACCGAGATGTAAAACCCAGCTGGGTGGCGAGTGAGGGGTCTATAAAAATGGAAATAGCTTTGAAGGGCCCACCGGACTGAATGCAGCTCATGAATCATTGTAGGGACCCTTCCATCAGTGACAGCCATGCTTGCTTTTCCCAGTAAAAAGAGGCCCATCTTCCCAGAAAATTCTGCAGAAGCCCATTGCTGTAAATTGCAACTTGATGGCCTGTCACCAAATGTGACACCGAGGGCGCAAATACTATTACTTCAATGCAATCGCAGTGTGGCAAAAGTTAATAAAATGTATGTCACCCCCAAAAAGCAATTGCACCTGCAAGGTAACAAAGGGCTAACACATGAATGCACAAAGTGGAGCGCATAGCATAAATTCCTGCCCGAAATCCACTTCAGTCACATATACGGGCAGGTTGAAAGTAAACAAGGCAGCGCTGAAGAAAAAGGTTGCTGTTTTTTAATTAATAAACTTTGGCTAAGTTCTTGTTCATTCTTATTCTGCTGGCATCGGTTCCAGCAGCCTGGCTGGTTTTTCAGACAGACTGGCTTTTTGCTTTGCTAGGCTGTGAATTAAAAGTGTTCTCTTTTTCTGTTAGTAGCCACATGGCTGTCCTGTTTTGCCACTTGAGGCGAAATGGGAAGTGCTGCCTCAGGGCCTCCCGCCACCCGAAGCAGCTTTTTCACCTCGCCTCCTGGGTGGGCCGGACCTGAGCAGATGTTCATCTGACCACATCACAGGGCTGGAAGAAGTCCTCAAGCTTTTCTTTAAATATTTGGTTCCATACAATAATGTTTACAGTGGTACCTCAGGTTAAGAACTTAATTCGTTCTGGCGGTCCGTTCTTAACCTGAGGTACCGCTTTAGCTAATGGGGCCTCCCGCTGCCGCTGTGCCGCCGGAGCACGATTTCTGTTCTCATCCTGAAGCAAAGTTCTTAACCCAAGGTACTATTTCTGGGTTAGCGGAGTCTGTAACCTGAAGCGTCTGTAACCTGAAGCGTCTGTAACCCGAGATATCACTGTATTCTCATTTCTGAGAAATTGACTTACAGTCATCCCTTGGGTTGAAGTAGCTGCAGGTTAAGTATTTTCAGGTTGCGCTCCGCGGCGAACCGGAAGTAACGGAGCACGTTACTTCCGGGCTTTGCTACTCGCACATGTGCAGACGCTCAAAATGACGTCACATGCATGTGTGGAAGTGGCGAATTGTGATCTGCAGATGCACAGTCACAGGTTACGCTCTACTCAGGATGCAAACGGGGCTCCGGAACGGATCCCATTCATATCCACTGTATAAATTAAGGGTATCCAAGGCCATCTTTAGCATATGCGGCGCTGGGGTGAAAAAATTGCCCAGCACCCCCAATTGGGGGGGCAGCCATAGTTGTTGAGCTTTTTTAGGGGGGCAGCTCAGAGTTGTTGAGCTTTGCGGGGGGCACACAACTCTCTCCCATGCCATTGCGGATGGAGGAAGGAGAGCAATCCCCACAGAGACTTGGGAGGGAAGCTGAGCAGTGTGCATGCACCGGGCAGGCTTCACGACAGCCCGCCAATCCCAGGTGCGCAGGAGAGCGGAGCTGGCCGGTTGCCTCAGCACCTGCAGCAGAAAAGCCTGTGGCGCTGTGACGGGCTCGGCTCGGCAGCAGCTGTTGCCTGGCCTGGCTCTTCAGTCCCCGGACTCCAAATCTCGGCCCCGGACTCTCGGCCTGGTGCCCTTGAGAGCCTGGCGCCTGGGTGCCCCGCAACCCTAGTGCCTATGGATAAGACGGCCCTGAGGGTATCTCAGACTGCAGTTAAACCTATGGATTTTGCCTCCATTTGGCAGCCATTTGTTACTTACCTGATAGGCCAAGCACAGGGATGGCAAGTCCCAGTGAGATATGGCATTATTTGGTATTCATAGTATTTGTTTTGTACTCTTTCTGTATCAGGTCGTATTTTGCTGTAACATCTAATTCAATGTTGTTTCTTGAGCATGTACCTTATGGTTTGTTTGTTTTTGCTTTGGGCTTTCTGGTACCACTGTTCACTTGTTTCAGGTTTTTTTTGCTTTTTGCTTTATTTTATTTCATATATTCTACTGGATCATTTCAACTTCATAATACAGTCTTGGATTATTTTTAAAGTGTTCTCTTTTACACCTTTTTACCTTTTTAAAAGATGCAAGTAATAAAGAAGAGTAGTTTCCTAATTGTGAAATCTGAGAAGAATTTGACTCCCCATCTCTCCTATTTTTTAAAAAACAAACATTGCTTTAAAAAACGATCTTAATTGTATTTTCAAGAGAAGAATAATAAGCAAAAATTATTTTTCCTCATCCGACCACTTCCTACCTAATGTCTTCCTTGCTAGAACCCAAAAGCTTGCCATCAAAAATTTGTCAGAAAAGAGATATAAAAATACTGTGAGATCTCATTTCCAGGCGGGTAAGAAAAGAAGATGAATATATTGCTATCCAGTACTGCTCAGGGAGGGTATCTTTTCTGAGCAACTTAAATGAGAGCTGGTGTGCCGTTGTGTAGTGGCTGAACTGTGTGAACGAGGAGGTCTCAGTTCACGTTTTGCCCTTGCCATGAAACTAGGTGGCCCCAGGCTCAGCTTTTCCTCTGCAAGATGGAGATAATAATGTTCAGCAAGAAACTGAATCTGAATCCTCACAAGATGGAGGCACTTGGGGTGAGAGGTTCTGTGGCACAAATTCCTTTGCAGCATGCTGAGGCTCCATGGGACATGCCAAGGTGGGAAGGATTCCCCGAAGGTGGGCAATTTGAAACCAGAGTCATATGCTAAAATAATGCAGTATAGCAAAAATCTTCTCTCATTTCATCCCTCTCTCTGTTTTTCTTAGTTTTCTGTTTTCTGAAATATTATATTCTAGATGCCCTTGGGTTTTTGTTTTGTTTTTATTTGTAAGCCCTTCTGCTTTTACTGTTACCGCTGCTGCTAAGGAGAGTCACCTGTTGTAGCAGTTGCTACCAGAATTGTTGCTGCTATTACAATTATTACCTGAGCAATTTTTTGAAGAGAGCAGGAAGAGAGAGGATAAATATGGCAGCAAAGAAAGGGAATGGTTTTATAGTAATGGGCCTCTCAAAAACTTAAGAGCCCTGGATCACAAACCATTTTAATGTGAATAAAAGGGGGGGCATAGAATTTATATATTTCCTAGATAGCATACAGAAATGAAACCAATAAGGTTTTATAACACTTTTAGAGGCTTCTGCGGAGATTCCTCTGAAGTCTTCATTAACAGGTTATTTCCTTTTTTGTAGATACTCATGAATTGTCCTGCAAAAAATTAATCAAATAATGCAGTATTTCAAAGTGCCAAAAGATTATCACTTTACACTTTTACATTCACCCCAGATCCTTTCCAGCTGCAGTAATTCATTGAAATGATTCAGCTATTCGTCACAAGGCAATAATTTACTTGCGATCTCTTAGTGAGGCTGGACGTGTCAGAAGAGGAAGAGGAGGAAAATTAATGCCATATATTATTTCCTGAGCTACTCGCTCAAGCTATAATTTCAGTAAGTTGCTAATTTTGGCAAAGTTTGTATTTTTACCTTTAGGGTAGTCATGCATAAAACGTGCAGTGCAGATTTATTAGCCCTGATTCGGAAGCAGTGATCAACAGATAGTTTAACTGTAGCGGAGAGACGGCAGGCTGGCGAACAGAGAAAACCTCCATATCCAATAACCTGCCTATCAAATTGGCATTATTTTCTGGGGGAATAACTCACAGTATCAGTCAGCTGTTTGGCAAGGTAGAAGAGGCACCATTCTCTCCCAGCCTGTCATCATACGACATTTGATTTGAAGATTTGATATTGGCAGTATTTAATAGCTGACATGTAATTATATTTGCTATCTGACAGATAATGGTATTTATTTAGTATTTGGTTGTTGACATGTACTGACAGCACTATACAGTGGCTGTGTGTGTGTGTGTGTGTGTGTGTGTGTATTCCTGAATCCAAAAGGATTCAAGTACTAGAATAACCAGACAAGTTTCTTGGTAATGGTCTAAGTATGAGTCATTAAGGTAACAAAGGAAGTGGCTCTGTGCCAGATGACAAATGGATGCCCCCCCCAGAGGCGGAGCTAGCTGCTCCGGCACCCGGAGATGCGCACATGCTGTGCACCTGGGGGCGGGGCTAGCTGCCCGTGGGGTGGGGCGAGTGTCCCAAGTGGGCAATGCGGCAATGACACTCAGGGCAGACAGCGCACATCACACACCCCTTCCTCCACCAGTGCTCGCCCCAACGAGTCTAGCAGTTAGAAAGACAAAGAGCACAGTTGAGATGTGATTCAGGTAGGTAGCCGTGTTGGTCTGATGCAGTCGAAATATATAAAATATACAGTCATACCTCGGGTTAAATATGCTTCAGGTTGAGCGTTTTCAGGTTACGCTCCGCGGCGATCTGAAAGTAACAGAACGCGTTACGTCCAGGTTTCGCCGCTCGTGCATGCACAGACGCTCAAAATGACGTCACGTGCATGTGCGGAAGTGGCGAATCACAACCCGCGCAGATGCGGGTTGCGTTCGCTTCAGGATGTGAACGGGGCTCCAGAACGGATCCCGTTCGCATCCAGAGGTACCACTGTATATATAAAATTGTCCAGTAGCACCTCAGAGACCAACTAAGTTTGTTCTTGGTATGAGCTTTCTTTTGCATGCACACTTCTTCAGAGGCCCAGTGTTTCCCAACCAGGGGCCATATTCCAAGGGGGCCACAGGTGAACATCTCGTAAATGGGGGGCCACAACACAAGGCTAGAGGGCCACAGAGGGAAGTGAGAAGTGAAGGGCAAAAACTTTTTAAAGAAAATCTGATTGGCTGCCTATCTGCTTGGCCAATCACAAGTGGGCGGCCCACCAGGCTCTAGCGCTCCTTTTTGCCATGTGCATTTTCTTGGAGCAGTCTTGGTTTATTTCTGGCGGGAGAGGGCAATCGCTGAGGCTCCCAGTTTGACCAGTAGATCCCGCGATCCAGAACCGTCAGGTCAGGTAAATGGTGGTGTGGGGAGGCAATGGGTAGGGCTGGCCGAGCCGGAACTGCTTGTTCTTGCTGCCAGTGCTGGGCCCAGTGGCAGTCTGGGCCTGACTCTGCAAGGTGCAGGGTGCAATTCACCCCAGCGCCTAGTGGATCAGGGCCTTTGGATGTTGCCAAGGGGCGCAGGGCCCATTGGCAACATCAAGCCAGCTCTGCAAAGCATGGGGTGGAATCCACCCCAACGCCTAGCCGAGGGAGGGGGATTGTCTGGTGCAGTTGACTTGCATCTAGTATATAGTTATTTACTACTCAGAAGAAAGCCCATTGAGTTCAGTGGGCCTTACTCCCAGGTAAGGGTGTGTGGGGCTATAGTGTTTTATCTAGGCAGCCAGAGCTCCTTCAGATGACAAGATCTTTTTGCACCATTTGCTTTTTAAAATTCTCCCATATTACAGAACTCCCTGTGCAGCTTTTGGACTGTATCTGTAGGTTTCCCCCTCCATGTGAAATAATTGGGGGTCAAATAAGTGTTGTTTGTGGGGACAGAGCCTAGGGCATGGGTAGGCAAACTAAGGCCCGGGGGCCAGATCCGGCCCAATCGCCTTCTAAATCCGGCCCACGGACGGTCCGGGAATCAGCCTGTTTTTACATGAATAGAATGTGTCCTTTTATTTAAAATGCATCTCTGGCTTATTTGTGGGGCATAGGAATTCGTTCATTTCCCCCCATAAAATATAGCCTGGCCTCCCATAAGGTCTGAGTGACAGTGGACCAGCCCGCTGCTGAAAAAGTTTGCTGACCCCTGGTATAGGACTTGCCGATCAGAAGGTTGGCAGTTTGAATCTCCGCGATGGGGTGAGCTCCCGTTGCTCAGTCCCTGCTCCTGCCAACCTAGCAGTTCCAAAGCACGTCAAAGTAGATAAATAGGTACCGCTCCGGCGGGAAGGTAAACGGCTTTTCCGTGCGCTGCTCTGGTTTGTCAGAAGTGGCTTAGTCATGCTGGCCACATGACCCGGAAAAACTGTCTGCGGACAAACGCTGGCTCCCTCGGCCAGTAAAGCGAGATGAGCACCGCAAGAGTTGTCCTCGACTGGACCTAACGGTCAGGGGTCCCTTTACCTTTTAAGTGTTGTTTACTTGTTATAATATATGGAAGATGGGTCTCCCTCGGGAGGTTCTGGGCTCTCCTTCCTTGGAGTTTTCTAAGCAGAGGTTGGATGGCCATCTGTCATGGATGCTTTAGCTGAGATTCCTGCATTGATAGAGGTTGCACTAAAAAAATGACAATTTGAGTCCCTTCCAGCTCCAGGATTCTATGTTTTTCTGCTTCAACAATAGTTCATTATATTCCTATCATTTTATGGAATTGTATTTTGTATACAGTTGTACCTCGGGTTAAGTACTTAATTCGTTCCAGAGATCCGTTCTTAACCTGAAACTGTTCTTAACCTGAAGCACCACTTTAGCTAATGGGGCCTGCCACTGCGCCGCTGCTGCATGATTTCTGTTCTCATCCTGAAGCGAAGTTCTTAACCTGAAGCACTATTTCTGGGTTAGCGGAGTCTGTAACCTGAAGCGTATGTAACCTGAAGCGTATGTAACCCAAGGTACCACTGTACATTATAAAAATAGAAATAAAACATGTTCTATTTACAAAGAAAACATTTCAATAGCTACCTTCCTACCGGTAGGAATGGGGAAATGGGCGTAGCCATGATTTTTGTTAGGGGGCAGGCTTTTGTTGGGGGGGCAGAACCTCAGATTTGTATTGATTATTACTTATTGGAGGCAGCTGCCCCCTGCCCCCCCCGACTACGCCCAGGAAGGAAACAAGGTCGGAAGGGGGCCACAATCAGAAAAAGGTTGGGAAACACAGATCTAGAAGCTAGAAGCGGGAAGGAGTAAGCTGGGAAACCATAGAGATAGAACCATGCCTGACCTGTGTTTGAATCCAAAGCTGTGGCTTTGGGAGAAACAAGACCTCCTTGGGGTGTTAATGCTGTGAGCCTGTCCATCAGGTTGTATATATGTGTAAATAAACCAAATATCACAAAGTCTCACCTTTGGTGGACGTGCCCCAGGATTAAGGCTTTCTGGGAAATGATATATAACGAATTGAAAAAGGTATTTAAATATACCTTCTTGAAGAAACCAGAGGCCTTTCTCTTGGGCATGGCCGGCCAAGTGGTGCCAAAGAAGGACAGAACGTTTTTTATGTATGCTACAACAGCAGCAAGAATACTCATTGCAAAGTATTGGAAGACGCAAGATCTACCCACTCTGGAAGAATGGCAGATGAAACTGATTGACTGTATGGGATTGGCAGAAATGACGAGCAGAATCCGTGACCAGGGAGAAGAGTCGGCAGAAGAAGATTGGAAAAAATTTAAGGACTATTTACAGAAATATTGTAAAATTAAGGAAAGTTGAATGGTGTTGGATTGAAATTGAGTGGTTTCTAGCTGTAATGATATGGGAAAAAAGGGTTTGGAAAATAAGGTGATATTATAAGCTGTAATGCTTTAAGTTAAGGATTTGCTGAACAAATAATTTTAAATGGAATACAAGAAGTGGAGGTATGAGGAGGTCAGAGAAATTTATTATTGAAAAGTATGCTTTATGAACTATATGTGTTTTTTTTAATCTCTTTGTTTGTTTGTTTTTTGTTTGTATAAAAAATTGGAAAATTTAATAAATATCTTTTTAAAAAAAACAAATATCACAAAGTCACCACAGTCTTCAAAGTCTCCCATTCCAAGGAAACAAAACCTTGGAACAAACCCCTGGAACCCCTGAACTCTTGCACCACTGAAGAGATTGGGGTGGCGTGCAGTGATATTGTTGACTATGACTGGCACAACAGTTTTCCTATTTGACTCTACGTGTAAGTTGACAAGTATATAGTGTCTGAGAATGCTCTGCATCTGGTGATATGCAAAGTATTTAGCATTTGACAGGAGGTGACGCTGACAGCTTATGAAGGCTCATATTTGATGCCCACCATGACTATCAAGAGAAACCAACACATCTAAAATAACTGAATTTAGCAGTAAAATTTCATGTTCAGAGTATGAATGTTGAAATTTAAATTTCTGAATATTTATTTCCATTCCAGAAGCGAGCAGGGAGCAGGAGCCTGTTGTGTTGATAACCCTGCTTCCCTAGCCTATGGGTTCCTGCACTGGAGCGATTTGCAGCATGGGCGAAGGGCAGTTAGGGTTGTACGCAAAGCCCTGTTCCTCCAAAAGCTAAGTTCCTGCCAATCAGCTGTTTGGTGGGGAAAGGGGAGCATGTCCCACCCCCTTTCTGGAATAACTGAAAAGGGTTTCCATGAATAATAATAATAATAATAATAATAATAATAATAATAATAATAATATCTTTATTGTCATTGCCCCCTCTCGGGGACAACGAAATTACTTGACTGCTCCATAAAAACAGCTAGGAATGCAAATGCAAAAGCCTGCTTCCATGCACCACATGTACAGTACTGCATCTGGCAGGTACTTTGACATCCCACCAGATGTAAAAAAAAGAAAAACAACTACCAGACTTTTAGAAGACATCTGAAGGCAGCCCTGTTTAGGGAAGCTTTTAATGTTTGACAGACTATTGTATCTTAATATTTTGGCAATTGAAATACAAGTCCAAGGAGAAAAATTATTGATAATTGGGATTTATGCTCCGAATGAAGGGAAGTCAGAGTTTTTTAAGAAACTACATGGGACATTAATGGACTATTTGGATTACAATGTAATTATGATGGGAGATATGAATGGAGTGGTCTCTACAAATATGGACAAAGCACTAAGACAGGTGGTTTCCAAGGATGGGAGACTACCTAAGACTTTCTTCGAAATGACAGACAATATGGACTTGATTGACATTTGGAGAACAAGAAACCCTCTGGAGAGAGAGGGAACTTTCTTTTCAGAAGCAAAAATGACCTGGACTAGAATCGACCAAATTTGGGTAACTAGTGGGATGGCACCTAAGATAAAAAAAGTGGAAATCTGCCCAAAGACTTGCTCCGACCATAATGCTGTAAAGATGGAAATGAACATAACAACAGCTGGTTCTTTTAGATGGAGGATGAATGACTCCTTATTTAGAGATGAAGAAGTGTACAGAAAGGCCCAGAAAACTATGAAGGACTATTTTGAGATAAATCTGAAAACAGAGGTGGAGAAAAGAACAATTTGGGACGCAAGTAAAGCCGTTATGCGAGGATTCTTGATACAGCAGAATACTTTAAAAAAGAAGAGACAGAACGAAAAGAAAGATAAGATTTTGGAAAGAATAAAAGAAGGTGAAAAAAAATTGAGATCAAAGCCAAAGTCTCACGAAATTTTAAGAGAAATAAAGTTCTACCAGAGACAGTACATGGAACTGATGAACCAGGAGATAGAATGGAAAATAAAGCAAATGAGACAAAAGACATTTGAATCGGCAGATAAATGTGGGAAACTTCTGGCATGGCAATTGAAGAAAAGACAAAAACTGAATATGGTTACAAGCTTAGAGGTTGAAGGAAAGAACATTTTTAGGCCAAATGAGATTAGAAACTGCTTTCAGAGTTATTTCAGAAGACTTTATGCACAAGGGCCGGTGGATGAAAAAGAGATAGAAGAATTTCTTTAAAAATATGGATTACAAAAAATATCTGAACAAAGTAAAGTGATTTTAAACCAGAAAATAACTGAGCAAGAAATAGAGGGAGCCATTCAAAACATGAAATTGGGAAAATCTCCAGGACCAGATGGCCTGACTTCCAGATACTACAAAGCTCTGAAAGATTGGCTGATTCAACCGTTTAAGGAAGTCTGTAATGAAATTTTAGAGGGGAAGAAGGCACCTGAATCGTGGAAAGAAGCATATATTACACTTATACCAAAATCTGAGACTGAAAAGAACCAGATTAAGAACTACCGACCTATATCATTGCTTAATGTGGATTACAAAATTTTTGCAGACATTTTGGCAAAAAGACTGAAGAGGGTTTTGGTGGGTGAGATTCATAAAGACCAGACTGGCTTTCTCCCAGGAAGACATTTATCTGACAATGTGAGAAATATAATAGACATTATGGAATTACTCGAAAACAATATTAATACTAAGGCAGTATTAATATTTGTGGACGCTGAGAAAGCCTTTGACAATATCTCTTGGAGTTTTATGAAAAAGAATCTTAAAGGAATGGGGGTAGGCCAAGGTTTTGAGAATGGTATAGGTGCAATCTATTCTGAACAAAAAGCAAAACTAATTGTAAATAATGTGGTTACTGAAGAAATTGCTATTGAAAAAGGGACACGACAGGGGTGCCCAATATCCCCATTACTTTTTATATCTGTTCTGGAGGTGTTATTAAATATGATTAGAGGGGACCAGCTGGTTAAAGGGATTCAGGTCGGAGCTAAACAATACAAATTGAGAGCGTTCGCAGATGATCTAGTATTAACTTTGCAAGAGCCAGACACTAGTACAAAAAGAGTTTTGGAGATAATACAAGTTTTTGGTCGAGTAGCAGGTTTTAAGCTGAACAAACAAAAAACAAAGGTATTGGGGGGAAATCTAACAGTTGTGGAAAGAGAGAAGTTTCAGAGTGAAACTGGATTAATGGTAGCAAATAAAGTGAAATATCTGGGGGTTAATTTAACACCTAAGAATGTGAACTTATTTAAAGATAATTATGAGAAATGTTGGACAGAAATTAAGAAAGATTTAGAAATATGGTCAAATCTGAGACTTTCCTTGTTAGGCCGAATTGCGGTTATTAAGATGAATGTTTTGCCAAGAATGCTGTTTTTGTTTCAAACATTGCAGATTGTGGACAAGATGGACTGTTTCAAGAAGTGGCAGAAAGATATATCTAGATTTGTCTGGCAGGGCAAAAAGCCCAGAATAAAATTTAAGATATTAACTGATGCAAAAGAAAGAGGGGGGTTTGCCCTGCCGGACTTAAAATTGTACTATGAAGCAGCGGCTTTCTGCTGGCTGAAAGACTGGCTACTTCTTGAGAACACAGACATTTTGGACTTGGAAGGGTTCAATAATAGGTTTGGTTGGCATGCATATATATGGTATGACAAGGTAAAAATTCACAAAGGTTTCAAAAACCATATTGTTAGGAAAGCATTATACAATGTTTGGATTCGGTATAAAGATCTGTTGGAAAATAAAACCCCTAGGTGGTTGTCACCAATGGAGGCTAAGGAAGTGAAAAAACTTAATATGGAATCTAAATGGCCAAAATATTGGGAAATTATAGAACAAGAAGGTGGAAATGTGAAATTACAGAGCTATGAGAAATTGAAGTTTAAAGTAAGGGACTGGCTTCATTATTACCAGATAAATGAAGTATTTAAACAGGACAGGAAAATTGGCTTCCAGGTGGAAAAGTCAAAGTTAGAAACAGAATTGTTAGAACCCAATACTAAGAATCTGTCAAGAATGTACAACTTGCTGTTGAAATGGAATACACAGGATGAAACGGTTAAATCAGCTATGATTAAATGGGCACAGGATATCGGACATGACATTATGTTTGCTGACTGGGAACAGTTATGGACCACCGGTATAAAGTTCACGGCATGTAATGCCTTAAGAGAGAATATTATGAAAATGATTTATAGGTGGTACATGACCCCAGTCAAGCTTGCAAAAATCTACCATTTGCCCAATAATAAATGTTGGAAATGTAATGAAACTGAAGGTACTTTCTATCACCTTTGGTGGACGTGCCCAAGGATTAAGGTCTTCTGGGAAATGATTTATAATGAAATTAAGAAGGTGCTTAAGTGTACCTTTCATAAGAAACCAGAGGCTTTTCTCCTGGGCATGGTGGGCCAATTGGTGACAAAGAAAGATAGGACGTTTTTTATGTATGCTACAACAGCAGCAAGAGTTTTACTAGCAAAGTATTGGAAGACACAAGAACTACCCACGCTGGAAGAGTGGCAGACTGGCGGAGATGACGGGCAGAATCCGGGACCAAGGGAAAGAGACGGTGGAAGAAGATTGGAAGAAATTTAAATTTTATCTTAAAAATTGTTGTAAAATTAGTGAGTGTTAAAATGTCATGGGTAAAGCATAGCAGATTTGCAGCGATAAATGATTGGCTAAGAGGAAAGAAAAGGGTTAAAGAAAGGGATTTATAAGTAATTTAGATCAGGGGTTGCTGAAAAAGTTTAAAACAGGAATGCAGAAAAGGGAGGCATGGGGAAGTCGTTGAAATTGGGTATAAGAAAAAAAGATTATGAAATTATACATGTTTATATGTTTGTTTGTTTGTGTATTGTTGTTTGTAATGTCTTATAATATATGTTGAAAAACTAATAAAAATTTTATAAAAAAAAAAATTAATATTTTGTTGGAAGCTGCCCAGAGTGACTGGGGAAACCCGGCCAGATGGGCGGGGTGTAAATAAATTATTATTATTGTTGTTGTTGTTGTTCCTGTAGCGCACACAGACAACATGTAAACATGTTTGACCTTTAGCACATTCAGACTGGTATAGCTTCACTGGGTTTTTCTTTTAGTGAGGGTTGGGAAATGTGTGCACATGAATTAATGAGGTTTGGTGCAAAGTGAGAACAGTGACTGGGGAATGCAATCAAATAGGACAGGAAGGAGAAGAGGAAAAAACCCTTCATTAAAGGCAGCAGTAAGACTCAATGACCTGTGCATACATCAGTCAATACGCTGACGGAGGAAGCACTTGGCCTGAAAAGCATGAGAAATAACCTCAGCTACATCAGTACTAAACAAAGACGGTGTGGTGCCATCTGGAGAATCTTCAGAAAACTGCCAGCAATATTTCCCTTCATATTTCAGCCATTCTGAAAAGTTACACTGTCTATTTGGGACATTCATCTACAAAAACCTGACAGTTACTTTTTCCAAGGGGGGAATTTTCCAAATGGCTAGTTTGCACTCTGGTTTACAGTCTAGAAAAAAAATTCTCACCATTTTGAGTCCAGAGCAGATTGCTATTACTTAACATTTTTCTCATCGAAGTGCTGACCAGCTTGCTAGTACACAAAACTTTTTTTTTTAATGAGACCAGATGATTATGACCTTCCGCAGTCCTGTGAAATTGGCTTAATGTGCCGCCATATGTGCAAAAAGCCGCTGGCTCTTCCTTTTTTCCTGTGTATTTGCAATAAACTGTTACTTTATTCAGGACACTCGTCCGTAGCTGTGAATATGGAAAGCTTGCTTTAGAAATCTGATCTACAAATATTCATTATATCTTTAGCTTTGAGTTCTTTCAAGTTTACACTGCAGATACCTCTTCTGCAGAAGCAAACTGCTTTCAAAAGTTCATAGTTTTTAAAATGGGGTTAGATCTCATTCTAAACCTCTAAGAGATGGCTTATAAAATGTGTTGCTGCTTTCCAGACAAGTGGATGGGTGGGGGGTAGAATTTAGCACAGGCTTCCTCAAATTCGGCCCTCCAGATGTTTTTGGCCTACAATTCCCATGACCCCTAGCTAGCAGGACCAGTGGTCAGGGATGATGGGAATTGTAGTCTCAAAATATCTGGAGGGCCGAGTTTGAGGAGGCTTGGTTTAGCACAGCGGTTCTCAACCTGTGGGTCCCCAGATGTTGTTGGACTACAACTCCCATCATCCCTGAGCTCTGGCCTTGCTAGCTAGGGGTGATGGGAGTTGTAGTTCAACAACATCTGGGGACCCACAGGTTAAGAAAGGCTAGCTTAGCATATCCTTTTGGCCTCTCTGGGGGTAGCCTAAGTCCACTGAAATGTCTTGGCTTTTTGTTGAGGGTGCTGCATAGTGGAAGAAAGAAGGAAAGTTTTCTCTTTAATATTTTAGCTTATGATCTTCTGCCTCAAAATTTCCAGGAGGAGTTGTGTGTCTGGTGCTCTTTGGGGAGGGGGAGTTATTGATTAGTTATTGATTAGCCTAGTTTTTGTTTTCGTATTTTTATGTTGTTAACCGCCCTGTGATCTTTGGCTGAAGGGTGGTATGCAAATTTATTATTTATTATTTGTGTGTTATTGAAAGACATTAAAAATGGAGTTGTCCAGTGCAGCCCAGAGCTGAGAGTCAGAACTCAGGAACAATATCTGGATTAGAGGGAAAGCTCAGAGGGGAGACCAAAGACAAAGAGGAGTCAGGATGGAAGAGTAAGGCTGGGAAATGTAAGCCCCCTTTTGAAGAAGTCAAAAGGGGGGGGGCGGATTCCTCAACAAAGTCAGCCACATTATTGGAAAGTGTGAAATTATGTAGGTGATTCCCAACAGCCACAGCTTGTTTCATCCATGTAACTTACAATATAATGATTGGCCCTTGGGGTTGGGGGTACTGCTCCTACACATGAGCAATAAGATGAGGGAGATGTAGATATATAGATATATAGATATATAAATATACGGAGAGCTGCAAGAAATCTTTTGGCATTACTGTGTCATAACAGGGAACCCATCAGAGCAGTAGGTTTGCAAAAATTGCTATGGATCCTGTGTAGGAGCTCTGTGTGATCACTACACTTGCGCAGCAGAGTTCCCCAATACAAGGGCAGCTG
Organism: Podarcis raffonei; assembly: GCF_027172205.1. Lineage (NCBI taxonomy): Eukaryota > Metazoa > Chordata > Lepidosauria > Squamata > Lacertidae > Podarcis > Podarcis raffonei. Next base: position 5,230,163 of record NC_070614.1, on the reverse strand, counting down.
GTTTTGCATTGGAACTTCTCTGTAGGCAACTGGACGCAATATTCGGTTCTTGCAGCAAAAGGTTGTGCTGTCTGGTGCTGGACTAAAAGCGTTGCCCTGCTCCACTTGCAACATAACTGCTGTGCATGGACTACAGTCTGCCTCACTTCTGGTTCCTTTGAATGCCTTCCTCCCTCTCTGTGGATTCAGCTGCTATCAGCATTGTGGAAGCCCATAGGTTTCTGTCAGGCAGTTTGGGAGTTTTCTAAAAAATGTCGTTTTCTTTCCATTTGTGAACCATTGTGCTTCTTTGTACCCAGGGGCACCCTCTCAATTATGGATAAGCCACTATCTTGTTTTTGGTTGGCCTTCTTTCCTTTCCCAGTGCAGGACTTCCTGGCCACTAGAAAATAATGGTGGTGGGCTGTTATTTATTTTGGGGGCTTCTCCCTGCTTCTCCTACTTCTCCTTTTTCCTTCCCGCTACCTCCATATATTTTACTCAGTGTTTTCTACAAACCGTTTTTAATCCTTTGTGCCGCTGAGTGTTCTCTTTCTTTGCCTGCCTTTCTCAAGCAACTCCCCAAATCCCACAACAGTTGAGTTCATGTTGCTCATTGGAGGCCGCTGTGCTTGTCTCTTTCCTCTGAACATATTCCGTCCTCTTCTGTGCCCAGATTTCCAATAGCTATTTGCCTAATGAGGAGATTGGCTGGAAGTCTCTTCCTTTTGGGACTGCTGTGAAAGCATGCCTGGTTGGGTAGAGTCCCCGAGACAGGAATTACTCTGATACAGTCCCCAAGTTTCTCCAGCCAGATACAGTTAAGCCCGGGGAACAAAAGCCGATCTATACAAGCCTCTTGGCGTCAGCACTGGCAGGTTTAAGACAATTAGACCAAATTCTGGGTTAAATCAAATGTTGTTACTAATCCCTCTTCCCAAGTAGGCAATATAATATCTTCTTTGGTGCAGAGGATGACAAACGATCCATCAACCTCTCATGCTGATTCCCAAGGATCAGTAACCATCGGCGTTCTGCTACCAGATGTAGGAATCAAGCCTAGTCAGAGGAATTGGCCACTCTCCAGGCACCCGGCTTGAGTTCCTTGTTGACCTCCCCGTCTGCGACTCCCGGCAAGATCAGGCGAGATCTCAATCGGCGATCCTCCTCTAACGTGAGAAGAACACACCACTCCTCCCCTCTTCCCTGCCATCCCCAGGGAGGGGAAAGAGACAGACAGAAATGTATTTACATGCCTTTATTTCTGTCTTTCCAGCAGTACAGAGAAACGTGTCTGCACTCTCTTAACACCAACAGCAGAGAGAGAGAAAACTCCTCCCCTGTACTTCCAGTACAGGTCAGATGACACTCTGAGCTAACATCCGGTGCTCAGTACAGTGAATAGACTGTTCCTTTGTTCCCACGGAACAGTCCCAAGCAACAACATCCTGTTTGGCTTTCCAGCCATCTGGAGCTCGCTGCTGCATTGCTCCTTTTTCGTAACAACAACAACAATTATTATTATTATTATTATTATTTATTTATTTATTTATACCCCACCCATCTGGCTGAGTTTCCCCAGCCACTCTTTTATTGCGTGTTAAAAACAATACAGCATTAAATATTAAAAACCTCCCTAAACAGGGCTGCCTTCAGATGTCTTTTAAAGATAAGATAGCTACTGATTTCCTTCACATCCGAAGGGAGGGCTTTCCACAGGGTTGGCGCTACTACCAAGAAGGCCCTC